>NW_020799109.1:30388106-30546668 GCF_003259725.1 Athene cunicularia | reverse complement strand
ATAAGAGACAGGCGTGGTGAGGTTCCGCCTTCCAGCCAGCCCCTCCCCGGGGTCCGGGGCACCTTCCCGCCAGTTACATGAGGAAGCGCGACCCCGGGGCGGGTCAGAGCGCACCAGGGGGGTGGGAGGGGTATTCGGGGTGTCCACATGACGTAGCGTTTCTTTTATCTGGAACTGGGTAAGTTCAGGGCACCAGGAGTGCGTTGCGTTGTGGTAGGCAGGGATCTGCTCTAGAGGATGGGCAAATAAATGATGTTTCTTTAACATCAGGAGCGTTTGGAATATTTTTTCCAGGCAGTACATGCTGAAAAGGCAGTTCTGTAGATAGTTCTGTAGATATGTTTTAAACCAAGATGAGTGGTGATGATAAAAAAGAGTTTGAAGTAACTCGTCCCTGTGTTTTTAATAGTGATTACTGGCCTGGTGAAATTCTGTCGGCATGTTTATCTGTTTGAGCAATCCCTCTACTGACAAAAGGTGCCTTTGTACGGGTCTTATTCCCCTGCCCTCCTCTTCCCTTTCTATGCTAAACTAGGGGGCTTTGCTACGAGTAACTAGAAGAGGTGGAGGCTATTTCTTTTCAAATGGGATAGTGCATAGGCAGGCAGTCAAATGTTTTGTAGGCCTGCAGTTTTTGAGGTTCAAGACTGGAAGATGTCAGAGGATGCATAACGAATATTTTTGGGTTTTTTTCTTAGCGTTGCTTGCTTCTGCAGCTGTCTTGATTTTAGTAGTGTTGTGGTGGTGCTTTGTTTCTGAGCAAAATGGGCTTAACTTTCTATTCACATCAAACAGTGGTTTGTGACCTTTCTTGGTACATAGACCTATTGTGTTTTTCAATGGTTGTGTACGTTTTTATTTAATGAACTTCAACTCACTGGTTTGATTTTTATTTTTTTTTTTAAATCTTATTAGGTCTCAGCAGGCCATTAGGAAATAATACCTGGTCCAAAGATTAAAAGCTACTGACACTACTGATACTTTTGTATTATTTTCATGCAAATAGTTTAATTTTTGGCCCTTTTAAAACAACATCAAATACAGAACAGTGAGGAGTAGAAACATATATTGTTTCCCAGAGCTTTCTCTTGACAATACAGATACATTTTTTCCATGTATTACTGTAACATTAGTATCTGTGATGATACAACGAGAGGACTTCCATAGGCACCTCTGCACGAGCAGGGCCTTCTGTAAATTGGTACAATCCACACATGTGCCAGAACTGCCTGAGTTAATTGGTACCATCAAGTACCACAGTGTAACATAGTACAGAAGTTGGTGATTGCTTGTGATCTTTGCTAGTAGTGCCTTTGGTTACTCTGAAAAATATTTCACGTTTCTGGGATAAATAATTGAATTTCATTTATATTTGGTGGTTTTGTGTGGTGTTTTGTTGGTGTGTTTGTGTTTTTTTTTTTTTTGTTTTGTTGTTTTTTATTAAGGTAGTTCTCTTGCAGAAGCAAAACTATCCCTGGGTCTCACAGCCTCTGCGCATCCATCCCTGCATGTGGGTTGCCTGCAGTCTTGCTAGAAGTTTGCTGAAGCTAGGTCACTTGAATTGAAAGAGTGCCCTCTGGCGAAACCTTTATTTACAGTTTGGACTGTATGTAAAGAAGCACTCCTAGTCTGCAGTTAAATACTCCTCTCAGCGAGGCTGGAGATGTCCTGCACTGAAATGCTAGTGTGGCACGGCTGAGATGGGGGACGGGCAGTCACTTCCAAATACATGTGGAAGATGTACAGCAGTCGCTTGGAGTTTGTGAGCCCCCTCGTGAAATATTCTACCTTGTAATTTATTTTGCTGGATTTCAGTGAGAAATGTTTGATTCCTTAGTCTAATGAAGGAAGAAAAACCCACAACCCTTTTCATGAGGTTATCCTGTTTACTGTTGGATTGTTGTTTTTTTTTTTTTTCTCAGAAACCTGTCTTTGTGCAGAATTTTTTGAGAGATCTTTTCTCTTCCACACTTGTTTCCTGCTTGTGACTGTTAGGTTGAAAATCCCAATGTTCAGATATTTTATTCATTTTGATGTTGCTCAGCACCAGTGAACAAGAATGAAGATACAGGGCTAACACTTTAAGTGGAGCTACTTGTGTAAACTTTGATTTTTTAAAATTGGCTGTGTATGTAATAAATGTGTTTAAGACTTCAGAAAGCTAATGGGGTTTTAGTGTGCTCATATTCTGCTTGATGTGTCTTTGAATATTAAGAGATTTGAATTGGTAAAGACACACCTCCATCTTAAACAGTGTCTTCCCCTAATTTTTTTATCATTGAGATTAGGGATTAATATCTTCCTTTATATTTGCTTGAAGCTGAATCATTTGGGCCCCTCCTTTCATTCAGTAAATAAAGCTGAGTTGAAAACTTCCTTTAGGGGTGGGGAGTGTAACTGTTTGCGTTTTGTTGAAATGTAAGACCCCAAAGGCATGGTATATTTTTGATTTGTGTGTTTTACAGTTTTTAATATCTGTGTGTGCATAGCATTTACTGCATGAATTTCACATGGGCTTCATGTTTTGTCAGTTTATGAATAAAAAGTAATGAAGTAATGAAAAAAGTAATCACCTTAAACTGCTGAAGCAAGGGAGTCTTAACACCTGGTTGGGTGTTTCCAGTAGATGTTCTGTATGCTTAGTCCCCTAGAATGTGCAGATGTGTGACTGCAACTTTTTCCTTTACAGAGATCCTTAAAGACATTCTAGGACTCCAGGGAAAATGGCATTGGAATCCTTCTTGTGGGCAAGCTGATTCCACCCAGTATTCTGCCAAGCAGGAAGGGGACATCTGAAATACAAGCTGGAGCAAGGCAGTTGTGGGGTGTCAAAAAGCTTGCAACTCTTGGTGCTGCAGTGGCCACCCAGTCGCTGGGCTATGCTGGTGGCAGCAGCTTTGTGCAGTCAGGAGGAACTCTGTAAAGCAAGAGGGGAGGAGGGAAGGGGAAGGTGGAGGAGAAGGTAGCCCAAAGTTAGAGAAGGTGAAGATGTATTCAGCAACATGGTATGTTCTGAACATTGGAGCTTCTTGCTGTGGCTTGCACAAGTTAGCATGGTGTAAATGATGGTCATTGAACCTGCTGGCTGGCTGTGGAAGAGGGAGACTGTTTCCAGTCTGTGTTTCAGTTTATAGGAGAGTTTGTCTAGAAAAACTGACCCATTCATTGCATTTTACCATAGAGCAAAATAAAACTGGGAAATCTAGTGGGCTAGTACTGAGTATTTAAAAATACAATATTCCTCACATGCATAAAAGGCTAATGTTTATTCTCTTGGGCTCACTGTTCTGAGGTGTGCTACTCTTGAATATACTCACAGCTGGTATTTTCAGAACTCCTTACAGGCTTCCAGATGGGTTGTAGGCTGTCAAATGACACAAATGGTGTCTTCCTTGAATACATGGAGATGCCCTGAGAATGCTCTTGGGAGCCGCACTATCCCGGCTTTATTGTCAGGGTAACTTTTTCCGTGGCTGTAATTTCAGTGCAGAGAAGTGACAGCCTCCATGATTGTTGTGTGTCTTTCCGTAAGTAAGGCTAGAATTCCTTTTTCCTGTGTGTTTCCCTTTTCCCTGCCTGTGTTTTACAGTCCCAACTACAAGAATGACAATTTAGGTAGAACTGCAGGCAATAATGCTGGGGAAAAAAAAAGCAGCATACCTAGCAGGTCCAGCAAGCTTTTGCCCTAACTTCCGTAGGGCTGCGCCAGTCAGGCTGTGTTTTGGCTTTTTGACTGTCAAGTGCATCAATAAGTCGAGGTTTTCTGCCCAAGAAAATCTCTGGGTGTGCTGCAGCACACCTCTCTGCCTGACACTGAGAAGCTCAAGAGCTACATGGTCAGAATATCAAGAAACGGTCTTGTCAGACCCCTGTATACATCATGGTTGTGGTTTAAAAACCTGCCTATTTCTTAGTGGTAAAGAGCAGCCTCATTTGTTAAAGATCAAGCCTGTAACATGGGAGTTGATTTGATGCCAAATTTGAGAGCGCAATGCATCTGTTGCTGTTAGATGGTTAAAAGGAAGCCCTCCCCTTTTTTTCTTTTGGAGGCAGACAATGCTTGCGGTCTCCTATGGTAGGATTCATCTTGGTGCAAACTCTTAGAAACAGTTATTCTGTTTCTTTGAAGTGTTGGACTTGTGGCCTATTCTCCCTGGCTGTTTCAGAATTTCATTTATATGAATACGTTTCACAGGCATTGTAAGCTCTAGGTTGCAAGTGAACTGGGAGAGGCATGTGCCTGTCCTATTTTCTCTGGTCTATCTGGGAGACTGTAAGTCTCCCCATATATTGCAAGTGTGACCACAACAGTTAATGTAGCTCAGTGCCTCATCAGCATGTAGTTGAGATTTGAACATGGATTAGAACAAGCTGGCTGAAGTTCAATCCAGATAAAATATACATGATGATGTGGATGTAATTATCAGCCTTCTTAACTGAAGGAATGCGTTTGCTATTAGGTAGAAGTCTTAGTGCCCTACTGTGACTCGAGTTTATTAATTGTTGTTGTTAGGAGTAATATTGAAACAGTAAAATCAGTTTTTAAAATCTTTGACTAGAAGAATGAGACCTTCTAACCTGATCAGAGCTCACTAGAATTTGGTTGGAAGTTGTCTCTGCCCATCATCCCCTTGGTTTTAGATTGTTATAGCAGTGCCTAGTACAAGTAATGAAACGTAACTTGGGGAGAGCCTGGGTCAGTTAAGGAAGCACAAACAGCATGGCTGTGGATAAGCAGAAATACCAAAGAGGAAGACTGATTGTTAATGGGGTCCTCTGCCGAAAAGTGGTTGATCCAATTTAGTAATTCCTTGGAGCTCGTGAGTCACTTCAATTACACTGCTTGTGCTGTATGTCCAAGGGCTGAAGCACTCAGACTGATAGAGAAGAGTGTAACAGGCGCTGCAGAGGAGAAGCTTAAGATATGCTGGCTTCCATGCTGAAACTCCATTTAAAAACAATTTGGAGGCAAAATGTGATGCTGAAGGTTTTGCTGGCTTTGGAGCAGTCTCTGTAGGAGTCAGCAGCACTGATGCTTTGGGATATGTATGTGTTACCTCTTTTTCTCTTTAATGGAGCTATGGTATTGGCAGCAATCAATTAAGTCTGAAGTGCCCTAGGACAGGCTATCAACTCCCTGACCACTGTCATAGTTTGACATTAAAAGCTGTTTGATTTGTGCCTCCCTCATTATTCATTAAGGGACAGCTTTGAGACTATGGAATTTGCTCTCCTCATTGAGATGGGCTTAGATTGATCGTGCTGTGGAAGAAGAATATTGATCTTCTTTAAAAGTTGAAGGTGTATTTCTTAGATAATAGTGGCTAGATAAAACTGGCAGAGATCCTGAAAAAGTGATCTTAATGCAGTTTGTAGATTGGATTGCTTTTATCAAATTATTAAGGTGCCCAGGGTTTGGGATAATTGTCTAAATTATAGTATATATTTTCATTTAGATTTAGAATAAATGGTATAATGTCACAGTGTGGCTGGATTTGGACCAATGAGTGAATAAGCAGGACAAACACATTTTCTGCTGTGTTACAGTCTTTTCAGATGAATGTATAGGCAGGCAGAAGCCTCCAATGAAAAGCTGAAAGTCTCAATTTACTAAGTCTTTCTTTGTAAGTTTCATATGATTTTATATCTGAAGAGGCATGTAAGCACATGTGGACTTGTGACTTGTTAGTTCCATGTAAAACTCAAATTTATAACTCTTTAAAGGCTTGTGTTTGTCCACTTGTTTTATTGCCAAGTTGTTAGTTTGATCTTCTAATTGCTGTTAACTAATGTTGCTTGATAAAGTTGAGGTCCTCCACAGTTCTAACTAATTTAAATTGGTTTGTAATTGAATTAGGTTGTGACCCCACATGGAGCAAGGCAGCTTTTTTTATTGACTGCTCACTTCCCACACTGTTTTGGCAGAAACACTAATAGAGTGAACTGCATCAGGGAATTTAGCTAAGAGATTAAGCTTTTTTTTTTTTTTTTCCTTCCTTGCTTTATTTTTTAGTTTGATAGTTCCCCCCAACTATTTATTCTTCAGCCATACAAAGTCTTGTGCTGATGTCATGGCAGAGAAATGAATGAAAAAAAGCAATTAGTGGCAGAGATGACTGGCAAGTACAACATCAGAGTTTCCATAAACCAGCTGACATCAATTAAGTGGATCAGTTGTCCATTTGGTTATAACTGCTTGTGGAGTGCTGATTTCTGGTATTAGAGTGCAGGCTCAAATCTATCTTGAATCCCTAGCTCGGTTTGCAAATCTGGGAACTTGGGAAAAACTTCTTAGTTTTAGATTTCATGCAGAAATATTTGAGGCATTATCTTGCAACACTTCTGAAAATTTGTTTTGCATAGACCTAAACTTAACAGTCACTGTATCTTTTACCATAGGCTGATGGAGTGAGTTAGGAATGGTGATGATGTGACTGCAAACTTGGTAATAACAGCTGTTTGTCTGCTCAAGCAAAAACTTATCTAGGAGCCTGTAAAGTGTTTTGGGGATTCAAAAAGCATCTGCAATCAGCTTACTTGTGTGAAGTGTTATAATGCTGGTGGCATTGCATAGTTTTAGGTGTACGTTTTGTATTTCAAAATGCACATGAATTTTTTTGGAAGTGCTAAATCAGTGAAAGAAAAAATGCCCCAAAGATATGGACTATGCTCCCATCACTGTTTTGTGCTGTCACTAGTTAGTAACTCTAATATCATGAAGTGTATTGATAAAGCATATGGTTAAGTGTATGACTCATAATCATTGTATTGCCTCTCCTACTCTGTCACATAATGAATTTTCTCTGTGTGGTTAAAGGGCACCTGAACTGTGCTGCCGTTGCTAGCAAGTCCAGACCGCTCTGCCAACAGCCTTGTCTTTGATTACCAGCCAGTTTCCCCATGTGCTTTATTGGTAAGTATACCCGAGCAGTGGCAGCCATTACATTTATTTTTAGAATAATAGTCACACACTTTTAGACTAACCAGTTTGGGCGTTTCTTGTCAGACTTGTCTGGCAAGTGCATCTAAATAATTTTTTATATTCTTATTGATCAAACTTTTATGGAAATATACCAACAGGCATTTTGGAAAGGAATAATGTATAAGAAGAGAAGGAATCTGTTCAGTTAGTCCTTCCATGCAGTTGAGGTGATCTTCAAGTATCTTCTGGAGCTCGGAGTGTAAAATTACTAAAGGCTTAGCAAGATTTCCTCTTACTTATACACTAACCCTGTGCTTCTGAGAACCATGAATGTGGTGGACAGTGCATGGCCTGAAACACTTGAGATGTTTATTAGGGCAAATAAAACCTGGGCCTTGCAGGTCTGCCTTAAGATAGGACAAGGATAAACATTACCTAGGTATAAGGCTTTGTTATTACTTTTTAATATGCCATGCATGAATGGTGTCAGGTGTGCAGTTTCTAGTGAAAGCGTTTTCCATTTTATTTATATGATAATAGCAAATGTCCCTCTGTAGTCAAAATGTTTTTGCTACTTACTGTTTGCAAAATGCTTGGCTAGCCACCCTTTGCGGGTTGATTGCCCTATTGATGATACGCAATTTCTTCTAATCCTCCTTTGTTTTTTTTCCTCCCAGTCTGGGCCTATTTGGGATTTATTGTGAACAGATTTTGCCAGAAAACTCTTTGATAATAGATTTTTATATTCTTAGTGATATGCCTTACTAAAAGTGCTTTTCTCCTTAATAGTGGACCATAACTTTCTTTCTGATCCAGTGTAGTATATGGCATTTCCAGTCATGCTAATAGGTAATTTTTAATGGTACTGTAAACAAGTATGTATGCTTTAGAAATGTGCCAAAGGTAGTAGTACCAAATCTCATTGTGATATGAAACTGTGATTCTGTGGTTATTTTTTTTTATACCCTTGTGTAGATCTAGCTATGCTGGCAGAATGTTATTTTATTTGTGGAAGTTGTTCAGCTCTGCTGGCAATATCTGTTGAAGTATTCTGGATGGACACTTTGAACATTTCTAAAGGAATTTGGAGAACAAAATGCTGTTAAACAAATTGTTAGTCAGGAGATCAAACAAAAAAAGCAAGCTTTTCAGTTGGAGTGGGTGCTGGATCTACAATGTTTTGTGAAGTTGAAGGCATATGAAAGAGGAGGAAAAAAAACCTGCTTTTGAGATGCAGTATTTCTTTACCTTTGAGGAACGGCAGGTATTCATAAACAGACGGTGTGCTTTAGGACCTGCTTGCAGATAGCGCTTCCTTCCTCGATATGTGCATGTAATGGCTTGCCCTTGTACTTAATTAACTTGCTGACTTCTTTTAATGTGGATAGTGTCTGTGTGATGACAGAACTCAGACTATTTCATGCTGTGACTTGTGTTTAATACTTCGGAAAAGTCAATCTTGCCTCTTAGCAAGATTGACTTAGTTGTGGAAAGGCTTCTTCATTATGACCTAATTCATGTTTCAGATAAGGTAATTTAACTTCTCTTAAAAGAAGCATTTGTACAAGTCTGTATAAGCTAGCATTCAGATACTTTGTTTTTTTAGAGAGATGTCTAAAAAGTCTGCTAGAGACCACCAATGAGAACTGATTTAGTTATCTTTTTTGCTAACAAATGCCATATGACTTAGGAGGGGGAAAAGAAGCATCTGTGTATTTGTTGTTACATGATCCCAAATTAATTTTTATATGTTTTTATATTTTTATAAGTTTTAAAGTATTTAAGGTGACATTATGCCAGGACATCTATAGAAGCTTATAAAAAATCTTGGTGTATGTTTTGTCCTATGAACTGGTGTGCCTTCCCTGTTCAATTTGATTAGCTTATGGGACAAAACTGAAACACTCACGGATGTGGAAGCAGAGTTGGACATTCACAGCGTGTGCTTGTTAATAAGTGCAGAGTGACTATATGCAAAGTGGGTGAATTCTTAAAACAAATTTAGACTTAGCGTACCAACAGTATACATGATAATGATCATAGGCAGACACAGTTTTGTTGAAGTAATTCCTGACCCGAATTTTGTAACTTAGTTATAAGACAATAAAGATAATTAATTGAAAGGGTATTGTGGGGCCCAAAAAGCCTTTTATAAAGGCTAGCTTAGGAAAGTGTGAAATCTGTTGTGCAGATCTATGTAGTAATATAAATCAGAGGTGTGTTGTATTTGTGTTATGCTAAGTTAGACATAGAAATCTAGTTAGTCTGTTATGTGATACTGCTACAAAGGGAAGCTTGTTTGGTAAATAATGCAAGTAGCTAACATGAAAGATGTCTTGCTAAGCTATTGTGCCCACAGCTTGTTAAATCTCTCATTTGTAAACAAAAGTATATTGTAGAAAAGTTGAGTTTTTTAATAATTTCATCTGTACCTATTTTTTTAAAAAAGCTAGCTCTTATTTTCATGACCTAGAAAAAAAAAAAATCCATGCTTTTACATACTTTTTCTTCCTCTCTTTCTATGAGGTGATAGTCTTAAATGGAAAACAGAATGAGGCAGTAATGGACTTAAAGGACATGGACGGAAGTGAGATCTCTCCAGGGAACAGGAAAAAAAGACAGACTTCCCTTGTTGTCTTGGGGTTTGGTGAAGTTTCTGTGTTGCTTTTTGGTGTCAGATTTCTGTGTGGACTGATATTGAATGTCTTGGATATCTTCTTGATTTTACTATTTGGAGTGAGGGAGGGAAGATAAGAAGTGATGGGCTTCAGCAACTGAACTTTTTGTTGCTAGTCTCTTTCTCTGGTGTCATTTTTCCCTATTACATTCCAGGTCATTAGTGGAATGTGATATCTTTTTTTCCCTAGGGCAATAGGGCGTGTTTCTATGATCTTATCATTGGACTAGCTGATCCGTACTTTTGTGGCTTTTTCTATATTTATGATTCTCCTAATGTTGGTAGAAGTGCTTTGCTTACAGGAGGAAAATGGCAATCTGTTTGAATTCATAATTGGCATCTTCTCTAATGCAGAGGAGGCCGACTTTTTTTTTTAATGTAACAACCCTCAAATCAGAAAACACATCTTGAAAGACAAAAAGGGATCTTGTCTAGGTTGGAGATCCCATTTGCAAATTGTGTTCTTTTCTAGGGCTGGGCTGAGCATGGAGTTGCATCCCAGAGTAAATTGGTGTTGTTTGCTTTGTTCCTCAGTGAGGGAGCTGGCTTATATGGCAGTCTCTTGGTAGAGCAGGTCTGCTGCGTGCTATTTGATAGCTTTGTCAGATTTATGGTGTTTATTAGCCATGTGCAACTCAGCTGGAAAACAATACTCTGTTGTTTGTGGAAAAAAAAGGATTCTTACATTGGCAAGATCCTGTAAATCACTACATGAATATTACATTTAAATAGGTAGCTGTGTTTTGCTGGTTTTGCTGAGGTTCTTTTTCTCTCGGAGGTAGTGGAAGGTAATTTGTGTAGCTCATTGAAATACTTTAGCTTTTAAGTGATAAAGCTGTTTCAAAAGTATACTACCTGCCAAAAGCACACTAACCATGTTGTGGCTAGTGACTTCAGTGATATTTCAACAGTAAGGTACCAATACTCTATGATGTGGCTGACTCTCCTTCATGTTTAGATTACATTCATGACCAAAATGAACCTTCCCAACTTGACAAGCTGCATGTGAAGCTAACTAAAAAATTAAAGTATTTCAAAGTGCAGCCAAAGTATTGGATTTTTCAGCTATTCTTTTAGCAGGTAAGAGGCAACTCACTTGCTGGTAGTTTAGAATTGGAAAATTAATTACTACTTTATGTTGCTTTTTTTTTTTTTTTAAAGGCTCTACTAATATAGATGATCTTGGCTTTGAGACAGTGCTGAAAGATCTGAGTCTTTGTAATGTTTATTTTTTTAAACTGTCAAAAAGTTATCCTTGTATTCATTTCTTTGACCAATTTATTTGTAGTTCAGATTTTCCAAATCCTCATGGGCAGTATCAGTTAAATCTCCCATGGTGGCGACACCCTGAATTTGCAGTATCACCAAGTGCCAAAACACAGTGAAGACTTTTGTCAAAAACTTAGCAGGGCTAGGGGAAGTGAGTGCGGATAGGGCTTGTGCAAACCCTTGTTCTGCCCCTCCAACAGCTGATTTGCTGTTACTGGCTTATTGGACTTCATTTCACAACATGAGAGTTTGCAGCTTTTCTTTCCTATTCCTGGATGATGGCCCCCCCATCACCAGTACACTTCATTTCTCACTCTGGGGTCCACGGTCTTTCTCACCTCTGAACCTGTGTATGTTTAGAAGGCTTGCTTTTCTCTGATGTTTTTTTGGGAAGGACAAAATGGACTGATCTACCTCTGGGGCTCATTAATGTTGGAGGGGAGAGGCCATGTGAATTGCAGAATCGTCTGAGTTGGAAAAGACCTTGAAGATCATCTAGTCTAACCATTAACCTAACACTGACGGTTCCCAACTACACCATATCCCTCAGCGCTATGTTGACCCTACTCTTAAATACCTCCAGGGATGGGGACTCCACCACCTCCCTGGGCAGCCCATTCCAATGCCTAACAACCCGTCCTGTAAAGAAATGCTTCCTGATATCTAGTCCAAACCTTCCCTGGCGCAATTTGAGACCATTACCTCTTGTCCTGTTGCTTATTACTTGGTTAAAGAGACTCATCCTCAGTTCTCTGCACCCTCCTTTCAGGTAGCTGTAGAGGGCAATGAGTTCTCTCCTCAGCCTCCTCTTCTCCAGACTAAACAACCCCAGTTCCCTCAGCTGTTCCTCGTGCAACATGTGCTCCAGACCCTGCACCAGCTCCGTTGCCCTTCTCTGGACATGCTCGAGTCATTCAATGTCCTTTTTGTAATGAGGGGCCCAAAACTGAACACAGTCATCGAGGTGCGGCCTCACCAGTGCCTAAGATCCCTTCCCTGTCCCTGCTGGCCACCCTATTGCTGACACAAGCCAGGATACCATTGGCTGTCTTGGCCACCTGGGCACACTGCTGGCTCCTGTTCAGCTGGCTGTCAATCAGCACCCCCAGGTCCCTCTCTGACTGGCAGCTCTCCAGCCACTCCTCCCCAAGCCTGTAGTGCTGCTGGGGGTTGTTGTGGCTGAAAACATCTTTGGGCAGAGTATCCATGGCAGTGCTGCTTTCCTAGCTAGGAGGACATGCCCATGCCATAAGTTGATTGCTTGAGGTGATGCATTGAAAATCAGCTTTCTGTGACTATTCTGCAGGATCTTCTTTGTGTTTATTATGTAATTGAATATTTTTGTTGGAAGCTTGAAGCCAAATTTTACCAAATCTTTCTAGAAGGAAATAAGGGGAGATTCAAACATGTTCAAACGGTTCTCAAGCTTTTTTAATACTGTTTATCCACTCTTTTTACATTCACATCATCAAAAAAGCAAGAAATTAAGTACATCGTGTGGTTTGATTATGCTTGATCAGTATATTTGGATATACTTCTTTTTCTCTGAACCTAGAGACTGTATTAATTAGGTTGTTAATGCCTTTTGTGTTTTCTTTAAACTAGAGAATCGGAATATTTTAGAGGGGACAATTGGGGGTCATCTAGCCCACACTGTTGCTCAGGGCATGAAAAGACAGTTTATTAGTAGAACCGTTTGAAAATTCTGCAATGTGAAGTGTTTTAATATATCATGTATGTCATCAAATAATACCTTCTGGAGTTGCAAATTTACACAATTTCTGAACCAGGAATCAAATTCACTCCTTGCTGCAATAATATTGCAGTGATAGGGTAACTTGTCTTAAAAATTGGGTATTAAAAATGCTGAAGTGGTGCAGAATTTAAAGGCACTCACTTCCGCACAATGAGGTTCTCCAGCTGGCAGCCCATAGGCTCCGATCTGCCTCTGCAAGGCAAATGTCTTGCTGGATACTGGCTTCCCTAGCCAGCTCTCCCAGCCTAGTTTGTTTCCCAGGACATCTTTCTCTCCATGGGGGCTTTTTTGTTGCTTCAAGCAAGGCTACTCCCTGTTTGGTGTGTATTGTCCACTTACATTTCTTATGTTGACAGATTTCTTTGTATCTCCAGTACAAGGACAGTTTAATGTCAATAATGATGAAGCGGTATCAAATCCTTGTCTGAGTTGTAACTTAGGCTGCTGGTTCCAAATACGCAGAAACTGTTCCTCAGAGCCTTTCAGTTCTCTGTATTAGTCATGCCCTTTTTTCATGTTTTTCCTGCTATTCAAGGTGGATCTTGCATGACAGCAAAAATGCTTGTCTTGGCCAAGTGTGTATTTATTTGGGTGGCTGAGATTTTTTTCTTAACTAAAACAATACAGGATATGACAGTCTCAAAGAAGTGTTGTATTTTCATTTAGATGAGGTGAAGAATTAGCTTTCATTGGTTTGTCCAGAATGGCTAATCTCTCTGGCTTAAGCTAGTGCTATTGATTAGGCTGGGCCAGAAGATGCCCTCTGTAGAATATGGAGAAGAAAAGACTTTTGTGCAAAATTTAGGACTGAACTCTTGCAAGGTTTCCTGACAGAAGTTGCCAGAGAACAGGAAAGCTTACCTGGTAGGTGTTTTAATATCTGAGGGTCTTTGCTTTTGTTCAGTTTGTGATTTCGCCAAGATTTGCACTGCTTCGTTCTTTTAGCACTGGGGTGGTTTTGCTGGTCCTAGAAAGCAAGCAAACTGTTTTCTAATCAGTGTGCTAAGATTACAGATTTCAGCTGTTAGTATGCTAACTGAAGTGGCAGTTTGTAGTGGATTTTTTTGGATGGTGCCAGTCTGTGAGCTTTTTAAAGATACAGTTAACATCACTGAGTGGTAACATAATAATGGTTTTTGTATTTCTAATTGTGATACACTGCCATCTCACAGTGTGGGCTTTCTTGCATTATAGAATTCTAAATTTACTTTTTATTAGCTTAACTCAAAGATGATTGTAATTTTCTTTTTAGTTAAATGAACTGTTAAGCAGCATGTTTGCCTTAAGAAGAAACAGCATTATCTGCTGTAAAACAGTAGATTTACATTCAAAATACCATTCTCCTCTAAATCTTTATCAAAACAGTTGTGTACAGGCTGTTTCTCTGTCATTGCTCTTGGACTCAAGTTTTCAGCTTGCACGTTTCTGCACTTAAATCAATTTTTAATGCATGCATCCATTGATTTGGAAGAAATGGACACAGCTGCATTTGATAAGCTGAAGGATATGTTTGAGTAATAATTATCTAGTTGTCCACTGAATATCTCTAATATCCACATAGAAGTTGTGTAGGATATCACTTGTGAACTTCCTGTGCTGAGTTCACAGTGCTGGAATAATCTTAAAAATTCTGCTTGCCGGACTGTATCAGAGGCATACTTGGATTTTTGTGTGGGGGGTAAATGAGCTGGACTTGACTCCTAAATCCTGAAAAGATGAGCAAATGCTGTTACTCTGTCAGCAGTTGCCATGCTCTTAAAGGCATATAAAAATTGCAGGATTCGCCATACTTTCTGTGAGTTCTGGAAGAAAATACTTGCCCCTGCTTTGAACATAATCAGTTGTCCTCGCTTAGCTTAAGTGTCTACAGCCTTTCTGTGCCTGTCAAAACCATGCAGGCCAACCAGCACCATGTGTATCTGTGCATCTGGTGTCTTTAATGCCAGTAAACTTGGTCCAGGTTTGTGTTTTTCTTTCCTGGCTTGTTGATCATATTCCCAGTAAATCCAGTGTAGAGCAAAAGGCTTTATGTGCCTTTTTAGCATTTGATTTTTGCATTCCTTGTTTGAAGCATGGCTCACAAACTAGCATGCTGCTACCTCCTTAGGAAGTAATTTGAGAAATTATTTGATTTCCTTATTTCCTGGTTAGTTTAAAGTTGTCATGTGTGCTGTAAAGAGCTTTATCATTAATCTTCCCCTGCAGTTTGTCATTTTGTAACAAAGATTTGCAGCTTGACTTTACTACCATTAGAGGTATACAAATATTTTTGCATAGTTGGTTCTTGTGCTTTGCCAGATATGCTCTTCAAGTTAATGCTTGTGCTACATCTTGGTGTCTTTTTGATGTCTTCTGGAAAACATTGTATTCTGCATCAGTTATACAAGTTCTGCAAACTGTAGATATTTATTATGTCATTCCTTCTTTAGAGCAGATCCTTTCATCAATAATGTAGGTAGATGGCTTAGAAATAGCTCCAGCAGGACTCTCATTTGTCCTGTCCATTTACCTGAAATTGCTTTTAGTTTTTCTGGCGATTCTACTGGTGTTAGTGCACAAGAAGTAAGGTGGGCATATGAGAATTTCAGGCTTTCAGATAAATTCCTGTCTGCTTTGAGTATCTAAAGAGACAAGATTTCCCTGCAGTTTACTGTAATTTTTTCTACAAGAAAAGAGTATGATACCATTTAAAAAATACACTATCCTCCTTCATGTAAATGTTCACTCTAAATTATTTCAGTTCAAGCAAACATATACTTGGTCTCCAATTTCAGGCACTGTGTAGGTCACTGACATCTGGTTGAGCCACCTGACAAATCCTTCCTGGATTTATGTGGTCATTCGTGAACATTTAAAACACATTTCCAACATACGTTTGGTTTGTTGAAGTCCTGGATTTGTATGAATTAACTTGTATTTGCTCATTTTCTGTATCATGTTTTATTAGGTAGATGCTTTGGTGGTCAGCAGTTACTGACTGGTCTTGGGTGAAGAAAAGTTTAATACTATACTGTGGGTGTTTGGGTATTCTGCTGTCTCATTAATTGCTTGATTTACTGAGGTTCTTCTAAAGGGAGTTAAAATGTGGGAAAGATGTGGATGCTTGGATAGATAAAAATAACTGATTTGTGTATTGTTTCCTCGTAGGAGTTAGATGCTCTGAGCTTGACACACTTATAAATGAATGTGGGGGATAGTGGCACAGGCGGCAAATCCAGCTCTTGCCCAAATGTGTATTGTAGTTCCACATAAGTTGTCATACCAAATTATAGGCAATTCATATGCTGTTAGATTTTTTTTTCATGTTGGCACCACTTCTATAGCAATGGTGCAAACTTCCATATCAATGCATGATGTTTAAAAAAGAATAATTTTATAGAACATTGTTGAAATGTCATCACACGTATTATTGATAAAGACTGTACTCATCAATCTGAAAGCTGAATTTTAAACCAGCCTAAGAGATTGTGTGCCTTGTTCAAGAAAGATCCTTGTTGTCTGTTAATAGCTTTCAATAACACAACTTCAAATTTATCTTCTTCCTGAATGAGGAAGTCAGGCATTCAATGTGAGAGGAGTTTTGCCTTCTTTTTCTCTGCTTGTCAATCTCTTTTGTGTCTCTGTACAGAGGGAGTGTGCACTTGAGGCAGGTGTATGTACTCAGTATAATTCTGTGGATTTGGAGGCTGTTACTCAGCAACAGTTGGTACTTTGTCATCTATTGCTTGTTAAAAATCCTAGGATGATTTAATCTTGTTTTTGATTTGGCTCTTCTTAACTTTGACTCTAGCACTTAATGCCTACAGAAAATTATTTGATGAGGTGCATGGATATTAGTTTTCTTTACATCCACATGTGATGTGTGGGTTTACACAGAATGTTCAGCAGAGTCTCAGTTTTCATCACTGTTTTTTCTTTTATGTGCTTTTGGCATGCGAGTTGTGATCATTGGTGACCAAGTTCCTGTAGGCTCTTGACGGTAACAAAGCTCATGCTGTCAGTTATCTCTGTTTCAGAACTCTCAAGTGTGCAGTTGCACATTAACTGTTATCTTTCTCAAATCTTTTTCCTGTGAAGTACTTTTCCTATTCTGAGAGAAGGTATGCCACCCACATGGGTCCTTTTGTAGATTGTTATAATGATTTTCTTAAAATTTGTTTTCTGCTAGAATTTTTAGTGTTGCCTTATTTAAAATAAAAAATTTTAAAAAATTAAAACTAAGAAAAGGCAGCTTCTAGAGACTTTTCACAGTGAGAGTATTATGATATTTTTGCTGATGTACAGTCTATACTAATTCTTCCCTATTCATGTGTTGTTTGCATTATCCAAAAATGAAGCAAAACTGTGGATCTGAGTACCTCTGAAAAGAATATTTGGGTCCTGAAGTTCATGTGAGCAGCATTCAGTGCTCTGCTGCATGCTCTTCAGTATGACTTCTCTGTTCATAGTGTTGTCTGTGGATGAATTCTTCCTCTGTTAGCTCTGCTGATACAGTGCCTGCACATCTAACCCATAAGAAAAATATTTTGCAAACTGAGCATCAGTTAATCAACATGACACTAATCGTTTACTATTCCTCTTGTTTGCAAAGAAAACTGATGGCTATGTGGCCGGGGAAGTGTGTGTGGGTGGTGTGGGAATTGGAGAGGGAGACTGAGGAGGGCAAAACATTATTATACTTGATGTACATTTTGTGCTAAAATAATTTGGTTCCCAAATCCTTACCCTTTTGACATATGGAAGGAAAAACAAACCATGCATCATGACTTAAGATGTTCAGTCTGTTTTCACAGCAATTTTACAATAATAGTCTGATCCAAAGGGATATAATGTTCTGTGCAAAGCACTTTCTAAAGAACTACAGAACAGAACAGAGGCTTGTAGAGAATGAGGTGCGTAAAAGCAGCAATAAAGTGATTTTGTTGTCCAGAATGTAAGCACACACATGATAGTGAAAAGTGCTCTGTGGGCAGTGGCTTCTTAAAAATAATAATTTCACTTAATAGTTTGTCCAGGTAGTCTTTTCTAGAGTAAGAGAAGGACCATATTTAAATGAAGCGCTTTTTTCTCATTTAAAACTTCATTGTCAAACATAATAAACCAATTTTCTGTTTCATTTGTTGCTATTCTGTGGATTCTAATTTCATTGGGCTTGGAGCTTAAACACTTGATACTGCTGTGACTTTTGGGCAGCAGATGCTTAGGGAAAGAGTGGATGTGTGACGTAACTTTGAGTGCTTGAGTTATATGAGTATAGAAGTGCTTTGAGTTTGCAGTAGGACTAATCAAACCAGTGAAAACAGGAGCCTGTGTTACTGAGTTAGCTCTACTGCTGATGCAGGCGCCATATGGCATGATTTCTTTCAGGAAGGAGGCTACTATCAACTTCAGCAGCTATGTTTTTTTTCTCTTAGTACTGTTTTCTGGAAACTCTTCAAGCAACTGATTGTTGTATTCTGATTTTGAGCCAAAATTTACATTTTATTCATATTTCTGGTTTGTCCTCCGGGTATTTAAACATTGCGAGTGAATCCTCATGAGGTTTCAGTTAGCATAAGCAAGCTTAGGTCTGGCTTCTGCTTCTGCAATGGTGTCTTCAGAGAACCTGGAAGCCCTTCTCATATATTTAATTCAAAACCTTTTGGAAGCCAGGTGACCAGAATGGCATAGAGTACAGCATCGATGTCTCTGAAATGTTTTGGAGGTAGTATTTGTCCATAACTAATGCAACATTTTGATCTCATGTGGCTACTTCATGCTTACAGCATTGGTGACATTTATTTCCAACTGTACTGAATTCAGAGCAGAAACAGACCAACCCAAGTGGTCCTTTAACAATCGACTTTCATTTTTTTGTTCTTCTGTCCATCAGGTAGCTTTTCATTCTGTATTATTTTCCTGTGTTTCTAAAAGTTTTATCATTCCAATATTTGTACTAGTGTTGCATATTTAATAACTGTTAGTAATCTCTCCCTACTCTAATATTATGCTCCTCGGCCTCTGTTTTTGTCACGTCTGTACCCTGTGCATGTTGTCGTCTTGTGTCTTTTATCTCAGTCTTAACGAGTGGCAGCTTATCAAATGCTTTGGCAGAATTCATTAGTCTGACTGGAGGTTTTTGTAGTATGTGAATTTTTAGGTCTGGAATTTGGTTATCTTCAGTAATAAATTTCTTGCAGGAGGATGGGATTATATTATGTTGCTTGAGCTTTTATTTAATCTCTATTGTGGAAGTTTCTACTTTTATCAGTTTTGCTGTCTTTTGTCGCCTCTTAATACTATCATGCTTACTGAAAGCATGTGTTCAGGTAGCTTTTATTTTTCTTTTATAATGCTGTGTACATAATATCTTTGTTATCACGGAATAGGTTGGGTTGGAAGGGATCTTAAAGCTCATCTAGTTCCACCCCCCTGCCATGGGCAGGGACATCTTCCACTAGCCCAGGTTGCTCAAAGCCCCATTCAGCCTGGCCTTGAACCCTTCCAGGGAGGGGGCAGCCACAGCTGCTCTGGGCAACCTGTGCCAGTGTCTCACCACCCTCACAGGGAAGAATTTCTTCCTTACATCTCATCTAAATCTCCCCTCTGTCAGTTTAAAGCTGCTACCCCTCATCCTATGCCTACACTCCCTGATCAAGAGTTCCTCTCCAGCTTTCCTGTAACCCCCTTTAGGAACTGGAAGGCTGCTTTAAGGCCTCCCCAGAACCTTCTCTTCTCCAGGCTGAACAACCCCAACTCTCTCAGCCTGTATTATTATTTATTCTTACAGTGCAGTTACATAGTTGGGATTTTTGTTTTGGTGGGTCAGTGTAAAACTGAAGAATATAGTTTGGAAGGTGTAATTTTGACTTGACAACGGCTTCTTTCATAGTTGGATGAACGTTCTTTGTCCTGTCACCTATTTCTTGCTGACTTTATGCTTAATTGTGGGGCACTTCTGTGTGTTATTTTTTGGTTTGGTATGTGTTTGGGGTTTTATTTGAGTTTCTTAGTTCTTTTGGTTTTTTTTAGCAGTTACCTCTGCTTTTGCCTTTTAGACAATAAGCTTTATTCCTATCTTTAGACATGTTTCTAGCTTTACCTATCTGTACATAGCTCCTATGGACTTTGAGAAGTTCTAATGGATAGTAATTAATAAAGAACAGTGGCTCCTGGGGCAAGAGGATGCCACACATTTCTTGAAGTCAGGAGCATTGGACTACCTCCCCTCGGACTACTTTGGATATTTTTGCTCACCTGCAGTATCTGACTTTTATCACTGTGCGGCCTTGTGCTGCTTCCTGAATCTTTCCTGTTGCAGAATGGAAAACATACAGCCCAGCAGACAGGTGATTTTTCTTTAGTATTGGGTAGTATGTGCCTTTGCTAACGCAGCCTTTATGTACACACAGGTCTTGTAGGCATACTGAGATGCCTGTGCACCAAACTGCAAAGAAGAACCATGAGTGTGATCAGCCCTTCCTCTGATGGCAGGTGGCATGAATACTTGTGGTGGATGTGGTGCCTGCATGCCAGGGCACTTTATCCTCCTTACTTAACCTTCCTTGGCGCCTGTGTGCTGCTGGGGCACCTTGAACCCCTTTCAAACAGTTGCCTTGGGTGTGTGGCAGCTTGTATGCGGCTAGGTTTGTACAGCACTGCTGTACAGCAGAGCAGCCAGAGCCTCCATCTGCCAGCTTGATACAGACCAGCCAGAGGCGCACTCAGCATGCGAGGCATCCATGCTGAGCATTGGGTCAGCAGAGTGTCCTACTGTACCCCTACTTGCTCAAGATGCAACACGTTACCTAAGGGAGTCTCAGCATCTGTATAGTGATCTTGTGGGAAGCACAGTACATGTTCTGTTCATCTGAAAGTCCCAAAATCAGACTAAAAGATAACTTTCTGCCTTACAAAGATTAAGGAAAAAGTACCTGGAGGATGCATTAAAGTGGCTGCATCTTAGTTAGCGTTGCCATGTTTTTATTGTCTGATTTGTTTTGGCCGTATTGTGACCCTTTAGCAAAGAGATTTTATCTCAAACTACTGAGGAGGTGTATAATCTGACTTGTTTGTATCCCCAGCACTCACCCATGTACTGACCCTTTTGTATCAAATACAATTTGGTTATTGGTTCATCTTTATGCTGGCTGTGTCTTTTATGCTAGGCCTAATAATTGGCAGAACAGGAGGGAAATCACACAGGAACCCAGCAACCAAAACCACAAGCATTTCTGGGTGTACTTCATGTAAGGTAGGAATAGCTGTGTTCAAAATGAGCAATTGAAATACAGGTTGTTTCTTGTAGCCCTGTATGGTAAGGAACTATAGATTAATTAGCCTATTTTGTATTTAACAAGCTCTGATCAAAAGGGCAGTGAGGCATCCAAGATAAATAAAGTGCTTCCAGATGGAAGGATCAGACTTGGTGCATATTAGGCAAATGTGACAGTTGCTTGAAGTACTTTAATTCCTGTTTCACTGAAGTTTCTACCTTGTGTACGGTGGTTAAAAGCAATGTTAATTTAGTAATTGCCAAGCAGTGCTGGAAAAAATACACTTCTAAGAATCAAAGGGCTCAGATCCAGAATAGAATTCAGTCCGTGGCTTCAGGATTTCACAGAAGTGTCTTGAGGTTCTGGTATGGAATAGTTGAATCTAGCTAGGCTGTACTACACGGGGGAGTGAAGATTCAGTGGAGCCCAGTACACTTCTGTTCTTCATCTTAAAAGAAATAGCCTTTTCTACCCTGTTAGTCAAAATACCAATGAGAGTTTGACAAGATCAGGAGCTCAGGTTGATTGGAACTGAATTTTTTGTTTTCCTGCTGTTCTTTGGTCCCCAGAGTCTTCAGTAGTGACTCGGCATTTGTAATTGATCATAATCCACGCAAGGCACTTCTGTTTTCTTCATGGGGATCTGTGATCAAAACAAATGACACTTCGTTCTGACATTATGAATAAAACCAGATAGGGTGTTGGTCATCGTGACTCTTGAGCTGTTCATAAAATTGCACTGTGGCTATGTTTACTCAAAGCTTTGTACTGTTCTGGACAGGAAGTTTTAATATAATTTTAGGGTCTTTTTAAAAGCTGTTTATACAGTGTATTTTTGGGATAGTGTTTGACCCAAGCTGAGACAAATATCTTTGGATTCTGTTGTGGAAGGGAGTCAGGCTTAGGCGCCCTATTAGGCACCTGTCAGTCCAGTACACTCTGACAAGGTTTGTTTAGATATTCCAGACATGGAGGGTGTAATGTTTAATATGAAATTTACTATTTGAAGGTAGTTGATATTAGAGTCATATAAAATACACTGAAATTGCAGTACAAATGCAAGTTAAACTTAGGAAAATATAGCAATTGCTGTATGCAGTTCAAACACAAAGCCAATGTGATCCCTATTACTGGTCTCTAGAATATGCTCACTGTCACAATGTTGGGTGTCCCCAGTCGCCTGGAAGGAATATGTGGGTTGAAGCAAGCTTAAGCTTGTTGTTCTCTTTGAAATTCCTTTGTTAGTTATTTAGTTTTTGCACTCTGGGCTGAGCCATGTATTCACTCCTCCATGCTGGTCTAGCTACCTCAGGGAGACATTCACTTTTTAATGAACTCGGGGAGAATCATTTACACCACTAGTTGATTTGCTCAACTGTAATATAGTCAGTTGATATGCTCAACGGATATAGCTGTTTATCTAATACAAAGGCCACCCTTTGGTCCTCTTTGTGCTGAGATAAAGTCAGCTTCTTTGTAACAGCTGTGGTCAGTCACACCCTGCATTATTCCCTGAGGTTCACGGTCATGTTGCCTTTGCTCATCTTCACTGAGCTGCCTTCCATTTTGGGGGTTTATAGGTCAGTCACTGTAATGGAATGATCATCAAATACAGCCTTGGATGAACTTGCAGAAAAACTTGGAGTCACTGAAGAAAGTGGACCCTGCGTAGTTTAGACATTTTCATTTGTTGGGTATGATGAATCTTTTTATCAGTATTTTTAGTTTGCTTTTTACTGTACAGTATGCATGGCATGAAGAGGTAGGAAGATATGCCACATAGTGCTTCCAGGCTTCAGGCTGGCCTAAATGCATGCTTTAGTATTTTATGGTCATATAAAACACTTTCAATTCCACATTTAATGCATTTCTGATCACAGACATCTATTAAATTGAAGAGGAGAAATGGACTGGAAGTTCAAATTACTCAGTGTAATTCAGTTTTTGTAATTGGATATACAGGATATGCAGTGAAAACTGTGACTCACTATTGTAGTGTGGGCACAGTCATTTCATGTATCCAGCTATGTTGTTCTGTACAGCTCTGATGTTGATCACTTTATGGTATTGGTATTTACTTATTTTTGTGTTGAACAGAACAGTAGTATAGCAAGCAAATGATTTAATTATTCCAGTGTTGGGATTTTTTTCAATATTTGTCTTCAATGATACACTGGCTAAAATTATTGCTGTGTTATGGGAGTGGTGATGTTCTCAAGTCTAATGCAGCTTTCAAAAGTACTTTTTTAAATATTGCAAATTCTGGAACTTTAAAGTTGATAAATACTAGTTTATAGCAGTTCAGTACTAATTCTGCCCCTTACTGTATATCCATGAGGTGGGAAAAAGTAGAAGGGTATTCAAACATACTATTGTAAAGTGGTAATGGGAACAAAATTAACATTGTGTGGACAGCTTTGGTATGATACAGCATGACTGGCAGGTGGTATATTTTGTAATCTAGATCTCCTTTGTATACAGGGTTTTTCTAAGTAATTTTCTATTTATTAAAAAAAAAATAGCTTTTGTATTATGTGCCTTGTAGGAGTCTCTATATGGTGACCAATTTCAACCATACTTGACTAAAGGACAGAGTTCTCACAATTCTTTTCACAGTCAGTAATGAGGTAGGAAAGCAAAACCTGGATCAGTGTGCACCACCGTGGTACCCTCCAGGTACAGTCCTCTAATGTGACAGACTGTTGAGCAGTTGCCGGGCTCACCAATCCCATTTAACCTTCTGTTAGGTGAATGGGCATGTGCTGTGTTGAGACAGCACAGGGCTAGGTGGCTCTGTCTGGCACACAGAATGGGTGGGCAGATGCAAACAAAATTCCTGATAGCTTAGGAAACAGGTAGCAAACTGGAGCTGGTAAGGGACCAAGAGTCAGGCTTGAGACAGTGAATTAGGAAATATGGGGCCAGAGAGAAGTTGCTTGCGTGCCTGTGGGTTATTGGAGACTAATCATTAGGAAACTGGGCTTTAACCCTGCTGCTTATAGAGGAATGAATTTGCTCTTGTTTATCTGAGGCTGCTCTGCCAACTCCATAGGCTTCTATGATACACATAATTTATTTTGAATAGCACCATCCAAATCCTTCCACAAAAAAACTCCAAAATACTGTTTTCACTTTTCCTTGGTCAGAAACAGTTCTTCCCCAATTCTTCCCCTTAGTATGGGGAAGGGGAACAACTGAAGTATATGTGAGACAAGGGTCAAATATATAACCTTTAGTTTGAGATTGCACAATTTTATGATAATATGTGGTCCATAATTGTGTCATGCAAAGGCAAAGTGTCGATTCTTCTTATAATAACAGTGCTTTAAAAAAATTACACATTTTTAAAGGATACTTTTAGCAGAGAAGATTAACTTGGGGCCAGTGTAACACTTTGAACATGTGGAGGGCCTGCAACTGGTTTTGGAGATGATACCTCTGTCCTCTACTGTCACTGCATAAATTAAAATTATGATACATCGGTTAGAGTTTTATTTCCTCGCTTTTCAGTTCAGTCATGAAAAGGCTATAGGATATATTCCACATGAGACAATCTGAAGAATAATTAAGATGGGAAAGGCCAGGAGAGCAGTGACACTTGCAAGCCAAAGATGAGTGTTTTTTTTTCTCTTTGTATGGTCTGTTAGTATAATACCAGATAAAATCTAAGTGCAGTTAAGTGTATTTTTAGTGGAAAAACACAATCACAATTATAGCATATGAGCTGGGAGCATATGACAGTGAAATGTATCTTCTGTCCTGTAAATGAGACAGTCCCATCATTTTTATTTTTTTGTTTAATAAGAAAGCATAGACTGAATGGCTATTCTGAACTACAGAAATACAGCTCAACATAGTTCAGATGGGGACTGTTAATACCTGAAAATACCTGGAAGCTATGATGTTTGACTGAAATATGCAAGGTGACTCTTTGAGTTGTTCTCCTTTCTGTATTGTGTTCCTACAGTGCCACTTTAAAGTTAATGCCTTTTTTGAGGATATTTTATTAAATATTGTAGCTTCTTGCCTTCAGGCTTGTTTGTCTGACATACCTGCTTTAGGTCACTTGGAGATAGAGCTTTTAGGATTACTTTATTTTGTTTATTTCATTATTTAGAAGTCTTAAGTATGAGAAGCTGTCACACTATTTTGTCATCTGGTATTAACATTAACTCAGTTACCTGTCATTTACCTTTTCCATTTATTTTCAGATTGTGAATAGTTCTGAGTTAAACTACAAACCTACAGTGAAATAAATAACAGCAACTTTGGAAACAGTTTTACGCGTTATACACATAGACCTATGAAAACTGATTTATGATAGTTTTCACACTAGAGGGCACTAACACCTCATGAAATTTAAGCCCAAACCAGTTTTTACTCTCTGTAACACTTTGGTATTGAGTAGTCATACTGTTCTTGTAGATGATGCCAAAGGTTTCACTTTCCTTGCAGCCTTTTCTCTGTAGAAATGAAAAGTAATAGTATTCTTGCAAGGATGCATTAAACGTTAGTGTGTGGAGTTTTCCTTTGTGTGGTGGTGGTGGGTTTTTTTGGGGTGTGTATGTTGGTGGTTTTTAACTAAACAATACTTTGGGTAATTTGTGGAGAAAAGTGTAAATTTTACTTGTACTCCTAAATTGCTTTTAATGTGATAATTTTCATTCAGAGCTGGTGAATAGGCAAAGATAGAAAATTACTGAATAAATTCTTATAAAATGTATCTATGAGTTAACAGCTAGAATATATTTAAAGTTGGCAATCCAAGGAAAAGAATCATGCATGAACTGACATGGCAGGCCTAACTTTTAGGTTAGGATTAATGCATACGTTTACATAATGATACCTGATATGCAGAAAATAGTATGGAAAAGAATATGAAAGTCTATACTGCCAGTAAGTAATGGATCACAAAGGAACTGTTGGTTGTATATGTCAGTTTTAAGTAGGTAGTTTTAGAATGTGTTTGAATCTAAAGTTTGAACTTCAAAGTGGTATAGCCATTTTGAAGTACTTTATTTTTGTTATGGATTTTAGGTACTGAATCTTGTTTAAAAAGCATGAATAAAATGATTTCTGATTACTTTCTTCTTTTTGTAGGAATGGTTATTCAGTTGCCTTGGAGATGATCCTGCTGCTATAAATGTAGGGCTGAAGATTAATGGTGTGGGCAGTATGGACCTAATGAACGGACAGTCAAGTAGTGTTAATATTGTGGCTACTGCTTCAGAGGTAAGGATTACAGAACTCAGTTACTGGATACTTAAGACAATAAGTACTCGATTTTTAAAAAAAATACACCAAACTAAGTTTGTCTTTTAACACATCTGTGAAGCAGATTCTTGTTTTGTGTGTTATTTTCACATGCCCCAGTTTAGATGGGAATAATTGAAAGTTCTGACCTTTGTGTACTAGAATAAAGCATGCCTTGCCACAGCCAAAGCTGCCTTTTTATGTTCTTTTCCATCACACCCAAACTTGTTCTTTTCAAGTTTTAACAATAATAGATGCTCTTAGCGCAATAAGCTGGGCTGGCAAGGCCTGTGGGAAATGTTCTCCTCTTTGACAGGTTCTTGTGTGTGTGTTTAGGGGGTGGTCTGACACAGTAGCACTTGAATAAGGTTGTTCCCTTTGTCTCCTGGACTATATTCAGGCACTGGTGGCACTGGTGTGGGTCCCCTCCTGCCTACCAAAGCTTCTGCCCACTGCTCCTGAGTTAAGAGTGTGTGTATCAGCCAAGCAAAGGAGATTGGCCTCCTATGCTGATGCCTCTTATTTTGAAGTTAATATAGTTTTCCATTTGTCATCTAAGGAAAAGAAGGCGCAGAGTGAAGTTAGTAACAGAACTTTTTGAGTTGTCTTTGCAAGGATCATGTGAGGAGCTGTTGAGGGTTGTGACTGATGCCTAAATTCTTATCAGTGTTGGAGGGTTTTGTTTGGTTTTGTTTTTTGGTTGGTTGGTTTTGGAGGTTTTGTTTTGTTTTTTCCAAAACTCTTGCAGGTCACTCCCTCTTCAAGTTCTTGTTGGTTGTTTTTGTTAATGCCTTGTAGTACTGGGATGAAGGGAACTGAAAAATCTACCTTCAGTGTATACTGAGATATCTTTCCAGGTGCAGTGTTTGTCTGCTATCTTTAGCATGACTGAATATATGCTTTGGCTTGTACAGATGTATGATACTAACCTAAGCTTTCTGCTCAAGAAAAACGGTTACTTTATTGCTGATGTATATTATTTTTATTGCTTTTGTTACAATGTGAAACATGTTTTTACCCTAGTGGCTTTGTTTGTCTTTTTTTCTTTAATTCTTCATTTGCCTTTGAAAAGACAAGGTGTTCAGGAACACTACACAGTCAGTAGTGATGAGAGCCAATAAGTCCTGAAAAGAGTTGCTTCCTTGAATGAATCTTTGGACCTTACCAAAGATGTTTGTTTTGTTTATACATTTGCATATGTATTTTGACAGCAGAACTACACGTGTGCAGTGCACTTGCATGTGCCTGTGAAAATGGAAAGTACCACAAACAAGGTGAAAGGAAAATTGGAGTGTTGTATTATCAAAAGGAATCAAATGATCTTCAGCACAATTTCACAAGTATTGTTGATTTTAAAAAAGAAAGTTGGCATCAATCTCCAAGACCACAGTTTGTTTTATACAGATTCTTGTACTTCCCTTATGATTGTATTATGAATCATTGACCACTTGTTGGCATGCAACTGAAAAATTTCTTTGAGGGAATGCTGTCTTTTTACTCAACAAGATAAGTCTTGCATGTTTACATGATGCCTGATAAAATTGAATAGAAAATATTTTGGCAGAGTTATGTGAATCTCCTTTCAGCAAGTGGTATAATTTTTTTTTTCTCCCTATCTTGACGAATGGGGAAGAGAGGGGACTTGTAACTGAAATGTTTCTGTAAGTACATTGGTTACTGAAAAAGCTGATCTGGTTTGGAGTTTTTGTAGTGTTTTCAAAGTCGTTTTTTTCGGAGAGATGATACTGTTAGAAGAACCTAACTAAAACTAGACATGATTAAATGAGAGTGTATTTTTCTTTGTGTCCTCATAGCAATAGTGCTTAAAAATGGGCAAGAGTTTCTCAAGGAGTTCAAATTTTCTTGTTTCTGTGAGTGGAAAGCTGAAATCAAAACATACTGTGTAGCCCTAAAATACAGCCTTGGTAGGTTTTCAGGAGAAGACATTAGCATAGTAGAACTGTTCACCAGCATCAGTGACCATGTGCTACCTTCCTTCCTGCCTTGGCATCAGCAGACATGATGCAGGTGTTACTGAAAGGACAGCGTAACTGCTGAAATTTGGCTTCCACCAGAAGTGATCTGTTGCAGTAGTCATTCGTGTGCGTGTTGTGTATATGACACACATCCATGGTCGTGAAAACTTCCAACATTAGCAGTAAAATTACACAGATTGTTTGAAAGTGCCTTCATTTTGTGGTCCAAAGTCTAACCTTTTCAGCTTTCTAGGAGGTATCCCCCTGTGATGGTGGTGCTTAAGGATACATGGGTCTCCAGTGTAAGACTAGACAGGTCTTGGTTTATGCTCAGGATGTTTTGCTGCAGCTGAGCTGGAGCTCCCAGCAATGGTGAGAATAAGCTCTGTGCAGCAATACTAGTTTTCTTTCTCTTGAATCTCTCCAAACAAAGTTCTATCAAACCTGTTGTTTTGCTTACATAAAGGCTGTGCTATTGCTGAAGCATGCAAGTGCCATGCTGTGCTTCAGGCAAGCCTGCTGTTTGCTGAAGAAGCAGTGTTAAATTTGATACAGGTACTGACTGTAGTAACTGTGGTCCCTCATGATGGTTTTGTCCACGTGTCTCATCTTATTTCTTACTTTTTAGCCAAGAGCTTGCTTTATGCCAGGTTTCTGAAAGTGAGAAGAAACTAAGAAGCAAGAAACATGCATAGCCTTTCAGGTCTTCAGGGGAGAGTGTAAGGTAGCACACTGTATGCCTATTTCTGAAATAAGTGTGCCTGGGGTCCAGATGTGAGGCGTACATCTGGATGTGATGTCTCAATCTCATGCAAAAAGCCCCTTCTTTCTTGTAATGACTGAACAGAATTGAGGTTTGCATCTATATACTGGAGGAAGTGATTACTTATAACACAGGTATATTGTTTCCATGTATGAAAATGAAACATATGAAATCAATATGAAGTGTTAATTTCTTGAACCATGCTTGTATTTTGTGAGGAAGCTAAAATGTTATGTGGTAAATTTATATTATCCTATGAGTTTTTTAGAATCTGATATTTTTTTCAAATGTAAATTACTAGCATTTAAAAAACCCAAAAATTGTTCATACTAAGTGTTTCAGTGGGAACACATACGTAGCATACAGTGCTGTAAGTTTTAATGCTAAGAGAAACAGGAGGAGATTGATACCGTTCTTTGATGTTAACTATTTCTTTGGGACAGACCTTGTCTTTTTCCTCACTGTTTTTTTCTGTTTGAAATTCAGTGTGACTATTTTTGTTATTATTAACTTTCCTGTCAACTACATTGGAATTGTGCTGCAATGTAACTTTGTCTTTTGAGGAACACCTTTGAAATCCATTGAAGTCAGTTTGAGAGTCTCTGATTTTAGTGGCCTTTGTCAGGAGAAAGTATGTCCTGTGACTGACTTTTAATTGCTAATTTGCCCAGTAGAAAACTTCTGTGAACAGTGATGTTTGAACAGAAACTTCGCTTTTGGGAGTGTAAAAACAGAAAAAGAGGAAACCAAAATACTGTTAGTGGTTTTGTTTGTTTCTGCAGAAGAGTAGCAGCTCTGAATCCTTGAGTGACAAAGGTTCAGCTGAACTGAAGAAGAGCTTTGATGCAGTGGTATTTGATGTTCTGAAGGTTACACCAGAAGAATATGCGGTAAGCAATTCAAGTAAATTTTGTTGCTTTGTGTGTGTTGTCTTGGCAGCTTTTCCTCTGCTTCTCCATTTCCATATGTTTTTTTACCTCACTTCTGTCATCCATTGGTTTCAAAAAGGGATCCTGCACTATAGTTCTTCATTGTCGCTATTTAATGTTAAGCGATCTTTTTGGGCTATACTGTCCAGGCATTTTTCACACTTTTATATGTAACGTAGACCAGAGGTTCTTAAATCTATATGATGCAGCTTAATTCAGATGTGCATATTTTAGTTGCAAGAATATACTTGATCTGTACTTGTTTTATCTGGAGTTGTTTTAATTTTTGACTACTTATATCTAGGGAGTGTTTTCTTTTGGGTGGAACGATACAGAATAATGAGTTAGATATCCTGCAGAACCGAGAACAAATGAGTAAAAATGTTTAACCAAAACATTGAGTGATTTTTTTTTTTTTTTTTCAATTTTATTTTACCCTACTTGTAGAGGTTAAGATGACAGATGGTCCTTCTAAGTGATTCAAGTATATTACTAGAGAGATTGCTAACAAGTTATTGCTCTTACTGCATTTATAATTCAAGTGATGAGATTCATGATGAGTTGTCCTGGGGAGTTTATCGATATGTGTGAGTGTGTATCACAAAATGGTCACATTAAGTTTGTTGTATTTTTTAATCGTTAATAACCATTTCAGTTAATTATTAATGGCAAAATTGTTTTTAATGAGCACACAGAAAATTTAAAGCATCTGGATTATGAAGTAGTGCTTACATATAAAATTAATGGGATTTATTCCTAACTGAAATGTTTTTGGGACTGGCTATTCTTTTAGTTTTACCTTAAGATTCATCTACATGAAGGAAACCTAAGTACTTAAGGAATTTGGGGCTAGGGGCATGAATTCAAGTGGAATTATGCCTTCTGGACAGAATAGGTGCAGATTCCTTTGAATGGCTGTTATTTAGCCAGTGGTGGATGCTGTTGAGCAGCAGAGGAGATCACTTAGTCTCTGTGGAGTTGCTGTCACTCACTTAGACAGCAAAATACACAAAGGTGCTTTGTCTTGTATCACATTTCATAATCCTTTTGCTCTATTCTTTAATCCTTCATTTCTCATGTGCAAAAACCTTTTACTTTCATGGGTGTTCTAAATCTCACCTACTTAGTAAATCTTGGTCAGATAAATTAAGTGGTTTTAATGTTTTCATATTACACCTCAAACTGAGTAGAGTTCCACTCACAAACAGGAATCTTTTAATTAAGCATTTCACATTGCAGTTATGAACTTGTAGTTGTATTTTGGTTTATACTACCTGGTATAATTTAGCTGTTTTCTCAGTTCCTCAAAAGAAAACACTTTAATCATAGCCTTCTCCTTTTTGAAGTATTTAGTACTTCATATCAGGTTTCATTTACTGTAAATGGATCTGAAATGTCTTAGAATTCTGAAGAATTGAGCAAAATTCCTGGTAGTCAGTGGTCAGCCCTTTGGCATGGTTATCATTAATTTAATTTATTTTTCAATGTTTCTGTACACCACTGCAATTCTTAATGTTTGTTTCCTCAGGCAAGTTTTCCCAGTAGGGCTTGCTTGCTTTGAGTGCTGTCTTTCTCTGTTGCTGAAGGTTGTAGAAGGAAATAAATTTTCCAAAAACCTAGGTACCTCGAAGAAAAAGCACCTTTCACACTTACTCTTGTTTTTTATTTTATTGGCCATTTCCTTATTCTTCCTGGTTTTAGTCCTAGTGTAACAGAGAAGTATACAGTCTTCACTGGATTTCAGTGTTACTGTGAAGACTACCAGAGTGATGCAGTATGGCCAAGCTCTTGAGGATATCAGCACCAATGAGAATGCAAAACTCTGTGTTAGTAAGGTTTTGTTACAATAGTGGGTATATACCTCTTAGATTGAACAGGAATATGCTACCAATTGTTTTTTCAAAGTATGAGAAAACATCTAGTTTAGTGATAGTTCTTGTAAAATGGATGCAGTGCAGACTGCTGACATCTGTGGCTTAGTGGAGGCTGAATTCTTTAACCAACTGTAAAATAAATACTGTTTTTAAAAGTTTTTTTTTCAATGGGTAAACTGGGGAAATAATTTGTGGGCTCTGTAAATACCTTATTAATGGAGAGAAAAGATAACATGATAAAGCCAGTAAAACAACAATAAAAGCAGATTGCTGAACAACAGCTAGCTGGACAGGTGTCTAATAGTTAGGGAACACTGTTTGGAATGAAAAAGAATTCCAGTGCATGGGTAGCATAAAGATGAAAGTTAACTGATAGTCAACATCAGCATTGTGAAGTCTCATTCTATACCTTATATGATATGTTGCATTTTGGTCAAAATGGGCCACTATGTACAGATGGAACAATTAGAATTATACTAGAGAAAGAGCAGCAAAAATCTGAAAGATAATTAAGTCTGAGATACTGGAAATGTGATTCATACTAGTTGTTTCGGTACCGATATGAGAGACACAGATGGCTATTCAGTTCCCACTGTATTAGACACATCATTGTTATTTCAGAACTCGATCTGTTTAGTGAGTTAGTGGGTAAGAAGCAAAATGGACTACAAAAACTATTGCTTGTAATCCTGTATTTTCAAGAAGCTGCTTACCAAGCCAAAGAGAAGCCCAAGTGTAAATATTTTTGGTGACTTTATTTCCATATTCTTCCCTTTGGCAGTCATCTAACACTATCCTGAATGCACAGTTAGTGTGCCGTTTCATGTAATGGTCCTTTGTTCAGTCTTGTACTAACTTTCTAGCAAAAGCTTGCCAGCCCTTCAGGGGGGGTCTGGTTTAAACAGTAACAGAAATTATTATTGTAATATATGTGTGATAGTGCAGTTATACTGTTGTTACCAACCAGATGTTTTAAGTTCTTTGTGAGGTTGAAGGCCACTTCAGAAAGGGCCAAGTTACAGCTGAAACAGGTGAGATCTTCAGGTGTAGCTGCTGCAAATTTATGGTTTATCACCCTGCAGCTTACAAAAACAGTTTCCAAGGGATGTATTGAATGCTTGCATGTTTCATAAATCTGGGGGAAAAAGAATCCCATTCAATGAGTATGAAGTTGGACACGTTTGTTTTCTGCTAAGGATTCTACAGACCACTTTTTAGCTGTAACTAATAGACTGTCTCTGTTTTAAATAACTGCTTTTAGGCTGATCACTGCTCACTTCTTTATTAAACGGCTAAAAGCCACAAAACAAGTTGGTGCCAGGGTTACCCACTGGTGTCTGGCCCTGCTGATGGAGCCGTTGTGTGTGTACAGGGTAGACACAGTTGCAGTGAATGCTGTCCATTTTCGTTGAAGGGAAAAGTGTGGTTTCAAGTGTACAGGGCACAATTTTCGCGGGAGGGATATGTTAATGGTGCAGGGGCAGTAGAAAGAAGAGGCTGGTGAGACTGAAAGAAAAAAGGAAAATGCTCGGGGACATGAGCTCCAAATTAAGATGCTGGCGAACCTCAGGTTGAAGAAATATTTATTTTTTGCTTTACAGTAAATTCTTATTCCTTAGACTGCTACTGTTTAATTATTTGACTGTTTATTACTTTTTGACTTGCTTTTCCATTTTATACTTCAACTTAGCCACAGTGGTGTAAATATTTGAGGTAGAATTAAGGGAAGCGCAGCTGTATAAATCCATTGCTTTTTTTTTTCCACCTAGTTATCTAAGAAGGATTATTTATTCTTTGCCCTAGTCTCTGAAAGTGCCACGAAGTAAGCTCACACTAAGATATATGTGTATTTCTTTTTGATTCCAGTTAAGCTTTGTCAAATGGATGTTGGAAAAAAGAATATTGCCTATTTTGGAAACAATACACAAAGTTTATTTAAAAAAAGTTTTAGATGAAAAAAGGAATTTTTCTCAAATGTTCTTACAACAGTTAAGTATCAAGTGATCTATATCTGAAGAAAGCATGGGAGTGTGTTTTGTAAAGGAAGCAGGTCCTAAGAGTTCTGGGACTGCAATTGTGTGTATAATAAAAGTGCAGAAATAAGTTTTGAGTTGTAGGAGGTTCAACAAACTAATTTTTTGCCTCTTTGACCAGAACAAAAATTAACTTAAACTGGACCAAGGTTTCCCCCATTGAGAACCTTCTTTCTTGTGTGGGCCTCTGGCAGATTCACAGTCCCCTCTGCAAGTTCCTGCACAGCTACTGGTGTGAGTTGTGCTACATGGTTCCTGGCAGTAATGTTGGTTTTGGCCTCTCCTGAGACTGTTTGTTAGTGGATTAGGGAGTTTGAGGCAAGTCTGTCTGCTGCATCTGAGAGCACTTTGAATAAAGTGACGTACTGGGCCCTAGAAGCTTTTGATGAAAAAGAACCTCTGCTTGTATGTGTTCCTGTTAGCTTTATTTTACAGAAGAATATTAAAGAATAAGTATGTTCCCAATGAGAGCAAGAAGAAGCAACTTCATTATAGCATGTGGAGTAACTATTAAATGATAAAAGTTTTGGAATAGACTTTGAGAAAACAAGTAGAATTTCAACCCAGAAACTTTAATCCCCCAGCATTCATTTTGGACAGCAGAATTTTTCTCCTACTGGTGCAGTGCTTAACAGAGGCTTAGCTATTTTTTCAGTGAGGAAAAGTATTCTGGCAGCCTGGAGAGACAGTACTAAGCCAAGTTGGAAGGCTTAAATATAATTCCTTCTAAAAATTCAGATTAAGGAACAATTTATGAAGTGCTGCTTGAACCAACATGGCTTCAAGGAAAATCAGATTATGGCAGTATTCTTCAGCAACCAAAATGTAGACATTTGATTTTTTTTCATCTCAGACAGAAACTTAGTTTTTCTTTTCACACTGAGGGTCTCTGTCCAGGAGCTCTGTGGGAAGTGCACTGTCCTTATGGTAGGTACATGGCAGGAAAACATGCAGTACAGCAAGTAGCCTGATAAAAGGAGTTCATGCTTGAGAAGGTCTAGGGACTAGAAAGGTGGGATTATAGTCCAGATCAAAAGGGAACTTTCATATAGGAATGTGGAAAGGAGTTCAACGCAGTGGTGTCAGCTGTAACTAGAAGTTCTTAAATTGCAGGGTTTTATGGAATGAGGGTAATCTGTATGTATTCACAGAAAAGAGAAAGAGTTGGGGAATATTTTAACATTTCATTGAGCTTCATATTCATCAAAGCAGCAGCATACTGAAATGGAGTTCTTAATCATCTGGATGTAAAATTTCTGGCCTGACATATTCCTGAGAGAGGGGTAAATCTCTTTATATGTATATGAAACCATGTGGTAATAATTGTACTATTTGTTAACTTAATTGTTAACAAGTCCAACATCTCAAAACTTGGGAGAGATAAAATATTTTTAAACTTGGCTGTTGGGGACTGTCCTCAGGCAAGGTCTTTCTACTACATGGCTCCTATGGCTGTGTAGGGGGGAGAAATTATCTTTCAACTGCCAATTCAGTGTGTTTTAGCAAGATGGTCATTCACTCTTTTTATTAGATGGCTTATTAATAAATATATTAGTTGTACATTAAGAAAATACCTCTTCTATTCATATTCTAGAGTTATCTAGGATCTAGAGCAAACATAAACACAAAACTGCCATTCAGCTCTTTCATTGCCTGAGCAATGAAGAAGTGCTTTAATATATAAATGAGCTTGATAGACATAGCACTTCTGGAAAGGCAGAAAATATCAAGTTTATCTTTGTGTAATCAGAATGTTGATTTAAATAAATAAGAATAAGGTCACCATTTTATGTTGCCCATGTAATGTTATTTTTATTTTTTTAATCCATGCAGCTGGACAGCTAAACCAGAGAGGATATGGTTGGCTTGCTTCATGTAACAAATTGATGAGAACACTTGTGATTTTTGGTTTGAATATTAAAATGTTAAACCACATTTAGGAGAGGGAGCTATCCAGGTATTCGTATTGGCTGGATTAAGGAGCTGGAATGAGAGAAATTACTGCATTGCATCTCTTTCACTGCAGAAAGCAAGTAGTGGCTTTATTTGGGTTTAAGTTCCCCTTAATTTGGTCATGGTAGAAGATGGTGGTGGTTATTGTTGGTAGATTGAGCAATGGCATCTAACATAAACAGCATAAATTATTTTCCAAACTTTGTCATTTAAAGTATTAATTAGAATGCCAGCCTTTCAGTTTGCTTTGTTTCTGACTTGGCGGTGAGAAAGCACTTTTAAAAAGGCAAAAATTCAGTTAACTGTTAGACTTACAAATATGAATAAGTTAATGTTTAAAAAACTGTTTTTTCAAAGGTATATTTAAGCTCTGATGTGAGGTAAACTGTCATATCTGCATGACATGGCTGAAATGGCTTCTTGTCTGTCAGTTTGGGTATTCAGCTGTCTGTTGCGTGCCTCTTTGAATTGTGAACAATTTTTTAAGTGCTTGGAACTCTTAATGGAAATTGCAATCTCTTTTAAGAAGGGAACCTCAATAAGAACAAATGGTAATGTGATACAGTGTCACTGAAGATTGATACTGCTTTTGGTGAAAGCAGCAAGATGTCTAAATCAAACACAAAAAAATCAGCCTAATATCGATGCGATACTAGAAGGAAAGTTTCTCTGTTAAAACATTTGGGTTTTTTAGTTCTCAGACTTGCTTTTTAAATGTTGTACTTAATAGCAATTTCAAATTATTTTAGTAAGGAACCTTAATCTTCAATTTTGGTATCTGTGTATTTTTCCAATGTTAATATACCCACTTAGTATCCCCAATTATTTTGATATGTGAATTCTGGTGCAAAGTTATAACAGTCTTTGTTTTGTAAGTATTGGGTATTGATTCTGTCTTAAAGTAATAATTTAAGACTCACTAGTGAAGCAAGTAATAGTCTGATTTAGTTAAGGCAGTTCAGGTTGATTTAAGAGGACAGATTCTAGAGTGCTGGGAAGAAAGACACCGTTTATTTTGAAGCATTTTCTCTTCTATGTGAACAATGAATCAGTTTCCTGGCTCATTTTTATTGTACTGTTAATGTAATTTTTTTTTTAGTGAGGAGGGTTTGTAGTGAAATGTTAACCATTTAAATGCCCGGGTCTTTTGTAAGGGTGTTTTAATATACCCTATATTCAGATTTCATTGAAGTGTCCATTCTTTTGGTTTCACTTTGTGTACCCCAACCAATTTTCTAATTCATTTCCTTCATTGGGAAGCATAGCAATACATTCAATCAGCCACATATTTACCTAAATAATACATTTCTGAGAAAGCTTGGTATACTTTAGCAGATAAATATGAGTCTACAGATTGAGTTCTGTGGCTGGTGTTTCAGGACTGGTTTCTTCACCCTGGAAATCAAAAGGAAGGGTTATCTCTTGCTGTAATGTGTGGCTGCTATATGGTCAGGATTGGATGAGGTGAGAGATGTCTCTTGAGTGTTTTCTGCAGGTGAGAAAGTGGAAATCCTTAGTGCTTGTGCCTCCATAGCCATGGATACATGGTTAGATGATTTACAGAACTGGGATAGGTTTGCTCTTTCCTAGTGAATAGGAAGTTTAGAAATAACCCCATATACCAGGCAAGTTTGCCCTACGTAGTGGTAGGGACTTTCTGTGCAGTATTTAGGTAAGTGCTAACCTCATAGGCAAGCCCTTTTCTTAGGCATTTTCAATTTATCATCTTAAACTTTTAAGATATAGAAATTATATAAACTCATGCCTCAATTCCTTTTAGAATAAGTTTTCTCTGAACACATCTTGATTATTATCTTCAAGTCCATTTTAACTCTAGAAACTAGCTAGCCAGATTTTCCCTTGCTCCTTCTTAAATATCATGCTTTTGGAGAAAAACCTTGTTCTCCCTACTTGTCAGATGTCTGTCTTTATCCTAGTAAAAACATGCCTTGCCTATTTGTTTCTTCAAAGGAGCCTTACATGCATATATCTCAAATAAGAGGGCATACTATTAAAATGTCAAGATGAAGCCATATTGCTTACCCTGGTGTGATGTAACATAACGCAGAATGACGTCTGTGACCTGTTTAGAAGTTTCTAAAGCTCTTATACGTGTAATGTAAAGGTCCAGCTGTACCCTTCACTTATAGCAAACTACCGTCGAGCATGTTGTGGTTTGGCAAGGTGGTACTCCTGCAACTGTTCAAGGGTCCTAGTCCTTTCCCAGATAACCTGCTCAGGTGAGGAAAAGGTGGGAAATAGCACAAAAAAATCATGAGCATTGTCTGTGCATGAGTGCAAAATCCTCCAAAAGCAAAGTTTTATTAACCACCATTGAAATAGTTTGTTGTCTGGGTGCACTTTCACAAATTTGTCTGCTTACCTTGCCAGGAATTACTTGTTTCTGTCAGTACTTTTTGTGGTGAGATAAAACTACCTCTCTTGAAAAAAGGCTTCATGTGGAGATTTCTGCATTTCTGACCTTGATGATCTAAAAAAATCATGCTGAAAGAGCCTTTAATTTTAGGAAAAGAAATCATTTTTATTCCTTCAAGAACAAGTAACTTTTTTGTAGGCCTCTTACAATAAAAGAATAACAGTTTCAGTTGGCAAGGTTGCTTTCAGTTTGAAAGGCATCTTTTTGGTTTTGGTAAGAATTGATTATGTATTATTACTGTAGCTGCTACAGGTGCTAGGGAATAGAGAAGTTATATTGAAGGTAAAGAATATATTGACATACTGAATTCCTGAATTTCCATTCTTACTAACTGCTGCTGATTAAAACAAACTTTGAGGGGTATGTCTGGCTGATATCCTTTGATTTCTTCTAAACTTCTAAGATACAGTATAATTTGTGCTGTTGAGACAGATGGTGCAGCTGGTCAGTTGATTGTTAAACCACATTTAAAAATGGCAGTTTGGGGATTCATTTTTAAGCTGGCATTTAAATAGCTTATGGCTATTAATGAATGGTAGGTACAAACCATATGCCTAATCCCACATGCAAGTGTTGGTCTTGCTGGTTACAGAACCAAGAATGTCTTGCTTATTTAAAAGTTTGTACAGGATTTACAAAGATGTTGAGGCATGCACACTTGTGAGTGTGTATTGTCTTGTTTGCAGTTGAATATGTGGATTCAGTGAAATCGGTCTGATTTAATCTCACTTTAGCCCAAGACTAGAAAAATCTGATACAGCTTTAAAACATCATTGTTTGGAAGAAGGAGCAGCTGACTAAAGCAGAGCCCAGGAAAAAAAGTTTGTAAAGGAAATGCATGAAGGGCTTGTTACTTCTATGTGTTGTACTGCAGAGTACCAGATTATTGGAACTGATATTTATCATTTTTTATAATCATGTTTGATTGCCAGAATTCCTATCTAAAAGTAGATCTGTTGGTCAAGAAGTGCTGCAAAGTGTAGATGTGGTTGTCTTTGGCAAAACACATTGCTTCTCATCTTATTAGATCAGGTGCATCTCTTTGCACCTGTGTTCTTTCAACTAGAGCATCCTAGTTAAAATTTTTCTGCACGATTGATTTTTAGAAGCCATTCTGATCTCCAGCACTGGCATTCTGTGGCAATTGCAATGTGTGAGAGTCACAAACCTGTCAGTGTGTACTGCAGAGTGTCTAAATGGGGGAACCGCCATTTTCAAGGAAATGGGAATAAAGCTGCGCAGCTCATGCCTGAGGAAACTGAACAAGGTCATTGGATTCATTGTTAAAAAGGTATTAGTGATACCGAACTCAGATGGCACTGGAGTTTCTGAGCTACCTGTATACACCTTGAAAGAGGTGGTCTGTTTCTTTTGGATACATAGGCAGACAGCAATCCTAAATTGTATGCTTAAAATAAAGCTCTGAATATGTTTCAAAATGAAAAATTTGGTCTCTGGCTCTGAGTTCCCCTTGACCCTTTTCTAACAGACATGTACTTACTGGTTTTGACTTGCTGGAAGTGAGATAGCTGTATTTAATTTTAACTGTTGCTGTGCAGCTGAACAATTACTTAGCATAATTATTCAAATATGTTTCAAGTATTGATAGAAACATTGTAGGGATCTTTCAGTGGAATTGTGTAACGTCTAGACTAACATTCAGTTGGAAGAGAAACTATCCTTGAGCAACTGAAGTTAATTCCTTGTATTCTTGGATAGCTTCTTACGTAGTGTTTCTGAGTACAAGCTCTGACTTGCATACATAACTGCAGGATTATGCTCCTGAGAAACTTTCCATAATTTCTTAATTTTATTAAATGTGAAGTTTGGAGCCCTTTGTTCTCTGGTTTTGCAGGATGACTCTCTGAAACTAACTACAAAATTAAGTCAAATAATATAAGGAAACAAAACAAGTACAATTCTTGAGCAGCACAGCAACTTAACAGAATGCATGGTTAATTTTATCTAAATTTATGATTTATTTTTTTAATTTCAGGGTCAGATAACATTAATGGATGTTCCTGTATTTAAAGCAATTCAACCAGAGGTAAGTAATTAATTGATTTTGTTTTCAAATATAAATGAAATAATTGTGCCTGTGTATAAATTCTGGAATTGCAAAGTGTATGTCAAAAAAATCTTCATTTTAAGTTTCAGCTCTTTATACCTCATGCTGTACCTCATCCTGTCCCTTGTCCTGTGTTTCCTCAACAAACTGGTTCATATCTTTTTTGGAAAAAGAAAAATGGCTATAATAGCATCTTGAATACAAGATGGGTGTGATCTGTGGATATATTGGGATAATATATGGATCATTTGTGTTCTCTGTTTTGTTTTTATAATTGCCATATTCCTTTCTAATTGCAGCCTAACTTGTACTGATGTTTTCAGAATCTTCAGTGACTAATAATAAATGATGAGTTTGTTTATCCTTATTTCTCTGATTAGTGTTTTCCTGTGAGCATTGCTCTGCACTCTTGGAGGTTTATTTTTCAGTTAACTGTGTAGTTTATTAGTAGTGTGGAAGTATTTTTCAGCTCATCAGTCACCTTTAGATTGTCATAAGCCATTCTATTGGTAGCAGGCTCTTGTCATGTTACTCTTGTGGCCTGGTGAAGAATATTTTGCTTCAAGTGGCAAAACGTGCAGAATCTCTTGTTTTGACTGATTTCATCATTTATGTACCCACAGATTTTTTTTTTTTAAAGTCTTCCTTTTGATCTGTACTTGAAAACATTGTCATGATTTAGCTTTCATGATTTCAGCAAGCTATTTCCCAACCCACATGGATTTCTGTGGGGTTTTGTGGTTGTTTTTTTTGCTGATTGGTGGTTGTTTTAATTGTTTTTTTTAAAAAAAACAAACCAAAACAAAACAACAAAAAACCCCACAACTCTTCAAAGAGCCTCCCATTTGACCTTTCTGGCTTTTTTTTTTTTCTGGTCAGTCTTTTTGATTGGCAGAATGTTTAGCCTAATCTAAAAGGATATATTTTTTTTTAAGCTCTTTTATAGAACTTTAAAGTATTTTATTCTTCTGATTCTTTTAAATGTTTTCCTCGTATATGTGTTTGTGTACTTCTTTTCTAATACCAAGCCTTAGTGCTATGTAGGGTTCCCCTTGCCCCCGAGTGTTGAATAAGCTCTGGGTGCTTTTACACAGTTGCCTCACCTCTAGTTACACTGAGCTTCAAAGGAGTGGATATCAAAAACTCAGAACACCAGTTTAACTAGTTAGGACTTTTCCTAATGATCTGCTTATAAAGAAATTTTACTGCTTGAGCTTGATGGTAGTTTATTCTTTGCATCTGCTTCTAGCACTACAGGGATTGAGCAAGTCAGCTGTGTAACAACCACAAGGAAGCAAGCAAGCAAGTTTGATACAGTGGCAGTGATTTAATACTCCATATCTCACAACTTGTTGCTCTATTAATGCTACCTCCCCTATCGCAGACTATGTTGTGTGAACAGACCTACAGAAGGTCTCTGGGAGATGAGAAGAAATGTCAAGAAAGCGCATTTAACTTTGTTGGCTGGTCTAACTCATTATTGTAAACCAGGAAGAGGAAAAGCAGAGTAATGAAACTTACCTAAAAGAAAAACTGAGAGTCTAGGTGAATATATCTGGGAAGTAATTCCTTTTAAGAAATCTATCTACTGCATAAGAGAAGTTCACGTGATGCCTTCATATGAGGAGGGGTAACTGTTTTCACACTACTTGTTTTTGCACAAAAGCAGTTGAAGGCACTGACAGTGTGCAGGTATTATCTGTCCATTAGTGCTCCTTCACAGGTAGACAGAGGTCTGTGGTTTTGCATCTGATATGCCTCTAAATTGTGTTGATCCCTAATGGAAAAGGGGCACACAGATTAACAGGTCAGAAGAAGCTAGATCCAATTAAAATGCTTTCCTCCTGTTTTGCGGAAGGGAAAGACAGACATGGAACATTTAGCTTGCCTAAAGGTGTCTTGACAGCAGATTAATGAAGTCGCGTAGATTTCTGAGTTTCTTTGCAGTATCTACCATATCTATATCTTATTGAACTTGTAAATCTTTACACATACCTTGATGTGTGCAATCAAAACATCGTTGAATTTGTAATTAGAAAACAAAGCAGTGTTGACCTCATTTCACCTTTATAAAAGGGCTTCTAATGGAGGCTTTCGTGTGTGACTAAGAGGTGTTGATAGAGTTTGGGGTTTTTTATATCAGTGCTAGTAAGTACTCTGTTTAGAATCAAATTTCACAGCTCTCGTCCACATGCATTGTGAAAGATGATGAATAACTTTCCCACTGCAGAGAACTTTAAAAACGGGGTGTTTATTATAGATAGTTGTAATTTACCAACAAATCTTCATTATACAGGCTGTGAATTTCAGTCTGCTTTCCAAACTTTGTAGAACAAAATATGAATGTTTTTAGCATTTAATGTGTTTTCATCTGTTTTTGCAAATATGGGTTCTGAAAGATTTATTCCAGGATGCTTAATTTTTCAGAGAACTGGAGATGAATTGCCATCATCTTTAGGAAGCATGAAATGTATTCCTGAAATAACTTTTCTTGACTGTCTTAAGTTAACTGTGTTGCATCTTCATTGTCTTAAAGTATTGTAGGTTTGTTTTTTTAAAAAAGCAGCATCAGAATTTCATCGTTTATCTTAAACTAGAGCTGAGTAACACTTTTTACGGCAATATATAGCATCCTTTAGCATCATAATCAATGAACATACAGCACAAGAATAGAACATATTTTTTGCAGCCTTTTCCCTCTATTTGTAGCAAATAAATATAATTGTTTCTGCCTATATTCAAATTTGCTGCAGTTGCCATGAGTTCACACCTGTGGTAGGGTGCCTACATATCACCCTCTACAACTTCCTGTTTTGTGCTCAGGAAAAATCAGACAGGGAGTTTAGTGTAGCCCACACAACTCAGGGTTAAGGTACAGTGGATCACCTTACATGTATGGTGAGCCAGAGGTGTGGACTTGAACAGCTATGATGGCTTAGACAGTATATAGTGACATGCTTCTCTGCCTGAGCTTTGAGCAGACTGTATCACTCCAAATGATACTGGAAACCACCTTTCTTCGTTGAAAATGCTTGCATGTTATTTCTGAGAAAAGAAAGTAGAAGGAATTACTGTTTCTTTGTTAAATAATCTTTGGGGGTGCAGTATAAGAAATGAATGTAATAAAGAACACACCTCTACTACATAAACTTCTGTCTGTAAGGAAGCAGCCAATTTGCATTTTGATTTTTGGGAAACAAAAAAAGGTGGAGTTCCCCAAGTCAAATCATATGGTTTTCATCTATTCCTCATGAATGACACAGTGTGATGTTTTTGTTTTCTTTTTCTTGTAGTGGTTGTGGCTTTCTAGAAAGCAGTGACTATAAAGCAAAAAAGTAGTTGTAGAGTTGCTCAGTTGTGTTGCAGGTAGCTAAGTTAACTGACTGCCAGATGTCCCCTTGCAGAACATGTTAGCTCACTTCTATTGAAAAATCTGGTTACTTGTTTTATATATTTTAATATATTCTCTAAAATCATTTGCTGATACATACACTGAAAATAAATCTTTGCTGTGTTATTACCTTTAACTTCTTTATCCCTTCTGCTTCATCAGGCTAGACAGTGGGGAAAAAAAAAATTATTAAATATTCATTTGTACCTGTTCTGAAGCTGTATAATGGTTCCACTATTAATCCTTGCTTTTTCTCTCCTCCTGTTTTTGAAACTTCCGCTTTGACCTCTATATAAAGATTTTAATAAGCACAGTCTCTCCTTCTGCCATGTAGTACAGGCATAACTTAAGTGTTCTTGGACTATTTTGTAATTTAAGTGTTCTTGTAGAACTTTGTTAATGAAAATACAATTCTGTAGATTCAAAAAGGAATGAAAACCAAAATGAGTTATGAAGAAAGTTTAACTTTTGTATTCTTGATCCTAAATCTTTCAGTGCACCTCATTTTAAATAAATTGCACAAAATAAGAAATTGATAGTTGTAGTGATGTAGCTCCCGTGCTTGTGTTGACTGGTAGACTAAGGAAATAATCCTTGTAAGTACTTCAGGTTTTAAACTTGTGGTGGGAAAAGTGCAATTCTAGAGGAAGATCAAAGAAACATGCCTCAATTAGAGTAAAGGAATAGGCAGCACAGTCTTTAATTAGCAAAGAATTCAGTATTTTTATAGAAGTTTAAGAATGCTTTCTGAATTCCAATTTGGCAAATTAATGTGCCTTACTGCAGTAGTGTGTGTGGAGTCCGTGCTCGTTAGGACTGTATCATACTTCTGCCAGACCAGATGCAGTGAAGGCAAAAATGTTGGGGGCTTCCCTTCTGTTGATGGCATCTTAGGGTGGTGGGATGAGCAGAGTCAAGAGCAGTGATTTTAGGCAAGCAAGTTGTAGCAAGGGGGAGGAGGGTTGTGAACAACAGTTTCCCCTGAAGCAGTCTGATCAGGTAATAACGCTGAGAAACTGTGGACAGGCAGCAAAGGGAAAACACTTTTAGCTTATAGTCAAGAGAAAAAAAAGCTGGCTGTAAAGGGGAGAGAGGTCTTAGAAGTGAGCTGGAGAAACTGTGTGCAGGAGGTAGAAGAAAAGGTTCAAGTAATAAAATATACATATGCATTTATTATGTCCACCTTCTTTATATTTCTTACACTCAAGGGAGGGGGAAAAGGCTTTCTGAACTCTCAAAAGTCTGTGCCTGTCCCTGAACAGCAGTGTAGATGTTGGCTTAAGCTGTTGGAGGATCTGAACTGGTGGCACAGGTCCTGAGGGCCTGTGTAACTCTGCCTTGGCACCTATGTTAAAGAATTTTGATGTTTACCTTTCCATTCAGGAACAGGATCCAGTGTGACACACTTTCACTGAAGAACATGGATATAGAGCTTCTTAAATTTCTTGCCACTAGCAGTTATCAGGACTGCTTTGTCTGTTACTTCTGCTTCTGTGCTGAGCTTCAAGTATATATAGGAGAGGATGTGCCTTTGGCCCTGCTGGTTTAGTTGGGACCCCATATACTCTGGAACTATCTCAGTCCCATACCTATCTTCTTTCTACTGCACCCATGTATTTTCAGGTTATTTTAACCCTAAATCTGTTACGACGTAGTTTTCTACTCTTGTCTCCAGGTGACAACTTCTGCTTTACCTCCTGTAGTCATCTTTTTTCTCCCTCAAATCTAGGCATCTAAATCTGCCTGTAACTCTCCCATCTCATTGTATTCTTCAACCCTGTGCCTCTGTGTCCTACTGTACACTCCATAAATGACTATTTCAGCTTGTGATCTTACTACAGAGTTCAAAGGTTTTGGAGGGGGAAGAGAAAGGAGAGTTAGTAGAAGAGTGGTTGAAGCAAGTGTTCCATGCAGGTGGGGCTGGGAGCTGCTGTGCCTTTGAAGTGTTCATGTAGACCGGTAACACATGTAACACTGTTTAGGAGTCAGAGGGTTTGAGGAAGAAGTTATGATCTTGAACTACCCTTTGAGTGCATGATGACAGAACACTGCATTTATACATTTCACCTGTTTAGCTTTAATGGTGGGGAAAAATGCTAAAAACTGCAGTAATGTTGAAGAATAATTTTGTCTTTTGGGGTTTTTTTTGTTTTTTTTTTTTTTACTTGGAAAACTTCTAGTTTGTCAGCCTTGGTGGGTTATTCTGTATTCTTGACTGAACTAGAATTTCAGAGTTTTAAACAGTATTTTATGTGGTCAATAATGTACAATGAAGCCTCTACCTTTTTGTAAGACTGCATGAAAACCAATTTTATTCCAAGGTGAGGATGATAATGTACAAACTTATAGCCAGCTTCAGGCCCAGGAATACAGAAACAGTCTTAGTCAGGAGAATCTGCTAGAAATATGTTCCAGGAGCTGCTTCTGTTGCCTTATTGTTACTGACTTCATCTTACCAAAACATTTGTTCTCTACCAGTCATTGCCTTCCCTTTCCATTCAGTTAGGGAAAATCTCAACAAGATTTTTCTGGAGCAGAGACTTGTTTAAGTCTTTTGTCAAAACGGGGAAACGTCTTCTTTCAAAAAATAAAGATGAGATATGTATGTAAATATGGTTCATGGTCTGAGAGTCAGATCTTGCATCTGATATTAGCCCACTAATTTCTAGTATTTGACTATAAATTGACCTTAACATTAATACTGCTACTTATGTACTATCTAAAGATTCTTTGTAATGTTTTTCTACTTAAAAACTACCATTTCGGTTGCTTGGTGCCAGCTAAGCCAGGTCTGCTTCTGATGTCTGTACCATGTTAGCCCTTAGATGTAAGTGCCAGGACAATGGGTAACTTCTGCTTGTAATCATCACTGTTTTTTTTTAACCTGGTGATGAGAACTGAAATAGTCCAAGGACGTGTCCTGAATTATTAAGAAATTACCATGCTTTCTCTAAATCTGAGATAGCAACTAATTTTTGGTTTTTTTTTTTTTGTTAAGGAAGTGCAATTATCAGATGCCAGTAAAGATGAATCACCTTGCATTCTCCCAAGTGCAGAGCTGTGATTGTTACTCCAATGGAGTCTGCAGCGCTGAGAGTTGCTGAGGGGTGGAGAATGCAAGAGCCTCTTGGATGGCTTCCTTCTCCAGTGGCCTGCTCTCCTTTGTGACGGGAGCAGCTCAGGGCTATGTGGTTGTCTTGTGCATAGTCACTGAAGTGCAGATTCAAGGAGATGGGCGCGTGCATTCCTATACTTAGCATGTTGGCATTTTCCAGGATAGGTTTTGGTAGCAGAACTTCTAGCAAAATTTGAAGGAATGGCCCTAAATATAAAGCTGGAGACTCCACATTCTTCCCAGTGCCTGTGGACAGGAGCGTCTTGGAGTCTTTTATAACAAATACCAGCACGTCACAAACTTCAAGTGGAAGAATTCAAGGCCTCTCTTAAGTGGCATGAGATTCTTGAGTAATTTTGGGATGTTGGTTGAAAAGATGTTAGGAAGTTCCTCTTTAAAAGAAAAACCAAAACACCACCCCCCCCCCAAAAACTCTAGAGCTTAGAATATCCAGATACAAAAATCTTTTAAAACTATGACTGTCTTAAATGGCACAATTATTGGTTACCATCTTACCTGTGTTATATGGTAGCTGGACATATAGTGTGATACTGGTTTCTGTAAGTAGTTTTCAATATGGTGATAAAACAGAGTGCTTCAGAGTGGATGGTGTGAGAAGAGAGCATGAATAAATAAAAACAAAAGGCTGTACTTTGCTATTATGCCACTTTAATAATTAAGTTCTCTCTGTATTATTTTTCTTGGTAGCACTGTGGAATAGGTTGTGTGCTGTATGCTGTAAATATTTACATCTGTTCTGTAGGCTATTGTATATGAATAGAAGAGCTCATTAGTACATTTAGTTTTTCATTATTTTAATTAAACTATTGAAATTAAGTGTTAGTAAATACCAAGGAAGTTGATGTAGTTGCCCAGTGGCTAAGTTTTGCAGCGAAGTGAGAGGCACTGTAACTTTGTAGTTAAAGTAATGCTTTTTCAGGCTTTACAAGTAATTTGTTAGGTCTTGAGGCCTACAGTTTTTAGGGTGACTTAAGTACAGGAACTACTTGATTATATTTTATTTTTTAAGCAAGTTCCCTTGTTCTCTTTTACTCCACAAAACTATTTGCTTAAGTGCTGAGTGTTGATCAACTTAAAACAAAATTGGTTCCTTTGAAAGGGAAAACTGGAAATAGTGTTTCTTTTATTGTTGCTGCAGAAGATCACAATTTTAGTATTTCTTTAATGAAATGTGCCAAGTTAAAATAATGAAACATGTCAAGGTTGAGTTAACAGGGTGTATCTTCTCTTTGGACTTTATCTTTAGAAAGCAATTAAAAACAGAAGAATATGCTGCTCTCCCTAGCTCAGAATCACATATAAAGCAGGATTTTCTGTGGTGACAGAATGAATCATGAATTATTTTACTGGTTTCTAATAAGAGCTGAATTTTTTAAAAAAGCGCCCCTAATCAATAAAAGATTAATTGTAAAGATCTAGTAATTCAAAACAATTCAGGAATTACACTTGTGGAATCTCAATTTACAGCAGAAATCAGAAAAAGTGTAACTATTTATTACTTCAGTGTGTTATTGCTCTGTTAAGTTATTTTGAAACTTCTAAGATATGTCTCTTTATATGCTCTTGGCTTTGAACATGTGTTATGCACTAACTTAAAAAAACGAATTTTCATCCTTGGTTTCCCAGGAGCTGGCAAGCTGTGGCTGGAATAAAAAAGAGAAATACAGTTCTGCACCGAATGCTGTTGCTTTCACCAGAAGATTCAATCATGTGAGTTTTTTTTTTTCCAGTGTTATTACATGTACACATTTAAAAAGTCTGGGGAATTAAGTGTTCTGGCACATCACTTTTATTACTGATCCCAGATGATTACTTGAACACGTAAAAGTATCTGCTGTAAGGAGTTCCTTATCTTCAGGATATACAGAAAAAACAAAACAGTACTGAAGAAATAGCTTTTTGTGTTTTTGTTTTAAGTAGCAATTATTGATGAAACAGGAACTAAGTGGGTTGTTTTTTTTCCCCATAATGCTGGCTGTCCTTTACATAAAGACAGAATTATCTTTACAGTTTAAAGGCTCACCATACTGGATTTCTGGAGTAGTAATTAGATTTTTTTTTTTCCTGTGTTAGTTGAGTGTCTTTTGCTCCACGTAGATGATTTTGTCTCTGAAAATAGAGCCTTTTGTCAGTATGGTTACCTTTTAAGGTGATTCTGGGCAAACTTTAAAAATTCCAAACAGTTTTACTGTACAAAACTTGTTCTTTACCTCTCTATTTGGCATAATTTTTCAGGTAGTGTATTTGAAACTTATGGCTTTCTTAAAAATTTGTCTGTGTAAAATCAACTTCTAAAGTAAGATCAAAGGTATGTAGTTAGCCAACCAAGTCTCAAAACTGTGCTTTTTTTATATAATGTCATATTTTGAATTTCAGATGAAGTAATTCTATTACCCTCATATCTCCCCTTGTAAATGTTTAATAATGTCTCAAACTTTCAAGCTCTGTTCCAGACCTATCTTCTATGCCCAGTCTGAGTTGTACAGGCATCTTTGTTAATCATCTGAAACTCAGACTAAACCTCTGACCTTTTCGGTTGCTTCTGTTCTATCAGTTGTTGTGTACTTTCTCACTTTCCATTATTGCTCACATCCAGGATATGACCAAATTGTATTACTTCTCATCGCCAACACTTAGAATATTTCTTAACCTTGTTATAACTGAAATACTTGTCTGGGCATGGTTTTTAGACTCTTTCCTGATTTTCCTCTTGAGTGAAGAGATGTCCGGCTGGAAACTTCTTGTGACCATACCATGTATTGTAATAGGGGGCAGTGTTGGGTTTTTGTTGGGAGTTTTTTGTTGCTGTTTTGGTTTGGGCTTTTTTAGTTGCATTTAGTTGCAATTTTCCTGATCCAGCTTTTGAAGTTGCTCCTTTATTGAGCTATATATCCAGCCTGAGGCTACTTCTACACTGATATGTTTTATACTAATCTCACTGATGTGCCAGTGATTTGCTGTTTTGTTTATTCATGTAAGTTGTGTCTTCAAAGAAACATTTGTTTTGCTGAATGTTCTGAAATGTTTTTGTAGTAAGGGCTGTATTGGGCAGTGTAACTCATCAAGGACCTCACTTATTTGTTATTGTATAATGTACTGAACTGCAGGAATTGGTTAATCAAAATTGACTTAAGACATATTAAAGAATTGCTAAAATACATTAGTAGCAAGAAGGATGGAGGGGAAACCTTATCCCAGGAATAAGCAATCAGCTGCCTGCAAACTGACAGTTTGTTGTTACAGAGCCACTGTTGAAAAATATCTAATCCATAAAATGTTAAGTATAGAGGGGAGCAACATTCACCTTATATAGCTGTTAAGAACTAGGAGGAGATACCTGCACTTTAGAAGTAGCTGTTAAAGATCTTAAATGGTGCTAAAACACTAACTCTGTTGTTAAATAGTGCTTAGAAAACTTCTAAATATAGTATTTTTAGATAAATTTATACAAATCCCTATGCTAGCAAAATCCCATTAGTTTATTATTGTAATCCTGTCTTACATCTTCCCTTCTTAATCATCTTAATGACTTTGGTTTTGTGACCATTTTAGATTTTTTTAAAGGATGTTTCTTGTTTTACTCTGTGGAACACTTATCACATCTGTTCACTGAATTATTGATGGGTGATAATCTTGGTTTTGTCAGTCTTATTTTTTCTAAAAATTCATGTGAAACTGGCTATATACATACAAGCAAAGGCAATAAGGAGAATAAGATGCTAGAAATACCTGCCTTTTAGTAATACATTTCTTCGTAATAGTTGGTAGTCCTGTTTTCCCTGGACAGCATTGCTAGCTGCTAAAGGGAGTCTTACATATTTTCATTACCACAGAGTGCATATTTGTTGTTGATAGACATTGACTATTTCATCTGTCTTAATTTGTTTCAAGAAACTCTTATTTTTGTTTGCAAGACAGTCAATCTGAAAAATTATAAAACTAGGTGACTCTGAAAGGTCAGCAGTGTCTTTGCACTTGTTCAGTGTGTTTCAGTGGACTAAAAGACCTATGTCACTGTTTAAATTTTTTTCAGTATGGTAAAGGAGAATCTTGAATAAAATGCAGCACTTGGACACCTGCTCAAAGCCAGTCAATGTAATTTCTTGTACTGTTTCTCTCCCTTTGCTCCCTTTCCTTTGGCTTTGCATCTGAAGGCCTTGCTAGAAATAATGCAGTCAGGGACTAAAATTTATCTATGAATTCTTCCTATCTGTAGCTTTTTTTTTGGGAGGGAATGCCAGAAAAGCAATACACATGACAGGTGGCCTGTAGTTCTTCTTGGATGTCATTGTATTGACATTTCATATAGTGGTATGTACGCAAATACAGCTGCAAATTTTTTGTCATAAGGTTTAGGTTTGCAATTAAGCCTCACCCCATTCATGTACTTTCTCTACAGCCATGAAAGTTGGATGTGCCCCTCTGTCAGCTGATAGGTTCCTTCACTGAGAATATCTTTGATAATGATTTCTTAAGATCCTTCTTAACATCTTGAAAATCTTGTTCTCTGTCATCTTGTAATGGTTTAAGCCCTGCTGGGACCAGAGAGCACGTTGCTGTTGCCCCTCCCCCACCCACAGCCAGTCGGGCTGGCAGTGAGGCACAAACCACGGGGTAAAATAAGAAGAAATTTAATACAACAGTGTGATAAACAATCTGAACAACAACAGTAGCAATGATAACAACAAAACCCAGCAATAACACTGAACAAGACAAATGATATACAGAGAAATACTTCAAAATTGTCACGGAACAAAGCCGACGTGTGGGTCCCGCCACCAAAAAGCCAAAGAGAAAGTAAAATCAAAATTTCCCGCCCCTGGACCTGATGTCAACATGATATGAATAACCCAGCTGGAGATCCCTTCCCCCTCTCTCTCTGCTGGGAAAACTTAACCTATCCTAGTTGAACCAGGACACATCTTTAAGCTCCAGCAAAGACCTATCCATATGATGGGATGTGTCCCTGGCTTTCATTTCCCTACTGGGTTTCAGATGTTGCATTGGCTGCTACAGCAGATTCCCATACTTAGATGGCTGTTATTGCTGCTTTTAGTGTCTAAAAGAAGTACATTGCCAGTAATCTGACTTATCCTCAGGACACTTCTGAAACAAGAAAAGTGGCAAAATCTAGAAGTGTGTCTTTGCTGTGCCAGTGAGTTTTGTGATGTCACCAGGGCAATCAAGAGAGGCCAGTTTGAGGCCCTATTCCATTGATTATCTTGCAAGATAGGGTCAAAAGGTCTTTTTTTCCTTCTTAACAGGCAGCCAGTAAGTACTTGGAGCCATTGCAATTCACCATTAAATTGCCTGGAACAGGACAAGTAGCTTTTCCATTTTTCACATTGTCAGCACCATCATACTCAGATGTTGCAGTGCTTAGGCTGTCTTTTGGGCTGTATTTAAAGCCAAAAGATTTGTAGGCATTTCTGTCTTCTTTCCCATTTATTTTTTTTCTTGTTTGTTTCTACTCTTTAATATGTCATTTGAAAAACACTGATAGACTGTAGGAGAAACTGCCTTGAAGAGCCAAAGAATAGGTCATAAAGAGGAAACAAGTCCAGCTATATAATTTCTGCTCAGATTCTGGGTTAGTTTGTCTCTAACCAACCATTTGGGAAACTACTGCATGCAGCTTTGATGGCTGAGGGACATACTATTTGCAAGAAGCTCTTCCAGGAAGTTTGCATCAGCCTTTATTGTGGCAGCAAGGAAAGTCATCATTCTTACCTTTGAATTATAGTGGGACTGGAGAGGGGAGGGAAAAAGAATAAGTATTTCAGTTAGAGGTTCCTGTTATTCATGATTGTACCTCAATTTTTGTCTTACTGAGACAGTAACTTTGGATGACTTCTGATGTGGTGTGGGGCTACGGTTCCAAATGTGTCATTGCAGAGGACTCATTCATTCTTGTAGTAATGTTGTGTTTAGATTCACCATCCTTCTGGGAGCACTGAAACCCAAGAATTCCTATGGGATGGGCAGTGGGAGATGGGATAAGAAGGCATGGTGGAGTAAGCAATTTTCATCTCCCTTGCCTGGTTTGCCTTCTTGGCATTCAGTTCTTACCCCAGGTGCTTGTTCAGCAGAGTGTAGTTCATGTTGGGCACCTGCCACACTTACCTGGGGGTTTCAAATCAGGAAAATCCTTGTGAATTTTGGCTTAATCAGTCCTGAATACATTTCATCAAACTTTTGTTAACCTTTGAAATTTCACTGAGTTTAACTGACGCTTTGAATTAGGCTCTTTCCTTTTTCCCCCAACTTGCCAAAAGAAAACCATGAACAACTCTCACTTTGTAAGTAAAGAGAATATTAAATCACTAACAGCTGCTTCATAGCAAATTGATCTGCTGATAGCATTTTGGAAACAGTAATGATTATGTGTAGTTGATTGCAGTCCATTGAGAATGTAGTGTATTTCCAGCATCTGTTATGTGATAATTGTATGTGGTGCCTGTAAATACAGATCAAGTTCAGGGAAGAGGAATCAATTAAATCATTCTATGCCAGGACTCCTTTAGTCTTGAAGAATACATTGCTACAGGGTACTCCATAGATCTACCCATCTACCACTAAGTATTGATTTTAAATATAGAATTTCTTTACGTAATTTTTTTGATCTCTGCCTTTTTCAGCTTTCTTCTGAAAGTTGTATACTTGCATACTGCTGTTGTAACTGGTAAATCTGTCGGTGCAAAATTGTCAAGTTTGTCTACTTACTAAACCAATTCTCTATCTTTTGAAAATAAGTGTTTATCATAAATTTGAAGCAAATGAGGTGTGTATTTTTTGAAGATTGCTGTTAGTCATTGATATGAAAAGTTTCATAGTTTATGTAAAGGTAACAGTTGCTCCCCTGCTTCTAAGATTATCTGTATTAAAAACCTCTTTCTAGAGGTTTTTATTTAAATGGGAGTGGAACTGTGCTGCCATGGAGCTTAAAACACTAGAGAAACTTGTCAACTAGATTAAATATATTGGAACAATTTTAAAGCAGAAGATCCTATTTGAAAGGCAAACTTTGTTTTACTAAATCTGTGTTTGGGTTTTTTGTGGGTTTTTTGAAAAACAAATGCAAACATTAGTAGGAGAGGAATTTTTGTCTTGAATATTGTAGTGTTGCTGAGTAGCAGTAAAGTGTGAGAGTGAAATTTTACTAGAGTTATCAGAAACTTAAAAATGGGGTGGGGAAGAGGTTAGTGGCTTCCTCTGGAAACAAAACAAAGACAGGGTTTCTATCTTAACTGTAATAATTTAAGGTTAGTACTCAGTTTTACATTACATGCTTTTTGTGTACCATATCAGAATGTTTTTTACAGATATTTGGAAGAACGATCCAGAAACTTATTAAAGAGTGAATCTCAAATTTGCCTATCTACTAATTAGCACAGAAAGCACAATTAGTTTTGGAACTGACTATGAACTGGAAGCACCACTATAACAAAACTAGAATTTCAGATAAGGCAAACCTGGGATAATTTTAAAAGTTTAAGCTGTGATTCAAGAAAAGATAGGTTCTGAAATTAAGCATATTTTTCTAGGTTGACCTTAGGAGAGAATAGAAATGCACATGTATATGTCAAGGGTTAGATGCTGTCTTGAACTGGTGTTGGAGACATTGATGCCCAAAGGCTGTGGGTCATCTAATTGAATGACATTGGTGGGACAGTGTGAGAAATAACATACAGATGCAGTGAGAGAGGACTTGAAGCAAAATAACCACAAAATATGTATGGAACAAATATGTATGATTTATGTGAAGAACAAACTTGGATAAAATAGTGACTTATTGAAACAAGAGTTTATATAAATAGCCTATTTTTCACTATTTGGAATACATTAGATTATGGTCCTGTCTAAAGATACCAGTGAATAGACAAGACCAGCCAAAACCCGATGTCAATGCCAGTAAAAATACATCAGAAGAGTAGAGGTGGTTGGAGTGGAAATAATTAAGTGTACTTAATTCTTTATCTCCTGTTTACTCCGTCACTGAATGGACTGGATGGCTCTAAGCTTCAAAGTTTTGCATTTTGTTCTGGTTTGGTTTTGCTGCAAGTGCTTGGAAGTGTTGAGACTGGGTCTGGCTGGGACTGGGACGGAAACCAGGCTTCCCTGAGTAAACAAGAGCACTTGTGTGGCATGGTGCTTATGACACTGTGATACTAATGAACTTTTGTACAAATCAGGGCCAGCATAGTAGATGGTTTGTTTTTTCATCCTGATGAAAATGATTGAGCATTGCTCTGTATTTTGAGCAAGTGTCTCAGCGTTGGGCCTACTGCAAGCAGTTTCTTGTTACATCAACGCTCTGTTAACTTGAGACCAAAGAGATTTGGGATTTTAAGACAGAAATGTGTGGTGTTTCTACCTGATTCTTTATGATAAGAAATGTTATGTTCAAAATGTAAATTCCCTTGATCTTCAGGGGGAAAGCATCTCCAGAGAAACTTGTTCATCAGTCAAGGGGAAAGGTGGTTTTCTAAAGCTGTGTAACTACAGCAGAACATCAAACTGAGGTTCAACTTTTTTGACAATATTTTGAAGTTAAATACTACAGTATTTTTGTATTCAGTACTTAAGTATTTTATTGTAATGCTGTTTGCACAGAACCATTTTTGTATCTGTCAGGGTAACAAAGTTTATCTGGAGATCCTTTGCCAAAAAAAGGAAGAAAAAAAGGGGGGGGAGAAGACTGAGCTCCACGGCTAATTCTCTCCTGGCTAATACAGCCTTAGACAAACAGACCAAAGGAAGGCAGTTGTTACACAAGATGTTTGTGGCTTTTTTCATCCCTTTTTTTGGTAATTATTCCAATTTTTTGTTCCAAGGAGCTGTTATATTTTGACATCTCAGTTCTTATCAGATCACTGTAACTTCACTGAAGATGTAATAATTTGGAGGTACAGATCTTCTCATGCTATTCTGTATAAAGAGCTGTCATACTATACAAAGTGAAACAGAGTATTTTTTTAATTGAAATTTTGGGCAGGAACCTGAATAACATATGCAGTGTGAGTGTACAAGAAGTAGTTTAGCATCACTCTTAAAACGCAGCATGACAGGTTTAAGGATGTTCAGTGTATGAGAGCACACATTTCTTCATACACCATTTTCAGTAGTTCTGTAAATAGCAGCCATGCTGTGTCTCACCAGTCGTTCATTTTTCCTGACTTGTAGTGAACATGTGAATAAAAGCTACGGTATTTGTTACCATTGGCTAATTCTTTGCCACTGTTTTGCTACGTTTATGAAGATGTTTATTTTCTATCATTCTTCTTTGTACTAAAGTATACGAGAGCAGAGGGTGTGGGGGGAGCAGAGGAGAGAAAATATTAGAATTTAGATATATTAAGAAAACATTTTCAAAGTATAGCTTTTATGAGGTATTCATGTAACCATGAAATGCAGCAACCATCCTTCATACCATACTGAATATAACAGGGATTTTTATATAACAGTAAAGTTACTCCTGTAAACCTTAACAAATTAATATGGAAGCATGCTGTATCTTAGCAGGTAATTGCTGTAGCCAGCAATGAGAGTACAGACTATAGGTTATAGTAGATAATTCCTACCTTACGTTCTACTTTTGTTCAGGTGATATCGATCTGATTATTATTTTTATACTGAGGTGTTGAGAATTTGGAAATGTCAGCGAACTGCAGTTGAAGCTGTTCAACGTGCCTGAGAATTGGACAGTGCAGCTTTGAAGCTGTGGAAAAGTTGGACCAAATGATGTAACTCGATTTTAGGTTTTATATTCCTTCATTTTGCAGACTTAATAAAATTTCATCATGCTTTTATTTTCTTGGGAGAACTTTTGAAGATGGAGACTTTTGCCCTTTGTTTTATTTCTGTGAGATCTCATCCTCAAACTGAAAATGAGTCTGTGTAGATTGTACATTAACTGATTCTGCTGGAGGTTTTTGAGATGTGCTGGTGGCAGAAGGGTTTTCCTCATTAGCAAAACAGATCCCAATGTCTTTGTACGCAGCTAAGTGATGTGAGAGATTTTACAAAGACAAGTTCTAGCCACCTGCACACTTACTGAGAAAAGCTCTCCAAGATACTAGTGTTGTATCGTGGGTGAGAGTGGGCAGAATAACAGCAAAACATTTTGAAGAAAGTTTTTAATTAATATTTAAGTTGTACTGGTTGGGATTTTATAGTGTATATATATATATTTGCGTCTTCTAGTATGTAACTTCATAGATAGAAGTGGCTATGAGACTTTTTAACATATTACTCATGAAATAAAAATGTAAAAAATGTTGAAGCTCTATTTTTAAAAGGCAAATTTTATTCTTTTTAGGTAAGCTTCTGGGTCGTTAGAGAGATTCTACATGCACAGACTTTAAAAATAAGAGCTGAGGTTTTGAGCCACTATATTAAAACTGCAAAGGTGAGAATTTGGTTGGCGGGGGTGGAGGGCGTGGGGTTGTGGGATTCACCATGATGAAAGTTCTTACACTTAAGTTGGTCAGTTCAAAAATACACGTGGGTAAATATTTATCTGATACCTGATTTAGCTGTGGTTGTATCTGTTGACATGAAGAGCTGTTTGGCTTATGCATGTAACAAAATTGTCTGAAATACTGACAGACCAAAGTCCTGAAATGGAAGCCTTTGTCTAAAAAAAAAACAACCCAAAAACAAAACCAAAAAAAAAAAAAACCCACCCACCAAAACACCCAAAACTTGACTATGGGAATGCAAAGATGCCTTATTTCAAATATTGTTTATTAGATAATATAATTTACCTGGTATGTTTTCTAATGTTGGTTAAATCAAAGTGCTGTGTGTAGAATCTGTTACCAACATCATCAGTCAGAACAGAAAGCGTTTGCTTTTACTATTGGAAGGAAAGAATTTGTTACCTCTTATTCCGGTTGTGGCATGAATAATATCAACTTAAATACTGTTTCAAAAATACACCTGAATTTAGAAAACATTTTAGAGCTTTCATCCTGGAATATCTTCCTGAAAGCCTTTAGGGCTGGTGATCATAAGAAAAGGGTCAGAAAATCTTGACTTACAAGTAGATGAGCCAGAGTCCTGGCCCTTCAAACAGAACAAAACTTCTTAATTGTAGTGTAAAGAGAGGGAAGTTTTTCAAGGTTTTACTGTCAGGTGGTGGCTGATTGTAATTGACAGCTAACCTCTGTGACCACCTCAGATTACCTGCAAAAAAAAAAGTTTTTGTGAATTACCTTAGTATTCATTTTGAAAATGCATTGTCTTGATATGCATATATTTAATGAAGTAATATTTTACTTCTGCAGGATTTGATTATAAATGTTGGGCAAAGCAAGCTAATTTTGTAAGATTCCACAGGCTTTGGTCAATAATCATGCTGTGGTCATAAACCATTAAGGATCTCTTAAATATCCTTTGATATCTGTTGAGTTAATCTATCTTCATCTCATGTGTTTTTAATAATCACTTAATGATTTTTTTGTTTTAAAATGCCACCATGCAAAAATTTGCCTCATGATCCATGTCCCTGCCATAGAAGGGGGGAGGTTCACCTGTGTGGCCATAGTGGGGAACTGATCTTGGAAGCCAGATGAGGTCAAGTTTGGTCAGTACTTGGGTGGGACTTGCCAGGGTGTTGTAGGCTCTGCTTTGGGCACAGCACCCCAAATGTGCTTGATCTCATCAGAAGACTGGAGGCAGCAGTGTCTGCTGAAATGCTGCTAGTTTTGAGACACTTAAGTGCTCTAGCAGTTAATTAGCTGAGCTTTGCTTACCTATGAGTTGTAAAAATCACAATTACAAAAAGCAAGAAACTATGTATGGGGCACTTTTTAATATTTTTTAATTTACTTACTGTATCTATTATCTTGCTAACATGAAGTTACTGTAGTTGGTACCATTTGAAGGCTTTTCTATTTACACCAAACCTGTTGTCAAAGAGACTTCATGCCAGAGGTCATGCTAATTAGCTTCTCTTTAGAGAGGCTGTAAATACACTCTACAGTTGTCAGCTCAAAGAATTCAATATATTGTATAGCTAGCAGTCCTTTAAATGGTATCTCATACTATATTGTTTTATGTGTGAACTAATTGGAATTAATAATGGCATTCCCCTGAAGTTACCAGACTATTCTGATTGGTTACAACTTCTGTTTAAATGCTGGCAGCAGCTAGGAAAGCCCTTTTTTCATTTTTAATCAGCTACAACTGTCCTTTGGTACAGTGAACTTTATTACCCAGTTTGGGGATGGGGGAGGAGACTTTATTGTATAAGTAGAGGGACAAAACAGCAGCAGTACTATTTGGAAGAATAGGATGACTGTGGTATATGACAAATATCCACACCTACCTCACCCCACAAAATATTTATTGTCTTTTACATACAGTTACTAAAGAATCCTCCCAAAAGAGGATTAGGACAGGGAAACACTTCAGTAGGTGTGGAAAGGCTCTCGCTGGTCAGTAGACATGCTGGAATCACAGGGTTCTGGGCACCCAGACCGAATCTGCTACTAGGGTGACCTGACAGCGAGCATTAAATGTGGAATTTCTGAGTAATAATATGAGAACTTTGTTCTGTGAAAGGCTGTTAGTTTTCTGCCAGTGTGTTAAGTGCGGAGAGAATCGTTTGCTCTGCTCCAAAACTATGAGCCAGAAAACCATGTTTGTATTATTGCAAATGTAAGGTTTCCTCTGATATTCAGCATTTATTGGGAATCAAGTTAGTCTAACTTTTTCGTCCTGTTATCTCATGAAAGGCCTCCTAATAAGAAACTTGGTAAGCTGAGTTTCAAAGAAGAAAAAAGACTTTAATTATTTCTGAAATAGCAAGGGTTCCTTATATTATTGTATCATTTCTAGCTGGAATCCTAACCTACCTTGGTGAATTTTGCAAATGAGTTAAACGGGATTTGCAATACTGTGATTGAGTATCCATTTCTCTATATCAGAAGTCTTTATGGTAGGGATAAACCCTCTGTTTATGAATGTAGTTCAGATCTCTGGGTGCTCATAGCTATCAGAATAATTGATACTGCAGAAGAGCTTAAGGAACAGCATTTTCTTCTAGACCATTTAAAGCTTTCATGACAGTAATACCAGTAGTTAATTGGCCAAGGTATATTGATGACTTTGGAGACAGAGGGGAAAGAAAAAGGAGAGGGGAGGGAAATTCCAAGTATGTAAGAAAATGCACTTATATGCAGGTGTTTTTGTAGAGAGTTTTAAAGAAAATTCTTTTACCCTGATGTTTTATGGGTTCAATTTTGATTTGGTTGTTCCTTTCCACTAGTTAGTTTTAGTTATTATACCCTCAAAATTGTCTTTCAGTGAGAGAAGTACTCCAGGTACCTGGCTTTTGAAATTTGCCTGGTTGATTTCCCTCTGCAGCAGTATTTTTTGTGTGCCTTGATGCAGCTGTGGTAGCTATGTAAACCTGCAGTGCCAAATACATTTACAATATTAAGTACTGCCATGATTACATCATTCACAACTGGGTTATCCTTTTTGGCATGCTAAGTTTTAAAGTTCTGTTGAATGCTATGAAAGGAATTTGCTGGGTCGAAATGTCAGAAGATTTCTGGCACTTCTGATGTATGTCCCAAGATGTATACCTACAGAGTTTTCTTTTCTTTAAGGGTTCTCCATGGACTATGAAACAGCTAGTATACTGTAATCCAAAACCGTAGGTGCAGTAAAGAAAAATTAGGAGGCGCTATAAAAGCGGTGTGGGTGCACAGGAGTTCACTCTAGCTCTTCTTTTTAGAACATGCAAGAATTCTTCATTTTTAGATTGTTATTTCTGCATTCATTATTGTATATATTTTTGTTCTCAGAAACTGTATGAGCTGAATAATCTCCATGCTCTTATGGCAGTTGTGTCAGGCCTACAGAGTGCTCCAATCTTCAGGCTGACTAAAACATGGGCGGTAAGTGAGCAGCAGGACAATGGAGGGGGTTTAATTTATTCTTAGGAAAACACAACATTCTGTAGCATGTTCTCAAGGATGAAATAATTATTACAGATACTTCTAATCTTTTTGTACCATGTATGTAATGTTTCTAGTGCCTCTTAAGTCTATGGTTTCCTGTTGAATTTTTTTTTCATTCTGGCATAGAAAAATTTTCCTTTGAAAAATAGTTCCCTGCAGATTCTGCTAAATGCAGAGGCTTTTAATTTGGCCAGAAGCTATTGTGTATTTAGTTGCTGGAAAGTTATGAATGCCAAAATGGGTCATACTTTAATCGTTTAGGGGTTTATATGGTTGGAATTTATTTTTTTTGCTATGGAGAGCAGATGTCTAGAAACACTTGATTCAATTTCCATAAAGAGATTTGTAGTTTTTCTGACTGATAACTAAATCTAGCAATTTTTCTGAGTGTTTCAGAATTACTTTCATAGTTATAACTGCATTACACAGTGTATTTGTTGTGAAAAGAATGGCATTCTTTGGAAACATTTATTTGACATCTGTTTTTTGGCTGGAATTAATTTTTTTTTTTGTGTAGCTGTATCCTTAATCAGAAGAACATTAGGAATGACACTAGCTCATTGATACCTCAGAGCTGAGAAAACACTGTGCTTGGTTCAGCCATACGTTGTGTAGCTATCCAGCTGTATAAACTGATGAACTGTGACATTTTCAAGTGTGACAGACATAATCAGGTGACTGAAATACTTCTGTGTGAGGGATACATATAAATAGATCATTAAAAAGAGCTAAGAACTTTAACTGAAGATAAGTCAACACATTATCACGTTACAAAAATAGGTTTTGATAACTGAATGATAACGTTGTTCGGTTGATATATGTTACCAAAATTGAATATAGTTCACACTTGCCAAGATACTCATGTAGAATTCTGGGCATATTTTGCAAATGTACAATTAAGTAAGACATTGTTTCAAAACATCAACAATATCTCTAAGGAAATCTTAATGAGATTAACACTTTAGAATGATCTTGAGGAGAACTTCTATTTTCTATTTTTCTGGTTTTGTCATGTCAATAAATTGATGCTTCAGCAGTTTTACGTAACTGATGGCAAGTTGGGGGTTTTTTTTGCTATATGACTCTAAACAGATGCCGACTATAACCATATATTAATACAACCATATTAATTACTACCATGGTTATGCCATTCAGAACTGGGAGTTCTCAGTTTCTTTTCCTGTTTGGTCAACCAGAAGTACTAGTTTGCGCTTACAAGGATTATTTGTGTGCTGTTGGCGTATGTATCAGTTTTAAAGGTTTGCCCCACTTCCAACCTCTGAAATGCCAGGTAACTTCTCCCACATTTCTGCAGGTGTTTAATTTCTCATACAATGCCAAGTGACTGTATGTTTTTCATCATCTTATATATGTCTTTGCAAATTCAAGCTGCAGGATAGCTCCTAGCAATGTGCACTGCAAACTCATTTAGTTGTCTTTCTCTTGGAAGTCCAGTTTATAAATTCTTGAAGTAATTGTAAGCCTTTGGCTTTCTGTATATTAAAAGCAAGAAAAGGCATGTGAAAAGGTACACCAAGCCATTATTTGAATCACCAAGTCATTTGACTAAGTTATACAGTAGCCTTCTAAATCCTTCAGTAAGGAGGGATTTCTTTTCTGTTTCTGAGATAGTTTGTAGCAGCCTGCAAGCAACTTACAAAGTTAGGAAAGCAGTTGCAAATATATTCAGTTCCTAAAAAAAAAAAGGTCACCTTATGGTTGGAATCTAGAGTTGAAAGGACGCATTAAATACTTGCTTGATAATCTAATGTTCATAAAAAACATTAAATTAATGTCTTCTGACAGTATGTCTGAATATGTTTGAAATATGTCTCACTCGCTGCCTGCACATCCTCTGAACTCTGGAGACTAGTCAATGCTTCTAATGTGCAATTTGCCCCATTGAAAGCTTGAAAAGAATTATGAACCCTTCCAAGAAAGTTCCTAGAATAGAATATTCTACTTTTCTCCATTTCATGTAAAGGAAGTCTAGATGACCAGCTATGACTTGGGCAATGTAAGCAAATAATCATTAGACATGTGATGTTAGGCAAGTGAATCCTGCCCTGCTCTGTCAGCACTCTAAAACCTCATCTCTCCTTTCTTGCATTTTGAAGAGGTGGTCTTCAGTGCTGGTACACTATAATTAAAAAGCAAAGAGCATCCTGAAAGGCTCCGAATCCTTCCCTACTACTCTAAACTATCATCTTAGCTTTTGTTGTCTCTGCATATGTACATCTCTTTACTGTCGTTTACATCCTTTGAGCCTAAGAGACAGAGAAAGAAAAATTATTTAGAAAAGGAAGCAGCTCCAAAACTGAAGAAATAACAGTTGGGTCCTTACTTGCCCTCACAGAAACACTTTTGATATTGTCAGCTTCTCTGTACTTTTGTACATTAGTGCAGGAAGTGGGGGCATGATGTGAATTGCACCATGAACACAAGGGAACGTCATACAGGATGAACTTGTTTAGAGATTATTCAAAGAGCCTGAAATGATGCATCAGACTTGAACAATATTGTGCAGATCAGCATGTTTTGAGGAAAATATAATTAATTTAATTCAAGTCTGAATTTAGGCCATTACTATATCTGTTAGTCTTGTCTTACCTTCCAGTCTGCAAAACTACAAAGGTCTTCCAGACACCAAATGGTGGCAGAATATTTTAGAATATTATTAAAGACGAGATAATCTCGGCTGATTAAACTGGAACCATCTTTGAGAAGATAAATTTCAAAAAATAAATGTCGTGTTCCAGCGGTTGGAAAGAAATCATGCCTGTCTGCTCTTTCCTTGTTCTGGAATTGCAGATGTCTGCAGGTTTAATGAACATGAGATACTGTTCATCCGAATGTTGGAATCAAAGTTAAAGATGTAAATTAGTTGCTAGAATGTCAGATGTCAATATGTCTTGGGAAGCACGTCACTTTTAAAAAGTGACTGTCTTTCGAAAGCCAGTGTTTGGTGGTGTGTTAGCTATCCTAATGAAAACTAGCATATAGGAGATGTAAGTAAGAACAGTTATTTCAATAGTGAATTTACAGAAGGGACATTTCACTTTTATCATGTTCACATAGGTTGATGTTTAACTGAAAGAGAAAAGGGAATATGCTTACTAATTTAATTATCTGACCCATGTAACTTTTGCACTATTGGGTATCTTATAGGGGAAAAATTGTGACTGGGACTAGAACACCAAGTCTTCTGCCAAAATGTTCAGCAGGAATGTCTTACACCCTTCTTTAAATTCTGACTCTGAATTGAAATGAAGCCTTTAAGGTGATTTTGCAGTAGTAGTTCAGCTAGATGTTTTAAAAATATCTTGACTTAATTTCCCAATTTTATAATGAGAGCCTAGTTGCTGTCAATTCTGTCAAAGAAAGGGATGGGGGAGAAGAAACAGACAGTGAAGGAGATCCATAACTTTTAAGCTTTGTCACTGAAGTGGACATTCCTGTAATATTAGGAGCCAGTAAAACTGCTTGTTGTCAGAATAATATGCACAACCTGTATTCAACTCCAGAATGCCTTCTGTAAAGAAAAATCCTTAAGGAGTAAATGCTGTAACTTTGAAGCAGTTGTATTTTTAAAAAAACAAATCAATGGGAAGTGGAGGTGGAAATCCATGCTTATAAGGGTAAGAGAAAAATCACAGTGATCAAATTTAAGCTCATCTGGTTTTGCCTTTTTTTTTTCCTAGTTATTGAGTCGAAAGGATAAAGCCACCTTTGAAAAGTTGGAGTATGTTATGAGTAAGGAAGATAATTACAAAAGGCTTAGAGACTATATCAGCAGCTTGAAGATGACTCCTTGTATTCCCTATTTAGGTAAGTTGAAGTATTTCTAGTGGGAAACACTATTGACAAACATACTTCCCTAGTAATTACAGAAACTAAAGACCATCTTTTAAGCATTCATGAAACTATTTCAATACTTCAGTAAAGAATCTATAACTATTAGTTGATTCAGGATACTCTGTATATGTCAGGAAATAACTTCACTAGCTCTAGAAAGAAAACACCTATTAAACTTCTTACAAACACTTCAGGTTTACGTACAGTATCAGCTTTCTAGGAAATTATTTTCCCATATGCTGTATAGATACACTGATTCACTTCTGGAGAAGTACTTAAGTTGTTATGTCTGCATGCACTCTTAGAGCTAAATACTTGACTGTTATGATAATGATGGCTTTTAATTTATGAGAAGCTATAAATTGCCAACCTCAGATAAATAATTGTAGATCTTAAGGTTTGGAACATGCTGCAATTTGGAGATATTGCTACATTTAATATTCTAAAGTCATAAGAGAAACTGCATTGTTATGACTGATGCATCTTTATGGAATAACTATGACTAAATTATTCATGTGTATCTGTAAACTGGATAAATGTGTTTAACTGTGTTTTGATAAAATGTGTTTTGTTGCCAAACCAAGGTTTTTTAATGTCTCAGTTTAGTTTGTTTAAAGTGATAAGTGTGAGGTTTTTTTTAGTGTAGCTTGATATCATAAGATGTTGGTAGCTACATAAAACTAAGGAAATATTTACCCGTTTGTTCCTTTTCCATAAAAAGTAGTTGATATTTTTTCAGATATGAGTTGCTCTTACACCTAAATTGAAGATGACTTTCTGTGGCCATGAAGCTTTATTAAACTGTAATCTCTTTGTTCCTGAAGTTTGATACTTCCTTTACTCATCTGGACTATTAACTGTTTCAAGATCAATAACTTGACAGTTGGCTTTATGCTGTGATGTAGGTGTCTGTCACAGTGTTATTTCAGTTGCTTGGTAACTTGTTATGAGTGACAATATCATCACTGATGTTAGAATCTAGAATGATGCATCTAAAATGCATATATTTGCAAAATTGGTTGAATTTTATATGCTTTATATTTAAATAGAAAAAAGTACTTTGCTGTAGTCCTATAGAGTTCTTCATTCTGTCGTCATTTTTTACTTACCTGTTACATCCCTCCCAGAAACATCTATCAATTCCAACATAATCTTAACAGGTGTTAATTCCTGCTAATTTCAAGTATTCAGATGTTGGTAACTGATTGTGCCTAGAATGGAAAAGTCAGCATGAGTGTATTTTGTCTGAAGTATGGGGGTGAAAGTTGCTGACATGACATTGTCACATGCTACCCTGTTGATGTAGCTGTTAAAACTAGGCCTGAATTTAAAACAAGACAAAAAAAGAAGGCAAGTATAATGTAATGTGATTAAACATGTCATTTTGTAGCTTTCCCAGCATGTGTACACATATAGTATATATATATGCAGTGTATATGGTTCTGAAATGTAGTTTCCACCTTTCCAGATGCTTTTTACATTTATGTCATGACACTGAAACATGAAGGCAGGCTCAAATTGTTTTCTTGCTGATTATAAAAGTCCCAAGCCAAACTTCTGTCAGGTTTTGGGTGGTTTTATGTTTGGGGTTTTTTTTTTCTTTAAATCCCATGATACTCTGACCCTTACCATTATGGTCTTCTGATACTGATGTACAGAGAAATCTTTATGCTTTGCTATATTTGTCTGACACTTTAAAAATACTTCCTTACTACGTGCAAGTGTATATTTTAAAAAACAAAAAGTTGAGATGTTGGAAAACAATGTTTTAAGTTTTGTTCAGTTACAGATGTTTTCCTTAATATGTTAGCAAGCAACTTCTTATCTAACTTCTGAATTAGAATAAGTTTTGGGCTTGACTTAATAGTTTGAAGTGAAATGTATTTTTCTTTTCTACTTAGAAAGAAATACTCTTTCCTGTGACCTGCTGTAGTTAAAGAACGTGTTGTGACATGGTTTCATATGATACCAATTCTTATTAATGACATGAAGAATGTCCTCAAGCCTTTTTTAATCCTCACAAGGAATAGCAAATGTCCACTGGTGCACTCCCTCTAAAAACAATTTTGTAAAGTTTAAACAAGTGGCAAAAATAACAAAATTGCCTTGAAACTACAGTTGTGATGAATCTGGATCTATCTTGGAAGATTGGCTGAGTCCAGTTTTTCTCATTTGATCGAAGCTTTAATCTCCAGTAAGACCTGAGTAGATTTGCAGGAATTATTTCCTTTCCAAGGCATTTTTCCTAATGTAAGAGTCATATGGAGCAGAAGCAACTTAAGTTCCTTCATTCACTTACAGTTTTAAGCTGACGAGTTATAGGTTATAATTCCTGAAAGAATCTTTTTCTGCTATGACTTCTGGTATAAAATCGTATGCAGGAGTAGTACTGCTCCTGGTTTAAAATATGTAGCAAAGTCTACCTAAAAGTCTGCACTTTGAAATTGTGGTCATGGCATGTGCCAGGGAGGGGGATTAATCATAAGGTCCATTTCCTCTCACTGTAAAAGAAGGGGTAGGGCTTTCTTCACTATTGGTGCAGAAGTCTGCAGTTACTGTGCTCCCTTAAAATGCTCTTTAGAAGAATGTAGAGAATCAAGCCTGCCACGCAGTTACCTTTGCCATTTTAAATCCCCTCCAGACAAATATTGGCAGTGGTAGTGAAGGACCCTTTTGGAAGGTCATAGGCAAAGTGAGCCTATAAAGCAATTTCAGCTTCGATTTCAAGGATGAAAGTTTTACCCTTCAGAGGTTACTAGAGATTTACCCTTATGCAACCAAACATCCAATGTGAGTGTGGAATTTTTTTAATTGCCATCTTAGCATTATAAGCTAAAGTTCAAATACTTTTTTTTCTGTAGTCTTTGCATTGTGAATGGAGTCATAGAAATACAGGTTTCTTTTCTTATTACCACTGTGGACAAGATAAAGATGTCTTTACACATTTAACTAGGGGGGCAGGAATAAAAATATTTTCCAGTTCCTTGCACTAATAAGTATGATGTGATTCCAGATTTCTTGAAATGCAAGTGAGAGCAGCACATCACCAGTGTGGACTCACTAACTTAAATGTGATTGTCGAGCCATGCAACACTAATAAAAATGTTCAGCAGTAGGCCCTCATCATGTGATGTGGGATGTGTTGTCACTGTTGCATCACCTGGCCAACTAAAGTAGCCAAAACAAATGGGAGCTGTACATGTGATATTTTATCTTGGAATAAAAACCCAGTCTCTAAGGGAGTCTCATCCTGGAGTTCTGTTCAATTTGAGATAGCACAATGAAACAATTGAGCCGTATTTGAGAAGTAAGATTTTTATTTAACTAAGCAGGTACTACCTTGTGAAATGTTTCCTTATAGCTGTCTTTCAGGAATTATATCCAGAAACAGAGAAGCTGAAAACAGGTTATTGAAGTATTCATCTGATGAGTATTCAGTTACTTGAGTGATAATGCTTGCAATAGACTTTAGAAATACATGTGAAAACTGTTTCAGGTTTAGTACAGGTTCAACTTCTTCAATGTCTGCTTGGATAAATTTGGACTGATAGTACGAGAATAGTGAAAGCTCTATCTTCCAGACATACTGCTTCTGAACATCCAGTGCAATGAGTTTGAGGCTTGCTACAGCCTCTTTTGAAAAACTTCTCTAGAAAAAGTGAGAGAAAACATTGAACTTTTAAAGTCATTTACCCTGCTTAGAAAATTCAACCCAAAAGCTAAGAACTGATAGCATTTGAAAGTACTATTGTACACCATATGAACCAACCTGAAAGAGAGATGCTCTGCTTTTCCTCCTCGTGATCTTAAATTGGCAACTTAATTTTAAGTCTTTCCTTTCAGAGGCACAGCATTTGTACTCTGAGCTTTCCATTTTGTAATAATGTTCAGTTAATGTCATCCTGTAGCCTTAAACTGGGGAAGACTCACTTTTTAGATGTCTAATATGTAAGATTTAATTTAAAGGCTGAGTGCAAGCTAATTTTTACTTAGGGGCTTCTGCAAAGTACATCTTTCACTGACTGTGCTGAATAAACAAACGCTGTTTTTGTAGCAGGCAAGAGATTCTTGTGGTAAGATAAGATCTCTTCCAAGGAGAGGAAATCTGTTGGTTGAACAAACTAAAGCTGTCAGAAGTGTTCATTAAAGGAACGTTTTTGGAGGGCATTTTCAGCTTTTAAATTTACCTGAATTCCTCTTCTATCCAGCTACCATAGAAAAAAAAATAATAGACTATAGATAGTCTGAATTTTAAGCATTTTTAATTAAAAAGCATTTTATAGAACACTCAATGAGGTCTGTACAATATTTGTAACAAACAAATATTCCTTATATGAAGAACAATTTCAGAATTGTAATCGTAAACATGTGCTAGTTAAAATTCTTGGAATTTGGGAATGGAATATGCTGGGATTTATTCTCCACCAACCCTGCCAACCCCAATTAAATGTTGGAACTTGTTGCCCTTGATGTCTGACCAAAGATGTAACTACAACCCTTGTTGCCATGTGTTATCCATGAAGCTTTATCTACTTTAGAGAATACATTTTGAAAGCAGAATGCTGTTTTTCTTTCCTCTGAATTAGAAATGAGGTTTTGAATAACAATTGACATAGACTAATTTAACATAACAATATTAGATTATTCTTTTTGCTATTAGGGTTTCTTATGTTAAATAGGGGCAAAGTTCCTTAAAATCCTGAAGGCACATAGGAATTGGCAAATAGGTTGGGTACAGTTCAGAACAGTGTATTTTGTTTTTATGTAATATCGAATTAAATTAGGTAAACTGTGTGGCTAAGTACAATTATTAAATAATTTTATATACTAGGAAGAAAGCTTTAGTTTTGGAGACTGGTGCCTAAAGTGAACATTTTGTTGCTTCTGATTTTGAAAGCATCTTGTTTTGATGCAGTAAGTTGGCTTCTGTTAAAGATTGGAAAAGTATTTTCTAATCAATCTCTTAAATACCAGATTTCCACTGAAATTATGTAATCCAGAATGTAGAAAATTTAATATAGACATATCAAAAGTTATATATATGTAGGGGAAGGGAATTGTGTATATCATAAGAACAGTCTAATGGGGTGGCAGGCAGAGTACACTCAGGGCTGATTTCTAATGTTTTTTTACTATGTCAGCAGGAAGCTGTGGTGGAGGAAAACTTGTCATATTCAGAGACTGTCCTTCTCTAGTATGTGTGAACACTTGTTCAGACCTCATCACTCCTAATTGGAGTGGAGGTGGGTCTCCAAGTGTCAAGTCGTGATTTTAATATCAGGGCTTTTCATTTTGCCATTTAAGTTCAAAGTATCCTTTTGTTTAATTAGGATGTTTGAATATGGAGGTTGAAAGTTAAAAAAGTATCAAGCAATTTGATTGTTTTAAGTTTACCAATAACTTCATACAATTATTTTTCTTAGTTTAGGAAAATATTGCCTAAATGTTTTACAGAAGGTAGGATATGCAGTTCTTCAGGAATTCTCTACAGCACTAAAAATTTTTATATTTTATTTTTAATTTACTGCTTCATTTTGAAATAATTATTTGTTGCAAAAGTGTGTCTCTGCTGGCAAAGCTAGAATGTCTTCCATTTTTTCTATAGCTTCTTGGAGTAAATCTTACAGTAATGTGAGGTCAGATTTTCATTGAAAGTAATACCAATGTTTTTAAATAATTGTTAAATAACTAATCCATTTTCACATTAAAGCAAGACAATGTCATTTCACATATTTACATTAAAGGGTTGAGCTAACCTGAAAAAGCATAAGCTTTTTAAGTGGAAAAGCTTATAACTTGTCATATATCTGGAAATTTTTACCAGCTCTAATGACTGTTTCATAAAGTATGTTGGACTTGAACAAAGATAAATATGCTTTGCAAGCACAAACATCTGCTTTTGTGTATGTGTGTTTAAAAAAACCCACTGTCTGTCACAGTAGAAAAGGTTTCTAAAAAAATGAGAGGGCAACACAATGGGGGGGGGAAGACAGGAAAATTGTAGACCTGCTTTTTGCAGGGGCAGATTGTGCAAAATGATGATTAAGAAGTAATATTTTATTTTTCTGGAACTCAAGCACTGAGAAGTTTATATACGATCACTTGAGCTCTGTGAGATTTTCCTCCTCAGTCTATAGGTCTGATCATCATTTGAACTGCTTTCAAGGAGTAGGAGCCTCCCCGGTACTCAGCCCAAAATATTCCATCCTGATACTTGCTCCTGTAGTGGCCTCCTCTGTACCACACCCCATTAAGGTTGGAGTGGGCACACGCATTGTACCACCAGCCGCCTTTGTGAAAATGAGCACAGTTTCCTGTGGAACAGAAAGAAATGGGTGAACTTCAACACTGGAGAAATGGAGATTAGCAAACACTTTCATTTTCTGGTTTATTCTTAGAGGGAACTTTGAAGTACTTCATAGCCTGTTGTAGTCATATCAATTACTGCTTCTACCTAAATTATAAATTCTGTTGTAACAGCAACCATTGCCTGGAGTGGGGATTATTGGCACGGTATTTAATGTGACAGCTGAAAACTAAGATCGGCTCTTCTCAGACTACCAGCAGTGCTTGTCCATGAGCTAACGTTCAAGGAACTCGGATTATGTACTGTTTAGAAATACTTCAGTGGAAGCAATGTGAGTTGATACAGTCCCAAGCAGTGTGCGGGGCCACAGTTCCACAAAGAGTTGCTTGTAACTTGAGTGTTTACTGTTACAGGCTTGCTTAAGAGTTTGCAAGATTTGTCCAGCTTTATGGTTATTGACAGCTGAGAAAAAGCAGTTAAAGTATTACACTCCCCAACTTTTCTTCTACTGCTAAGGCTTTAAGGGGGAAAGCTGGAAGAAGAACATGGAAATGAACAAAAAAATGTCCTTTAAGGAGAATGAAACAAAATGCTCTGCCCATTTGTCAAGATTGGTACATAACTAAGCCCTTGCACAGTTGCAGTTCCTTTCATGTTCAGAGGCTTTAATTCCTGGTAATTATTGTTGTGTGGCCACAGCAGTACTCTGAGAGATCACCTGGGTAGGTATTCTGACTGCGGACAATCATATGCAAGTGATAAGGGTGTCACTGAGCTAAATATAAAGGTTGCTCAAGTGTGTCTGCAATGTGGGTAATAGAATTTGAATTTCTGAATGGTGCAGGGGCTTGAAGGGGTCCCTGTCAACATGATTGTTATCATTATCAGTTTGAAGCATCTTTCAATAGAGTTTTATCGGAATTTACATACTTTTGTACTATATTCTTTTTTAAAAGATGGTATCACTAATGGAATCAGTGTTCACTTTTCGCATACATAGTAGTTTCCTTACCTGAATACATATCCCTGTCTCTGTCCAGTGTTGTAAATTGCTTTCCATTATGCCATATCATGGAGTCGCCTGCGTTTCCTTGGTATGTTCCTAAGCGTATCCTGTAGAATTCACTTTCAGGCTCCAGGCGAAAACTGCTGTATTCTGCATAGACTTTTTTATTGCTCCAGTCCTCTAACTCAATCAAAAGTCTGTAATTATCCTGATTGGTAAGCATGTAAATATTTTCTAGTCCAAGCCAGTACTCTCCATCAATGTTTCCAAATCCTTTCTGTACAAAAGATCAGAAGGTGATGTTAGCTTCATTTTTCTTGTTTGTCAAAACGCTTATCAGCAGGAGTATTAAAAACCAGTGAAACTTGGGACTGAAAGTCTTTAACATTCGAATAACTGCTCAGCCCGTGCATTTAAATGCTTTATTTTGTGGCACATGGCCATTTACTCAGTTGGACTGCTAGCTGCATAAGGTACTTCCAGAATCAGTAAAGATGGCAACACTGTCTGTTTTCTGTGATGCTCTAATTTTTTTAAGATTAAGTGAGAGAGAACAGGGAAACTGAAAATATTTCTTGAGAAATCTAAGGGGATCTGTAAGAATGTATGAATAATGACATTTAAGGGGCTATATTTCTAGGTTGGAACAGATTTATGGATCAACATTCTCAGTGTTCAAGGTAAATTTTTATTGCCTTTTTAATGCAACTCATGTTGGGTTTTTTATGTAAATTTAATCACAGAATTCATCTGTGCTCTTTACTAGATTTCTTAGAAATGAAATAATAAGTCTTTCCTTTCAAATCATAGACTACAAGTAGGTAGGTGTGAAGTCATATTTCATATCTGCTGTCTCCTGTCCCTGAGTAAACCAGTGTTGTTAATGTTTGGTGTTGCAGCTAAAGCAGGTATGTCACCCCACCATAGCTATCTGTTACACTTCCTAGTTTGAGGTCTTCCTACTTCCTTATGAAGCCATTGATTATGTAGGACCTACATTTGATTTCCTGCTTTGAAGCACTTTCTGTGGAAGTTTCTCTTGAGGAGATAAACAGTCTAGGCCCCAAACTCAAGCTGCAGTTTCACAAGTGGCTTAAGTTTATCTAGCATCATGCAGCTGCCAAAAATGGTAGCAGTGCTTTCCTCCTGGCTTATGGCCACATTTGCAATACTTCCCTTGTGTCAACACTGTGTCTGTGCAGCCACACAGAGGTTGGGGAAAGAATTAGAAATGTGGGCATCTCTGTTGTTGATACAGGCTTTATTTTAAAGCTAGTCACAGTGGTGTAACTTCAAGTATCTGAAGTTAGGTAATAGGAATACCATCTTCAGCTACTGCAATTTAATGGGAAATCTCTCAGGGGCAGATTTGCCCAAGCTTGAGCCATTATAAGACACCAGTTAAACACTTTCTACATTTTATTGCAGTTATGTTCAGAATCTTTATAAGACCCTCCATAACTGCCTTACAACATTTACCAAAAAAATGCAACCCAAAAACCAACTGCCTGCTTTTCTGAAAAGTAAAGACTCTGTAACTGCTACTAAGGAATGATTAACATTTGAATCATTAAATTCCACAAATGCAAAAAGTGAAAATCCTCATAGTAATTTTTTGTCATTTCCTTTGTATATATGAATTTTTAGATTACTAATTGAGTTAAATGTGCCTCAGCTCTTCAGATACAATGCACTTGGCAATTATGGATTAATTTCAAATGAGCACAGCATCATAGGGGAAAGCCATGTACTATAGATATGAAGTCAGAACATCATTATTATTATTATTATTATTATTTAAAAACCCAACCAAACGGATTTTCAAATCTCCTGTCTAGCATGTAATTACTCCAAAGCATCATGCATTTGTTATCCTAAGTGTTATGCCCGCTAGTGCATAATATCACAATAATGTACAAGAATGTGAGTCCCTTCGTCAGCCCTACATCTTCAGATTTGTAACCTAATTTTAAAGGTAGAAATTATTTCCTTTAATTCATTATTAGGAATTTTTTAAAGTTGAGACTCTGATCCTGCTAATCTATTGATGTGCTTAAATGAATAATTCCACTGTCTGAGATTGCTTATTCATAAGGGAGACAATTAAGCTTTTCAAGTAATTACAGTAGTTCTCAGTGCATTAATAAAAATCATGTGTTTAGTTAGGTCTTTGTAACAAATGACTTCCCAATCACTGTCTAGAATAATACGCCTCCCCAGTTGTTGTGTTGTGCATTAGAAATGCAGCCTATTTCAGACAATAAATTCATACAAAGTTAAGTAATCCACTGAGTGAAATAGGACATTCCCACTGAAATATGTTTGCCTCTGAGGGATGACCACACTTCCAAATTGTCTTTGTTAGTAAAATTAATTTCACTGTCTAAATTAAGCAGCTGTCTTTTTTCCAACTCCTCAGTGTTTATCGTTCAGTACAACCATTTGCAATGAAGAATTGCATTGGAGATTGCACCATCTTGATTGCAATGAGTTATGTCACTGCCACACTGGAAGGAAGCAGCTGATTTTCGCATTCCAGAATTTACCTTGTAACTATCCCAGTTCCTGAAAAAGTTGACAGACCCATCTGTCCTCTTCTGAAGAACTGCCCATCCTCCAGGGTCCAGGCTGTTCTCACACCATAGTTGCATTGGCTCATTACTATTTTCAGGTTTGATCATATAAATCCCACTGTTGGAATGCCCAGCTTCCTTGGCTTGTTGGCAGTCTTTGAATGGACCTTTTTGAAAAGAAATACTGTAAGCATTCAAGCTTGGCTACGCAGTGCACATTGTTGAAGAATATTTTGTAATGGTAATGGAAGTCAGTAATTCAATTAAGGTAAACTTACCATGGAAAACAGTGTCAAAAGTTAGTGTCATAGATTAATTGTGTGTATAGAAAGAAACATGTAAATATCCGAGGTAGATATAGATAGATATGTATGTATTTTTAAGCAAAAACTTCATATTGCTAAACAGATAATAGACTTTGGTTACCAACACCCAATTTTTAATTTTGTCAACTGTGTCAAAGATTTATACTCTTACCCTTGATATTCCAGAAGTGCATTATAATTTTCATTATTTTCTCCTGTACCAGTGTTGTTATCGTGCACCCATTTAAAGCTGGTGGGAGTTTAAAACAAAACAAAGCCAAGGCACCCTAACAACCCATACAGACACCTGAATACTTAAGTAGTGCGAGAGCTGCTATAAGAAATATTTAGGTGAATTTAATGAAAGAGCATTCTTATACTGCATAACTTTTTTGCCTTTATGTACTTATCCAGTTCTGGAATCAGCCTGTTTACTGTGGATAGGAATCTTATAAGTTTCATGTGTCATCCTGGTGGAATACATGTAGATGGATACTGATAAAGAAAATATGCAAGTACTGGAGAAGGACTTTTGAGGAGCTGAAAGGGCTCACATAGTTGTTTTCACGGCTATGATTCTACAAAAAAAAGCTATTGCTGTTCAGTGTTGCTTGAAAGCTCCATTTTAGACCATGGAATAGTGGTTTTACAAATATTATGGAAGAGCATCTGGTTATTCTGTAAGAAGCATGCAACTTATACACTTCTGGAAACTTTACCTAGTTTGCCTTTCAGTTTTTGGTAATATTGTTCTCTACTTAGAAAAGGATTAATGTTTATGTATCATTACTTGAGTTGATATAGAGAGACTGGTTATTTACTAGTGAAAAGCAGGCTGTGTTCTTGATGGCTAGTTAGTGGTGGATGCCCTAAATGTATTTGAAAAATCATATTCAATAAATATCAAAATAAATTACCTACAGCTTTCTTCTCATTTTAAAAGGTTCTTTTTCTCCAGTTGACATGGAAGTTCAGAGAAAACTAATCAGTCACAGAAGAAGCTAATGTGCAGAGAAACACAGGAGACAGTTGTTGAGGCTATTCTTTAATCAAAAGTAGAGGTTGAGTGGAAGTGACCTTTATTGCAGATTAAGGTTGCATGACAAAAGCAAATTGGAAGTCTTGCTTTTTTTAGGTTTTAAAGTAGTAGCTGCTGGTTGGGTAAGTGTGTAATTAGCAAGAAATCTGAAAGCGTTTCATATTAATTAAAGTAAAAAGCTTGCGTATCTAATGAAGGTGACTACTTGGAGCTTCTGACTGCGACAGTGCTACCAGAATGCTGCAAACCCTGAGCCATCGTTGTAAGTACTGCAATGTACTGTACTATCAGTATTTGATGATGGTTTTGTCATTCTTGCAGTGCATGCAATAATATCTTCAGAAAGAAATACTGTAGCTTCAGTATATGAGTGCTTTTCCATGTTGATTTTGCACATTGCAAAATTCGGCCACTGGAGAGATAAGTTCCTGGGCTAAATTGGATCTCACTTCCTTTCCTTGAACTAGCTGAAGTAAATTTGGGCACTGTATAACTGAACAGGGAGGTTGTTCTAAAGTGTTATTGTAAAGTAATTATTGCATTAGAAAAAGTGTAAACAGACGAGTAGTATTTTTTGTAATCTTAATTGAATATTAAGAATAGCTCAATGTAAATCTACTATGTATTAATTTCACATGACTTCTACTGAAGGAGGAATTGAGGACTCATTTTTCCATGGGAGACCCAAGCAGATGTTTGGAGTGGTTTTAAGTAGCTTTCAAGGCAGACATAATTCTCTTAGCTTGTTTATATAATACACTTTGATCACTTCTGAAATTCAGCTGGCATTGTCACAGGATGCAACTTGTCTGCTTTTTGATGCTCAAATTCATCTATGTGTTTATCAAAAGTTAATGTTGTAGTAGAGGTGACAGACTTCTGTTCTTAGTATAAAGAGATCCAACAAATCCAGTAATTTCTGATGCATAACCTTGAATCTTTGAGAAGTAAATTCTTTGTTATATATAATTATTTTAAGTTCACAGTGTAAGAACTGTTCCATTGCTTGTTTGGTGGAAATGCTGAGATTTGTGAAACAGTGTAAGATTTTTCCATAGTGCTGGTGTGAGTGGAAGCTCTGGCTAATGAAAAAAGCATAATTGTTCTGCTTAAAATCTTGTTATCTATGTAAGGAGTAAGTATCTCGTGCATGTCTAGTCTTTTGTAACAGTCTGTGTACAGTAAGTTGCCAAGACAGTTGTAAGTTAGAAATACTCTGAGAAGATGATCTGTTAAGTATTTCACTTCTAAATTGTGATTTAGGTGTATAATTTAGTACAGATCATATTCTATTGTAAATTAGATGTAGTAGAGAAGGAAAGTGATAAAGTATTTTAAGTTGGAAGCTTCAAACAATGGCTGAACTCTATTTTGAAATGCTAAATGTTATCTTGAGCAGATGATGTAATTGTGTGAGCTTCATATAGAGGGTATTTTGGGTAGTAGTAGAGGGGAATTCCAAAATGAAGTTGTGGATAATTTTTTTTAAAGTTACATTGTTAAATGAGAGGTATTGGGGAAGGGTGTGAGTGTGTGTGTGTGTGTGTCTGTTTACTTGAAGCTACTGTTTGCAACATAGTGGTAGTAAAATTTGGAGACACTGGTTATTATTCCAAGGATTAAGATAATTGTAAAAACTGTAAGTCACATGACCACTGTTCTTCTGCAATTTTTAGAGCTATTTTAATGCAAATTAACCAAAAGACTCTTCAGAAATATAATCTCATCTTTGTACCCCATGTATTTTGAATTTTACTCTCCACCCACAATATTAAGATGCACATTGATCCTTCTGTAAACTTCTATTGCATGCAAGTATTTGTTAGGTACAATTTCACCAGATACAGTAGGAGAAAGCTCCTACTTGTCTCTCCTGTTTATTCTGGCATAATCAAGTCTTGGACAGGCCTATTTCTAAATTTGTTTCTAAATCTGTTTGGATTTCATTCATTTTTATTTGACATCTTTATACATTATAAACAGCCATCATCTTTTAACTAGAAAGCTCATTTTTTGATGACATACACAATTCTGTTTCTGTGCACCATTAAATATGCTTACCTTAATCTTAAAAATCAGAGATAATAACTGGGCATTGTGTTGCAGTTTAGAAATTTTGGCTTTGATGATTGATGCTCTACCAGCTTTAGCAATTTTCACCCCTCATTTTCCCAAGGTGCTGCAAGAAACACTTAATCTTCAAACTCAAGAATCTAGTATTAAATAAAGGAAGTTGAATAATGTTAAAATAAATTCCTTAATATTTTTTTGTGTTCCCTTGCAAAAATAGATTCAAATTGAAATGTTAGCAGTAAAGGGCCTAGTGAAAATGCTGGTAGATAATTTAGAGGAAAATATTTAGTGTTCTTGCTTCATTTTGTGTGTATAGCAGGCATATACCGAGAGAAAACTCATAACAAAACCTTGACACATGGGTTTTCTGGAAAACAGGAAGTTGCCATTTTTTTAGAATCATACTTTTGCTGTCTGACTAGACATAAATGTAATGCTTTTTTATTGGCCATTTCCTTTGTGTCATGATGTGTGTGTGATTTAAATTCTTATGACATCTGGCATTTTACTTGGGCTTGTGCCTGAATTTTCTGCAGACCCTGAATAAAAATAGTAGTTCTTTACATCAGTAGCTAGTTGTTTGTAATGCTGTAGAACAGTCACAAATAAATGTTTGGCTTCATCTTAGAAACCAAGTTGAACTTCCAACTGTGACTAAAGGCAATTTGAAAGCAAAAAAACCCAGCAACACAAACACCAAAATAAAAAACCCCAACCAAACCCTTTTGCTGTGCAAACTAATAGAAGCCAAGAGCAAGCACTTGAATGGATGTCTGAGAAAAACGTCCTGTTTTTATAAATCCTTAATTATTTTTTTATCGCAGCTCCATCAAAATTTTAATAAAGTGAGAATCATGATAGAATTCAGGGCAGCTCAGAGGTAGTTAATTTTCTTGTCACTAGTTTTGTTTCTAGTGATAAATGAATTTATCTAATGACCTGAAGAATGTAACACACAAGTGTTTGGGATAATGTCCCAAATGTATTTTCATAATATTTATGGTATTAGTCTAACTTGCCGTGCCCTAATGACATCAGTTAACTGGGAATGTAGTTACTCATCTTAAATTTTCATAGCTGAGTGTATATAATTGGTTCCAGACTTGATTCAATTATCCTTTCAAACTTATCTTGCTCTCTTGAAGATTTCACCCAAACACTTAGAGACTTATTGCATGGCTGTGTTGGTGGATTTAGATGTTCATTTTAAAGCAGCTCAGAATAGGAGTAAAATTATTCTAGGAGGAGTAACGTCTGGCAAATGTGTATGTGTAAGTATAAAGGACAACTACTTAAAATTAAGATGAATTAGCTTCTCTTACCATTGCTGGTTACTATAATGTGTAGCTGGTAGGCATCTTCAAAGAAACAGGGCTAAAGACTAGAAAGTATATGCTAATACTGAATTTTTGTGCCCATAACTCAAACCCAGCTGGGGACAGAAACCTCAGTGCTTTGTAACTCAAAAGGCATAAATTCTTCAGATTGACTTTTTGAGTGTCAACTCTTTCAACAAATTCCTCTTATGCAGCTATAGCTTAAGAACTAGACTATTTGGTGAACTAAACCTTTCCCTGGAGGTGAGGGGAGAAGATCAGGAGCAAGTGCTAGCTGTACCAGATACTTCAAATTCTTCATTCTGTTTCTATAGCCTGGACAGTTTCCCTCTAAAACAGAGAAATCTCAGGGTAGATAAACAGTGATAGGTAACTCACCTTCATTAATTAAAGCCAGTGGTGGTACTCTGAAAGGACTCTTTGTAGGAGAAGTAGCTGGATCGGGTGGCGGCCTTACATCTCTGTCTTTTGGGTAACCTGGATCTCGCTGTATCTCGTTCCCTCCCAGGAGAAGGGGAGTGTATGGCTGGCTGTTAGGAATGTGCTGTGGCACGACTTGAACAAGAGGTGGAGACCCATGGGTATCCTGTCGTGTGAAGATTCTCAAGCACTGCTCTTCCAGCAGCGAAATAGTCACAGACTGATTATTTACAAGATCAGTTAGTGCTGCGTATTTTACTTCAAGTTCCTTGTATTTTGTTGCCATCTTCAACATTTCTGTTGTAACATTAAGGACTTTGTTTTCCAACTGGGAAAGCTCAAGTGAGTTATCACGCTTTCGAATTATCTCATGCAGGAGTTGCATATAGAGTTGGGTGACCCGCGAGTTCATGTTACGACTTTCTTTCCTGAGTAGTTTTACTTCATTCACAATGTTTCCATCCACATCCACAACCAATTGCAAAATGTCAATCTCCCGCTTTTGCTTGGACAGCACGTCCTTCAAGTTCTCTATGTCCATTCTTGTGACTTCGTCTTTTCTGTTACCAGTACCCGGACCGTTAGTATTCACACAAATTGGCCCTGTGATTTTTTGTTCTGGAACCAGGAATGTGTAACCACATTTCTTGCCTTCCTCTCCACTGTCAGCTGAACGAGGGTGCCTCCGTTGGGATGTTTTATTAGGCGTAGATTGTTCTGTACAGCGCCCGATAGATAACAGCAGGAACAACAATACACCCAAAGTCCATTTAAATATCTTCATTTTAAAGCAAGTATGATGACTGTCAGAAGAGACTATTAAACAGATGAAAGATAAAATAATTAGAGCCATAGTAAAGGCTCCTGTACTGCTTAAACTGCCTAAACTGATGGATTTGCCATGCTTATGTGTATGTAAACAAGCCTTTGGAATCTTACTTGGAGATAGATTCCATTAGATTAGCTGCAAAGAATAGCTTTCTCTTTTGAGCAGCAAACCCTAAAATTTAGGTACTGGATTTAGTAGAGAAGTTGTAACAGATAAATTTTCAGAAACAATGTTCTGCTTAGATTATGTATTATGCTTGTATTATAAATTTGACTGCTTAGATCTATACTCACTGCAATTAAATGCACAAGGTTGTAGAACATATAGTGGTTACAGAATCTTCATGGAAGGGAGGTGGAGACAGTGATAGTATTTTCAAATATACTTAGATAAAATTTGGAATTTGAGTTATATAATCCTTTCTGGTCCTCTTTTAGCTTTATATATGTAGATATAGATAATTTTTTAAATACTGTCTACATAACTATTCATATACACATACATTTTTAAAATTTAAATATACGCAGATATAGTAGATTTGAAAAATACATATCTAAGACTATTTTTGGACATTAGTCTTAGACAGGAGATTAATGCAAGATAATTGCCTTAAACATTGAAAATTACGTATTCGAGTAATTTTATATTTGTAAGGAAAGCCTGTAATACTTAGTTTGCTCTGCGTGTATGTCCCTACTTAGTTGTCTTTTGAGATGAACATTTAAATTCATTGTCATGATATTTTTGTATCTTTGAGAACATTTTTTTATCCAAAATAACACTGAAGTATTGTGTATGTTATCACTATAAATATACTGCAGTGTATCGTTCGCCTTCTAATGAAAATAACACGTTTCTTTTAACTTTGAGTAAACAATTAAAATGCAGTGATAAAGATCCAAGAATGTTGTTAGAGAAACCTGGGATTTATTTTTAAAATATTTGAGATGGTAAACAAAGGTAGCAAATCAGGAAAAAGCCCTCATTTTTGATGTTTCATTTGCTTTGTCAAGCAGATCACTTTTCTTATCTCAGCTGTTAATCTGACTTTTCTTTCCAGACTACTATTTGTGGTTGTACAAGGCCTTGTACAGTGGCCTTTGTATAGCTATTAAGAGAAATAAAGTAAAACCAAAGAAAATTAATTTCCATGCTGTTCCTGCCAAGTTCAAGTTTAAGTGCATTTGGCAACCCTGGAAGAGTCATCCTGAAGGAGGTGCAGATCTGTGCTGCTTCCTTTATATTTACATTTACAAATGATAAGGTGACTCTTCCCAGTTTTGCTACTGGCTTTACTATTATTGCTGAAGATGATTTCTGCTCGAACTTAGTAAATATATCAAGTCTTTATTTTTGGGCTTCTCTAATAGCAGTGGTTACAAACTTCAAACTATGCTCTACATGCAGTCAGGAATTATATCTAGGAATCTTGATCAAATGTTCCACTGTTGCCTAAAAAATAACTTATTGTTTGGCTGACAGTTGTATTGCAAGCCTTGCTTCTGTGATGGGAAGAAAACATTTGGTTTTAACACAGAGTGAAAATCATTTCTTGCCCTACATAAATGGAGGGAATACATAAAATTTTAAGAAAGTTTGTATTCAAAAAACTTACCTCTGTATGTTTTACTGTTAGTATGTAGCAATGGGTAATTTGGTGTCTACTAGTGAATATGTTTTCAAAACCATCTTGATTAAACATTTTATTAATACTTCTGTGCTGAAAGTGTAAGTTCTGTTTAAAAAAAATTGTATGTATTTAAAATATTAATCACTTGAACGGTGTTCAGAGTTGGAAGTTCATTAAGTTAATTTTTCTCATGAAAATGTGTCCCATACATGAGAAACAGGTCTGTGGGTGGTTTCTAACTTGATAAGGATGAACTGACCTAGTTGACTGAGACCTCTTAACATCTCCTAAATTATTTTTCAGTACTTTTATGTTCACTGTTTGCAGATGCAGGGCAAGTGACTTCATGGCATATGGTTAAGGATGAAGCCATAGTACAAGTCCAGTATTTTACTATTTTCACAGTATATAATAGCTACTTCATAGTCCAAAAAGGTGAATAACACTTTAGTTCTTGGTAGTTTTTAAAGACCCTATACAGTTACTTAAATAATGAATGGCTGGGGGTTTTCCCCCCAGCAGCACGTTTTTCCCCTGAAATACTTTAAAACTTAAATGAATCTTTCAAACCCAAACTTTTTGCAATGCAGTCCATTTTCTGACCATGTATTCTGTTTCAATCTCCTTTGCTTATTTCTTTTAATATTATATGTGTTCATTTTGAAGGTCTACACTTAATGTGTTAAAGTTAGAAGTTCTGTCAGACCATAAAATGAATTAAATGGTATGATACAACATAACCAAATGTAGCAGCTACCTAAGATTATGCCCTGGAACTTTGAAATAATTCAAATGTCTTCTATTAAACTGAGACATTCAGATAAGTAGGGATGAGTGCCTTCGCAGAATCTACCTGGTGGGGAACGTACATGCTTCCATGGAAATTTTGATGTTGAAATAATTAAATGTCTTATGATGTTGCTTGGCATGTTTGAGCAGCTTAATGCCTAACTTGTTATACAAGAATAGGTTCCGAGTAAGATATTTACTTGGAGTTTTAATCAGCTTAGAAGGAAATGAAAATACTGTTTCAGAAATTTCCTGATGTTCTGGGCAAGCAGCTTAAAAAAATATAAACTGTTTATCCAAAATATTACAGAATGATGGTCTAATATAAAGTACCGCAACCCAACAAATATTAGAGTTCTGAAATAGTTTTAGGGTGTTTTAATCACACACGTTATGCCACGGATTCCCAGGTTTTGATGTCTAGGTAGTGTCATAACTGCTATGTGATAAAGTGGTTGAGGCTCAGGAATCAGTTTAGACAGAACTCAAACCTTTTCTGCAAATACAGAGTTGCTTGTAATGAGCAGGGCTGCTGAGATACCTGAAAGCAGACCTTGAAAAATAAGCAAGAGAGATCATGATAACAGATACTATTGCTTTAAAATGTTATTTAATTCTTCATGGATAGTCATGTTCTTTTTAATTAGAATAGACTTTCATTTCACTTGTTTCTGTATCACCCAGATTTGGGTCTCAGATTTCTGTTGAAGTTGCATTACATATAATCTGGCATGCTAATGTTTTATTGCTTCTGCAGTAGAAAATGTGCAACTATTCATAGCAACACAAACTTAATCATCATCAGAAATACTCAAGGGGTATGCTTAGGGCTTCAATACCATTTTACATTTAATGTCATTCCTTTTCTTCTGGTTTCTTTCTTTTTGCAGATTGATGCCCGTGCAAAAAAACTCCCAACCAAACTGTTTCCAAAATTTGATTTATTACTTTTAAAAATGTTTAAAGGAACAAAACTCTAATGTAAAAGAGCAAAATATACCAGTAACTACTCTTTTTAACTTTCACTGAGAAGCTATTATGTGGGCTGTGTTACCCCCAAAAATATTGTATCACAAATATTAGAGTTGCAGGGATGAAGAAATGTGGAAGCTAGTATATATTTGGTGTTTTTTAAATTTATACACACAAACTATTTGTTCTTTGTATTCTGTGACTCTCACATTTGGCAGGATGTACAATTTAGAGACCAACAACACAAAATAGAAGCTGTTCTTTCAGAGCTCACGAAGACTGCTTCTCCCTGGGCAGTGTAGATTGTTACAATTGAATGTAATGCAAGTGTTGCAGGTAAATGTGAATATAGGATTCCCTTTGTATGGAAAGCACAGTATCAGTACATATCTTTATTCAGAATATTTATTAAAAGAGCAGGGTCAAATGACAAATACCAACCATGTCCTTTCTTATAAACCTTCATTTATAAATATGTAAAACGGGAAGAGAAACAGACAGGGGTTTTTTTAGAAAGTAAATTATAATAAAGATTCTCTGAACACAGTACTAGTTAATCTGAAAGCTTTGTTATTGATATTATGTGTACCTCCTTTTATGTTAAGCTTTGCCCAAGCAGCTAAAGTCAATAAAACCATCTATGTTCCCCTATCTTTACATAGAGTAAGTAGAGATTTTTCTGGATTTTTTAGCTAAAACTGGGTCCATAACATTAGAAATAATACTGATGTGGGGAAAAGATTCTTACTATAGGAGGAGAAATGTTCACATAGATTTTTTTTTTTTTATTATTTTATATCTGTGTACTTCAGTAAGTTACTTTCCACTATATAAACAAGTGCTTTTCCAGCAAGTCACTCTGCATCTGCTGAAATAACAGGATTACTTTCAATTGTGTTGACAGGGATCCAGGAATAATACTTTCTTGGGTTTTGTTAGTCAGAAAAATAATGTATTGAGTCGCAGAAATCTACTTGTCCAAGATTAATGGGAATCTTCAGGGGGTTTTGAAGTAGTCCTTGAAAATGTGTCACTCTTAAAAATGATAGATTCTCAGAAACTCTCTGCAGAAGAGATCTGTAAATCTTGGCATAATATAATCTGAAAACAGCAAAATATCATGACATTTCAGATTTTTGGGTTTTTTATGTGAGGGTTACTTTACATTTGTTTGCAGCCATTGTATGCATTTGCACCATTTTAACAGGCAGGTACAATGGAGTGGTACATTTGGGAATGTGTTACTTGGGGGCCCAAGAATTCTCTGTAGAAGAGATACTGAAGACATTAAGCATCTAGTGAGTTTGCTATAGGAAATTTTGCTTCATTCATTGCTGTATACATTTTAAGGACCAGACTAATAGGGCATGTTATGAAAAACAAACTAAGCCCAGTAAAACAATAATTAAGACCTGATAAAACCATGTAGTTACTGGCAAAAGTTTAAAGGTTCAGAATTTCAATTTTTTTAAGTAAATTCCACTAAAACTTTAAATGGTATACTGTTCTGTCATACTTAATATCATTCTTATGGCAACAACAAATACTAGTATTCCATTATTTGTTTTAAAAGAAGCATTTCAAAATTTGAACTCTAAAGTTGGAAGACAGCAAAGGAGAGAGAGCTAAAACCTTGCACATAGCCAGTTTACTACTTTAAAATTATTGACTCAGCTGTTTTCATTTGGGAAAGATTTAGGGATTGTTCTAAGCAGTGTAAATCAAAACCTTGGCTAATCATGAATGAATGGAGACTGGTGTCCAAAGCACACAGTGTAGGCTTCAAATGGGTTTTTTGTTGTTGTTTAGATTGTTCTCTTTAATATGTAAAGAAGCACAAAAAGATAGTAAGAGAAAGGGCTCAAGAACTTGGAAAGAATCCATCTTATTTGTCAAGACTGCTCAGACTTTTTTTCCTCCCATAGCTACTAAATCTTCATTTAATTTGCTTTCTGTAACGCTTTGTCTCTTCTTTTATTATCACCCCCTTCATTCTCTCCTTATGTGTCAGACATTTCTGAAGATTTGTTAATACAAATATGTAACTTAAATTCTTTTCCATTGTTCTGGAATATTTACTGCATTTTAATTTCCAAGTCAGCATGAAGAAAGGCAAAAGTAGAAAATTATGTATTAACAACTTTTTTATTGTTTTTATCTGTACTTCTGCCTTATGTTTGCAAACAGATTTCTTGTTTTAACTGTTGACTTGCAACTGCATCCTTTCCCCTCCCTCCTCCCAAAGAAGAACTGTAACAAAACCCTCTATTTTCCACTTAATATAGTGTAGCCTTGTATGTTTAATTTCATGTTTATGAAACGAATCTTTATTTAGAAACAAACTGCTGTTCAATCGAGGTACAATTTACTTCCCCATCATTCCACGAACTGTTAAGGGAAGGGATTAGTGCCTGTTGCAGCAATGTCTTTGGATTTTCAGCTGCACAATTGTTTGTGCTACAAACTTGATTATATACTGAATCAATGTGTGACTCAGGTTTCTTGGTTGGTTGTACAATTTGGGCTATTTCTACTGCTCAGAAGTACCATAAATAAAAATTTAGTTGAAATGATATACAATGATTTCTGCTTACGGATGTGCATTGATTTACTTGGGACTTTTTACAGTGGTTTTATTGAGGTATCCATTTTCTAGTTCTAGTAATGCTAGGTCTATGCTCTGGTGTTGGGTAAAATCCAGCTTCCCTGAAATCGATAGGTTTTGGTGCTTTTGCTTTCTGGTAGAATCAGAATTTCACATTAATACACAAATACACAAATTACATGCTTAGCAAAGATTCTGGTAGTACTTATTTTCTCTAACTTTAGATAACAATCTACAGAAGATTTACAGTTAAACAACTGAAACTTGTTCATCCTTACAACTGGAATGAGTTACTCTTATGCAGAGTCCTTTTTACTTCTTTCCAAGTTTCCAAAGTCCACCAAATGCCACTAAAGTGAGTTTTATATTTTAGTTGTCAAACTTTTCTCAGGCTGAGAGATTTGTTTCTTCACAATTGTGTGTTGAGGGAGATGGGTGTAAAATTCACAAATAGCTTAAAATTAAACTTGCAAGTAAGAGTAACTTTAAAACTTACCAGGAAAAAAAATCATCCAGCTGTTTGCTTCTGTGGTAGATGGAAAATCCAGAGGTCAAGTTGCTTTTTCTTCCTATATTAATCGGTGCTGTGTATTGTTAATCTTCAGTCGGAGTTGAAAACTGCTTTTGTCTTTCTCTGCTAGATCCAAGCTGTATTGAGGAATTGGATTTCTCCATACGATAACCAAGCTAACTAATCATTAAAAAAGGCAAAAAGTAATGTTCCAGTATGTTATTCCAGAAGAGAGGAGGAAGTGTTTTTTGAAACTGCAGTGTTTTACTCTCACATGCAGAAGTGCACTAACTAGCTACAGCTGACCCGGATTCCATATACATCACTTTTGGACAGTTTTTTTTAAACAAACACACACTCAACTTAGACGTTCAGCCCACCTATGATGTCACCACGAACACACTGAGAGCAGAATAAACTCCTCCTTCGGATTTCCTATCCATACCCTCCAGAAAAGGAGGGGGTAGGGAGGCTGAGAAGTTAGGAACAAGGAAAGATTGTTTGCCAGTAGAAGGGAGGGTACCATATGGCAACAGACTGTGCAAGAGTTCAGCAGGCAATTACAAATCAAACATTTTTACTACGCTGCCTAAAGATGCCTTTCAAGTTACTACAGTACTGGGCTTCATTTAGAAGAAAGATTCTTTCAGGCTGATAAAACTCGATTTGTGTTGCTGGGAATAAAAGGGGCAGCCTGGCTGGATACAACAGGAAAAATGAACCATTTATAGTCTAGAAGAATGTTCAACAGAATGTCGCATTCAATTCTTAATGTCCACTTAATAAGAAACAGTTCCAGTTGTTAAATGCATAAAGTCTCAGATACATGTGGAAAATGTTAAAACTGTGTGTGTGATGGTTTTGGGTAGGTATCAGAATATTTGATAACATCTGACTGGTGTTAGAAGTAGCAAAAGCCACAGAGATTATGCTCTGTGAGGAATGCAGAATACTGTTTTTAGTTCTGTCAATCGTCAGCCAGCACTTAAAGTGCATTCAGTTTGTTTTCATTGATCTTTTTTGTTTCTTCACAAAGGACATGCCAATTACATTTGAAAGAGAATTACCCTAGTATGCTTTCAAAATTATTTTGGACTTCATAGAAATGGACTGAGTAAGTTTAGAAAAAAAAAAAAAAAAAAATATCACTCCTTAATTGAACAAGTCATTCAGAAAGATAATACTACAAATACATTGGTTTATAAAATCCTGCATAATATTTCAGGTGCCTGTTCATAGTGAGTTTCCTTTATTATAATTAGTAAGCATGATTTACTTCTTTCTGTGGAGACTGAGCAAGTTTGGGATTTTTAAGGCTTGTTTGGACATAGCTAATCTAGGTTCGGGACAGTTTATGCAGTCTAGATAGCACAGTCACATTTAATTACTATCTGATGCTTCCAGTTATTCTTTCTGGTTTTTAATAAACTGATTCTAGCAGAATAGAAAATTTAGAAATTTAGTAGTATATCAGGTCATGTGTAATACCTTCTTATTCACTTTTTTATATGTCACCTTTCAACCACAAGTATTTTAATTTGTTTCTGTGTGTGTGCACACACGCGCGTGTATGTGTTGATTTTGGAGTGATGCCCAGAGTTTCCCAACTTGCATTTGAGGACTGTACAGGTTAGGTGCTATACAAACACAACTGCTGTTCTTGTGAGTTTGTATTAATAGTCTTCCACCTGTAAAGCCAAACTTCTTGTTATGATTTTGGTTATACAAGGCTGAGAGGTGAAGCAAAATATAATTTTAGAAATTCCCTGTTACTGAAATAAGTTTCTTAAAAATATTATTTAAGTGTGTATATTTTTTTATTTGGATATCTTGTGGAAAATGCAGGGGATGAAGAGCAATTCCTTTTTAATAGCAGAGTTGCTCAGGATATGTTTAATTTAGTCAAGACAAAAATTATTAGTCTTTGGGTGAAGTTCAAGAAATTGAGTTCCATTTAGAATTAAAATAAGCTGTTTATCTACAGCATTAGTATTTGAAGAGGAGGATTTTCCTCTTTACACGATCAAGAGATTGAAAAGAGCAGTCAGGTTACAGTGGTGGTGGGGAAGAAAGCAGGTAGAAGACTTGAAGAGACTTACCTATACAGCTGTTGGGTCATTGGAGTTGTGATTAGTATGAACTGCAGGATTTGTACCACATTTCTGAGTGCACTTTTTGCCTAGTTTACTTTTCCCAAGTTGAGTTTGAGTTTCTATTTGGCCTGAAGAGTTGCAGATGATATGACTTTTCATTCTGCTGGTTTTTTAATTGCTGAATGGGAGGAATGAAGTAGTAGACTTCCTAAAATCATTAGTAATTTTGATCATGTATTTTAGCTTTGTGTGTTTAGTATGCTTCATGTTTGTCAAGGAAATAATTAATTGGTGATATGTCAGATTAGGTTCATGAGTAGTTGTGCATGTCCTTGTAAAAAGTTTTACATTTAGAAATAATTACACTGTTAAAGACAGTCAGCTAGTACATGCCTGGAGTGATGCAGGAGGAAAGGATCCTCTGCTTGCCACTGTTACTTGTTGTACAGAGAATGAAAGCTTATTGAGGCTCATACCCTCAGTGTCTGCACAGCATATTGAAAACTCATACCCTCATTGTCTGCAAATACAGCTGAGATAACATTGACAAAACTAAGGATTAAGTGATTGAGAAGAGTGCAAATTCAATCCTAGACAAGGGTGGCACAGTAATGTACTTTCCTGTAAGTCCAAGCGTTATAGCTGTTTTACTCTGAGTTCTGAAGGCTCTCGGATCTTGCCAATATGATTTGTCATGTAAATCCAAAATAGTGTTCTGAGGTAATGCTGATGCATGTTAGTTGATGAAAGCGGAAATTCTTCGAACTGCTTTTTTTTTTTTTTTTTTTTTTTTCCTGGTTAAATGTGAGATACTAAATAAAGAAACTTTTCATTCTAATCTTATTCAGGTATTTATCTGTCAGACTTGACATATATTGACTCTGCCTACCCATCAACAGGGAGCATTCTGGAAAGCGAGCAAAGAACAAATTTAATGAACAACATTCTTCGAATTATCTCAGATTTACAGCAGTCATGTGAATATGGTAAGCTAGTGTGTAAATATTGCAGTATTAAAGAGAACAACTTCAAAGATCTTTAATATTGGTCTGCTGTAATGTAGTGGCCCAACCCATTTGAATGCCATTAATGCTTTCCCTCAACCTCTCAGCCCAAAAGATGCTAAATTTAATAATTCAGTAAGTTTACTGTGGTATTGTTGGTTATGACAGCATCAGCATGAGGAGACAGTATAAAATGCCCTTTTATTACATTTTTACAGTAGATACTTTCTCATGAAAAATGAGGAAAACCTTGTACTTAACAGTGGTTTTACTAGTATGTTATAAGCTTGTATCCCTGTGTTTCATAATTTTATGACTGAATTCTAAAAATAGTAGGATTGCTTCTGGAGTAGTACTTTTACTAGAGATAATAAAATATGTTCAGCTTGTCTTTGGGACATTTATAGTTCTGTTCATAGGTCAGATAATGTATTTTTTCTTCAAAGGTGGTCTCCCTCACAGTCCTGTCCAAGTTCTAATGAAATCATAAGACTGCATTTGTGATGGTGGATTGTGTTAGCACAGGACTGTGGCTTCACTGAAAGCTCAATATAATGAGAACGTGGGCTGTGAAGGAGTCCTCAGATACAACCTTCTGGCTTTGGGCCTTCAGTTTGGCCAGGGGTGGGCTCTCAATTTCATTAGATGTGTTCTGATAAGCAGAGCAGCTCTAGGGGGCTACATACCCGCCTTTATGAATGTGGGGAATGTCAGCTCAACACATGACAAGTGCTACAAAGGACAGTAATTTCAACATCAGTAGGGACTGTAGTTTGTACCTCCATCTTACATAAAAAGGCAAGAGATCTGATTCTGTTGAAAAAGTTTCTGGAAGATAACTTTGTTTACCAATGAATGGTACAGTGATAATGATTGTCATCTGTTCTCCAGATATTCCTCTGTTGCCTCATGTCCAGAAGTATCTAAACTCAGTTCAGTACATAGAAGAACTACAAAAGTTTGTAGAAGATGACAATTACAAGTAAGTATGAAACATTGTAACCAACTAACTCATTACAAAAAAATTTTTACAACACAAAGCCTGTCACTTTTAAGAGGGCACTGGTATTGGGGGATTATGTGTCTCAGATGCACCAGTTGCAAGTAGTGAGGTTACAGTAGAGTCCTGTGTTCAAGACAATTTTCAGCATGCTGGATGGCCTGTCTCCTTCCTTTTGTATGCCTGACTGCATCAAGCCCTAGCTTTCATGACTGTTTGGTCTGTTGATTTATCTGCTGACCTCTTTAATTGTTTGCTAATGAAGACTCTGTACTTCTGGCTCACATGTAACACTGTTCAGTCAGTAAGATGGATCCCATGATTGGAGATAGCTTATGTCACTTTTCATCAGAACGAAGTCCAGAGATCTTACTGAGGGTGACTTAAGGCTTTCACATTCATTTATATTTCATTTTCATTTTGTATTTTACTCTTTGATTTGGTTTTACAGTGTGAGTAAAATGTAAACACTTGATTTTTTGAGAGGCAAGATTGTCGATCTGTGTCTGCACCTATTCCTCCCAGCATGCCACCCAAAACAGAGGTTTCTACTTTCCTTAATTAAAAGGTTATTACTGTATTAAGTGATTTGGCACCCAGAAAAACTGGGGGATGGAAATCTCTGGCAAGAGGCAGGAACTAGCCGTGAGGATAGAAAAAACTTCAAGCAAATCCATAGCATATGAAAACAGTTTTTGTTCATTGCCTGATCTGGTTGGGGAGGTTCCCGACCCATTGCCATCCTGCCTGCCCAGGCAGTTTGTCACTTTGGTTGTGCTGAATTGGCTGCTCGTGTAGCTACATTTGAATGGTGGGAGGGGTATGCACACTAAAGGAACAGATATGCTTTACCATTTCATAGCCCTAACTTGGATTTACTAAAAGGCAGCAAATGGGGATCCTTCAGTTTATATCAAAGAACAGTTAATGTGGGCTTGACACTTGGCTTCGCCTCTGAGGTTTGTAAATTGTTCTCTGCATGTTTGCATGCAAGCATCCAACTTTACCTTTTTGCTGAAATGTCCTATAGCCTGATTTTTGAAAGTATTGCTTGCTTATCACTGAGAGTATCACTGAAGTCAAACATTTGAAAGGGGAAAAAAAAAAAAACAAAACCGAAACCCACAAACCCATATTTGCAGTCTGCTACTTAGTGGCATATTGTTTTCACAAATTCCACACTCCACTTTCCTCCACCTTCACTTGGTAGGACTCCCTACTAGTGGGAATTTTACTGCTTAAGGAGCTGCAGTCTCTTCATCCCATACAACCTATGTCTTGATAGCAGGGAAATGGAGAAAATTGCATGTAGTGTCGAAATGTAGCTGCTATTCAGAAAATCTGGTTTTATACCTATGGGTTTTGTACGTCTCCAAACTGATTTTTTTTTTTTTTTTTTTTTTTTTTTTATGGGGGAGAGTGTTCTGAAAAACTATTCTCACTGTAACTATTATACTTTTATCCCCTAAGGTGTCTGCAAAAAGGCTGAAGTTAGAGAACAGCTGTGGTGACTTGAATACATTTTTTCTTCCTAAAGGATTTTATTTTATTTTTTTAAATTAAGTTTTAAAATTGTAATGAATCATTGCTAAACTGTCTGGGGGTGGGAGGAAGAGAAGCTGTCGAACTTCAAACTTTTCCTCCTCAAAATTAAGTAGATGCTTTTCCAACCTTGCAAACTTCAAAGATTCTAGTTCTGTAAACTGTGTGGACAAGATAGGCTTGATCTTTCTGGAGTTCTCTGCTCCTGGAGTCTACACAATTTGTGGTACTGTTGGAAATGACATTAAAAAGTGCCTGTTGTGAAAAAAACTTGAATTATGGATGCAGTCAAGTTGATAATGTATTTTCCAAAATGTAAAAGAAGGATTTTGGCTGTTAGATCAGTCAAGTCAAAAGGCTTGGCCCACTACACTAGTGCACTTTATAGAAAAATTGAAAATATTAAGTGTAGTAGCTATAAATATTTTAGCCAGGGTAGGGAGAACAGTTGTATACTTTCTATTGTTTCCAGGTTTTGTACTAGAGTAGTGGTATCATCACTGAGTTTCATGTATCTGCTAGGACTCCCAGGGCCACGTAGGTCCTGGTTTATGTGTGACTATGGTTTCCTTGGAGTGTGGTGCCAATGCAGAGCAGTGGCCTCTTCCTCTGCACCTTCCCCAATGTGACTTTGACACACTTGCTAACAGCCGCTCATATGGGGCTTTTGCTCTCAGAAGATGAAGATGGCAACTGGTGGCTGTTTGGCTTTGTGTGGCTGGTGCTGCCAGCTGCCTTGGGCTCCTGATGCAGGAGAGTTTGCAGTGCTGTGCTGTAGCCAGGGTTTCGCTGTTGAGTCTTGTCAACATGGCATCACAAACCTGTCCTGTATGAACCAAAGCACAGACTCATCGACTATATTATGCTCTAGCATGACATTTTTTGATTCCTATATTTCTATCCCCTGTTGCAGTAGTAGGGTTTTTTTCTAACACACACATTCCCACCTCCCCCACCCCCCCAAAAAAAAAAAAGTTTGGAAATAGTATATGCTAAAAACAACTATGCACAGTTTGTATTAACTCTGTAGTGTTCCTTGCAATTATAGAAACAGGCAGTTTTCAATTGTAATTTTTTTTTAAATTAATTTTTCAAAAACTTTTATATGCTTCTATTTTCTGATAATTTTTCATGCTTCTTTAATGCAGACTTTCATTAAAGATAGAACCAGGGACCAGCACCCCCCACTCTGCTGCTTCCAGAGAAGATTTAGTAGGTAAATGCTTAATAAATATGAGATGACTTGAGGTTGTCAAATGCATTATTTTTGAGTTGCGGAGATGGAAAATATTTGCCTGAGGCTAATAAAGAAGTGTGAAGTATAAACACTGTATATTTGTAATAAAAAGTCTAAAGGTGATCTGTAAAGAAATTCAAGGAATTGAGTCAGTTTTTTAGGTTCTTATATGTATTGTGGCACTAACTTGCTAGTGTCATTTAGGGTGAAGAGCTACTAAGTATTCAATTCTTTGTTGTGTCTAGACAGAAGGACCTTCATCTAAACTTCATAGTATAATATGCTTCCAAAAATGTATATTTTTTTTGATCAGTGCCAAAAGTGGTTGAAGGCAGGAGTTTAAAAATGGAAGATCAGTGGTACCTGTTGAATGCCAATGTAGCTAATGCAGCAACCTTTAGGACTTGCAAAATGCTTGTAAATAGGTGGTCTATTTGAAATAAGTGTATTTATTTTTAATCCTGTGCAGAAAACCAAAAGTAAAGGGTTTTTAATTATCAGTACAAATGTACCAATGAGTTTTATTGCAGGCTATCACTTATAAATTGAGTTTATGAAGTTTTGTGCAAGACTGTCACAGTTTTCTGAGAAGTAGCCCTGACAGTAAATCTGTCTAATCGGGAGTAATGTCTTTTTTGTTCCCAGGCTCTGAAGTTGGAGCGTCTCCCCAAAGTGGACGGAAAAATGTTGCAGCTGAAGGAGCCTTGCTACCACCAACACCCCCTTCGCCTAGGAACCTGATACCACACGGACACAGGAAATGTCACAGTTTGGGATACAAGTCAGCATTTTATTTATCTTGAAAAGCCTAAGCTTTGTGAAGTATCATCTTGCAATACAAATACTTTCCTTTTAAATGTAGCATGATTTGTACACAGTGCTTACAGACCAATTCGGGGCAAAAGAGCAAGCTCAGAACTAAAATGGTAGTATCCCAACCAAAAAGAATTAGTCAAAATAGGAGGACTGTGCAGCTGTTACAACGATAAGAATAGCCAATGAGTTAACCAAAATACGTTCTTTCTGAATGACAAAACTGTCGCTTAGAGCAACTCAATGCCAGGGTAATTCTTAAAGCAATTACTTCAGTTTGAATTTTAATTGGTATTTTTAGAGACACCTCCTTTGTAGACTTTCATATAACTTTGTATAATAATGACTTCAGGTTTTTTCTGTGTAGGTGTACTTTGAATTAGTGTCTTGATCACTGTATCATCAATTCCCTTGTCATCTTTTCAAAATGCAAGATTGTAGCTATTCAGTAATTCATCTCTTAACATCCATTGTGTAAGTTTAATGAGCTAGAATGCAATTCTAAAGTTCAATTATGTAAGTGTTATAGTAAGACAAGAATACCTTAGGATATTGAAAGTAATTTTTAAAGTACTCTTGACTTTGCTGCAGGAGTGTTGTACAGTTTTAAGACTGGCAGTTCCTGTAGATAATAGAGTTTGTGAACAATTGCATACAACTTGAGTTATGATTTAGTTTGGTGTTTGGAACACACAGCATGCAATCCTTCAGGATGTTAAAGCAACTACTTTTGAAATGTATCAAAGATAATGTTGTAACAGTTTTATCCCTGTTCATTTCTAGTTTCATACACAAAATGAATACAGCTGAATTTAAAAGTGCAACATTCCCCAACGCAGGACCAAGGCACCTACTGGATGACAGTGTCATGGAGCCTCATGTCCCATCCCGAGGGCAAGCAGAAAGCTCCACCCTTTCTAGTGGAATTTCAATAGGTAGGAACTGTCAACATAGTCATGCAGTACATGATCTTTTAATACAGATTTTAGCATGATTAGTTGGTGATTGTACAAGCAGTGATACTATTCTAAAAAAAACAATTCTGTTTCGGAACAAGTTTAGAAATGTAGGTGGAGAAGGGCAGCAGACTTTTGTCAAGAGTAGATAGTAATTAAACTTTCGGATACTTCATTTTTGTAAGTTATTTATCTTCAGTTATTTAGGATATTCTTTTGAGAACAACTGTTTTCTGACTTTCTTATATGACGGCAGTTGCTCTTTTTTCCTGTTACACACAGATCCTTAAAGTGGAGGCAGGGCAGGGCAAGTGCCTCTTGGATCCACCTAACTGCATCCATTGAGAAATGGAACCTCTATCACAGTCCTTCTTCTCAAAATTACTTGCTTGATAGAATTCAATGGTATTCAGGTTTTAGGCATTTATGGTAAAGATTTTTGTAGTGTTATGCATTGCTTTGGATAACTTCATTTTAAAAAACAGTTTTGTTTTTAGCCTTCATGGAGAGAAACAAGGTCACACAGTTTAAAATTATGCTGGTTTTAGGAGCTGTTTATATATTTTCTTGAGAGCCATATTCTGAGCAAACATTAAATATATTTTTTTATGTGGAAAAAAATCAAGTATCTAGAGGCAATAATTTAAAAAAAAATACATTAATAACTAATTTTGTGGAACTATCTTAGACCAAATTAGTTTGAACATGTTCACGCCAGACAGCTTCCACTATTAAATGTGCATTGCCTGTCTGTTTTCTACAGGTTCTCTGCTGTGGCAAAGTTTGCCATTTCACAGTCATCCAGCAGGAATGATACTTCTCATCAGCATACAAACAGCTTGCATTCTCAGGGACTGCACAGTACAGGAGAACCAAACTTTTGTCATCATTTTTGAGATGTAGCATTGCCCTTTTCTCTCAGTGCAGTTTTTTTTACTGATGCTTTCTATCTAAATCTCTAAAACTTCTCTGCAATTGATCCTTTTTTTCTAGAGTACATTATTTATTTACCTTCATTAGAGCCTTGCAAGGAAGATTTGCCAGAGCTGATAATCAGTTTTTTCATGAGATACAATAAAGAACCAGTCAGCATCTAGACATTTTGGAGAACACAGGGTTTTCCTACTTTGTCTTATCCTTGAATTTTTCAACTCTGTTTTCTTGCTTAGCTCAGGCATGGCCTTACTGTCTTGATGTAGTCACCCTTACCAGTTGCAACAACATTTGCACTTTAGAAGACTTTTATAAATCATTTGTAAAACAGCAACATTGCACATTTCATGTAAGATCAGCATTTGTGTTTAGAACTTCCCCTCTCCTGTTCTCTTCCACCTCCATCCTCCCCATATGGCAATACTTTAGTCTTTATCACTGTTTTGACAGTCTAGCATTGTTATTTCTGCTATGTCTTGATTATGAAAATTTAGATGGCACAAAAGATTTGTAGAGGTGTTAGAAATGCGTATGGAGGAAGGAAGTAAGTTCTGGAGACTTGAAGTATCTGTTACTGAAGAATTCTTGGAAATATAAGTTGTCTGGCATTCTGTACTGCTACCTCAGCAGGATTTAAGGAAGTTGATTGAAGCTGCTAAGCTCCTCCATCATGTTTGAAGTAGTCTGTTTACTCAGTACTTGGAAATAGTACAGTCACTGCAGCAGAGAGGAGGTTTACAGTATTCTACAACACAACTTCAAAAGATAGTCAAGGAAACTTCTTCTGAATGTGTGTACTGAAAAGAGTGTTATTCCTCACCTTGCCCATAAATGTGGATTTAAACCTGTCGCTCTAAACACAGGACTACCTTTTCTTAGATATAAGCCTATATAGGACTTAACTTTTTGGATAAATGATCCCTCTTCAAAATATGGACAGTGTTTCTGACATGCCAGCACCTTGAATGTGACCTTAGAGTACTTTAAATCACTTGTGTTTTGAGGGCTCAGAGGTGTTCAGACATTTCCAGTCTTTTCATATTGAAGGATCTGATATAATCTGTCTATATCAAATATCAAAAAAGCAGCAGTGTAACAGCAGTGTCTATAGGATGCTTGTATGCAGCACTGTACCATTACAGTGCTTTATCTAATTTAAGAGTATGTGTGTTTATGCTTTTTTTATCAAGCCCCCTGTCTGAGTTGCCTTTGCTGTTAACAGATTACTGTAATCTATTTACAATTCGCTAAAGCCATTTATAGGCATGTTACAAAGATTCATCACAGAACTGTTTCTTTTTCTAGTGGTGAACACACCAACTACTTCATATACATTAGGACTCTTCCACTTGGATTTCTTCAGTTATCCCTGTGATAGAAGCTTTCAATATCTGATAGAGATCAGTTAGACCATCACTAGGTTTGAGATTCACAAAACTCTGTTCTGCATATAAGCATACTAAAACTGAGCAGTTAATCTGCAATATCTGTATCTCTAAACTAAAAGCACATGTTCAAGTGATGATGGGTAATTTTGCTTGTGTTTTGCTGGAAGAGACTGATTCATTCTGGGAAATGGTGCATTGCATACAATAATTTTTACATCAGTGTAATTAATCTTTCAGGTACAAAGGATACTCTGATTATTTTTCTTTGCAATGAATGATTCCTAAAATAGCAGCAATGCAGAAAGTGACTGAGGTCTGGGATTTCCTGAAAATAGGCCTATCTGTAACATGACAGCCATGGACAGATTTGACAATACCGAACTGAGTAGGGAAGCGGACACTCTGGAAGTGAGAGCCACCCTGCAGGAAGACCTGGATAGGCTGGAAGAGTGGGATAGCAAGAACCTTATGAAGTTCAGCAAAGACAAGTGTAAGGTCTTGGACCTGAGAAAACATAACCCAGGAGTGCAGCAGAGGCTGGGATCTACCCGGCTGAGGAGTAGCTCTGTGGAAAGGGACAACCAGCTCAACACAAGTGAACAGTGTGGGGCTGCGGCAAAGGAAGCCAACAGGGTGCTGGGGCTGCATCAGCAAGGGCATCGCCATCAGAGAGAAAGAAGTGGTTATCCCACTCTCTACTCAGCGCATGTCAGGCCACACCTGGAATACTGTTCTCAGTTTTGGCCCCTGCTGTAGAAAAAAGATGTGGACAGGCTGGAGAGGGTCCAGAGAAGGGCCACAAAGATGATCAAGGGACTGGGCAGCCTGCTGTGAGAGGACAGGCTGAGAGAACTGTGTTGGTTCAGCCTTGAGAAGAGAAGGCTTAGGGAAGACCTTACCCCCATGTTCCAGCATTTAAAGGGTGGCTACAGTGACAATGGAGACTCCATTTTTACAAGGAGTCACATGGAAAAGATGAGGAGTAATGGGTACAAGTTACTCCTGGGGAGATCTGATTGGACCCAAGTGGAAAATTTTTCACAGTGAGAACAATCAGCCACTGGAATAATCTCCCCAGGGAAGTAGGTGGTGGATTCCCCACTGGACACTTAAGATTCAGCTGGACAGGGTGCTGGGCCATCTTGTCTAGACTGTGCTTTTGTCAGGAAAGGTTGGTCCAGATGATCCTTGAGGTCACTTCCAGCCTGGTATTCTATCATTGATTTATCAGCTTCTTTTCTTAATTTCAGGGTCTGGAAGCTGATATTTGTACATTCAACTCATTCTGCAAAAGCCTAGAACTCAAAAACCAAAAAAGATATAGCCCCCATTATAGTAATTTCTTGTGCTTGGGTCAAAACAGTTCTTGTTCCTAGAACTATGAGACTGTGTTCAGCAGACAGTCCTATATTATGCTAGAGTAAGGGAGGTGTACATCTGCTTCTGTTGCTGATTTACTTTATAAGTGCTCATTATCTGCACAAAAGTGAGAAATCTTTTTTTCATCAGTGCCAAGGCTATCCTAATTAGAAGGAAGAAACACTTGATGAGTTGTATATACAATATCAGATGGGAAATCTTCTCTTGAATTCAGGAATGTAACAAGGAAATAGTTTCTTCTAAGTTTTAAACATTCATTATTCAGACAGCTACATTTGAGTGTCATTTGGAGTTCTTTATAATCACATAGAGAATTAAGATCTTCAAGGACACAATTCATCTCATTCTTAGGTGGGTGGCTAAAAAGAGGTTATATGACTTGTGTCCTTAAAAGTCCACTTCTGATGACTACAAAGAGACTTTTGACAGATGAGACATGAAAATAGACAGATGAATACTGCTGAAAATAGTGTCTGGTTTGTGCAGACAATCCAGGAGATCTGCTTTATTAGTAAATTGGGACAGATGCTTTTCCTTTGCAGTGAGTGTTCATTGAGAACCCCCACTGCTTGCTATTAGTAAGTTTCAAAGCTACAAGATAGTTTTATTCTGTGATCCCACATTTTTGATGAGGTCACTGTATATTCTTTCAAAAGAGTGAGCTTGCCCTTCTGAGGTCTCAGCATTGCTCTTGACTGGGTTGAAGGAACCACCGGCACACTCTTACCAGCTGTTCTCCTACATGTATTTGCCTGCTGTCACCTCCTCACCTAAAGTAGGATAAATAAAGATACTTTTACAAGATTGTGGTTCCACTCAGAAATAGCATGCAACTTCCTTTCAATCATATTTTTCTTAAGAAACATGGTTTTCTAATAATTGTTGATTTTAAGCTTTTTTTTTTTTTTGCTTAAGCTACTCATAAGTATTGCAGCAATGTTCAGCTTGCTTCATTAATGTTCTCAGAAGTTTTGGATTTCCACTGTTTCTTATGAAATGCTTAGCTGCATTACTGAACATCTTTTCTGAAACTGAATTTGTCTACAATGGCTAATTGTCTAAATAATTCTGTAGAGGTAAAGTGATGGTGTAAAATAGACTCCTTTTCATATATTGCTTCTCTGTGGCTTTTCTCCTCCTACAGCACCTAACATATGTTGACACAAAGTAATTTTGCTTAGGAGGTTTTCTTTTAAGGGTGCAGTCTCACATGTATACCACATAAGAGTAGATGTTGAGGTATGAACACAGAAATACTCAGCTGAAATAAACTGAGAATATAATTTTAAGTGTTTAAAAATTCAAAATCGTGTTTGTAGCAGTGTTGAATGCAAATTCTGTTCTAACTTGGGAATGTTTTCTTTCTTTCTCAAACTATTTGTTTTCCACTTATTTTTCGTAATGTACAATGATATGCATGAAAGCTCTGGAAAAACTAAGGCTCTTGAACATTTACCTTCATTTGTGTGTTCCAAGCATTTGAGAATAACTTGAGCTTTATTCTAATGCAGAGAAATTAATGCTGCAGGGTCAAAGGTGTTTTAAATCAGTGTGAATTAATACAAGAAAAGTGCCTTTGTAAGAACAGTACACTTTCAAACCTGAACTGGCATAAAACGCATACAGGAATATCAGCATTTTAATGAATTCCTCTATTAAGTTACCATCTTGAAGTACTTGAATTCTACAAGGGATTATATTTCTCTCTAAATAAATGAAACATAGATGTAGGTATACAGTGTATGCATTCGCTTTCAGGTTTTTGGCAGCCTATACAGTAGGGAAGAACTCTACACAGCCAATGTTTGTTTGATTCCTTACCCTGTAGTATACTGCTCAGGTGTTTAGGACTCTGAGTCATCAGCAGCTTGTGTCAGAAAATCAGAGTTTGGGTAGAGTATCGGGCAGAAGAAATGTTATTTGTTGGGTTTTTTAATATTCCATTTAAAAGAGTATATAGATGCCTGTCTCTTGTCCTAAATGTGGATACCCTGTATTAGTGATAGGGTAAATATGAAAGCTGTGTTGTACATTTTTAACCAAAAGTATATGTAGGTGCCTGGATTTGAGCAAAGGAGAGGCATATACAGAAGTTCTAGAATCCTGTTTCTTCCCCAGTCCTTATGAGTATTGTTTGGTCTGAGGTACGTGCTTTGGGTGTTTTGACGTTAATGCAGTTGTACAAACCCCCTCTTTCTGCCCCATCTTTATCAATTTGGTTATTTGCTTTTGTTAGGTTTTCACAGTGAAATTCATTATCAGTGATGGTATTAAAAGTTTGTGTTGATTCTCTGACATCATATTGCTTGAGTTGGTTGCCAGTCTTCACGCCATTTGTATTTGGTTCCCTAGCAAGCCAAAGTTGAGGTATTTAAACTTTACTGTAGAACAGTTAAATGGTAATGAACTACTTCAGTATATATGAGCATATTTAGTATGGTTGTAGACTCAAAAAGACAGATTGTAACTTTCAGGGCATGGAGTCTATCTCTGTGATGTTAGCTGGGCTGTACTGTGCTACAGCAATTGGATGTTCAGGCCACTTGACCCATTTTTTTGTGTTTTCACATTAGAATTTCAAGCTCTGTCAGATCGTCACCGGCTATAGTGACTAGAGCTCTGAAAACACTGTGTAACTGGAGCCAGGAGAGTGTCAGTTGCAGATTTGAGAAGGGGAAAGAATTTTTAGTCTGAATACTTTTTAAACTCTTTGGGGTTGGTTTGTTTATATTAACACCTGTTTAACTTTGGGGACTAACTTCTGGATAAAGGAAGCCTGTGTTAAATGTTCAATATCCTCAGACTTTCAGCAATGAGTGGATGCTGTAACCAGGGGGGAGTGTGTATGCAATGGTGTAGGCATTCTCTATCACCTAACTGGGAGCCTAGCCTCACGCTGTCTGTGTGGCTGTGGTGTGGATATGAGAATGCAGAGCTGTAGCATGTATGTGCATGTCTACAAATGCAAACAGAAAATTCACATCTGTGTTCAGCTGCAGTACTAGAGCTCTGTGTAAATGATCCTGAGACTTCTCAGATAATCATCAATACAGTAAAAAAAACATTTTGCCAATTGCTGTTATTCCTAAGATAGGAAAAAGCCTTCATGTTATGCAATAAAGAGAAACAAAACTAATATTTTTTTAATCTTGTACAAGAAATTTTAAATTTTATTAGCAATGAAGAAAACTAGGAAGATAGTGGTTTGTGTCAAGTGGCTTCTTACATAAAGCCAAAACTTGGGTAGAACATTAAGTAATAGAAAGCACTTAAACTACCTAGGATTTGTATTAAGTTTAACCTGAAGACCTGCTTGAGGTGGTTGGAAAAACTCAAATATTGAGTACATACTTGTGAAGAATTTAAGAAGGTGATATATTTTTAAAGTACTGAATGAATGAAATATTTCCAGTTGAGGTGATAGTCAAATAGTGCACTTAATGTTTAAACAGCATTTGGCTAGACATCTAACTTTTATTAACTTAAAAATAGTTCCTTTCACCTCTGTTTTGTTTTGGAGGGAGGGATGTAATGCATATTCTTTTGCTTTTTGGAAAAGATTTGTTGGTGTTTTTTTAGTATTAGAACTTCTGTTGTGCAAAAAATCTCCTGGAGTTTTTAGAATCTAAAATATCCTGTTAGAGATGTTCTATATATACGTTTTGTATGTTCTATAAAAACTGTTTAGGCGTCAATATAGATGTTAAATCAGTATCTGTCATGTTTGGCCCACTTTTTTCCAAATTAACATTGCTTTTTAAAGTAATTGGCAATTTCTATATAGATTAAACTTTTAAAATTAAACTTCTTGTTTATGAATCCCCTGAATTCATATAAGTTTTGTAACTTTACTGATACTGTAATAAGGTTTATCACTTTCTGAAAGACGCCGTTTCAGCTCTTGCTCTAGATTGTTTACATTTTTAGAAAGCAACACTCCCTTTTCAATCTTTCTGTAGACTTAGTACAGTGTTTCTTACACTGTACTTAATACAGCTTTCTTAGCAAAGCTAATATAGTTGCCATGAAAATGTCATTTCAGATGAAATTTTAATGTATCAGCCTACTTTAAATATAAAAAAGATGGCTTAATGATACAGTATTGTTAAGGTGATCTAATTATGTGGGTTTCTGTCATGGCCACAGTGAAGTAGAACTCTAGTCATATCAAAATTGCACTACTTGTTAATACAGAGATAAATCTATGCAGTAATAAGGAATTAAGTATGATTCTAAGTGTCCCTAATAACTTCATTGTTGACTGGATGACTAGAATAAACAGGAATTACTGCATCATTTTGCAGCACAGATTGCTCCAAGTAGCAACAAGGAAAACTTCAATTATGTGCAAGGAAACCTTTTTTCAGATGCAGGTTGTGAAACAGAGTAACAGTTTGCACAGAGAGACTGTGGAGTGCCTCCTTGAAGAACATGACTAGATGTGGCACTCAGCAATCTGATCACCAAGTTATGTTTGTTCTGACTAGAGTGTTGGATCAGATGGCCTGAGAAGGTCTTTGATCTTACTATAAGATACTCTACTATAAACAGTCTTCCTCAAAGCCAGCTTGGAGCTGCCTAAATAGCTCCTTAAAGTTGTCTCTGAATTCTGTCAGATGTGAGTCTGTCTCCTCATCCCCAAATCATGCTACTTACTTATTTGAAGAGACTTTGGATATTGCCTTACAGAGAGTGCTGCTGTGTTTTTGTTTGTATTAAATAAATCATTAAGCTTTTCACTGAGATGTAGAATTTGCTGAAAATACTGAGTTATTTCTTCTGAAGCTGATAAGCTTTGTTGTGGGATTTTGCAAAGACTTCTACCATAACAGCAGGCTCCATCTGGATAGGTTTCTCCAACTGGTTATTCCAGTTTTGCCTTTATGATCTCTCTGGCAGTATTCCTGTATAAAAGTGCATAGAACAACATGGAGTTCAGTCCACATATTCTTTTACTTTTGCATCATGCAGGTCAGATGTAAACTGTGCTGAACAGAACTTCTGATTATTTTTATAGTCACTTTTTACTCACCTGCCTTGTGGCACCAGAATGAATGTTTGCTTACAGATTAGGTTTGTCACTTGGAAGTAAGAACACTTACTCCACTGTAGTAACTGTGGCTCTTAGATACATTGTCCTTGCAGCTACAGAGGAAGTTTAAGTCACAGAAGTATAAGTAACTGTACTTTTCTTTTGTGGACAAGCTACCTGCTGCTGTAACCTTTTAAGCAGTTGAATGCTTAAGGATCAATGATCTGAGAATGTAAGTACTTTAAAGATGCTTCTAGAAAATAATTAGTCACCTGTTGAGTATTGTGCTCCCCTTCTTGTGGACCTTTTTGCCTAGTTTAGGAGCCAGTAGCTCCACTGGAACATCGCTTTTATGTGTCTCTTAGTGTCTTCCACTATACAAGTCCCTTCTACTGTAATGTGTGAACCAGGTTAGGACCTTCCTTTAGGAAAATTTCAGGGTAAGCTGAGACCAAATTATCTAGTATCCCTTAGAGATCATGTTACTATGAGGATGTTGAGCTAATGTTTGGAAAAGAGGCATCGAGGTTGAATTGACTTGGCAGATAAAGGCATGTATTTTTTCTTGGATCTTGCAAAGAGAGAACTTCACTCCATGCTGAGATTTTCATGGCTCTTAGCTGGAATTACCCCTGCTGTGTGTGAATTTTTATTGCCTCCATCTTTACTCTGTGTTTACTCAGTGGATATCCAGACTTACCTTTGTACAGCTTTAGTCTTCAGGGCACCACTCTTCCCTGCTGATTTTTCTCTGTAAAATTACAGGGGATTTGTTCCCATTTTCAGCCTTTGTTTCTCTGTGAAAACCCTAAGTAAGGTGCATTGATACAGGGTTATTTTTTTTTTTTCAATTTGACTGAAAATCATTGTGAATCAATTAATTTCATTTATATACTAGTTTTCAGGAGGCAGAACAAACAAGTTCTCAGGTTTGTGTGCCAAAAGGTGGGCTTTTAGCAGTAGCTGACATTGAATTAGGCTGAAACTGAGGAGTTGGGACCATCTGAAGACAAAAACACATTTTGGCTTGAAGTGGAGGGTGAGAATGGTGGCTGGCATGGGAAGGTGGTCTGGTCTGAAAGGTGAAGACCTTGGTGAAGACCTTGCGAGACCACAGCTTGAACATAGTTTATAGTACTGTTACAACTAAAGTTACTGAGTTCTTAACAGCATTTCTATAGGGAAACATAGTTACTGATTTTTAACAACATTACAGATAATGCTACCTTGTGTCTGTATTTAAATACTGATTTTCAGGCTAATGGAATTTACTATGATTGCAAAGTTAATATGTGATTTATGGGCTTGCCATGAGTGGATGCATCAGATACTTGGATTTTGTGTTTTTCTTCTACTTTCAGTGTTTAAAATAAAATACTTGCAGTAATACCGGATTGCATTGTGAAGCACAGAAGGAAAAAATATTGTGATCTGAGTAGGTGGGAGATAGCTTTAAAAGTTGTTTAAGGCTTCTCAAATTAGCAAAGCCTTCTAACGGATTGGAGATTCAGCAGTAAGTTTGCACTGCTGCAAACTTGCACCTCTGTGTCATGACCATTTATGACTTCATAAGGAATTACTTAAGTGACTTTTCTTTTAAAATACAAATCTGCATTTAGGAATTTTGAAAATGCCTTTCCCATTTATTAGCACTCCTTTTCTTCAACTTCTTAATGTGCACCTAGACCCAACCCCTTCAGATCTCTGCCTTGGTTTATGTGAAATTCCTGAAGCAGATCACAGAGTTTTTTCATTGCGGTATTTCTGTGAAGAATATTTTACACACTTAAATATTCTGAGGAGAAACGTACAAAATTGAAATTACTGTAGATGATGGAATAAAGTATCATTCATTCTTACTTTTTTCAAGGTAGCAGTGATGGTTCTGAACTCAGTGAAGAGACTTCCTGGCCAGCATTTGAAAGGTAAGAAAAACTGCCATTCAAAACCTGCACTTCTCTATTCAGACATTGCTACTTACAATCTCTCACTCAATCCTGAAAGTGATGCTTTATTTTAGTGATCTAGAGATCTTCCATACATAAGAATATTAATAAACTGTAGTAAGTTCACCAGATCTGTTAAAGCAGCAGAGAAGTACTTTCTGCTCACAGTTAATAGGGCTTTTGTCTGATGGGGTGATTACTCATTGCACACATTCTTCTAAACAGCTCAACCAGAATACTATTAAACCCCAGATATTTTTCAGGTTTCTATATTTGTATATCCTGTGTATGCTATTCATGTGAACTATCTTTTTTCATTTTCACCTTCCCTGAGATTTCATCTGTTCTTGGTCCCTTTGTTCTTGTCATTGATATTGTCACCTATTTTGTCTCTCTTATCTTCATTCTTACTTGCCCTTGTGTTACATGGGGAAACATAGAAATTCCCCTTGCTAATGTCTGATTTTTGTGGTCCAGAATTAACTACTTGTTCCTTTTCCAATACCTGCAAATTCTCAGGTGACATTGACCGCTTCAATCCTTTCCCATGTTGTATTTGAGAATATGGAAAAAGATGAATAGCTGTAGTTTAATATAGTAAAAGGTAGAAATTTCATCTTTCCACAGCTGAGTAAGATGCACAATACAGTGTGTAGTTCGTTTATCTAACTCAATTTCAGGTAATTCATCAGCTTCAGAGTTGCCATGGATGCTTTGAAGATGTGTTTTGTAGCAATTTTTGTCAAAGAACTTTATCTTTATTGTTGTGAACTGTTACCACAAACCTTATATTCTGCTTGAATTCATTGAAGCAGTTGAACTTCTGTGTTAACTTTTAGGAAGAAATCTTTGAAAATCTCTCTGTGCCAAAGGTGAACTCTTGATATTTCATACTATAAATACCATTACATACATGATGAAATGCCTTACGATTCCATTATGTAAGCAATAAGAACATTCCACATGAGCACAGCAAGAAAATCTCTTAACTTTTATGTGCTCAGTGATGCATTGATGCAACCTGTAACATTCAGATTTTCTTGATTTTTCCTGCCTTGCTGCCTTACAGAATTAATCGAGTTCAGGTTATTCTCAAAGCAAAAAAAAGTTATATGGAAAAGCCTTAGACAAAACAGGGAACTGAGTGCTTTTACCTCGAGTAACAAAAACTGAAGTTTTAGTAAGCCTCAGGCTTAAGCTCATGGTAACACTCCAGAATTGCTGTGTGGCCTTCTGAGATAAAGCAGTTTTTCATCCCTGTCCTAATGAGAACTGGCTGGTCCAGACTCCCATTTAAAAGGTTTGCTCCATGTCAAACAATTATGTCAGAAGACTCCTCCTCCTCCAAATTCCACTTGCCTTCAATACTTTCTTTTCTCCTGAGAGTGCTCTTTGAGAACTCTGGAGTTGCATGTTTTTCAGGGTGACTGCTCTTGGCTGCTTCTAGGGAGAGGGATTGGGTTCCTTGCAGACGTTCACAATATCATGTGTGAAATTTCTAGACATACACAGCAACCTTGTGTCTCTTCCTTGGTTTATAAGATGATGAAGCATGTTTTCATATTTAATAGGTACTGCACTGACATGCAGATGTCACAATTTAAGATAACTGGAGGAGTTTCTCTAGTTTTGATCTGTACAGTGGGTTTGCATTCTTTTAAGAGTCTTTAAATGAGGGAGGAGCATTAGTTGTCTAGAATGAACAGCTACTGGCAAAATTGGGATACATCCAGTGTTATTAATGACTGCTTCCTATGCAGTGAAAGTGGGAATTTCCCAGTGATTGAGGATCAGAATCTTTGGCTGGGAAGGCTTAGATCTGCCTAATATGCCTAACAGGAAGAAAAGGGATACTCCACACACAGATTCCCCAGATAACAGAAGGAATAGTAACAAATATTCTAGCATTTCTGGGCCCTCCTGTTGTTTGTAACTGGGAAATGCAGAAGGCATGAGAACTAGAGTCACTAGTTTTCAAGTGCAACAGAAACTTAGTTGGAAACTTGAGAAAGAGCTTTCAGCATTGGGATGTCCTTTACAGCTAATCAAAATTACTTGAAGGACTTAAATTCCAAGTCCTGACAGTTATATCATGTTAAGGGCAGTATACTAAGTGGCTCTTCAGTCTCATAGGTTGTCATCCTGAGTGTCTCTAAATAGATTTCCCTGAAATAGCTCGAATCCCAAGAGTGATAGCCTCCTTGTTATGAAAAAAAACAAGCTTAAAGATAAGAAGGAAATGTATTTCATTTGCATGCAAAATATACAAATATACAGCTCGTATTACAGTTTTCTTCATATTAATTAAGATTTTGTCTATATCTTGAATATATTTTTTGAAAAACTCATACATAAATTCAAAGATACCAGTTATGTTGAAAAGCAAATTCTGGGATAGATTAGATGATAATTCATTAGTGTATTTGATAATTCTTCTTGCAGCAAAAGCAATAGTTTGAGCTGGTTTAAAAAAACAAAATGGCAAAAACAAAATACCCCATTTTTCTTTAATGCTGCTGACCTTTACTGTATCTCTTAAGTCTGTTTGCCTGCTCTATACTGAGTGAAACATGACAGTGCTGTTTGCTTAGGTTTCCCATTGGAGAAATACTGCAGCTTTCCAGCTAATGCAAAGCTCCTCTTGTAGGTGACAGATTGTAGGAGATTTTGCCTATAAATTGTAATAGGCTTGTACTTAACTGTCTGCTTCTGCAGAATTGGAGCCGATTTTCAATCTTTCAGCATACTACAAGCAACTAGAAAAACAGGTTAAAAAATAGGAGGTGAGGACAAAGTGCCTATGCTTCTGTTGACTTAAATGGACTTCAGTAGGCTGAGGGGTCTGATCCAGAAAAACAAGGTTCAGTGAAGCAAAGCGTTGTTCAGAAGGCAGGTCCACAACACAAGTCCTGACTAGGGATAAGAATATAGACCAGGCTAAAGACTCTAAAACATCAAGCTTGTAGGTAAAGTTTATATGAACTGGAGAATTGAAATATTGCTTAGCTTATTTCAGTGTGAGTTTATACAACAGTATTTTAAACAGCGTCAGGCATATTTTGATAGTCCAACAGCTTGTGTGTGTGCATACTCATAGAAGTTGAAACTATTTTTTGGTAGTAACATCAAGAAACAGAATTTAAAGACAGTTTTTATTAATATGTCCCTTTACGTTCATTTCATCTCTAAGAACTAAATTCAGACTTTGCTCTCAAAATGTATTATTGTTCAGTGTCAATAAAACACTTCAGTATTATGAGTTCTGACAAAGAGAACATTTGATAAAATAAAAAAACGTGGTATCTACCCCTGCATGCATTTTTCTAACTGAAATTATCCTGTTTCTTACGTGGAAGAAGTGGCTTTGCATATGCACACACAAAAAAATACTGTTTTAGCAGTCGTGCTGTTTGTGTGAATAAAAGTATATGTAATACATACAATTTATAATGGAATCCAACAGGAACAGGTTGTACCATTCTCTCGGTCCGGGGACAAGAGTGTCACGAAATGGCTATCGAGGCCACATGAAGGCCAGCAGGTACAATCCCCACTGCACACAGAGGTGTCAAACTTTCCCTCTGGTGTTGGTGATTTGGTTTGGTTTAATAATTAAGTGGGTGTTTTCTGATGTTATCTTTCTAACTTACATGTCATAATAAAGGTAGAGACCTTTTTCTTCAGACTTAAAGCTTTCCTTTTCTGTGACTTAATCTGAATCACCATAAGGATATTTGTTCATTCTGGTCTGCAAATCCAAATTCTGAATCATTGGTTCTTCATATCAAAGTTTAAAGATGTTTTACCAGAAGTAGCTTTTTAACTGCCTGTCACTCGGTAGCAGTGTTGGTAGTTCTCATGTGGACAACAAAGCTGCTGCTTATGCTGATGGGTAGCATTCAAGATATTTTCTTTGCTGGCAGTTCTATATTGAATTTCTTTTTCCCTGTTCCTTGAAAGCAGTTATGTGGCTAAAATGAGTAATGCATTAAAATTGCCCCAAATTTAGTATAATATAGTATTATTGCAAGCTGACAGAGTAATATAACTGATTATTCTGATTAATTAAAACACAAATGCTGTCTCCAGCTCTGTGGCACTGTAGTTGGGAAGGAGATGGCCATTAACTATGAAACTTTTTTCATGTTAGGAAGTAATCATTGTCTCCCTAAATTAAATTCATGTTCACATCTATCAATGTCCAAAATTGTCTCCATATCATCATTCTCAGTAGGTGCTGCAATGAAAATACTTATCAGATTTCCATTTTACTTTGAATGTTCATGAATGTTAGGATGGATGAAACAGCAAATCCTGGCTTACTTCAAAACAAGTTTTAGGCACTGTTCAGTTTCTTGGCAATTTAGTTATATGCTCTGATTGACATTTACTGAAGTGATTTCTGTTGTAAATTTTTTCCAATTTTTTTGTGTTTTGTAAGCCAGTCAGCTTTGTAGTTTTAATAAAGCTGAGGGTTTTTTTTCTTTTCACAGTGCTGTACCTGGCATTTGTTTTGGCCCATTGCTCTTAGATCCCACATAGGATAAATGATTAATAAAACACCAGATGCATTAAAACACCTTAAAGCTGTGGTTTGGGTTTCTACTCTTTATTACTGCTCCTGCCCACTCTTCTTGCTTTCAGATATTTTAAAAATTGTGCATGCTTGAGCTATGCTTTGTTTTTGATGTGGTGATGATTCTAGTGTTTCTAACCAAAAAAATACTCAAATCTTTCTTGCAAGGGCTGAAGGAGAGGTTTTTAACACATACAGCAACTGTATGAATGTACTTCAACTGTTTGGTTTTTAAAATTAACTGTTCTTGTATTTCAGTTGTGTCTTAAGTTTTAATTCTTTTAATTAAGGATTACCTGCTTGGCTAATTAATTTTTCTGATCACTTTTGCTTGTGAGTGTAAATTCCACAACAGCAATTCCTTGTAACAACCAAAGTATTTTTCCACAACAAAGCCCAATAAATAAAAAGTTGACGTTTCTAAATTAAAATACAGATGTTTGCATTAGTTTGTGGTAATGATTGGAAAACTACTTTAGGAAAAATACTTTTTCACACAAATCTTCACATGCTCCTTTCAGCTCACTAGAATCTGAAGATTTGGCTGTTCATTTGTATCCAGGAGCAGTTACTATTCAAGGTGTTCTCAGGAGGAAGACTTTGTTGAAAGAAGGCAAAAAACCTACAGTAAGATTTTAAATTCATTTTCTCATCTTCCTTTTCCCAGTTATAAATACAATAAAATGGCATTGTGCAACTAATTCAGGTGTCCAAGACCACCTCTGCCTGGCTGAGTAAGGCTTAGGGTCACTGCTCGAGTTTGCATTCTTCTGTTTGGTGGATTTATGCGGTATATTAGGCTATACCCATAATCTAAAGAGTAGAAGAGAAGTGCAATGCTACACAAGATTTCTTACAATTACTGATAACTTTAAAAGAGAGGAACAAGTTTTGTCTTTCTGAATGTTAAGAATGGTAAGTGAATCCTATGAATTTATCAATAAGTAATAACCCTTATCATTTGCAATGCTTGGTGATGAATTATAAATCAAAATACATATTCATGACAATGGGGGATACCTTATGACAGTACATAAAATGTAAAAGGGACAAATGTACTCTTACCTCAGCAAAGTGTTCAACAAGGGTTGCAGAAAGTATAGAGTAACATGCAGAAAAATTTTCTCAGATTAGTGAGGAAAGGAACATATATTCTTTCCACTTTCTAGATTTTTAATGCATTCATAGGCCCACACAAATAACTAGAAACATCATCTTTGGAAACATGGCTGATGGTTTGGCTGGGCTGTTAGTGCTGTCACTTTTTTGCAGGATGATGCCTGTTATTTTAAGGCTTGATATTATGAAACATTTTATTTATCCATTGCTTTTTTTGGTTTTTGTCTTTTCTCTTTAGGTAGCATCTTGGACGAAATACTGGGTAGCACTGTGTGGAACCCAACTCTTTTACTATGCTGCAAAATCTCTGAAGGCTACAGAGAGAAAACATGTATGCAAACCAAGCATGTTCCAGTCTCATCTGCCAAAATTAAAATGTGATTTCCTGATGTAAACACTGAGAATAGTTCAGGATTTGCATGATTTCTAGTCAGCATTATCCTGTCTTCCAGTCAGTCAGTCACCTCATAGGGATATGCCCTAATGGAAATATCATGCACGTTCATGTGCTACACCAAGAACATCTGCTTTACATATGCCATGGGTCTCTTTGAATTTGTTGGTCTGTAAGGAAGGGAACTATGTCATTGGGTTTGTCTGCTTTTCTAAGGTAGAAGTCATATCTTTTGATAATCTCTGAGGCTTGCAATAGTTTGTTGCTACTTGAAATCCAAACAAGCATTGATGTGAAAAGACTGAGAAGTCACCACATATGACATTAAACATGTACTGATTTCATATATGTGGTAAAATTAGACTCCTCTCTTTTTAATCCTGCTAAATACAAGAGTACAAAACATTTCATGTGTTAAGCAGAGCGCTAGCATATCTCGTGATGCTGGCTTTCCTTTTATTAGCTGCAACTTTATTTGAAAGGAGCTAAAAATACTTTGCTTATTTGGGAAGCAGTAAAAGGATTTTCTGTAGATGTTCCAGGGATGTTATGATGTCCATAGTTCCTGTTTTTACTGGTTAATTATAATGGAAGAGGTGCTGCCAGAGATTCTGTTAGGAAACTGGGTAAGATTTAAGATACTTGGACCTTTTTTTGAGGTCATTTGCTACTCAGAACCATTACTTATAGTTGCCTTGGCCAGTGTTCTATTTTAATTTATGACAGCTGTCACTGGAAAACATTTGCTTTGCATAAAGCTTATATAATTGAACAAACTGAGATGTGCTTCTAGAATCCCTGTAAGGGGACTATCTTATTTCTTTTTGGTTAAAAAAATGCTGTTTTCTTATAAAATTTTTATGTTCAGAAGGTAGAGATTTGAAGCATAAGATTTCTGAATGGGATGTTCCTGGATACTGGAATTTTCTGTGTGGAAATTGTCTTAATCTACCAAAAAAAAAAGAGTATTTGCCTCTTTTATTGAAAGTAGTTCATTAGGAAACAGTATTCTGATACTCAAAGTAGTTTAATAATAGCTAATTATATGTAGAAATATTTACATCTTTCCTTTGTCATCCATCTGCCCCACCCCTACTAGCTTTGATTGCTTAGGTGAAACCAAAACGCATCCTACACTGTTTGTCTTGCCAGGTAGGACAATACTAGCCCATACCAAAGGCCTCTTGGCCAGGTATCCTGTCTCCTGGGTGTCTTTAGAGAAGTGTATGTGTTTGGATGCATTTGCGTCCAGTATCACTGAAAATGTTATGGAAGGAGTCTGTCTCATTAAAAGTAGAGGTAGTTGGAAAGAACAGACTTGTAAACAATTATGAGCAGAAATGCAAAGTATTAAAGCAAAAGAAAGAAGCAAGAGAGAACTTGTACTGGCTTTGTGACTAACAGTTGATTGTTTTTTCTGGAATCATTGAGAAACAGAAAAGAAATTTTTTGTAATGTCAGACTTTATGCTCCTGTTACTGATGCCTTCAGGCTTTATGCCAAAATTGCATTTTGTTTTCTTTTAAGAATAGACTATGCATTTGTAAGTCTCTCTTGTCCACTGTCTGAATAGGTACAAATATGGTAAAGTCTTCCATCATTCAAACTTTGACAATTTTCAGTATTGTAAAAAATATTTTAAAACAATCTAAATAACATATGGGTTTAGAGAACTTGGAAAAATTGCATAGCTGGTAATTTTGTTGTTTGGAAATTAAGTTCATTGAATGTTTATGTAGTCCATTTGTTATACATTTCCTTCAGAATAACAGCTTTAATCATTGAAATGGTCTTGCCCTTTCTTTAGGAAAAGTAAATGAAGTAAAAAGGTAACAAATGTAAACATTCAAGTCTGGTATCTGGTCCTCTCCAGTCTCTGTTACTGCAAAAGGCTTTACTTTTGTCTTGAAATGCAGTTATATCCATTAAGAATGCTCTTTCAAAAATTACTTTCTGAACCTATTGAATGGATTTTTAATATTCCAAGTCACTGATGTGTTGTGATACCTACAACAACTAAACTACTAGTGAACAGAGACTAGTGCCTACGAAACTGAAATCTTCTGTCATCCTTATGTTCTTGTGTTTATTTGTCCACAAATGTGCCAAGAGGCGAGTAAGAAAGTTTGCAGATAGAGACTAGGAGACCTTCAAGTTCATAATGCTGGCAGGATTACCCATCATCATCAGAAGCCTGCCAGCACTATGGCTTGCAAATTACTGAGTGGAGTTTGAGCAACGCAGTTCCCAGGAGAGGGAAGTGGAGGAGTGGTAGTAAAAGGTAATGGCTGCTAGAGCAGATTTCTTTTTTCAGTTGGCTCTATGAAATTGGACTGAACTATCCAATACAACCTTGGGTTTGTCTGTACACAGCTGATGCCTTGCTTTTAGGTTTTTAGGGCAACAAACATACTTTGGTTTGTTTGTGAATACAAAGCATTTTAGGAAGCTCAGGTCTCTGATGTGGTTTCCCAGGTACAGTTATGGCTAAAATAATATAATGCCTATAAGCTACAGTTTGGATTGTCTTCTATTTAAACAAATACTTCCCAGTGAATGCACACATACTTCTGTTACGAAGGTTATTATAATGCAGTGTATACTCTTTATGCTGAAATTAAGGTGGAAAATAACCTAGTAACTGCTGTGGGAGACAGAGGCTTGGGTAACAGGCCAGGAGGCTCCAGTTTATTAAACAGCTTGGTAATAGGTGGTCACTAACTTTGTTCAGCTAGTCTACCTGTGTTGTACATTTAGCCTAGCTATTGATGGCTTAGGTTTCCATCCGTTTCCCTACAGGGTTATATAAAGACTTAGCTTTTGTTCTGGAGTCTGTGAAGATGGCTTATGAAGTGTCATGCTTCAATTCCCAGTTGGTTACATTTTCAGAAAAAAAGTTAAGAGAGTAAACTGTAGCCGGTCAGCTATCTGTAGATAGCTAGCACATGACTATACGTTCACTGTACAACTGCTGTCCAGTGATATTCCAAAGAGGTCCATTCTGCAAAATTAAGAGATTTGAGGCTAGATCTAGGTTTGTTTTGTTACTGTCCATATTAAATGGATTAAAACATTGATGCTGTCTCCTTTTGAGATAGGTTTCTTTTTCAAAGATTGATACATTTGAGATTTGCCTAGGTAAAATATTCTAAGCATCTTCTGGGACCATGCTGGTGCCATGCAAACATCTGTCTTTTCAGCTTCCTTTCTCAAGGCCTCTGTGACATGGAAAGGCATGCTGGCAACAAAAAAAGTCAGTCTGCTATATAAAGTTTCCTGGCTAGAGGTCTCATGGTAACTGTGTCTTGATTACAGGCATGCTTTTGACTGTTCTGCTGCTGCTCTTGCTTCAGGCAGCTGAGACTGAGGACTTGGAATGCGCCGACGCTCAGAGCGCTTCCAGGCTTATAATAGCCATCCTCTTTGGAAAATTACCTCATAAAAATCCCAATGTAATCCAACAAAAAGGGCAAGATATCTCCTCCCTTTTAGACACTAGCAAGCTCGCTTTTCTTCTCATGGCTGTGGTCAAAGGAGGGCATCCAGTATAGTGTGTGTTGTAGATGTGAATCTAGTCCAAAGGAAGAGGATGCTGTAGATACCTGGATGTGACAGACTTTCTTGTGCTGCATCTACCAAGAAAGACTACTAAATATAAAGAGCTTTATGTTTTAAATAGTGATCAGGTTTCAGTTACTACGACAGTAATGGAAAATTGTCTGTAGTGAGCATGTGAACTTCAGAGCTGAGAGATGCGGTACAGGACAATCTGAAAGGAATGTGTGTAGAATGCTTAAGGTTTTATCTCGTATGCTGAAATGGTACCCACAAACAAGCTTCTGTGATAAAATTAGCACTTGCACACCTTCAGAAAACCAACTTAAAATTCATCTTAAAGCATTCACCGTGAAATGTGAATGCACCTATAAAACAACTGTTTATAGCGACTGGTCTGGAAGAATCTTACTAATTTTTGCGAAAACATAGCATGCATGAGATTTTTCTATATTTGTAGGTACTTGGAAAAGCAGCAGAGACTTTTTGAGGCTTCATGCTTAGGCATAAACCCTTGTTCATTCCAAGCCTTTCACTGCATGTTATATTCAGAATTAGACCCTTTTACTGGCATTCTAGAAAACTTGGTAGTTGTTGTGCAGGCACTTACACTGAAATACCCTGATAAAGAATGCTGCCGTTCTAGGAAGTATGTTCAGTCACTGAGAAAATTATTTGAGTATTAGAAAGCTGTAAAATCTCAACAGGAGATGAGGAGGAGGAGGAGATTTGTAGTTGCCAAAAGGTTGAAGTGAAAAGTCTGTTCACAGATTAATTCAGAGTTTTTGATTCAAAGATTTATGTATAAACGCCTTCGAGCTCAGAACAACAACCACCAAAACATTTAGTTATGTGAAGCCTAGCACCAGAGCTGTGTAGTTCTTGATGTGTATAATAAGTGTCATTCCAGTGGCCTGTTTAAAAAAAAAAAAAAAGGAAAGAGGAACCAGGAACATTAAATTACAATGAAGCTTTCATTACCTTCATGTTAACAAAGCAGACTTGCTGTTAGCAAGGCTCTGTGCATCATGGAGAATGAACTGCCCTGGGGGACTATGTAAACGTGGAATACAAATCCAGCCATGCACAGGGATGGAAAACTGACATGTGTTTTAAGTGATGACGGATTGATGCTGGCAGGAAACACTTCCCTTGTGTGGAGCTTTTTACTTTTCAGAGAAGTACTGGGATTAACTACTTGTTTTGAGTAAAATGAAAAAACAAGCAAGCTCTAGCAGTTTTGATCGCATGGTAATTTCACATATTGTATACCTACTGTTATGAAATACAACTAAGGAGAGTACAGTTGTACTGTTTGCATGAAACTAGAAATGAGTGCAGTTCAAGAGGTGCATTGTCAATCTGTAACCTATTAAAAACTGCTTTGTGACTCAAATTTTCACCTCTGTGAAAACGACCCATTAATCCTTTGTAGGGCTACTTGGAAATTTGCATTTCTCAGGTCCTTTTTAAGTGTAAGTTTTGTCATCTTATTTTTTGAGGCAGTGTCTTCAGTGGGTCTGTATACTTCCTTTTTTTAATTTTTAAGAGCTCATGAGTTACATCTTTATTTTATTTCCTTTCCTCGTCCTTATTCCATATTTCAGATAAAATTCCTTAACATTTTTCATTACTGACTGGAATCTTCAAAGAAATTTTAGTTTCTCTTTAGAAAGAAGTTATGTTACCTGGCTCTCACTGTAATGAAATGTTATCTAATAGAGCTTTATCATTTACTTTGTCTTCTGATGAAGTGTAACCAAATCTGTCCCCTTCCCAAAGGCAGTATCAAAAAAAGGGCATCAATTTTGAAGCTTGTCAGACAGGTCTTACCTAAGAACAGTCATCATCACTTTTATGCTTAAGCTATCTGTACAAGCATCCCTTCAAATTTTCCAAGCTTTTATATTTCCACTGAAGTTACATAAATGTCAGCTGAACATGTCTGGTAGGAACTTGTGATGGAATGGTTCCTGCAAGTGTAACTATAGCAACTTAGAGGGCAGTACACAGATGATGCAGTCAAAAGTTTGTAAGATACAGAGAGACTGGACTTGGAATTATTTTGAACTCAGTTAAAATATTTTTCTTTAAAATACTGGTCTAACATTTGTTCACTTAAAGTTCTAATGTATTTTAAACCTCAGTTTAAAACATAGCCTGTTGCAAAAGTCCCAAACAGATAAACTTACCTGGACATTCAAGGTCTCCAGTTAATCTATAATATAATTCTATAATAGAATCACTGGCTTTAGACTTGAAGTGGAATTTTATTTATAAAGTAATTATGTTCCCTTATAGAGAATATTCTTATAAATTCTTACTTTGCTTGTGATACCCTGAAACTTATTAGCAGTAATGTTTCCTTTTGCTGAACTAGAGTTCTAGATTTGTAATGGTAAAGCAGTATTTCTAAGATAAAACAAAAGACACTTGATGCTTTATGTTGTAAATCTTCTATGCGGTATTAGTATGAAGGTTAAAAGTATTCTAGAACTATAAATTCATTTGAATGACTTAAAACATCCCTGAGTTTGTTTCAGCTTTATCATTTCTAATAATGAAATTAAAGAGAGGTCAAAATTACTGTGCTAATAAAGAGGTTAGAATAGGGATTTCACAAGACAGGAGGAAAACATATCTGATAAAGACCAGTGTATAGCAGAGTTGGACCTTCTGGGCAGAGGGTGAGAGTGCTAGGATTGATGAAGTCTGTTCAACCTATGAATGTGGGAAGAGGAGATCTGTCAACAAAAGACTTGAGAGAAACTGAATGAATTAGGTATTGGGGAGTGAATGGGACTGTCTGAGCAAGTAATGAGAGGTGACTTGTGAAATGAGTTGAAAATGAGTTGGATTTAATGGACATGTAGCCTGATATTGAGAGGAGAAGCCTGTGAAGCAGAAAATAATACTGACCAGGTCAATGAAAAGGAGAGTGGGACCAAGGAGCTGTCAAGAGGGGCTAATGTAACACAGACAAGTATTGTCTTTAGAAGAGGCCTAAGTTATATGTCTATGTAACACCTTTAATAGGAAAACCCCATTGTTTAAGCTTCTTGTTGATAGATGAGCATGTTTATTGAATCTATGCCCTCGTTGGTTCCATTTCATTCATTGGGTCATAATATTTATTTACACAGTTGTGTTATCTAGTCCACAGGACTTGTTATGTGTAATTACAGACTATTATAATAATGAATGCATGTTAACTTCAAATAATTATGGCACAGACAAGTGTAATTCTGTTTGTTAACAGTGGAGAGAGAAGCTTTGAATTATTTAATGCACTTTTTTGAACTATAGTATTCATACATATATGCAGTAATGTGGTGAGGAACGCTGTTGTATTCATACTGTGCAGTTTGACACATTTTAGAAGATTGATATTCCTTTTAATTTGTTTTGAATATAATTCATTGTGGCAAGTTCCGTTATTACTAATTCCATATAAAAAATCATAAACTTCCTTAATTTTATGGAGTGTTATGTTTCCTTTGAAGTTGTTCTGTGTCTTTAACAGTGTCACTGAGAAGAACTGCTCTTTTGAATACTTGGTCTGTGCAGTCAGTCTGGCTGAAGCTTCTTGTTTTACTTTAGTTTACACCTCTGCTTGTATTTTCAGTTCAAATCCACACCGAGTAAGAACGTGTCAGTGGTGGGCTGGATGGTGATGATGGCAGATGATCCTGAGCATCCAGATCTCTTCTTATTGACTGATTCTGAGAAGGGTGAGCAATGCTAGCACCAAGAGTGCAGCCATTCCCAGAATAAATATTTGCTTTGCTGAGGTATTCATAAGCAACTGGATGAAACGGGAAGCACGTTACCTTTTACTTATTCAGCTGCTCTCCAACATGTCATATTTGTCTTTAAAATGCTGTGGGAACAGTTGTCCATGGAGAATCCATAGAGTCTTCATTAAGTTCTAAGCACTCTCCAAACTCTTAACTCCAGTTGTGATTTTTATTGGAAATATTCATCTGCATTCTTTTAAACTATGTTTAGACCACTCACAGGCATTTTTCACATATGTGAAAATGTAAGTAACAATAAAAAAATGCAATATTCAGCTAACACTAGGTGCTGGACCAGTCCCCTCTACAAATGAAAAACAAAACCCAAACCATCTGTTCAAATGTAGCGTTATTACCAGGGGAAGAAAACCTAAGGCATCTTGACTGTTTTGCAGAGAAGCCTTGATTTCCCTTACACCAGCATAGTGCCCTGGTTTCAGTTTAAATTTGTGAAGAAATTGTTACTTTTCCATAGCAGTTCAAACTATGCAGAAAGAGCATCATTAGAAGTTCTGATGATGAAGTTTAGCATCATTCATTGCTTTGTCTACTTCAGTTCTTAGTACGTTTTATTTCTGAGCATCTATTCTAGCACCACTGATATGTGGTGTAAATTATGAATGCTTGTCAACTTAAACTCAGCAACAGCAACCTGAAATGTTTTTGTAATACATGACCTTTCTGAACCCAAGCAAGCACTGTATAACAACCAGATACTGAAAATACTAGTCTGAAATGCATCAATATGTTTAGGAACAATTTTCTAATATTTTCAAATTTAGCTTTCTAGAGTGTATTTCAGTGCTATCTTGCACTTCATTAAAAAAATATTAAGTGATATAATCAAATTGCAATAATGGCAAAGAACTAAAATATATTTGTTGTATGGTTCCAAGAAATTTTTTGTTCTTTGCTAGTTGACACTGGTGTTAGTTGAAATCTAGACTGCTGGAATGGAAGACAGGAAAGCTGAAACTTCTCTCACACTAGGTCAAATAATTAAGTTGCTCCTGTGCCAGACAAAGTGTGAAGTTTTATGAACCTTCTGCTATTGAATCTTTTCATGTTGTTTTAATTTAGAATTATTTGAATATGGGTAGGATTCAAATATATAGTATGTTTTGTGTTTATCAGTTTTTTTCTCTACCTTTCTCTCAGGAAATTCATATAAATTTCAAGCTGGAAACAGAACAAATGCCATGCTGTGGTTTAAACACCTGAGTGCTGCCTGCCAAAGCAACAGACAACAGGTGAGAGCAAGAAGTTTGAAAAGGAGTATGAGTTGTTAAGAGCTCAGAATTGACAGGTCTTTAAGATGACCAGCTGTAGCTGATGGCTTTGTACGAAAGACCATTTACTCTGAGCTGCCTGTATATCGATTTCACATGCTAATTGATTTGCCTTAGCTTTCCTGTTTGTCCCTTTGCAAATAAGTCCTCAGAGCTTCTGTGGTAATGAAGAAAGATTTAGGGGTATCTTGGGGCTAAGTTAAAGGAATTGGGAAAATTGAAGAAACGCTCTAAAAGATCTGTCCCGGTGGCAGTATTTTTGTCATTGTCTATTTTAAAAAGGTTATTTTACAGTTACATAGAAAGCTGCAAACTGCAACATAAAATATCAGTTCCAGATAACTCTTCCATAGTGCCATTTTGTCACGTCTTGGGCATGCATGTTTTCTGTTGTTTGTATTAAAGGTGCATTAAAGTGTATTAAAAAAAATAGTTTAGTCCTAGGTACCTTTGACAGACTGAAAGCAAAGGTAGAGTTTTCCATTAATCAAAAAAGAAAAGGCCACTCCAACATCTATTAAGTTCAGTTCCCATATAAATTCTTACTGATGTTTTTATCAGCAAAATCCTTTTTAAGTTACCACTTTGTCTACCTGAAATCTCCCTTTTCCTTTGCACGTTTGTTTATGGAGTTCCCAGAGCAAAAGTATTTTAAGGAGAAATAAAAGGACCTTTCCAGATCCTTCTGTGCTTTCTTGTTCAGTTCTCCTTCTGAGAGAAATCTAAGGAGTAAGGAGGGTTGTAGAAGCTCCCGTGGAAGTTTTTTGGGACAGTGCAGAGAGGAAATTGTGTTACTGGCTGAAGAATGTGAGAATAGTAGCAAATAGTGGCAAAGAGTTTGAAAGAAAAGTGGTGACTTCCAGGCAAGCCTGAAAACTGCCCTCCAAGGACAGCTTTTATTCAATAAGGCTTAACAATGCTATTTAATGCATACTTGTTTAAAGCATTCAGCTCCTAACTTGTGCAAAAGCGGCATGCATAAGGATCTTGGCAGGGCCTCCTGTGGAAAATATGACAGCAAAGTGAAGATTTAAAAAAAAAAAAAAAAAAAAAAAAGAGGGGAGGATTAACGAACAAAACCTACCACTAAAAGGCCCAAACGCCTGCTACCATAATTTGTTGCATATTTTCAGTTTTCTGACACGTGTAGTTATGCTAGATGGTTTCTTGCAGCATAGTTGTTCCCATAGAAGAAGCAGTGCTTCACACAAACATTAGGTTATGAAGGTTGGCTTACCAAATGAGTAAAAAAATAGCCTGTAAATTTTTTTCTCTTGATCATGATTTGACTCCTGAGCAGTGCTTTCTCTGGAGAGATGCCTTATGGTACTGTTTAGAATGGAAGATCTAGTTTTCTTGTTAACAGTATGACCAGTTAAGAAAGATTGGATGTTTAAAAGTGCTTTTGATATAGACCACTACCCAGATGAAAAATATTGAGAACTATTTTAATAAATATTATTTTTAATTTTAAGGGTGGAACTTTAGCCCAGTTCATCTTTCTTGATTCTACAGGTAAAGGTTAAATGCAAAACAACAAATGCTTGCTTCAAATCTGACCAGACAGGGTATTTTTTGACAGTCATCAGGAATGTGGTTGCTCTTTTATCTGAGTAAACAGGAAATGTTGCTGTCACACAAATTCCTGATGGGGAGAAAATGGGGATATAAACTAATGTTATGCAAACTAGCTTTAATGTTCACGAAAGAGAGTGATGTCTGCAGCAGGCATTCAGGTGTCCTAAGGGAAAAGCCCAGGCAAGTGTTTATGCCTTGGGTTTTTTAATTAGTCTTAAAATACTAGAGGGCCTACATCAATCACTGACCTGTGTGCCAAGAATTCTCTAGCTGAGACTCAAGTGAGAAGGTTCTGCTTGTGTAGTTTGGTGCTGATATTTATCATGTTAAGGTTGTTTTGCTGACAACTTAAGTCTTAAATGTCATCAAAATTTTTAAGATCTATGGACATATAATAAAATTATAAACTATGCAGCAGTTTAATACTTTGGTTATACCTGGGTTTTCTACAGCTCTAAGTATAGTTGTACTGCTGAATGATAGTTGTATTCCTCCTCCTCCTTTTTTTGAGACGAATTAGCGTTAAAGATGTGCATTTAAACAGGTGGATAGCCTGTAAAACAGTGGAATGGAAGTAGCTACTACCCAAAGTAAAACCTGCTATCACTTATGTTTTTGTTTTCAGGTTCCTGCCAACTTGATGACCTTTGAATAATAGGCTAATTCAAAACAGAAAAAACCCCAGTTTGAACCATCTCATAATTGAGAAAGAGGTCCTGATGAAAAATGTGCCAGCTGTATTCTGTGCCAGAACAGAGCCTGTCAACTTGATCTCTGAACTCTGGAGCCCTGAACAGAACCACTAATGGTTGGGGAGTAGAGTCCCCTAAATTAAAAATGGAGTTGCAGCATGAATTGCCGTGGACCATGCTTCGTTATATTCTCTGAACTGACCTGTGGAAACCACTGCCTTAAAGAGTGAAAGGAAAAACAACATGAAACACCAAATAGTGTGTGTGAAAATTCTGGCGGTGCTGTGCTTGAGTTAATAGATTGTAGCTAGTTTGAGTTTCTTTTAACTTTATACTAATTTTGAAAATAACTCACCTTTTTAGGCATTCTTAAGAAAACAAGTAAGAGTTGTATCAAAAGCTATGTATAAACTGGGAAAAAGAGGTACTACATGTTCTAGAGATGTTTAGACTATACCAGGAGTTCTTGATGGGAGCTTGTCCCAGGCACACTTCACCTGGAGCAATGTTATTTCTCTCAGACCTACAAGTATAAGCAATGTAACAACTGCAAGTTTAAAATAACAGTAAGCTTGCAAACCTTAGTACTGTATGGGAGCCATATTCTCTACGAGTGGCACAAAGGCTGAGCACTTACACACCAAAAATTTTTTTGGTACGTTATTACCTAATTCCTGGTTAAAAAGATAGTTCACATGTTTTGGGTGGTCTCTCTCTGTGTGTGTGTGTGTGTGTGTGTGTGTGTGTGTGTAAGAGACAAAACTGAAAGCACTGTTGGGTCAGAACTGAGTGTTTTCTTCCTGTTTGTTTCTACACCTGTCACTCTCCTACTTACAGAGGCTGAACGACAAAAAAAACCCACCACCTGGGTATAGCTTGTTGAGACATTTCTCTGGGTATCTGTTAATTATTAATTAGGGACCACTGGTAGTGTATGGTGTTTCATAATATCACTTAGATCTACATTTTAAAAAGATAGAGGCACAATTTCAAGCTTTCATGTTCTCATTTGGCAATAATTTATTTTAGCATCTGTCTTGGTCAAATAGTTGACATTGTGTGGTATTGATAACATGGCCTAAAGCAGACCTTACATACAGAAGCTCTTTTGATCTTCAGGCAAGTACAACCTAAGGAGAGTAAAGGTGTGGGACAATCAGAATTCCATCCTTAACAGGAATAATTCTTGGTCACTAAAATTATATACAGAGAAAAACATTATGGTTGTAAAAAGGGAGCCATGCTTTATATGTGTTTTATGCGTAAGACTTTGATTCTTGCTTTATTTGGGTTTCCTTGACGTCACCTAGATACAGTTCCCTGGATGATTAGTCTTTCTTTCATCTTCAAAAATATGATCTTTGTAAAGCAAGGGAACAGTGTCCAAAATATGACTCCGATATCAGAACTTTGAAGTCTGTGAAAAAGTAGTTAACTGTTCCATTGACGTTGTGCTTTAGTGTCCGTAAATACGCTTGCAGATTCCACTGTGAATACTCCTTTTTAAAAAGAAATAAGCTACCTACCAGTCTGTGGCAGAGTTCTCTGACTATCTAATAAAGGTTTCTACTGGTAGTTATTATTTTGAAAATGTACGGTTTGTTTATTGCATCTGAGTAGAAGCCTATAAATTCACTTTTTGTTTTTTTTCCCAGAGTGAAATTCATGTCCTAATGGAAATGATTGATTTCTGGGGGGTGAAAAGGAAGGATAATCCAATCTCACAGGAAAAATCCAAAGCAAAACACAAAAACCCCAACAACCTGGTACTATAGAGTGAGGGGTAATAGGCTGGTTTATGTTTCCAAGAATTGTTCTTGTGAATTGGCTCTTGGGAGAAAGAAAACAGTAGAAGGATGCTTCTGTCAGAATTCCACAAGTACCATGGGAATTTGTGTCCCTTCATGATCTTTTTGCTGTTTTGATGGGGAATGAATAGTCTGTTCTGATCCTGAAGTCATGTATTTTGGTAAGGGGTTGCTTGTGCTGAATCCCTCTGCAATTCACACATCTCTCAAGTTTACCCTTGTTGGGTGTATAGTAAAGACGACATCTTCATGGTCAGCAGTGTTACCATAGTAGACTTTGCACAACTTTAGTTCTGTTTTTCGTTTTTAAAAATACTTAAGGTATGTTTCTTCTCAACTGTGTTCTTTTTTAAACATTGTGGATAATAGCCTGTGGGTTTTGAATTTTTAAATAAGCTATTATAGGTTCATTGCAGCATAACTGTATCTGTTCTTCCGTTAGTGAAAGGAAACATGCAGCTGGGAGCCAGAGCCTGACATCACACAGCTTTGCTAAAGACAGAGCCAGGTCAGAAGGTGTCTTTTTTTTTTTTTATCCCAGATGTTTTGAGTTAGGTTTTTAGGGTAGGAAGTTGGTGGGGAAAAAACGTTCACAAATGAACATTTAGTGAATCGTTGCTGTTAACCAGCTTCCATTGTTCGTAGGCCTCCTACTCTTCCTTGTTTTTCAACTCTCGGATATGCTGTTTTTCGCGGAAGAGATTCAATATTTTGAGGGGAGTTTCTTAAAATGTCTAGCCAGAATAACGGGAGTAATTAATGACAACATGAAAAACATTATTGGCACTTGTTACAATGAGTAGTTCAGTACTTTCCTGTTGTTTATCTCCTATTTAGCCGTAGTCCTACAGGGGCAACACAGAAATACTGAAAGGTGTTGCATATTTTGAGATAAATGGTGCTCAGAATGAGGTGGTGCTTTTGTTCCTTGAGGGAAAGCTGCCTCAGTTAAGCTCTGGAAAAACTCCGACAAGTCAAATACACTGTAAAGAACATAGTAATGTAGTAATGCTCTTTTTTAAAAAAGAGGTTTAAAAAATTAAATAATTTAAACCAGTGCTGAGAAAACAATGACAGCAACGATCTGGTGGTATTCAGGTAAGACTGTAATCCAGACTACTTCAGATAGTTTGCAGTTTCTCTTTGGTTTTTATTTTTAATGTATTGTTCTGTATCTTGTTAATAACTGCTGAAATACTGCAGCTAATATTTGTCACTTTATTTCTTAAGGGTTTGATTTTGAAATTAAAAATGCCCCTTAGAGTTCCCTGTTTTGGAGGTATATGAGCAAAAAAGATTCAGAGTAGGTCTTCATAGCAAGACTTCACATGTAAATCACCTGCTAACTGCTAACCACTTTTGTTAGCTAAACTAACAGTTTTGGGAAAAGTTGAATAACAAGAAATATCTGGTTCATGAAATTGGTACAGTACATTAAAAATAGGTAACATTGCACTGGTGGTTGAATACTTACTGCTAACTTCTATCTCTCTAACTTAATCTGTACTGCTTTTGGCTAGGTTTTTCAAGCCTGACTCCTATTCCAGTGTTCTCAGAAAGCAAATAAGGAGATTTATATTTGAAATATTCTGATAATTTGAGTAAACATAGTTCATCCCAGACACATACTTCATTTTGCAGACATTTCATGCCAGAGAAATATTACTCAGGCCATTATGATTCATTAAGTATTTAGGTGCAAGTTGCAGGCATTAAAACTACAAATACTAAATGAATGCTCATAAGTAATGAATGAGCTTTATCACCCAGCTTTAAAATTCTGTTACTGTTAGCCCTTTTAAATTGGTATGAAAATCATATCCTACTTAAAGATCTGGAAAGGAAACTATTGTAAGGGCAGATGTTATTTGTCCACTCTGCAGCTAGCATATTAATCAACCCTTTAGTTAAGCAGATGTTTTAGCCTCCTACTTGAGGAATTGGTGTCTCTTTTGGGGAATGAGCTGGTTAACTTTTCTCCTCAAAGTACAACTGCAGAGCACTTGAACTTTCACCAAGAAAAGTGTTTATGGAAGTATACATATTTGAAAACATACTGGGAGTAAAAGAAAGCATAAAAAACCACAGCAGGATTTTTAGTTATCTGTTCCTCACTAGAAGTACATTCATCAAATCTAATTTTCTTGCCACGTCAGCCACCTTTAATTGCATTTATACATTTTCAACAGTAGCCCTTCTCTCTTGGTATTGGACATAAGAAATGTTAAAAGGAAATTTTTTCCTTTCTGACTGAAGTAATTGCATTTTTTTGTGATGCTAAGGCACTCGAGAAGATGAGGTCCCTTTTGATAAAAGGCAAAATAATCTTGTGGTTTTCATGAACTGTCGCAAATCTTGTCCAAATCAAGATAAATCAGGGGATGTTGTTTATTCCAGCTCTGTCAGCAGCACTTTCTTCATACTTTGTCCTTTTTTTTGGTCTTTTAACTCACCAGCATTAGTAGTTCAAATCTTTTCCATGACCACCTGTACTATGCTGCCTGTTACAAGCATCAAAACACCAAGACTGGTATTAAATCACATCAGTTAATTGCTTATTCTTCCTACAAGGACAAGTTTTACAGGTTCTGTTATTATTTAAGTATTGCTCTTTTTCATAGAATTTTCTTTAAACATGGGGTGTGTATAAGGTGATTTGTCTTGGGAAAGTTGTCAAGAATCTGTATGATTCTTTTAATGTATGAGTGGACACTGAATTTGTTTGTAGGGGTTACCCCTTATTTAAAACCATTATTCTCATTTGTAATACATCAAGAGGAGGGTGAGTGCTTGGATTTAAGGAGGACTTTTTGTCAGTGCCTTATAATTAACTTGAAGACCAATTCCTTTATTTCAGTGCTGAGAGTACCACAATGGCAGACTTTGCATACTGTGTCCTTGATGTACCGAGGGGTAACATTCTTACAGTCATTGCATTTCTGCAAAAATTAGTTGGTTTGGTCAGTGTAAAATAGTTGTGGCTTGAGTTGCTTTAGTAGTTTTTTTTCTATATTTGAATAGCCTTTTTTAGGAAAAATGCGGAGGTATTTGGTAGCTTTGGCTTGTTCAGCTTTTATCAGAAGTAGCTCAGACTTCTTCAAAACTAATTTATTTTTATTTTGGTGTGTCTCTAATAGATTTAGTAGAGGGGAAAAATTGTAAAGGGTAGTCCAAGTCATGGTCTAGACCACATGAACTTAAAAGGCCACATTATTAGAAAGGAGCTTGCTTTTCTTTCTCCCATTTTGATTTAAATATTGAAGAGCATTCTTATGAGTAGATTTATTTCGTATAAGCTTCTTGTTAATGTAAAATAAATGCTACAGCAAAAAAACATTTGGGGAAAGAGAAGGCTTGGATAAATCTTATTCTTTCTTAATATCCTATAAACTCTGTTTTGTATGTTGTATTTCTGGTGCCAACACTATGTAGAGTACTGTCCTTCACTGAAACAACTGCTAGAGATTGTTTTAGTAGCAAGACTTTATAAGCTGTGAAAGGGGAAAGGAAAGAATGAATGTATTGTTCTTAAGCAATTAAATATTTGTTTTCCTGGAGCCCATCCTTATAAAAACATAGTAGTTTTACTATAGTGTTTATAAATTCAGATGTTGGAAAGGGAAGGATAATTTGAAAATTCTTATGCTTTCTAAGAATCTTCAAAGACAATAGTAGAGTTAGGTCAAAGGAGAAAAGACATACTACTTAGTCGTGCCTGTTGCAGAACACAGCTGGCAAGTTTTCTTGAAGTTACATTGCTAAGAAAATAGGGGTATGAAATGTAATGAAATACAAGTTCCTGCAGATCATGGCATGGTTATGGCTGTAAGCCTGATCTTGCTGTTGAATGACAAAAAGCATCTTAAATATTCCATTTCCTTTGTGTGTTTGGTTTCTCTTTATTTGGGTAGATTCTGGCCTTCACATGTGTTTCCTGAAGGTATTTCTTAGCATTCCAAAGGTGCTCACAGATGCAACTGAAAAGCAGTATAAATCGATTAAGTGTTGAAATAAAGGGTTCTAGGGTGCCTTGTTTACAGGCACTTCTAGCTCCTTGTGTACAGGAGCATATCCATTCAAATACTACTGTTACTGAAGTGTGAAAAGCATCAGGAAATCATATATATGTTTTGATAATAATCCTGTAAGGACCAGCCATCACTGGAAGGGGGATCAAGGTTGTCATGCAGTAAACACAAGCCATTTTTAATATTCCCTGCTGGTGGGAGGCATTATAGGGATGGAGGGATTGCACTATGATCTCACTGAGTGATGTGCAGTTTGGCTGCCCTCTAGCCTTTTTCTTCAGCTTTTTTAATACTTCATTCTCTGTGTGCGTGTGAAAATTGTGTGTTTGCATAAGCTAGTTTAAATGAATTTAAGTACAGGTTTCAAAAATCTTTCCTACTGAAATAAATGATTTAAAAAATGGCCTGTGTGTGAAGTTTTAATTTCTCATTAAAAAAATGCATTGATACTGCAACCGGGTTTTGCAACATGGAATTTGACTATCTTTCAGAATGATGCAAAGATCAGCTGGAATTTTAATAGCTTTTTACAATGAACCTCTGAAATGTAGCATGTAAATATACTTTTGTCTGATGGTACAAAAGAAATCCAAAAACTAGCAGGAAGATGCAGTTCATTGAAGAGGTTTATGTTTGGTTTCAGAGATAGCTCTGTTAAGTTATGTGGATTTTCCCTCTGTGATCAGATTTTTTTTTCTGTTGTCTCTATACTTACGGATGTGATAAATTTAAACTCACTGATGAAAGCAGTCATCAGGCAGGTTGGTTGGTTCTTAAGGAGCAACTACGTGGAAGGCAAGCTAAAAATGAAGAATGAATGAATAGCATGCAAAGCCTTGTGCTGTGTTAGCTTTTTGTTTCTCTACTTTCTGTGCCCTTTTAATTCTGTTACACCTTACTGAACAGGATCCTTCAGAGAAATGTTGTGGGGTCAGGTTGGGAAATGCTTGTCAGATTGAGCCTTGTTGTTCTTTTTATTTTTTTTTCCCCTCCTTACTGGAACAGATCATTTCAAATATATTTACAAAGAGAATCAATAAAGTAGATTTTTATAACCCCCTTTTTCCAGATTTCTGAGTTTAAAGAAATGTTTTGTGCTCAACAGTATAAAAAGAAATACAGAATTAAATCGGTGGTCATTTCTATTATCCTTTTTTTGTTCCTTTTCCAAGCTCTTTTTGTTACTCATCAGTTTCTGGCAAACAGATTTTCTGATGAGCTGCTTTATTAACTTGGACGCTGACTCCATGCTCTCAGGCAGGAGCCTGAGACTGCAAGTTGGGATGCACAGAGTAAAGTGATTCTTGTTTCAGATGCCCCTTCTTGGAAAAGCTTTTTTCTCCCCTGTCTCAATGTCATCTCCATCTACAACAATGCTGGTGCTCTCCTCTAGTGCCATCATTTACCTGTGACTTCTGTCTTTCATATACTTTCTTGCCTTTAAATACTTAGGGACTGTAACACCTTACTTCAGTGCCTGTTAGAAGCAGCTGGAATGAGAGTTCTTTGAAGCGTTTTTTTATTTTTTATTTTTTCAAATCAAGGAACATGTCAAGGATTCCTTTGGCCTCTTTCCTTACGTTCTTGTCTCTTGGACTGCTGCTTACAGGAGAAGGCCTCCAATCCACAGAGTGAGAAGACAGGTAGGGGAAAGGCACCTGATCTCTTCCTTATCAGTGGAATGATTTTCATTGTGGGTATACTTCCAGCTGTCTGTCACCAGGTGCAGATGCTAGTGAGTCCATCAACTGAATGTTCCTTTTGAAATTTTAAGAAGTCCGAACTACTGCCTTGGTTTCCTTGGTTTTGTAACTTCGTCTCTGGTTTGTTTGTTTTGGTTTCTTTGCATGTGAAGGAACCACAGTGTGGGGAGAGGGGGCTCGCTTCTGTGGGGGGAAACAGAGAAACCAAACCACAGATGTGTGAAATAAGCAAGCTGAAAAGAGGAGATAATCTTTTCCATTTTTTGCACTAAGCTTAACTTTTATGAGTGAGACTGTTCGGTAACAAAAATGTAAGCGGATGTTATCATTTTGGCATGAACTGTATGCCTTGATTAAACTGGGGAGATATGTTTTTTATAACAGGAGATAAATTGAATACTGAAGACTGAATCCATGATTCTAACTTGTAAGTAATATTTTTATTAGTTTTCACTTAAACTGAGCATTATTACTGAAACATACATCCTTACATAGGTAATTATCTTTGTGCTGGTATTTGCTTCTCAGTTCCCCATTTTTAGTTGTTTGGTACTTGAGGACAAAATGCAGATGCAAAGTAAAACTTTCTGTCTCCCTGAACTGGTACAAGAGACAGTTGCTGCCGTGCGAAACTAGCCTTTACTAAATGTCTTTATCTTGCTCTTTAAAAGAAGAGGTTTGTATATAATGTGTGTAACATGATAGAGCATATCTGGAACCTAAAGAAAAGTTCCACTGTATAAGATGTTGCAGTTTTTATTCTGAAACGTTCAAAAGGGCCTGCTCAAAGAAGATCTGCAAAGGAGGAAATGAAAGCATTTTTTCAGATTAAAAGGTGAGGAGGTTTTGTGTGTCCAAGCCATTTTTTTAAGCTAAACAGAGACCTTGTACAAGAATACAGCCAGCAGCAAAGTGCTAATATATCTTTCATTATCTTTTCAGGTAGGAAAATGTTTCATTATGGAAAAGAGATAAGAAACTGAACTGGTTTAAGTTCAAATAATATAGTTAAACATTAAATAATTTATTGCTTGTTGAAGACGCATGTTACAGCCAAGGGTAAACTGTGGGTTGTGTTGCTCACTACCTGACTGTGCAGTTTCTTTAATGTTTCAGAACGACTGTCTGGAATATAGAAATGAGTTCATTCTGTAGGTGAAGGTGTATGGAAATACAGTGAGCCAGCATGAAGAGGGAGAGCCATTGCCTCGCACAGGAGCAATCCCAAAGCAGTGGCTTAGGGAAAAATTTATGGTACTGTGAATAGCTCAAGTAGCGTTACATGATACAACTGGGAAAAGCAGATGCAAATTCTGAGTTCCCAATGCTGAAACAGCAGTATGCTATTTAATGAGTGTAAACATGTACCTAAGATTTATTCAAAACAAGACAGTCTAAATGGGATAATTGTGATCTATTACATTTCTTTCTTGATTTGGGGTTATTTGGTATTAGCAAGCATTTTACGAACACTTGACTTGCACTACATATCCAGAATATTGATATAGGCAGTTGCTAAACCCAGGATGCTCTCACCTCAGTAATCAGTTCCCCATCAGTATGAAATCTGTAATGTTGCACCAGTGCTGCTTTTGTTCTAATTCCCTGTCTCTGCTACCTGTGTCAGAGGCTTCAGAGGAAAGAGTAAACCTACAGCATGCTGATGAGGAGTGAACTTATGGCAAGGTATGTAACTTCTAACAATAACTGGTTTATATATTGAAAGCTTTATAGTTGCATTTTCTTAATTTCATCCAATATGATGATGGGTGTAATAATGAAAATTTCTTCTAATCTCTTAGTTTCCTTGATGTAATTCATCAAAAATTTATGTTAAAATTAAAACACTTCTGATGATAAAAATACATGAGATCTGTGTTGAAAAGTATGTTTAAAATAACCCTCCTCCAGAAGCTTGCTTTGTTAATGTTGACTATTTCAGTAATCTGGATTACTGAACAGGCCCACAAGCAGCACAGTTGAGAGCTGTAGGGACTTCTCAGGTAAAATTAATTAATAATTGAAAAGGTATCACATACAAACACCATTTCTAATCTTGTTTTGACCCAGAGTCTTTGCTTGACAGCACAAGGGAACTCTCAACAGGCCCGCTTTCCATTGTAGAATCGATTTCTTAGACTGGACAGTAACTGTATGACTCAAGAATCATCTTGGTCCTTCGAGAAAGGATCCAGCCTTTGCATATTTGTGAGGAGTCTGTACCTTGAGATACTTCGTAGCCATCATGTAGCATGACCTGAAATGTGTGTAATCACTTGGAGAGACCATATTCAACAGCACATTTGGTGTTCTTTTTACTCTAATTCTTTGACACTCACTAGAATAATGCTGGATAGAAAATGAGAATCTTGTTTTCCATATAATTGCTTAGTTTTAATTTACTAGAAGCAAGACTCTAGGTTAGTCTCTGATTACCACAGCTGTAGAGAATTGGGAATCTGTTCCTCATGCCTCTTGCCTGAAGTACTGTACACGACCAAAGCTGTAGGACAGTTTTGTTACTGTCTGGTGGAAGCAAGCTTGTCCCATAAAGACCTTTGTATGAAGTTTATAAATGCCAAAGTGTATCTGAGGAGTGGACAGAGGGAGGGGAGATGTGGTGCTGTTGGTCCCTGTTTCTAGAAAGAATGTTTTTCAAAAAGGGGTTGAAGCTCTGCATGTAAGAGCAGAACCAGTGTGGCACATACACGCTAACTTAGAGCCAATGTGAAATATGCCCTGGGCTTTGTGTTAAATCTTGGGTTACATCTTGTCAGAGACATCTGTGTATTATTACTTATTTTGGGGAGTCAAAACACTTCATGTAATGTCTACACATAAGCTTACTGCACACAGCTTTGTGTTTTAATTTGTGAGGTGTTGGAATGAGGAAACTATTTCAGGATAAATGTATTAGCCATTTGGTTATCTGAGAATATCTGCTAGCCATTATACAGAGATATATCATGCTTGCTGCTATGGTATCTAATAAATATTTACTAAACAACATCTTGCTTAAATCCTGTTCCTTGTGCTGCTGTTCTTCCAGTTGCATTTAGATGAATGAGAGCTGTCAAATTAAGTAACTTGATGGTTATAAGATTTCAGGGCAAGCTGTTCCTCAAGAGTGTGCTGATGCCTCACTGCCCAATTCTTAATACCGGTGAGCAGTTAATATGTCTGCTTTTACCATGGAATTCACCAGTCTGTCTCAGAGTGCCTTCCTGGTATCATACTGTCCCTGTGATACAGATGGAGAAACTGAGGCACAGCAGAGAATTAGTAAGTGTTGTGTTCAGTGTGCGATTGTAATAGTGCCAGGCTGGAGGTTGACAGCTTTGCTGAGGTTATATCCTGTGCACTTTCCAATGGGTCATAAATGCATGAAATGTGCTCTGACAAGTTCTTGCTTGATCATCTGCTCCAGTGTTTCTGGCAAAGGTATATCTGTTATCCTGATTTTTAAATCTCAGTTTTTGACACTGATGATGTGTGGAGGTGAAGGCCATTGGTGGCCTGGCTGTGTGTCTCAGACCAAGAATAATCTTGGGCGAGCTAAATCATTTAAATCCTGGTACTGCCAGGGCTGTAGATGGGTGTATATGGAAGTGGAACCCCAGGGATTTCAGTGGGGCTCTGTGCAGACAGAATGATCTCTTGCACTCAAAGAAGCTTATAATATCAAAACCACTATAAGAAATTAGTCTCTAGGCAAAGTTTACTGAACTGAAGACTTCCCAATAGCACATCAAGTAATGCTCCCAAGAAGTGGTTTACTTAATAAGGCATTTGGATGACTGTGAGAAAGCCTACTGCTTCTGTTAAGTCTTCTGCCAGTCTCAGAGGGGGGTAAGCCATTGGTCCTCTTGCCATTTTGTTTGCGTGAGCAAAATATGAGTAAAGTAGTTTCTTCAAATTAAAAAGATAAGGAAAAAATTATTAAGTCCAAGTATAAAAAGTGCACAAACTTCATAATTCACCCCCATGTTATGGTCCTTTTCGAGAGTACAGTGAGGTAACAGACCCTGCAAAGTTTATACACTTACTATTTTCTATAACTCTGTGCTTCATGTTGATTTTTGATCCTTGAAGTGCTGCTTTTTTCAGTGCTGAATATAAATGAGCAAATATAGTGGGTTTTTTTCCTCTTGCTGTTCATGTGTGAAGAGTTTCCAAAGAAGGCTTTTGTGATGCATCAGACTGATTCACCTTGAGCTCATAGAGTCCTTCAGTTAAGCACGAGTTCTTTAATATATTGTTCTGCCTGTCATTTCTAGTTAGATAATGACATTGAATGCTCTGATGAAATCAACACAGTATTTGTTCCTTCAGTGTCAAGGATATGCAATGAAAACGTAATAGGCAGTTAGATCCAAGTAAAAACATGCTGCTGGCAAGGAAATAACAAATTGGATTAAGTCAATGCTGTTTTGAATGTTGGTAACTAGATGAATTTTAATTTCTCATGGCTCATTTTAAGAGCTATTTAGACACCCAACACTCCATATTTTAGAGTTATGTTACTGTTTTAAATCTACTTCCTAATTCACTTTATTTCAAAAATGTATTATTCTCGCATTGTGAAACTTAAAGAGGCTCTTTACCCATATCCTGGAACACAAGAAATGGAAATGAAATATCTAAAGTAAGAGACTATTGTCGCATGAACAAATGTGCATAAACTGGCTGTAAATAAAAGATAGGTTTCCACAACATCAAGGAGGGAAAGTTTCTGTTACAGGTTTTCGAAGGAACAGTAGAGGGCAAGCCCCTAACTGGGGCGGGGGGGTGTTTATGGGACTCAGTCAGATCATGAGAGAAATTATACTACTATTTAAATGTCTGCAATACCACGAGACAGCACTTAGCAATTCAGGAAGTCTCTTCTGGGCAGCCATCTCTTGTGAATGGTCTCAAAGACTGTTAAATATTGAAGGAAATGTCATCTTCTAAACATGCTTTTTAAATATATTAGTACTAGTTTGTAAGCAGTACAACATATTAATTTGAGGTCCAGTCGTACTTCAGGGACAAGTATGCCCGGCTAGAATGGTGCAACTCTTACTGAAATCTGCCACTTCTCACAGGGAGCTCACAGGGTAGCCCAGAATTTCCGTAAGTTATGTCTTCTATTGAAATTCAAGTTTATAAGATTAAAATTCTCAAGTTATGATGCCTGAACATCAAAGAATTTGAGGTTTTAAATACCTATGGGCCTTTGTTCATCTTAATTTAAATTGTGGGGGTCTCAGCTACTCTAAAAATGCAAGTTTAACTGACCCAGCTTCTCCAAAGACAGACTCTGGTTTCTTTGTTAGTATTAGAAGATTGTCCAGAACAATGGATAAACAGGTATTATGTTCATAGGTAATCACAAGCTATGGAAAAAACATTCTGTTATTTTTTCCTAAAAGATCAGGCTAAAGATTTGAATTAATAACATATTTCTTGTGGTAACTCAAATTTAAGTCATGTGAGTTGAGAACTGTAAGGGTTCTATTAGCACGCATGGAAAGTGGGATTGGATCTGTAAAAGTATTGACAGTAGTATGTCCCGTTCCAAAGTATTATTTTTTAAAATTAAAAATTAAACAAAACCCTCAAGTGGCTTTACAGTTAGTTGACAGTGCCAGCACACTTTAATGTCCATTAGAACTGAAGTTGCCACACTCTTCATTTTAAATGGAAATAGTGTTCTGCTGGTGTCACTAGTGAGCTTTATTTTCTTGCAGTAAAAATGTGTTTGTATTAGAGTGACTTTTGACAGGAAATCCCTGTGAATGAATATGTTTGTCTTGGTGATCTGCTCCTGCTTTAGATGAATATACCAGTCAGCTTGTGGAAGGATAAAACTTTTTTTTTAAAAAGATCTGTCAATTTAAATCCAATGTATGCTGCTAGATATTGAAGTAAATGTGGTTTGTTTCTGCTTCAAAGCCCATTCTGAGGTGTCTCATACCAGTGCATAAAGGCTGTTTCTCATTTTATGGAGTTTTTTTTTTTTTTTTTAAAGCAATATCTATCTTTTCTGTTGAGACTTGTCCATTAATGCATGCATATAAACAAATTCAGGAAATCCTTTTGTACCTCAGACTTCCACTTCTCTTGTTTTCTTCCTCAGCTCTCAAAGAAGTCACACAGCTGTGCCAGGCTACCCTCAGGACTAGTTTGGGGGATCCTTTTGGTCCCCATTTGATGCTTCATAGTATCAGCTACTGGATTCACTGACATATTGTACAACGTCTTGCTGAGCATTTCAGCAGTGTTGTGCAGAATAACTCTTCTTCTAGCCTGCTTCAAACCCTGCCCCTTCCATCTGCCTTGTAGCAGCTCTTTAGGCAGAACCTCTCTCCAGGCATTCAGGGAATAGGATAAAGTTCATTTTTCTGTTGCCATGCGACTAAATGCTTCATCAACATGAGTGTAATTCAGTAGGACCATTGAGGAAAATGTTGTTACCTGTGTTTTTCAGCATTGTAAAAAATGTTACTAATCCAAACTGAAAAAAAAAATCAAGTTTAGCCAATGTGGAGCACTTTCTCAATTGGTTCCTGAGAATTTAACACTTCAGTTGAGTACAGTAGTGATTTTTTTTTTTCCTTTGACATAGCTTTCATCCAAAAGAGATTGCCAAATGCCTTACAGATCATACAGAAAAAGATAAATTGCTTCTGACCCCTATTGGATCAGCCAACAGTAAGCAACCAGTTTAGCCAACTCATGAAACAGAGAACCTTATTTTGTTAGGAAGTACAAATCTTTGTACCATCAAACAAAAAAACCCTAGCCAGTTTAACCTGTCATTTACCAAGTTTGATTCTGTTTTTGCAAAAACATCCAATGGGTCTTTGTTATTTAAATGGGCATGACTTAGTCATTTCTGTTTCTTCTGAAAGGTGGTGGTTCCTATGGTGTATATTTCCATAGCACAGCACCAAAATTCAGTAGTGATTATACCTTTCCATCAGTGATTTAGAAGGCACCTCACTGGCAAAGTGTTTGGAGGAGAGGCACATACGTAAGAAAATCTTCCCTCACACTGGAAGGGCTGGGAAGTACGAACTCCAGAAACATATTTCCGTAATAGCCAGTTGGTATGTGTGTCTAAATTGGTATAGGATTAAAAGTCACACATGCTGTTTCTAGAGCTGCATTTTTGTAGCAGATGGCAAAATGACTTCCTTTTTTTCTTAATTTGAACTCTAGCAAAAGTAGTGTTGTGCTTCCAAATGGGGTTTGTGCCAGTGAGATACAGCTTTTGTAGGATCTGTTAGCTCTTCTTCAGGGGAAGCCTTTCTTTGCTGCCTGTTGTTTGATCACAATTTCTCTTCTACTTTGAGTTCATGGCAGCCAAGCACAACTTGCCATGTGCAGTTGGTGTAGCTGGTGCAGGGCAGTTGCACAAGATGGGCTGTAGCAATGAAGTCCCCAAAACCCAAACACATTTCTGTTTATCTTTTCTCATTTATCTGCTTTCTTCTCTCTTCTTGTCATTTTTTTAAGGCTGTCTTGATGTTGTATCATTTTAGATTGACATGATTAAGCAAAATCCCACTTCAGATTCCTGATGATCCCCCCTCTGTTTTGTATTAACAGAGAATTTGTTTCTGTTTTGTGGTTGAGAGGGTTTTTTCCCCACCCCCTGCCTGAGATTGTTCAAGAAATGTTGAACAGAGTTCTTAATGATTTCCAGTGCTTTCTCTTGACATTTTAGTTTTGGAGAATGAGCAATGCCTCCGCTGGGGACTTCCCTGGCAGATCCATGTCTGAACAGCCAGGGCTGGCTTCCAAGAACATTAAATTCCAGCTGCTTTTCCATCCAAGGCAAGGTTAGTTTAGTATCCCCCTTCCTATGTCTTTACAGCAGGAGATATTCTAGCCAACGTATTCGTCATGTTTCTGAGCCTCCCTGCTGCTTGATTTATGCAGAGAGGACTATAGAGAGAAATTCCAGAGCTGTATGCTGAGTGTGAACTACCTGCAGGTGTGCAGCAGGGCACGATAGCCCAGCACGGCTTGGTCCATACACACGTGGCTATGCTGGTTAGTCCCCACACATAGATGGACAGAGCTGAGACAATAGACCCCACATTCAAATGCACAAAACTTGGCAGGATTGGGGCAGTTTCGGTCGTGTGGATCAATTTTGTGAAATGCAGTACAGAGAGGCTGAGGTGAAGTGAGGGATGCTGAGGCAGAGGTGATTCTTGCATCTGATGTTGTTTTCCTCATTTATGAAAAGCAGCAGTGAAACAGTATGGTGAAATACTTAGTTAAACTGTAGACAACAGTATGTGGGGCTTCAAGAAAATTCATGTTATCTCTCTAATGTTCCCTGTTATTTCTCCATGTTCTCCAGTTTACTCAATATGTGAGGTGAAGCAAGTGACTTATGCTTGTTTTTCTTAAGATTGGTTATGCATATTTGGTGCCTGGCTTAACACTTCAAGGGACATAATTTTCAGTGGTATAATGGACTGTTTGAGTCTCTTGTCAACTGGGAGTTTGAGTATGTGGCACATTTGGAAATTCTGCCCATCCTGACCTAGCAACTGGCAAAGGAGAAATCGAAACCTATCAGTTGCTGTTTAAACCTGGGATTTCTGCTTGCCTTTGTCTCATCTGAGCAGGGCAAGATGTACCTCGTGTGTTCTTTCAAAGTTGATTTCACATGCAGTCTCATGATGAAAGTCACCGCAGTGTTTTTAGAAACCCCCAAATGTAGCCAGTCTCCAGCTGGTAAAATTGTCATCGTTCACAGCCTAGTTGAACTACGGAAATTTACCCAAGTAGAGGATCAGGTCCAGTGTACACAGCTGGGAACCAAGCTGAGCTCAGTAACTATCTGTGCTCAGTGCTAAGCCCAAGCCAATTGGGTTGCACACAGATATTTCTCCTAGGTAGCAGCACACAGATCAATGTCCTCTTGTTCACTTGCATCCATGTCGTCCATCCCCTGTTCTCCTTTCCCTTCTAACTAAGCAATGCCTCACTGACACCAAAAGGGAAAACCATCACAAGATGAAAACTGATCACCTTTTCCTGGTGATTCAGAGGAAAACATTAGTGCCTTTACACCTTAAGTTCTCCAACAGTGGTTATAATTTTTTGCGTACCTTTTACTTGTTTGTGAAACAAGTACAAGTTATGCTTGGTATGAGTAGGGGAGAGAACAGCAGTAGGTATTATGGGGTAGTTATTGATAGCACTGTTGTAGGTGAGAAAACTTTAAGGAGGTTTTGCATAGATCTTTTATTTTTCTGTGACTTTGTGGTCATAATTTTTCCCAAAGCTTGTCTACAGATCTGTACTAGGACACAAACCACTAAAATGCTTTAAAGTTGATTCTTTCATGCCCTTGTGTATTCAACTAGTATGGTAAAATGTTTTGGGTTGTTTTTTTTTTTTTCCTAGAGTCTATGAGATCATTCAAGTATGGAGACTTGGCAGCTTCTCTGTACGTACAAAGACGGCTCTTTGAATGTCAGACTGAGTGTCTTTCTGGCTAAGGATAAATTATTTGGTGTGTTAAATGAGGATTTGTTGCTTTATCTGGCACGAGTAAGGTTCATTTATTATCAGTGTCCCATCATGATTTACTTTGGATTGCAGTTTTCTGTCTTTATATGTTTTACTACCTAAAAGCATAGGTATTTCTTTTAAACAATTCAGTAATCAAAAGGATTGTAGTAGCGAGTTAATATGGCTGTAAGGTCAAGAATAGACATTGCAAACCAGAAAATAAACAGGAGTAAATACATAATGGTGGGATTGGAAAAATAGGTAAATATTTTCTTGGATTATTTACATAGCAATTAGAATTATAGAATTGAACAGTCACTACGGACAGTGTAATCTATGGAAAAGATGAATAGATAATTTCATAAACACGAATTATTTTTGGTGAAGATAAAATTTACCCCAAAAAATTACGGAAAAATGTTTAGTACTTTTTAAATTCAGTTTTGATATTCAGAATGCCTTGTAGCTCTCAATGGAGAGGAAAAAAAAATCTGGTTCTAAAGAGAACTACAGATGTGGTCCAGTACTTGTGTTTATTGTCAGCTCAGAAAGTGGGTGCATTTTATGTACACGAGTGCCCCCTGTTTCAGAAAGACACTAGTCTGGAAGTCTGGAAGCCTCTGTCTTGGCTCGAGGAGAAGCCATTTACAAAGAGATCTGCTGCTTGAACTGTGTTTTGTTGCCAGTGTCAAGTATGTCACCTGCACTCTCTACAGAGGGTAGGTGCTCTGCCCTGCTGAATTGCTTGGAGTGCCAAAGGGATGGAATAAATGCTTTTTTTTTTTTTTTTTTACATTTAATGAGCATTACAGCTTGATTTATAACATCTGGGTCTAACTTGAAATAGTGTAACAAAAAGTAAAACATCTGTATGTACAAGCCAGAAAAGACTAATAGCTATTTATTTGCTTCTAAATCCTCCAACACAGATTAGCAGTGTACACCACGTCTCCATTTTTGTTTAAGTTATGCAGGCAGCTAGTCCATCTCTATTGACATCTGTAGTGCTATAAAACAAAACAGCCCTGGTTTGGACCTCTTTTTTTGCACACAGTACAAATTAGTGTCAGTAGATATTTACTTACTTTTCTTAAACTGACAAATTGCTTTGTCTTTCACAGAGATGGTACACATGCAAGTCTGAGCTTTTATTTGGGGCAGTATTTGAGAAATGCTCAAAGCAGAAGAATATGGTAAATACATATAGTTTCCACATGCTGTTTGACTGGTTATCTGGTTCCATTCTTAATGTTAAGAGTCAAGAATCTGTTACTGTTAATTGCAAGGTGGGATGCGTTGTTCAAGCCCTGTGCTTACCAAAGGAAAAGCTGTTCATCCTTTGGCTGTGTTTCAAACCATAATCTGTGGTTTGATAATCACATAATAATCAAAACATAATCTGTGCAAAAGAGCCTTCTGCCTTTACTGGTATCTCAAGACACTTGCAGAGCTGACTTCAGGCAAAGGTGGCACACTTTCCTCTTCTGAACAGAGGAAATAGGAAAGCATCCATGTTAAGGTTAAAAGGAACACAGCTCATGGGTTTGTGGTCATCCTCATCTTTTACAGGGGAAGTTTCTCGATTGTGGGTTGGTCAACTGAAGGGTCCTGTCTCTGGTTAATCTTTCTTCTTGCTGCAGCCCTTGGGCTGGCAGGGCAGAATCAAAAAGAGGTGCTACTGAGCTAAGTGTCTTTGGCTCAGGATTACTAGGACCCCTGACATTCAAGCACAGGATTTAATTTTCTGTTTGGACAACCAGTCTCGTGATAAAGTGCTGGAGTAGTATCTTGGCTTGTGTGTGTCAGGAGCTTGAGCTGCAGTCTTTCTTCTTTTTCTTTTTTTTTTTTAGCAGCTGAAATTTTTTCAGCATTTGTGCAGATTAATTTCCGCCATACAGTGCGGTGCAATTAAGTCAATGTTGGAGGCTGTAAGATGAAAGATAAGTGAATGGGAGGGGAAAGAAAAATAGAGCGATAACCAAGAGCGCTGCAATAAGAACTAAAGAAACAACACCAAACAGTTGGCAAAGTACCCTGTGGCTTCTTTGATAGTCCCTCATCACAAGTAATAAAACACCTCTTGAGTTGTTTTTCACCTACTGGTTGTAAATCCTAATGTAAAGCTGCCTGTGTTTCCCGGAGTCCTGGGGACCTCACAAAAGCCTCTGCCCTCCCAGAGTCCAGCCTGCCCTGCACGTGGAGGAGCAGAAATGAAGGTGAGAAAAGTGAGAATCACTGAATTTCTCACTCTGTCCTTCAGGGGGAAGAAGGGGAGATTTCAGTGTTGTAGAGGGCTCCTCTATGTGAAGTCTATAGACCATATTTTAAAACAAAACACTAGCGCATTCAATGTTCCTTACTTTTGCTCCAAATCACTGCAGCTGTGGTATGTATGAAGCTGTTACTGTTGTGTCTTCTTAAATGTGTTTTAAAATGTGCCTGGAGGTTTGGGGAATTTCTTATTTCTTTTATTTGTATTTTTTTAATTCCTGCTGAAATGCTCTGCTGTTTACATTTAAGCAAAACCTCCAGCAGGAATGAATAAAATCAAAGAGCATCATGATCTTGAAAGGCAGATTGGAGACTGACAGATAGGTCTGGCTGAAGGAGCCTTTTCACGAGAGATGGGGTCGGTAGGGGTTTTGGGAACAGAGCAGCCCCTTTCTCTTCCTATCTCTCTGCACGCTCCTTTCCCCCATCATGTCTCCCACCCCACATCTATCTCCTCTGCGTGAAGCGTGTATCAAAGCCAGGGTTTTAGCAACAGTGGCAAGTTTCAGCAGCATCCAAAAAAGTGAGGCTTGTTCAGCTGGGCAAGCCTGCCCAGCCCCTTGGCTGCTCATTCCCTCATGCTCTCCAAGAGCAGCAGCGCTGTCTCGCGCTTGGAGAAGCTGCTCCTTCTGTTTTCCAGTGGTGGAATATCTGATGAGATTTCAATTTCCACGCTATAATGCTCTTTAATTCGAGTGCAATTTTTAGCAGCCTGTTTTCACTCAAGAGTATGAGTAAACTGAGGGTTTTTTTCCTTTTGTTAAGCTCCCCATTTCAAGTGACCTGGTGTCACATCGCTGGCTGGGAGAATGGTTTTGGCTGCAAGTACGTGGGGTTTGGTAGAAGCTCCTACCTTTATCCAGGAAAGAGTCGCAGCAAAGTGAGGCTTGTTTCTCTCTATGCCTTCTCTATGTCCCTCTTTTCCAAGAAAATTGCAAGCCAGGCTGGGTGGCAGTGCTGCAGCAGGCCAGTCTTGCAATGTGTCTGGTGGGAATGTTATGGAAAAAGAAGCATCACAAAGGAAAGCAGCTGGCAAAGGTGGAATGAGTTTGTGTTTTATTTTGTTTTCTTGAGTTGTGCAGAGAAGACCCATGTGGATTTTGGAGAGAGGAAAATAGAGGAAATCCTTGGGGCCTTTTTCTTGGTATAAGATCCCAGGCTTTCTTGCTTTTTTAATCATAGAAACCTAGACCCCTGGCTATCTGAGAGAACTCTGTAAAACTTTCCAGCTAATATTACCCCAGGTTAGTGGTGTTATTAGCATTAGCAGCAGCAGGGAGTCTGCTTAGATGAGACCATCAGTTTCTGGCATGTGTTTACCATCTTGTCAAATAGTTTTAACTGATAGTAGAAAAAACTGCTGGGAGCTGCTAGGAATTGTTTATTAAGGTCATCTGCTAGTACTGATTTTTTTCAGTAAGCATTTTCTTCTGCTCAAATTTACTGTGGTAAATGAGATGTGTGGGTGATTTAATAACCTAGTGTTTAATTCAGGGACTGGAAAGATGCCCCTTTGCTACTTTGGTTTGCAAAGCAAAAAACTTGCAAGGACAGTGGAGGAAAGAAGTCTTGATAGTCCTGCTGATATGGATTTAGGTGGGGAGATGAGAAAGAGGAACACAGACTCATGTGCCTTCAACACACTACATTTGCACCATCAGCCTGCTTAGTGTCTCTGCTCCTGTCCCAGGCCAAGCTAAATCTATCTGAAATCTTTCCTATATGAGCTTTGCTTACATGACTCTTTTGGCCAAAGATCAAGCCATTTCCCAAAAGCCTGTCTTCCAGGAACAGCTTAGTGTTGGCTTTCCAGCAGGTGTACAGATATATAGCAGCAGACACTGTTTTCAGATTTACACCATCTTGTAGCACTCCTGTGAAATGATATTCGGTTGGATTTTTAACTTCTCTTAATGCAAGGGGATTAAGCACAGTTGGAGTCAGTGCTTTGAAACTTGTCCATGGCACTTGCATCTGATAGGTTCAGCTGATGTAGTGCTACTTATAAAATTGCTGAGGTTCTATATAGAAATACTTATTTCCCTCATCTTTAACAGTAGTCCTGATAGATCTTCAAAAGTTACTGATGTTTGTCACATTTGCTCATCATATTTTCAGTTTCAGCTGGCCTATATGTTGTTACTTCACATTTTTTTTGAATAGCAAACAAAGCCAAGTGCAGTCCTTAAAAGATTTATGTGATCCCAGTGCAGGCAAGCAGACGGGAGCAATGACCTAGGGCAGCCCTTCCAGGCTTTGTATTGAAGTCAAGAATAATCATTATCCAGGTTTTCTACTTTAGAAACAAAACAAAACAAACCACCAACCAACCAAAAAAACCAAAAGCCAACTCTGAACTGGTTTCATTAGTATACCAAAGACTGCAGTTAAATCCATTTCTAGGCAAAAATTTCAGTTGTCTTTGATACTGGACTCTGTCTCCCCTTTATAGAGAATTATAACTCTTTTAGTTCTCCGAAATGGGAGGACTGTGTGAGTGATGAACTATTTTGTCTTCTGTCTGAATGCTTTTTCTCTAAGTACTGTTTGCTCTCCGTATTTCTGGCCATTAGATTAAACAAGATGTGTCCATTAAGATTCTATTTTTTTTCATTAATTTTGAAGGTAAAGTGTGTATATATATGTATATGTGTGTATATATATATATATATATACACACACACACACACCAACAGCTGGTTTTACTGGCCTGAAGTTCTAAGCTGCCAAGGAACTTTCCTACTGATTTTAACTCTTACAGGCTTTAATTATTTCAAGAGTTATTTGGTTGGGCTTGTATGCTTGGGTTTTTTTCCAGAGAGAGAATAAAAAACCAAAACCCTGAGCCTGGAGCATCCCTTTTAGCTTGAGCAGTAAAACCAAATGGGAATGTCTGGGTTATTTCCAAACTCTACCAATGTGGACCTCCTTCGTGAAAGAAACGATGATGTCATGTTCAGCAGTGCAGGAGGGGATCAGCGCATGCTCCTACCAATTCAGCATACCCCAGAGGTAGTATCATGGACTAATACCCTGTAATAAGGCAAAGAACTACTAACTTACTTTTTTTTGTATAAAATGTGTGTGTGTATATGTAGGTGGAGTTGAAGAACTACTTTTTACAGGCTCTTAGAAGAAAATAATTTTTAAAAGGAGTTTTGGTTTCTTGCAAATTTTTTTTTTTTTAATCTTTAACAAGTCCCCTTAGTGTTTTGTTGCAGAAAGTGAGGCTTTGGTCACAGGCTCGTTTGGAATAAAAAAAAAAAAAAAAAAAGGCAAAAGCAGTAATATTTGACCTTTCAAAGCTGGTAATGTCTTTTTTTTTTTTTTTTTTTTGCCTTCCCCTTTATCCTTGTCTTTTCATGGTGAAGAAATGGTGTAAAACATTAAGCATTTGTTTCCAGGTGATCTGTTCTTTTTCACCCTTCTCCTTCTCTCCCTTGAGATGGAGGCCCGTGCCATCCTTTGAGATGTCAGGAATTTTAGGAGATTTATGCAGCAGCATAAAAAGGCATTGGACCATGTAGCAAGGGTCAGACATATGGTAGCAATGATTGTACACCCCAGTAAAGCAGCTTCCCTGCATATATTTGAACAAAGTATGAGAAATTTTTCCTGAGTAGTGAAGTGTGTAAAGAATACACTATGTATTCTGATCTTATCAGGTATGCACTGTGCAAAATGTGTATGGAAACAAACAAATAACTATTTTTCTTGCCCAAAATAAGTTAAATACGTTTCTGTGTGGAAAAGAGATTAAAGTCCTAATTTTCTTTCTATCTTGACTCTAGCTGTTGAGAATAGCAGCCCCTCAGGTCTGGTAATATAGTCGTCACCTCAAATAGGGATTCTAAAACATTTAAGTGTGTGTCTCATGAGGCTTCTTGTTTCCTATTTGTTTTTTGTTGCTAAGCAATGCATTTATACCCCCAAACTTAAAATTTACAACTCTCAAATTGTCCCTCAGCCTTATTCTCCAAACCTCACATCTGTAATGGGTTTTCCATCTGCCAGTTTTCCCAGATCGCCCCATCCATCCTCAAGTCTGCAAAGGAAAAAGCCTTGTGGTTGAAGGGGTTTTTTTTCCCCTTTTTTTAGCCTCCATCTGTAATTAATTTCTTGCAAAGCCACATCTGTCTGTTTGGGGTAGAGGAAGTGGGGAAGGGGAGGTAAAAAGTGAAGTCACTCTCTCCCTTTCCCAGTAAAATGCAGAATTTGGCAAGTGCGATTGTAGTTCCTCGGGGCATTTTAGCCTCTCTCTTCCACCCTTCAACGCTCACCACCCCCTGCTCCAGTGCACAGTCAAACATCTTACAGAAGGGTGAAGTGCTGCTGTTGCCCAGCTGGTAGTTCTCCCGCCTGTGTGGAGCTTGTGGGTTTGATCTGTGCTACAGCCCACATCTGACGCCACAGTGTGTTTCTACTACTGGGGTTGCTGCAAAAGCTGCTGGCATCCTTTGGAAAACTTCCTTCTGTCAATATTTGAATTTTCAAAAACCATACTAAATAGCTGCCATGATGTTTCTTTTTTAAAGGCTTAAGAAATAGCCACAGCGGTCCCAGTCAATATTCCTTCTCTACCATCATCTAGTGCAGCTGTTCCAAAACGTTTTTATGTTCTGCAGACCACCAGGTAGCTTTGCGCAGGGCTTGCTGTGAGGCTGGTAGCCTGCCTGGTGCCCTGCTTTGCTGCAGTAGGGGAAAGCAGAAAGAACCAACTGTCTTAGTTCAGCAAGGACAAACCCATCGTGCAACAACTTCTCTGGGCTTGTAGGATCATAGAATCACAGAATGGTTTGGGTTGGAAGCGATCTTACAGATCATCCAGTCTCACCCCCCTGCCATGGGCAGGGACACCTTCCACTAGCCCAGGTTGCCCAAAGCCCCGTCCAACCTGGCCTTGAACACTGCCAGGGAGGGGGCAGCCACAGCTGCTCTGGGCAACCTGTGCCAGTGTCTCACCACCCTCACAGGGAAGAATTTCTTCCTTACATTTCATCTAAATCTACTCTCTTTCAGTTTAAAACCATTACCCCTTGTCCTATCACTTTTCTCACTGATAAAGTTTCCCTCCCCACCTTTCCTGTAGCCGCCTTTAAGTACTGGAAGGCCGCTCTAAGGTCTCCCCAGAACCTTCTCTTCTCCAGGATGAACAACCCCAACTCTCTCGGCCTGTCCTTACAGGGGAAGTGTTCCAGCCCCCTGATTATCCTCATGGCCTCCTCTGGACCCACTTGAGTAAGTCTGTGTCCTACTGATATTGGGGGCCCTAGAGCTGGACACAGGACTTCAGGTTGGCGTCTCATGAGAATGGAGTAGAGGGGGAGAACCTCCTCCCTCAACCTGCTGGTCACGATGCAGCCCAGGACATGGTTGGCTTTCTGGGCTGCAAACAGTGTTGCTAGGTCATGCTGAGGTTCTCATCAACCAACACCCCCAAGTCTTTCTCCATGGGTTTGCTCTCAATCCACTCATTGCCCAGCCTGGAATTGTGCTTGGGATTGCCCCAACCCATGTGGAGGACCTTGCACTTGGCCTTGTTGAACTTCATGAGATTTGCACAGGCCCACCTCTCCAGCCTGTCCAGGTCCTTCTGGATGGCACATCCCTTTCCTCCAGCATGTTGACCGCACCATACAAATTGGTGAGGGTGCACTTGATCCCACTATCCACTTCACCGACAAAGGTGTTAAACAGCACTGGTCCCAATATCGACCTGTGAGGAACACCGCTCATCACTGCTGTCCTCTTGAACATCAAGCCATTGACCACAGTTCTTTGGTGAAGGTCTGCAAGATGGTCTCTTGTTCCGGAGTTTCTCTGAGGCATGTGCTCTTCCTCGTTTTCCCCTTGAGAACTGCAGCTCTCCTGCTTCTGCTGGAAATATTTGGCATTGATCCCACCTGGCCTTCCATCAGGTCACCTGTCCAACACAAGGTCCTTATTCCCTTGTATGACCTGCCACCATCATGTCCTAACTCCTCCACCTTCCTTCGCGTTGAAAAAAGTAGTCATAATTTAGAGAAGCCTTTGAAAAATGCTATAGCAAGAAAGATTGGCCACTGAGTGGAGGACCCACCAACCAGCTACTGATTAACTGTAAATCTTGTGAATGATGATCTGAGCGCTGCTGGGCTTGTTGTCATGGATGAGTGTTTTGCATCACTTAAAGAATCACTGTCAAAAGTATTAGCAAAAAGTGATTTTAATTTGAATGTTTAAAAGTGCAACTTAACAAAGTTCAATGTCAAGGTTCACTCTATTACTTACTACATGGAAGAAATGTACAAAGGAAAACAGAGTTAGAATCGATTTTAAATGATTTACATAGAGAATGGAGATACAGAATGTAAGGGAGACCCTTCCGTTGAGTCACTATGCCAGTCTGCTGGGGAATGAGTGATTATGGATCCTATATAAATTTGAGGGTAGTGGCAATTTAAGATCTATTAGCAGCACTATTATGGTAATCGCAAGACTAGGATGTATGATTTTTGACATTACTTAATCATTGGCTGATAAGGGTGATTTAATAATCAACCCTATAAAGTTTCCTAAACCAAATACACATGCACAAACACACACAGAGCACGATATAGAGGTTAACTTACATTAACCTGAGCACTATGCAGCCACTTGCTCACCCCTTCCTCCCCTCAGGAATGGGAAGGAAAAAATAAAGCAAAAGGCTCTGGAATCGCAGTAGGCACAGGGAGAGGTGACTTAATCTGTTACAGTCATGGGAAAAAGACATACTCTTTAGAGGAAGAAAAAGAACATCAATTTAATTCAAACACTAACAACAACAATAACATTTAACAGACTGTGGGGGACAGTGAAAAGCATTACCACATCTTAAAAACACCTTCACCCACCTTTTCTTTCTTCCTGGGCTCAGCTTTACTCCTGACTTCTCTATCTCCTCCCCTCCAGCAGTGCAGGGGGCAGGGAACTGGGGTTGTGGCCAGCCCCGCTGCTCCTTCCTCCTCAGGGGGAGGATTCCTCGTGTTCTTCTCCTGCTCCAGCGTGGGGGCCCTCTCACAAGAGACAGTCCTTCACGAACTTTCTCTGATGTGAGTCCTTCCCATGGGCTGCAGCATTTCCCGAGCTGCTCCAGGGTAGGTTCCTCCCACGTGTTTCAATCTGCAACAGCAAGGGCTTCCTCCCTCAGAGTCCCACCCTCTTTGGGTTCATCCCCCTGCTCCGGCGTGGGGTCCTCCACGGGCTGCAGGTGCATCTGCTCCCCCAGTGACCTCCATGGGCGCAGGGGCACAGCCTGCCCTCCCACCACCGGCTGCAGGGGGGGTGCCCCAGGCACCTCCCCTCCCCACTCCTCTTTTCTTCCTCTGGCCTCAGAGTTTGCAGAGGTGTCCTCCTTGCAACTTCTCCTCTCAGATTCCCCTTAAATACGTTATTGCAGAGGCGCAGCCACCGTCACTAATTGGCTTGGCCTTGGCCACAGGTGGGTCCCACTTGGAGTTGGGGGAGCTTCCAGAAGATCCTCGCAGGGGCCTCCACTGTAGCCCCCTCCCCTGCTACCAAAAACCCCACCACACACCCAAACCCAGCACACTATGATAGTAAATTATTGGTACCAAATGATCTTTGAACTTTGTAAAATCTAACTGTGGTGAATTACTCTATTTTCCTTCATCAGCATTTGTGAACAGAGGATCTTTGAACCCTTTCTCTTTGTTGGCATCTATCAGTTGATGATCTTCAAAATCTTAATGAAATCTGTTCTTTGAAATCCTTATGAAATCTGCCTCGAGAGGCATCCAAACTCAGAGGGAGATACTGGGCCACAGCCTGCTGCGATTCTAGAGAACTTAAAGGGTCTTACTTAGGATCTCTATTTATAGAATCATGAGATGACTTGAGTCAGTATTTTCTTCATTTTGGCCACAATTCTTGTCAAGTAATTCTGGCAGCTTCCAGAGCAGGCTACAATCCAGGCAGCAGGAGTATCAGGTATGGTTAGGGAGTACCTAATCATCCTAACTCACTGTATTTATAACCAGGACAAGAACGCAGTGTTGGCTAGTCCTGACATCTCAGTGTGTCCAAGGGGTTCTGCACCACATCACTTGTGAAGTATCAGCTTGGAGATCAGGAGTCCAGCTGCCTGTTCCCAACCTCTGAGCCTGTCTGCTAGCAGAGCTTGGAACACATCCATCGGAGAAAGTAAGCCAGAACGTTAAAACCCCGAAATCTATGAGAAATCGGACCCAGAGGTATTTTGGGAGATCCGGGGTTTTATCTCTTTGTTACTCTAATGTGGGTCAAACTGGAAGGGTATAGATTGAACATTGCTGTTGTCAACTGTGATGATCTGAGTGTCCAGCACTTACTTCCCACCCACCACTACTCCCATGCTTGTTCCTGCTGGCATAACTATTGTACGGCCAGTTGGTGAATTAGATCGCATAATTAATCTGGGTTAAATATATACTTACTTACTTTGTTGCCATAGCATTTTATTTCAAGGTCAGTTCTGCAATTCTGTTTACTGCACGGCCTCACAAGCTAATGTGCTGATACAACTGAAGGGCTGGCATAGGGATGGGAGGATAAATAGTGAGAAGCATGGTGGGGCAACAACTTAGAATTGATGGTTCTGCTGACAAACCCTACTGTTTGTCGAATTACTGCCTAATACCTAAGGCAGAGCATGTCCTCTGCAGGGCTAAGCACACAATATGCTGCCTGTTTGTTGTCTGTTCCCATACAAGCACATTTTTCAGTATTGCTTTCAGAAGGAGTTTGTGATGATGTCCTTAACATTATTCTGACATAGGCCATTTCTTATTGATAAGATAAACAACTGAATTGCTGAGTCATTAATAATTGTAGAAACTTCCTGACCCAGGATTCATCCCTGTAGGACATAGAACTGAGGTGTGCTCCCAGTAACTCTCCCAGAATTACAGGTTAGAGGGAGAGCTGCTGTATGAGTAGAAGTATTGTAGGAGGTAGGCTAGGCCAATGGAAACTGAAGAAAATCCCTGAGGATGGGAGCATTGGTTGGGAGGGCATCCCAGTCCCAGCAGAGCCCCTGCAGAGGGGCTGGCTTGTGCAGTTCCTTGGAGTGCAAAGGTCAGGGGGCTATTGTGTGTCACACCGCACATCTGCTACAGCTGCCAGAGTACAGTGGGGACCTTGTTTCAGCACAGCCATATTAGTAACATGTCTGGAAAATAATTTTTGGCAAGGGCCAGCTTAGACAGCTTTATTCTGCCTCAGTCAGCTCTCAAATGGCTTTAAAACACAGAATGGGTTGCAGCAGTCTGTTGAGGTGCCAGAGACACTTGCTGTGGCTACGTATCTCTCAAGGAAAGGACATACAGCCCTGGGTACGTGCATGTGAAAGAGCTCTGGATCACCTGCTGAAAGATCATCACCCAGCACGCACTGGGAATCCCACCAGAGAATGTAGCAGATTTGGAGTGGTGATTGTCAACCCCGATTCAAATCCCTCTGAAATGCCCGCTTTGCTCCTAGTCCACCACGACCCTGTGTTTCTATCTCCCCATTTTAAGAAATTTCGTTTTACTGCTGCTATGGAAGGAAAGGAAGAGCTCTATAACAAGTAGGCTGCAGTGGCAGCAGCAGCTCTCTAAGGAGCAGACTGGTAGAAATAACGTGGTGAGAATATTAGCCTAATTCGTGTAAAATGACACAAATCTGAAATAACACTGACACCCTGTGGAGACATGTGGAGGGACAATCTGCAGGTCTTGCTGATCTTTGTTCCTGATATTATAGACCAGTAATCAGATTCCTTCATGTCCTGTTTTAGAGAAAACATCAGTCTTTTTCCTGTGAAAAGTTTCATCTTTTTCTAGTCCAAATTAAAAAATAAAAATCCTTTATATCTTTTCTAGTATAAATAATTTTTTTTTTTTTTAAGTCTTGTAGCTAAACCCATAAACTCATTTGCCAACCATTGGAGGGAGCTGCTCCATGCCGAGGTGAAGTCAGGCCACTAATCATTTCCCTTCCAGTCTGGACTGTTGTTTAAAAATGCAATAGCAAAAAGGTTTGTCTGATTGTAAATGTGCATTTTGGATATGCAGAGCAACAGCTTTGTGTTCTGCTTGTTCTTGCTGCAAGTCACTCAGTGGACTGCCTCTTGGGAGTGTCTTGAGAGGCCTTACTCTGTGTGTGTTCTGTATTTACTTCTGGGCAGAGAGCATCCCAGTTAAAAAGGGCTAAATTGCCCATTTTTCTCCAGTTGAGCACAGGATCCCTATTTACATGCAGCGTTAAAGGTGAGAAATAAGACGATGGATATCAAGGAGGCTCCTGGTGATGTGAGTGCAGCCAGGCGCTGCACAGGAGACGATGGAAGTCAGAGCATTCCCGTTTCTCATGCACTGTCTGAAATACAGTGGACCTGAGTGCTGGAAGTACATTTTTTACCTTGAGAATTGTCTGGTCTAACTATTTCCTCCAAGGATGATAATGTGTTTAATTCTCTCATGTTTGCATTGTCTGCAGAAGGGGAAAACTGAGCCAGATTGGGCTGAGCAGGGACAGAATGTACAGTAGAAATGAGTTGTCATATAAACTCAATGGTTGCTAGAGCTGTTTGCAAGGAGAAGTTTGTGTTTGGTTTTGTGGGTAAGCAAGGTTGGATACAGTTAGTGTTATGGTGTGTTCAGGAATCATTTTCCCACTGAAGGAATAATGTTGGTTGATCAACCTTAGTGCTAGACCCTCACTTCATCTTTGGAAATGCCTTCCATCCTAGAGGAAGTTCAAACTTTAGCACATCCAGGGCATTAACAATACCATCTCACTTCACAAAATAATGGTCTTTCAGAACTGTGGCCAAATTGCAGTATGGTTTTACTTAACTAACTAGCCATGTCAACCCTCCGTCGAGCTCCATACTTTCATCTGTGCTGAGATCAGTGTTTAATGTGCTATGCAAAGCTCCTGCATGGGGGAGCAGTAAGCTGGCCAAGCAGTCGCTTCGTTTTCAAGCGGGAGCCCTATCTCAGCAATCAGAGAAGGGATTTCTGCACAGACCCAGCATGCCTGTAAAAAGCTTGGAGATTAAAAGTATTTATAGACACTTAAAAAAATTCTTACAGACGGATCCAGCTTCCAAGACTGGAAACACTCATGGAAATAGGATTAGAATTGACATGTGAATAGCTTAGCCCCAGAACGGCTGGGCTTGCTCTCTCCCCACCGTCCCCAAACCCCTCCTGGTTGTGCTCCAGATGCAATATCTGCAGCCCTGCCAGTTGCAGACAGGGGAACGTGAGGTAACATGGGCTCCCCCTCCACTAAGCCGACTCTGGCCCCGAGGGCTGCCATTCATGGAGGTGTATTTCCTTTTGGCTGTCTCCTGAATTTGCTGACACCAAACGGTGCTACAGCCTTCTTCTGAACAAAAGGGGAGAGAGAAATTCACCCCATATTCTGCAGCAGTTGCCTACAGCCCTGAAGGGAAACCATGTGATGCTTCATGAAACAACCAAACCAGACTTGCAGTCTAATTTAAAAAAACGCTGAGTCAAAAAAAAAAAAAAAAAAAAAAATTTCATTCCTTTCATGCAAAATGTGAAAGCACAGAAAACTGCCTTTAACTCCCTGGATTTTGTTTTTGCAGTGACTGGACTGACTGGTTTGAAATGTCCACTCCAGTGCTGTTGTCAGGTTTCTGGTGTGTGTGCAGCTCTGACAAGATTTTATTGATCCCCAGGTTCTCTGTCTTCTCCCAGCACAGCCTCCAGTAGGAAGGATGCAGAGGGTAACAGTTGTGCTCCACGGAAAATCCACCCCAACCAACGTCTGGGCTTCGTTTAACTGCTTTTTATTTTGTTCTGCTGAGGGGCCAGGGCTCCTCCGTCGACATGAGGAGGTTTGATCTATAGTGAGCTGGCTGCTGCTTCAACATGGGATGAGGCTGGGATTCGGCAACTCCCACGCAGTAAAACAGGCAGGAGCAGGCATGGGGCTGTCAAAGGTACACACAAACGCACACACATGTGCCGGTGGGAACACAGGGAGTATAAAAATCAGCTTGTGCAATGCAAATTTGTATTGCTGCACTACTCCCTTACCATCCTTCCTGCTCAGGTGGAGAGGTGACATCTTAGTGCTGCTTGTCAGTTATCCTCCAAATAAACACTGTTTAATTTTTAGTGATATTTAAAAGCAATTAAGGAAGTTTAAACGTTAAATGTATGCTTTTGTCTTTCCAGTTAAACACAGCTTTGGAGAAAAAAGATCCCAAATATTTAATTATAAAAATTACTGTGTAATTGCATAAATAGGCCTGACACTACTATAGAAAGATTGTTAATCTCTTGTGTAACTGCTTCATGCTTCAGGGTACAGTGCTCTATTAAAATTCTAACACAGGTAGTTTCTTACTCTAAGTCTTCTGACCAGCATTTTCTGGGGAGCAGCTGGGAGGTGTGTTTCCTAATCCGCTTCAGGCAAAATCACCCAAGGTAGCTCAAAGCACCTACACAAACTAATCCTGCTGATTTTTTTTTTCCCTGCAGCAGATTAGGGAGTGATGATGCAGAACTTCTCAGTGGGCAGAGATCTGAGTGCTAGTGACTTCATCTGCTGGTAGCGGCCAGCACCTGAAAGGCATAGTATCTTGGGCTGAATCTGGGAAGGGGGGTCTGTTGCCATCCATCCCTCTGGACAGGTTCAGGAAAGAGGAGCAAGCCCTGCCTGGCCTGTCTGCTCCTTAGCTGCCAGCAAACTTGCTGTCAACTGCTGGGCACCTTGACACATGACGACTCAGTCCCACTTGCTCATTGTGCTTCCTTGGGAGACTCCTTATGCTTTATGCATTGTTCAAACCCTGGATCCCATCCATCTGATCCCAGTACTAAGGATCTGGAGGGACCCCTTTGCCCCTTTCTAGCCATGGTGAAGGCTTTCTTGTGGCATCTTTCCACTGAATAACGTGGCCCTTTCTTTTGCCTAAGGGCAGCACCACAAGGAAGGTGTGAGGAGGGTGGCCACTAGGTTGCATTAACCACTGTGCTAACGTGATAGGATGCAGCCAAGCCTGGCAACATGGTCAAGACCCTGTCCACGTAAATGCTCCTCAGCCCACCTGCCCTGTTCTTCCCCAGGCTGTGTCTCATCGCTCTGCTGGTCCAACTGTTTCAGGTTCCTTCACTGTTCCTGTTTCACAATATCCAAGAACTCTTCTTCAGAGATAAGGCATTGATACCTGTTCTTCCCACCACTGCCTAGCAGGGTGAAATATAGAGTTGGGGGTAGCACCTATTTAGTTGAAGATTTTCCATCTGAGAGCCTGTGTTTGATACCTGACCTCAGCATCACCCTGTCTGAAATACTTTCTATAACTTTAGCTTATTGTTTCCATTGGCACGTGGTTTTATTATATATAGGTATCTTTTGCAAAGTGATACTTAACATGCTTCACTGGGTCTAAGTGGTGTCCTTGACTCAGGAATTTCTTTTGTATTGTATAAATCTGATTTCAGTCTGTTGCCAGGATCACACACCTCTTTGAACAGGAAGATCTGTGCAGCATCTGGTGACTCTGTGTATGTTGATTTAAAGTTTTCTCCTTCTGAGCATGCAGAGATTTTCCTGGAGCAGATAGAATTATTTAACAGCTTCTCTGGCTTCCATCCCACACCAGCCCCAGCTTTTGAGATGGCCCTTTTTTGAGACTGCTGTTCCCCAGTCAGACCTTGCTCTCCAGCCTGAGACAGTCCTTGTTCCCACAGCCTACAGATTTTTGTAGGCAGCCCCAGCTCCATCAGCTCTTCTTGATCTTCCTGGAGTCTGCTGTCTCCTTGGCAAGGGATAACAGAGCTCTTCTGCCTGTTGGCTTTGGAAGATGATGATGGCCCATCATGATTACCTTGTCTCCTCCTGGTCCCTCTGCCATCCACTGTCCACGGCTCCATGGCTTGTCTGTAACCTTACCCACTTAACCACCTCTAGCTCTTAATGTTTCTATAGTTGCAGTCACGTGCTAGCACTTAAATATTAATGTGCTAATTAATAATGAAAACCATAATTGTAGTTAGGTTTAAAATTTTAATTTGGCAAGGAGTTAGCAGAGATGCAGTCCATAACAATGAAACTCCTCTATTAATACATATATTTAAGTATCTTTCCCTCTAGCAATAACATTGCACAAGAAAAGTATCCTCTGTATGGATGTCTGTGAAGATATTTGCTTGACGCTTGGAAGCTCGGGGCAGGAAGTCATAAAGTACTAGCTATGATTTTTATTTTTTTTTTCAAAGGGGTATTAAAAAGTCCTGTTAAAAAAGGTTTTCATTCTGAAGCTTAAAAATGGAGGAGGGGAGGGGAAGATTCCTGGACAGAAATGTATTTATTTTCCATTTCAGACAGGCCAGTCTGCAAATGCAGTATTTGTTGCAGTCTGAAAATACTGCATTCCACTATGTTTATAAAGTCACAGTGAGCCAATGATAATAAAAATAGTGCTGTTGGGATGCACAGTACCAAACAAATCCGGGATGCTCTGCATAGGAAATGTTAGATCCACGTGCAAGCTGAAAAATTCCCCCCCAAATTCTGCCTGTCTCTCTGCGAGGGATTGCTTTCCAGCACCACAGAAAGAAACTTTCTCTGGCTTAGGAAGGAGTCGGTGGAAGCCAGACGGATCGGGGCGTAAGGGCAGTGCATTTCCCAGCATGCTCCCCTCTTTCCTGACAGCTGATCCCACATCTGTGTTCCCACTGTGCCTGGCGGTGACCTCTCCTTCCCTTGCAGCAGGGAGGAGAGCTGAGGGGAGGAGCTGCCACATAGCACCCCACTTTCTTCACCTTAAACTTCTGAGATGGAAATCTTGTACCACTTCTCATTGCCCTGGTAACTTGAGATCTGACACTCCCCATTTCTGACTTGGCCTTCAGACCTGCTTCATTCTCTTACCCAAGAGTATGGAGTGGTTTGTGTAGGAGACCATATTGCAAGTTGATATGCAAAGGACTTGCCCTCCCTTTCCCCCATCCAAATTAAAGAAAAAAAAAAAAAAAAAGTTGGTGTCTATCTTCAGCAGTAATTTGTGCAATAGAAAGCAAGATGCGGTTGAAGGAGACCTGGATGGTGAAGAACTACAGGAGCTGCCCTCAACAGGTCTGAAGAAAGGGAGGGAATGTGATCTTCCATGGTTTGATGGACTGATTCCAGGAATAAGTGGAAATTGGGTGGGTAAAAGGGACGAAAAATGGTTAGGAACAGCAAGTGGAGCAGAAATGATGGAGAAAGTGGTGAGGAGCTGTGGAGGACAGGATGTATAGGGTGTCACTACGGAGCATGTATGGTGCCCATGTGCACTGGGTGGCTTGCATGACTGGAATAGCTGTGCCTTGTCAACCCACTACTCTGCCATGTTTCTTGCTGTAATATTTTTCTCAGACTGTTTCTGTGCTGTTCAGCGCTGACTCCTGCTGAGATAGGTTGGCGTTGAACCAGCTGTGTGTTCCCTGCCAAACTTCGAGTAATGCCTGCTAAATTAAGTCAACCCTGGAGCATTATTTTTTATTAGGAATGTGTAAACACTGGGGGGAAAAAAAATATTTGCTATAGCATGGGCATAGGTATACAAATTCTAGTCATGATATGGATAAATTTTAAAAGGAGGTGTATTGTTTGGGTTTATAATATGTAGCATAATAGGAGTATATAATGCTGTATGATGTGGTATAATGGAGTTACGCTTCTACCTTCAAAGCAGCCAACCGTCGCGAGCTGTTACAGGGATCTTTGCCCCTGACGTGGGATCGGTCAGGGCGAGGTTAATGGTTGGACCAGATGATCTTCGGGGTCTTTTCTGACCCGGATGGTTCTGTGCCGCCTCTCCGGGCGGAGCGCTGCGGCGCGCCCCGAGCCCGGTGGCTCCGCGGTGCGTTACCAACGCCTCTGGCCCTCGGCTCCGCCTTACAGCTCTGCCGCGCCCTGCAGCGGCAAGCCGGGGTTAATGCCCTCTCGCCGCCATTG
>NW_020799109.1:30356532-30388056 GCF_003259725.1 Athene cunicularia | reverse complement strand
GTCAGACATCCGCCTGGCTGGGGCCTGCGGCTCGGAGGACGCGCCGGCCCTGAGCAGACCCGCCCCCCGGAAACCCCTCTGCGGTTTGCCTGTGCGGAAGGTCAGGTTCCCCCAATACCTCCCAGTCTCATCCGTGGTCAGCGAAGGACTTGGCGGACGCCGCTAGAGCAGATGTGGCTGTTTCCCTGCGCCCTCCAGTTTCCTTCCTCTCCCGGATCCTTGCTTTGGGCTGGGGGGAGGATCCCGCGCGGCTGCGAAGCCTGATGCCCCTCTAACAATGTAGTCACGCGTGGGAACAGCACGGTGGGCTGGCTCACTACTTGCAGCTTAGCTAAGGTCATTGTCCGCTTGGGAAAAATAAGGTGCGTATTGTTCAGCAGAAATGCTGACTGCAGTTGTCAAAGCCCTGGGTTTAACCATGTTTAAAGGACGTCTGTCTTCAGAGCCTTTCTGGATACAGATGTGTATAAGCAGCACAGCTGTTTGGTTTACGCTAGCTGAGGCCCTGGTCCCACAACATACGTATGTTCTTTGGGGTCTGAGCAAACAGAGAAAGCTAAAATGCAGATTCTAGTCTTGCAGTGAACTCCATGGGAATAGATCCCACTTGGTACTTATTACAGAACAGGGCATTAGCACTGTGGTCTTCCTTTAATTTAAAAATGACTCTGTGGGCCCCTTTATGTCCTAGATCTGACCTACATAGTTGCAACAAGGTTTGTCTCTATTTGCAGTACAAAATCTCAGGAGGGTGAGGTGGATTTTGTTTGCTCACACATGAACAAGTTGGCAGTTTAATTCTGATACCAAAATCTCTTGTCCTCTGGTTTGTTATCCACTGTCTCTCTTCTTGGGAGAGGGGAAAATTGTCTGAAGTTGTCTTATAGCGGAGACAGGCTGTTTGTTGATAAATGTCAGATAGGCATATGGACCCTGGTTATATTTTTGGTGCCCATTTTATGTATGAGCTGAATAAACATAAGAACATCAAGTTGAGAAGGAAAACTGCAGGATCTTCTTACTGCTTTGGTTTCACTTCCAAGTTGAACAAGGCTTCCTAAAACATTTCCAGCTTGTGTTATGCTTGTGTATTTGCCCACGATGATCTGGTGGAACTTCAGTACCTGGGATGGGGACAGGGGGGAGTTGTTCCCTTAGTAGGGGAGTTGTTTTCTGACCAGGTCCCAGCAGCCTGTGCTTCAGTACCCTCGGCTCCTGCCTGTGTCCCGTACCATTCCACTTTACAGTACTTTCAATTCCTTCCTTCTCATACAGCGTTTCCAGCTCCTTCCTTGTACCAGCTGTGTGCACACTGGTTGCCCAGATGGCCAAGGCAAACAGACAACTGTTGAGCTAACGCTGCAGCCTTTCCCTCAGCGCTCCCCAGCTGCCCATTTCCAATAAACATATAAACTCTGTCTTCAAAACATCTACTGTTTTCTCAGATGTTTGAAATAAGCCAATGGATCCAAAAGCTTACCAGTGAAAAGTGTGATTATATAAACTTTGTTTCCATAGGAAACCAGGCTTAAAAGAAAGTTGTTCTGTGAGGAGAATTAACGAAACCTGGTTTCCTGAGGACTTGTTTGCTACATCCTACCATAGTAGCTCCTGCCTGTCTCCTACCACTCTCAGGCCTCCAGTAGCTTCTCTCTCCCCAGGACTGTGCCCAGGTGCTGCTGGTGTTTGGATCTGCCCCATCTGTATATGTGCGGCCAGCCGAGTCCAGTGTTCCCGTTTGCTGAGTGGCCAGCAGGCTGCTGGGAAAGATTGAGGATATATACTGAGTTGTCCTGGGCTTCTTGAGGATTCTGTCCTCCATCTGACCAGCTCATGGATGTATTCCTATGACAAATTTGACAGAAATGTGGGTAATGGATTCTGAAGTTACTAAGGAATATTATGAGGTGAGGTGGACAGACATGGACAGAATTGCTTCGTTTCTCTCGGAAGATTTGACAATATATCAGGCAGTTACAGATTTTTACAGTTGCAGGCATAGACAATGTTGTGGTTAAAATGCTTGTAATCTTTCATGTTTGTCTACATCCTAGCTCTCAGCTAGATGCGGTTGCGCATGCAGAAGGTTTGAGCGTAGACTGTCACAAAGATTTTGCCAATAGATAGTGAGGCTTTTAACAGAAAAAAGAGTTGGAGAAATGACAGATAAGTAAACACACGTGAAGCCTTGTGCACTGGGTTACTACACTCATACACAGACTAGGCAGTGTGCGGAGAGTGGAAGTGACAGAATGAGTCTGAAAAATCTAAGCAAAGGTCTGTGGGAGCCTGCCTGTGAAAAAATAACAAGGCTTGCACAGAGAGGGAAAGCATGAACTACGGAGGAGTTGGCCAGAGAGAGGAGGATAGGAAGATTGATCTGGTGAGAGTGAGGTATGTTTTGGGAGGAGGAAAATGTCCTTACTGTACAGACTGTTTCTTCAAGGCATTTTTCAGGATGTACTGGAGAGCTTTTAAAGACCTTTTGATAGGAGATCCCAAAAGGTATAGTGTATTTAGGAGAAAACGTGTGTTTAGACAGGAATTAGAGCATACTTAACCATATTTATTTCAGATTGGCATCGCTTGAGCTCTGATTTTTTTTGTGTGTGCATTTGTGCTGACAAACTAAACCTTTGCCTGCCCTCAGACCTTATCTGTCATTTGGAGCATAACAAAATCCTTGCAAATGGTACACAAGTATTTTTGAGATAGTAGCTTTCTAGCTCTATGATACAAAAGTAAGGTTATAGCAGGTGGCATATCGTTGATCTTGTGACTCCAGTAAAAACTGTTTTCTGGGATGTGGTCCACTGCTACCTATGTAGGCTGCATATTATGGTAGCTGTGATTTTGCTGCTGTTTGTAACAGGCAAGTTTCTTACTGCTTTTTGAACTGAGAGTACAGTGGTATGATGTAGGCATTTAGTGCTAGTAGGCATGCTTTAGTTCAGGTGTTTGTGTGCACAGTGACCCCACTGTGATATTTAGAAGTCGTTGTTATTTGGATATTGACTTGGAAGACTTGTTACTTGCTGAGAATACAGACTTGGTGGTATGTAATGTGAGACAGGAATGTAAATAAAATTGATCAGGCAATAGCCCAAAGAAGTAGTGAAAAACAGTATTTCTTACGCAAACCTGCCAGTTGACTACACTATTAAAAAGCTTGTGTGGTTGTTTATTTCTATTTTCTTTTCCAGATTTATCAGGAGTATGGTAAAATGGTAGCAGGAGGATGAAGTTTTTCTGTACTTCTGTAAAACTGAGTTTGGGTGGTAAAGCAACAAAACTCTTTGGATTATGTCTTATGTTTAGTAATGGTAGCTGGAGATAATGCTAAGCAGAAGCTCAGGAAAAGAAGACAAAACAAAACACTTAAGAGTTACCTGACCTTGGTAAGAGATCAATGTGGTATTGTGGGACTGGAGGTACACAGAGATTACTCTGTCATTGTATCACATTAGCTCTGGTCAGACACTTCAAAACGTACTTGACTTCTGAAAACTTTATTTGGGCTTTTCCTTCTTGGATGCCTTCTGGCTTAAACAGCATCTGCTGTCATTTGTGTACCCTGTATTCTCACGACTTCTGTAGAAGCAAGCTGCTGCTCTGTCCTTTTACGTCTTTTTGTCAAGCGTGAAGACCTTTGTCTTGTCCTCTCACCCCTATCAGTTTCTGGAACTACTTCAGTTTTGGGTCTACTTCTGAAGTTACTCCTGGGTTTACTTGTTTCATTGTCCTAAACCCTTCTGCCTTTTGTTCCACAGAGTTTTGCTCAGAACTCATCCTGTTTTTACCTTTTTAAAACATTGGGGGGTTGTTATTATTTCATTTCTGTGGCCACCTTTCCCATCTCTGTCCTTGTTCCAGGACCAGCTTCACACTTCCTGAGCTTTCATAATCTTCTTTTTCAATTCGAGCCTTATCCGAAGACTTGTCCTTTTCTTCTTCAAATTACTTTCTTCCAAAACTGTAAATATTTTCTTACACACCTCAACGCCGTCTCTCTTGCCATCTTCAATTTAAAACAAAGTTTAAGTCCTCGCTCTCCACGGTAAACTTCTTCATGAAGGGATTAATTTTTGTTGGCTCACACAGCAAAGAGCATAATGTTGGCACCTGAGGAGCAATGTGCAGGCTCTGCAGCTAGCCTGTGAAATCGATTGCATAGCAACCTTCGGGGTGTTTTGTTGTTTGTTGGAGAAAAGCAGCTGATGATTCATTTCGTCAGATATCAGTAAAAAGTCAGAGTCAACTCACCTGCTTAAAGCTAGGCAAAATCAGGGAGTAATTGTATAACTTGAGGAGAAATGTTTGGTGAGGATTGGTTGTTTGCTGAAGGGAATTACTGAAATGTCTTATAGCAAATATTTAAAATTTTTTTTGTAAATTCTGTCTGCATTGTTGGCAATTTTCAGCCAAAATTAGTTTCAAAGCTGTCACAAAAGATAAACTAAGTAAATAACCTTTAATTTTAGTGGTGGCTCTAGTTATATTCTCCCTCCCATACCCCCAAGGAGAGTACCCCTAGAGAAACTCAGCATTCCTGAAAATCAGTGCCCGGCTTGAGCTCCAAAGGTGTGAAACATTCCTGTCCCATGCTTTGGTTGGCAGACACTGGGCTATGAGGCTTTCTTAAAATGTATGTGTACATGTATACATATCTCATAATAAGGAGTAATGGTTCTGAAATGAACTGTGTTCTTCTGTGTAACTTCTTATAAACTCTAGTGGATCTTAAAAAGTAATGAAAGCAGATCTTGGTAACAGCAATGTTCAAAATGAATTAGAATTACTAGTTTTAAGGAAGTGAAATCATGAAGTTACAATGAGAAGGTACAGTTACAGCCCCATTTGCTCTAGTTGCTTTCTTAGATTGAAGAATATTATTATTTAGAGCTCTCCTTCTGGGTGAGTCTGTATTTACAAGAATGAGGGCTTTCAGGTCAGGTGCATATTCCTTGTCTGTGCTACTCAGTCTTGCGCTTGCATTGTAATATTCAGATTAACATACTGTTGGGACAAATACAGCCTGCCCAAACAGAACTAAGGTGAACAATAATATGTTTTCATTTCTGTATAAACTGATTTCTTGTCTTTCGCTGTTAGCACAAGCACTTATTTTCCAGTAGATTGAAATCAATCATAAAATCATTTGAGGTGTAAAAGACCCTTGGGATCATCAAGTCCAACCATCAGCCCTGTTCTACAAAGTTCTCCCCTACACTATATCCCCCAACTTCTCATCTAAACCACCCTTAAACACATCCAGGGACGGTGACTCCACCCCCTCCCTGGGCAGCCTCTTCCACTCTGACCACTCTTTCTGTGAAAATTTTTTTCCTAATGTCCAGTCTAAACCTCCCCTGTTGCAGTTTAAAGCTGTTCCCTCTTGAATAGTTTTTCAGAATATGACTGGCTCTCACTCGGGCTGCCTTCCACACCTCACCCTCTTCTCTTGAGCTGCCTTCACACATACAGTGACAGCTGAGAGCAGCATTTTACCTGTTTCTGCTGTTCAGAAGCATCTAAAGTGCTTATCGTATTACATGCAGAAATGGTAACTCATCCTTTCTCACTGTAACTTGATATCAGGCCACTTCTTGGGGCACAAATTTCTGCTATTTTCACCAAGAAACAGGTACAGCACCACTTCCTTACCTCAGAAGGAAATTAAAGCCCTATTCTGTAGCAACTTTCCAAACAGCACAGAATACTTCAGACCCCTCAACCATCCCTTGTATGATCAGGGCCTCATTGATCAGGGTTTGCTGTCTCCAGAGACGACCATAATATTTTTTTATGGGTAGCTGACCACTTGAGTTCAGGGACAAGTTCACTGTACCCAAAACTCATTTGTCTCTCACTACCCCTTAGGTGGAGAGACAGGTTTTCACATACCTGCTATACAGATAAGATATTGTGAACAAAATATGTGAATCACTCTGAAGACAAATAACTTTTACTTTGTTTGTAAAGTTACGGTCACACTGTCATAAATCTGGGGCTATAGGCAATGTAACAGTGTTGGTTTTGCATCACTGAACTATTTTGGAAAGCTGGTTTGAAGGGAAAAAAGTAATGTGGGTTTTTTTTTTCAAATGCATCAATAATCTTCAATTTAATTTATATACCCACAGGTGTCAGCTACCTCCAAACCTTCTTAGTGCAGTGATATGGAAACATTTTTACTGAATATTACATAGTTAACAGGGGACCACAGTACTAGTTTGAAGCATCCCTGAGACTTGGTAGCCTTCTTTCACCCTACCCTCTACATTTCATGGGGTTTTTATGTTGCTGGAAGTGGTTGCTATTAACATTAAACTGCTTGTTCACAGTTCAGTTTTAACTCATTGTCATTAGGACACTTTCACTTTCTTTCCCGATTCAGCAGACAGGTTTTATAGGAGGTATTTAAGAGGCAAAATGTGTACCTTGGGAAGGGCCAGACTGAACCGAGCTGTCACCTGGGGGGGAACAACGATGGGGAAAAAAAAAAAATCAGATGGTAAACTGGGCTAAAAGCCATGCTTCTGCATCATCAGTGTTTTACCTGTAAGTTGAGTGGTGCTCAGGTTAGTCGCTGTGCTGGAAAGAGTGATTTTGAAAACAGGAAGGTCTGACAGTTTGTTACCAAATTTCCCTGTCCCTCTTGGTGTGCTCTTTGTGACTGTTTCCAAGTGTTTCAGCTGATTACTCTTTGTTGGACTGGGCTGCGCAGTGGTGTTACCTGCACATATAATAATCACTAGTGCTGCTGCCAGGAGAAACGCTTGTTCTTGCCCTTGTGATGAGCCCTCCCCAGATGCTTGTGAAAATATTTTGGAAACCAGATTTTGGAGAAGGAGGGTTGAAGCCAGAAATCAATAAATAAAAACATTCAAGCTTTAACTCTGATCAGGTCTTTCATGGAGTTCATTGCATGAAGGTCGGAAGTATGTGGAGTACAGGGCCATTTTTTGGGTGACAGTGCTGGCTTGAGTAACTTAAGGTGCCCCTCTGCAGATAGGTAGGCATTGCATATACTTGATGGGTCATCTCGCATTGTTGGAGCTGCTGTGCTGCTGCCCTCCCTGGTCTCTCTGACTCGTACTGGTAGCGGCGTTTTGTAGACAGATGATGAACTGTGCACTTGGCTCAAAAACTAACAGTAGTAGGTGATTCACACATAAACCAAAGAAGGTGGTTAATGTTTGGGTGGGTCAACAACCTGGATCATTGAACTACCTTGTGGCTGGGTTGTATGAATGCCAACACTGACATGTGGGAAGGTAGGAGAGCCACGTAGCTGGGAATTAGGGAAGGGGTCAGCTGTAGTCCTAATTTATTTAAGGTGCTGTGGAGTCATTTTTGAGCTTGCATGTGCTTTTATGCTAGTACTCTCATACTGTGCCAGATCTGCTTCTGCATTGATGGCTTGCTCAAAGGATGTGCCTCACTGTCATCTGCTGTTTGCCACAGCCTTAATCTTTGATGGAGATGTACCTCAACGATACACTCAGGCCCCTCAGAACCATTGTCCCCGCTGTAACCTTTCCAGGCAGGGCACTGTGTCCACACAGACACTGAAGAGGTCTGTGATCTGTTGTTTGGCCAGCAAGTCATAGTCTGGTTGTCCTTTGGTTGCTGCTGGTAAATTAACTTGGCCTGTGCAGCTTGTTTTCCCGTGACATGATTAATAATGACTGCTTTATACACTTATTGTTAAATCGCATGAGAAGGCTTTTCTATATTAGTCCTACCACAGCTCAGGGTGCCATTTGTGGTTTTCATGATTAGCATAGCTTGTGCAAAGAGAAATCTCTGATGGTTCTGAGCATTTCTCAGAGATGTGCCCTAGTATCCATTTCCATTTGGGTTTTGACCACATTAAGCTAATATTATGAAGATAATTTCTGTCCTCATAATTGAAATACAGTTGATTAACTATGTTACATGGTCTTTATACACCAACACTTTACTGTCAAAGGCTTGTTGAGGGGCGAGACTTCTTGCAGCCCATTGTAAATATAGAAACACAGATGTGGCTTTAACTGTGGTGTAGGTGAGGTTTATGAGAAGAGGCACAATTTCAGGGTTGGTTTTTTTTTCTTGTTAATTTGATGTTGAGATTACAGATACTTTTTATATTTTTTGTGGTTATTGGTTTTACAGTTGACTGCAGAAGATACATAGTTAACCACAAGGAAGTAAAGATGTCATTCCCCCCCTTCATTTTTTTTTTTTTTTCCCCCCTTAAGAATGAAAAAAAATATGGGTAAATTATAGTGGCAACAAATGAGAGGCAGTAAACAACTCAAGTCTATTCTGTCCATATGTCTTGTATCTTCAGGAAACTAGGCTACGCGGCTGTTCTTACTGGTTGTCAGATGTCAGGAAATCTACCTGGGAGCTCTCTCAAGGGACAGATCTTTAGAAAACCAGAGGTCATGGATTCTGGTTACTAATAGAAAAGTGTTGGTGAAATTGGAGCCATGAACTTAAACTACAGTTCTCTGCAAAAGCCTTGGCCATGGCAGTTGCTGTTATGATTTCCGCTGTGTAGTGAGTGATGCTCTCTGGGCATTTCCCCTTTTGTGCAGATCACTGAAAGGCTACGGGAAGACAGCAAAACACATGTGTTTTAAAACAAATGTTTGGGCTTTTGGGCACAAGTGTATGTAAATGCAGATTTTATGTTCCAAGCATAAACTTGATTTTGAGTTCAGTGGGATCTGCAGGAATACAGTTTTATAATTTTGTGTTTTGTTTATTTTTAGGGGTACCAGAAGATGCTTCAGTGGTGATACCTCTTTCACAATGCAAGTTATGAATGAAATTCACTAACTAACATCCCCTTCCTCACCCTGATCTCTGATAGACTTCCTGTAACACTGGGAAGAAAGGGTCAGGGGAGAAGGGTTCAAGGTCACCATGAAGCTGAAGCAGCGAGTTGTGCTGTTGGCCATCCTCCTTGTCATCTTCATTTTCACAAAAGTGTTCCTCATTGACAATTTGGACACCTCAGCTGCCAACCGGGAGGACCAGCGCGCCTTTCACCGTATGATGGCAAGCCTCCATGTAGAACTGGACCCCCGGCTTGACCATACCTTGCAGTCCCCTTGGGAGATTGCAGCCCAATGGGTGGTGCCCCGCGAGGTGTATCCTGAGGAGACGCCCGAGCTAGGGGCTGTTATGCATGCCATGACAACAAAAAAAATAATAAAAGCTGATGTGGGATACAAAGGCACCCAGCTGAAAGCTTTGCTAATACTTGAAGGAGGACAGAAGGTTGTCTTCAAACCCAAGAGGTAAATATTGCCTTCAATGATTGAATTAATAGCTAATTTCTGGATTTTTTTTTTTTTGATCTCCATGCTGTTGCATTAATGTTTAAGTTACAAATTTACACAGAAATGGAAAGGCTGCTCTGTTATTTGTGTGACAGGCAGTATAGAGCCTTGCCGGTGCTCTAGTAACATCAGGTTGCTGTGCCAGCTGTCTCTCAGGCTCTATAACTTTGATGCTCAAAGCAGCCTGTCTTGAGGTTGAAAGAACAATCACTGTGTTCAGTCCTGAGGGAATGCTGGTTGGATCTGATGTTTCTAAGCAGTGTTTTCCCAATTGTGGAAGTGCAGGTTCTGGCAATGTGGAGACAGGTCTTGCCTACTCTGTCTGAGTAAGGGTCATGTCAAACTGCCATGAGAGAATGCAGTTCAAGAACAGGGAAAGAGTGAAAGTTGTCAGTTGTCTTAAAAGAAAATCTGGGTGTCTGATGAAGCTGCATGAGGACTGTAAAAATGTCTTGGTAGGTCAAGTGAAAGCCTCTGAGTTTCCTGTCTGCCGATAGTGAATGCTGGAGGAGAGATGTGAGAGTGGACAGGTAGTGATACTTCCTCAGTATGGCCTCTGTACTCAGTGATCTACAGGAAAATTTGACATGATTGAACATTTATGAAGAGTGTTGTGCAGTCTGTAATGCTTTCTGAATGGTTTTCCTTCAGGGAAAGAGAAGAAAGATAGATGTAAAAAAGCAAGGCAGGTGTGTTTTATGAGAGTGCACTGCAAATGTAAAGTGTTGTCATCGCTGAATGCATACATCTCTCCCCAAAGGATATTGGGTTGAGCAAGCATAAAGTTTTTCTGTCATGTTGATGAATGATTAGGGAATGAGAAAAGCAGTCTGCCCTCTACTTCTTTATTTCACAGTCCTGTTTCTGTATGGTCAGTTACTGGTCTGTCTGGAGCTTCACTGTGGGGTTAGGCTGTGTCTAAACAGTGGCAGAAGTCTTGGTACAAGACAGCTCACCCAATAAATGCAGTAACAAGACATGCCACTTCTATAGTGCTTTCTGTGTGAGTGAGTGCTGTAAAGCGTTTCACCAAGCATTAAATTACATTTCTGTAATGGAATGTCTGTACAGGTGAATGCAGTGACTATGCTCCATCAAGGACATGTGCAGCTGGGAATGTTTATAGGAGCACTAGACAGTTTATAGGAGCTCTCGACAGTATGGCCCTAACTGTACTGGTATACCTGTGTTCTGTTTGTGACTGCTGAGTAGCTAGGCTTGTAGGTATTGTTCTGTCATTGCAAGATAGTCTATTTAACTAGCTTTTGACCTGAAAGGTATGTCACTACTAAAAATCATTATGAGAAAACTTACAGGTTGGGGAAGAGTGAAGTCTCTTGTTACTTTTGCTCTAGAAAGGACTAGATGCCTACTGTGCAAGAATTTGGTTGTGTTTTACCAGTAAGTTTAGCTCTGTAGCTTTCAAAATGTGACCATGTTTTCAAAAGCCTGCTGTAAGTACATACAAAAGACCTGACTTCAAGGACAGGTTCTGAGGGTTAGCTGTATCATTTCAAAATTACTTGAAATCCAGCCTAAGTTAGTAATGATTAATAGTTGCTACCATCACATGCTAGTGGTATATGTGAAATAAGATGCTTGTTTGGTCTAAGTTCCAATTTGGCAGGAATCTGTCAGATCCTCCTCCCAAAAACTGCATACCATCCTGCACTGGTTGATTCTCTTTTGAGCTGCCTTGCAGGGAAGCTAAAGTATTTGCTCAAATTGATGAAATGGACTGTCGTCTTGCCCCAGATCTTCTCTGAGCAGGATTAAAACGTCAAAGTAGAGCACTGTGATTTCTCTTACACTGTTGCTGCTGCTGCTTGAACCTGAAGTCTGTTGGAAATAATCCACTTTACACAATTTGATACATAGATGGAAATGAGAAAATAGGCAATCTAATTTGGCCTTACTTTATTTGGATATGTGTTGCATTTCACCCATTTTCTCAGTATTGATTGTGGTATTTTGTGCTCATCTGAAGCATGCTTCTTAAGCTGTATCTAGACCTGATTCACATGTCAGGAATCTCAAAAATTTGTGTTTGCCTTGACTATTTAAGTAACATCTATTAAAAAGGAAAAAAAAAGGCAAAAAGCCCACCACTTCACCAAAACATACTATTATTGTAGTGAGTGTCTAATTTCTATTTCTTGTTGTTCATTATGTCTTTTTTCCACCAGAATAAAGGGTCTTTCTATATCCAGTATTGTCCTCAGGTTCACACTTGCTGATCTTCTGGCTACTAAAGATTGCATTTGGCATTTCTTCCACGATATCAGATTGTATTTTCATGTTAATCTACAATCCATTCTAACCCCGGAATCATTTGTGGAGTTGCTACTTTCCAGTTTAAATAGTTCCCTGTTCTGTAGCTAGGTCTGTGCTCTTTGTTCTTAGATGTGACTTGACATATGGTTGAATTAAAACTCATTAGTTTCAGTGGGCACCGCTTCCCAAGCTCTTGAGACCACTGTACATTACTGACCTTTCCTCCTTATTTACTACTTCAACAGTCTGTATGCTGTTTAATCTCACTAATATTTCTTCCCTCTCCCATTGGCAATCATTTAGAAAGTGACCTAGAGTCTGTTTAACATAGCACTGTTGTTGTACTTGTTACTCCAAACAGCAAAATAGATGGAAATCCCATATGAATCACTTTGTTTGTTTTATTTCAATTACAGATATGCCAGGGATTATGTAGTGGAAGGAGAACCATACGCTGGCTATGACAGACACAACGCGGAAGTGGCAGCCTTTCACTTGGATAGGTATGGAATTATTGGGTTACCTGGTTTTATTGTCTCTGGGAAACACTTTTTCAGAGCTGGGGAAAAGGAGTACCTTGAATAATACACCTCAGATTTCTAACCTACCAGTATAACACGTTGCAGCCAAAATAAAAATTAGCTTTTCCTGTGAAACTTCAAAGATCTGTGCATCTTTGGATTAGGACTTTTGTGAAAAACCTGAAAAGGAAAGTGAGCCCTGAAACTGCTGATACTTCGTATTATATGGAGGAAGGATCTTAGCCAAATCCTGTGGAAGAGTCTGAAATTCTGAATATATGTACTATGTTAATGCCTAGTACACTAAAAAGTGTAAGTCTAATGTCTAGACTAACAATTTAGTCTAGCCTAAATATGAATCAGTGTATCCTAGAGGAAAAATAGTTATTCATATATTTATTGTATTCAGGGGTAGCCTTTGATTTTGTGGACCTGAGCTGAAGGTACCATTACTAGGAGAAAAACAGTTACAGGACATAGAGAGAATGGGACAGAAAAAGCAGTGACCAAACATTGTAAAGCAACAACTCAAAGACTCCTTCCAGTGTCCAATCCCCTCTTTGTTAGCTCTTCCTTGCTGTCTGTTTGATTGTAGTTTTGTGCTTGTTTCTCTGGCCTTTGTCTTCTCTCTGTGGGCATGCACCTCTCTATGCTTCAAGAACACCTACCAGAATTTACCTGCCCACATAACTTCAGTACGTACCTTTGTTCTGAATGGTGACAGTTACACATTTTGTCTGAGGTTGCAGTTGTTTCTAGAAGGATCGTAATCATATTTTATGTTTACCACTAATGGGGAGGTGGTGCTATCCAGGATTGTGGCCTTTCAGCTCTGGGTCTGAAAATACAGGGACAGGTTTTCCAGATCTAAGCATTGTGCTTATTTACTTGGAACACCTGCATTTTCTCAAGCTCTACATAACTCTCTGTATTGGCTATGAATTTTGTCTTTATGCATACATGATTTGTTCAGGCAGACATTTTGTGTTGCCCTTTCTTAGAGATGTATTATACTTATAGAAGGGGGCTGAATATCTAAAAAAATACTTCGCAGCTGTTAGAGTGACTCTTCTCAATCTCTCTGTGCAATGTAGATTGTCTCTTTTTCAGAAGGGACAGTCCCTTTTGTGTCTCCTTTTCTGAGATGCAAAGACTAAGAAAAGGATACCAAAAGTACATTAAGAGAGTTGGGGCTGACATTGTATTGATGTTTGTACTCCTCTTTTAAGCACTTTAAAAATTCCATTACAATACCCAAGTATTTGTGGTCACAGACTGTAGCAGACATGGGAGTGGAGCCTGGATCTTGTGACTGCAAGTTTTATGATTATTCATCCCACCTCTCCTTTCTTCCAGACACTTCAGGAATTTAGTTTTGTTCTACCATTCTCTTTTCCCTTCTTCCCCTCATGCCAAACAAAATAACTCCTAGATTGTTTACTTTCAAGTATAAATGAATTTGGCTTAAACATAACATTTTAATAGATAGTAATTCCCACAAATTATAAATGATCTTTCCAGGTGACCATGGATACCTATTGTATGAGGTCTACTTTCTGAGAGTTGGAGCATGGTGCATCCTGTGTTGCTCTGCTGTAAATGCTGTAACAAAGGAGTGTGGCTGATGGCCTATAAAGCAAGTTTAACATCCAGGCACTTAAGAAAAATGAGTTTCCTTACTTTGCCTTGGAGAAGAGAGAAGGTTGCTGCAGGGTTCCAACTTTATTTCTTTGGTCTCAGCTATCTCAATTTCAGACAATGACACATAGACTGGGTGGTTTGTTTTGTCTTCATTTAGAACTGCTGCCTATGTTGCAAATTCTCATGTCATGTTTTTTCACCCCAAATCAGAATTCTGGGTTTCCGACGAGCTCCACTGGTGGTTGGCAGGTTTGTGAACCTACGTACAGAGATTAAACCAGTAGCCACAGAGCAGCTTCTAGGTACTTTCATGACTGTGGGTAAGTAGATTCCATGGAATGTGCAGCCTAGTAAAGAAAAATTGTTTTAATGGGGAAAAAGAGCCATGGGAATCTGACACATTTACCTATGATACAAGAAACTGGTGGGTCTATTTCTGTGCCAAGAGAGATTGTAACACTTGTATAGCCCCATTTGGCAGGGGAGGAGGACTTGATTTTCTCCAAGTAGTTTTTCTTCTGTAACTTCTCTGTGTTCCCTCATGCTGCTGTTACAGATGGGGGATTTTGTGAGTAAGAATTTTCTCTCTGCTGTCAGAGGTGGTTAGAAAAGTCTATGATTAGACCTGAAAGGAAAAAAATTTAATTGTATTTCAATACGAACACAGTGGTGATTTGGGATAATTTATAGAACTGATGCGTCAGTTGGTATTGGATGTTGTTTGTGCTACATCAGAGTCTGCTGAGCATTCATAACTAAATGTGTCAGAACTTCCGTATGTTGTTTACAGTAATAATGCTGTGAAGGGCACTTAATGGGAATTATTAATGTGAACTCCTACCAGGTGGTCATTAGGCACCAAGAAATGACTTATGCTGCAGCCTTAACTCCTTCAGGCTTTCATAAAATATGCATTTATTACCTTTTTTTTTTCCTAATAAGACTCTAGAGGTGATTGTTCATTACAGCTGATAAATATGTGTACCTGTAATTTCTATTACAAGCACTGTTGGTAGTCTCACCTACTAAATTTGCCTTACACTTTCAGTTATAAAGTGTAACTTTCGGGTGAGAGTAGCTCTGCCTTGCCAAACCCTTTTTGCATTTGGATCAGGTATCTGCCTCAGGCAGACTTTACTTTTTCTAATTTCAGCCCAGTTGACTAAGCAGTTTTCTAGCAGAAATGCTGACTTAAAAAGCATAGCTCCAGAAATTTTTGTTGCCTTTCCTTAGATTTCTTGGAACCACCTTTTTCTGTAGAGCATGAACCAAAGAAATGGCTGGATCTAGGGAGAAGATTGTTGTCTCTTGTCAACCCAAATTTGACTAAGTTTATGAGGTTTTGAAGAACAGATAATTCATGCATTCACTCAGTGCAGATTTGCTAGAGTTAGAGCTAGAATCTCAAAGAATTCTGTCTCCTGCTACAGGCCACGGATAGGAAGAGAGACTTGTAGGGCTTTCCAGACAAATAAGAGATTTGGTCTGCTGCAAGCTTTGTGTTGTTAATGACCATCTCTAATGTCTTCAAGTTGTCTGACTGGGGTAGTAGAGCATAAGAGCCGGGTCTGGATGGAGCACTGCAAAGGAGTGCTGGCTGGCTAAAGGATTGTGATGTGTAAAGATGGAAAGTGAAAAACATGTCTTTCAGTGAGTTGGGCTGGTTTGTGGGGATGTTGGGTGTAGGGTCAAAGGAAGAAAAGACAGGGAATAAGTAGAATCACAAGGAAGTGAGACATGTTCTTCCAAAATATTATTCAAATATCTGTGAGTATGGAACTGGAATTAACATGGCAAGAGTCAAGCAAAGGCAGGTTAGAAGGGTGAAATAGAAAAGCTTAAGATACAAGTGTTAATCTAGGCTACATAGATTACTTTACGCTACAGGCTACATAGGCCTTAACGGACTGAAGACTACAGGGTTTCATTGTTCCACTGATGTCAGAAGACACTCATGAAAGTTTTGAGAGACCTGCATTCCTAGATTGTGTAAGAATGACAGCTTGTTTGTGTTTCCCTGGCTGATCAGCTCAAGTAACTGAGAAGTGTAGCAGCTCTCAGGACTCCAAATCCATTTGAATTCTGCTTAGTCTTTTTTCAACTGTCTATTTCTGGTCAACTTTTTCAAAAAAGGGGAAAATCTGACACATGAAGTGTGAAATATAAAAAACAAGCAGTGCTAAGGTTGCAAAGTCAAGGTCCTAAGGACTAGGAAGGAATCACAAAAACTTGTTGATAATGTAATGTATTAACTCCCAGTGTGATTAAAACATTAGAAGATATAATTACTCTCTCCTTTGAATATTAGTCTTTAATGTTGCTTTGAATCAATAGATGTCTGTTTAATCTCTTTTTAGCCTCTCCCTCTCAGAGATAGGAAGCATCAGGTCAAGTGCAGTGAAATCCTATTGCAGGGAAGTCTCTGCTGCAACGATATGCTCCTGACCTTCAATTTGCATCTCTTGGATTAAATTCTGCTCTTTTGATACCTCTTTTGGTTTTTGGGGTTTTTTTTAAGGTAATAACACTTGCTTCTATGGGAAGTGCTACTATTGTCGGGAAACAGAACCAGCTTGTGCAGACGGGGACATCATGGAGGGGTCAGTGACTCTATGGCTACCAGATGTCTGGCCTCTTCAGAAGCATCGACACCCATGGGGTAGGACTTACCGTGAAGGCAAACTTGCCAGGTATGAGAACATGATAGAGTTATTCTTTATATGTGGTAATGTGTACTAGAATTACCCTTGCAATACTGTGGCTAATTAAGGAGCAAGTGTTCTCAAAACCTAGAGTTTTGCTAACAGCTTTCTTTATATGAGAGTAGAAGTCTAGGATGAGATTTTAAATCAAATGAGCAAGAAAGAAATCTTAATTGTTTTCCACAATACTAAGTGCTTTCCTCTTCCTACTTCTTGTCTAGAACAGAACTCCACCATGCAGTCACTCTGTGCTCTAAAAATCGTGCCTCTGGGCAAACCGAGACTCTTCTCTTGTGCCACTAGACCTTCTTCTGACATGGTGCCTCTCTGTGGCCCCCTAAAATACAGTAGTGCTGTGCTGTTTTTTGCCAGACCTGATGTCATGGTCCTTGTAGTTTGTTTGAAGAGTTGTGGAGCTGGTTTAGCTTAAGTAGGTAGGCATTGAAAAGTTCTTCTTTGCTTTGAATACCATCAGTATTTGGTGACCACACTCAGCCTCTAAAGAATGCTTTTAGAGAAAGAAACATGGGATCTAGCAGTCTTGTACAATAGATGTAACATGTCTGAGTATTTGGGTTGGAGATGTTTTTGCCATGACCAGAACAAATGGATTTGAACTTAGTAAATTTTTCCAAGTCTGTGTTCTGGACAAGTGATTAGAAATGGATTTTTAGTGCTTGATCTAAAATATTCATTGATTTCCAATGACATGATTGTTCTCATATTCTCATCCAAAGACTTCATTGAATTGTTTTAGAGTATTAAATGTACAGTTTGATTTTTGAACAACAGATGTTGTCTCCTTTCCAACAGGTCAAACTCAGCTGTATGTAGTAATGGTAAATTGCAGTAATGAGTGGACTGAATTTTTTGGAAGTGTTTCTTTTTTTGAGAGACTGCTGTTCATCATAAACTGCCTGCTTACCCTTATGCCTATGCTGCTTTGATATTCGCTGTATTTTAAACTTACTTGCTCTTGGCTCTTTCAGATGGGATTAATCACATGGGTCTGTTGTTTTGCACCTTGTCATGTTGCGCTTTTCACTTTGAAAGCATCAGGAGAATTAAATGTTCTAGATGTCATGCCCTTCTTTTTCTGTGTCGGGTAATTATGGGAAAATAACTCTGTGAGAATTTTCTTCCTGATCTAGCTGCTTATACTGTCCTGAGTTGACCTTTTGAACATAATTCATATAGTCACATTAGTGTACATAATTTTTAATGGACGTGTAATAGATAAAATCCCTGACCTTTGAAGTCCTGTGCTAATACAGTCTAAATGATCAGAAATAAATGTCAGAGAAAGGTCTGTCTTGAAAGAATGAATGGCAAATGAGAAGAGAGAGGAGCATAGTATGTCTGAAAAATTGTTACAAGGAGATTAAGTAGTGATCTGAAGTAAAATGAGAGAAACATTTGAGGGAGAAAGGGGTGTAGCATAAAAGAAGTGTATCCAGTACAAGGAGGAGTACCTTCTGAGACTTGTGCCTTGTGGATTTGTGCTGCAAGTTGGATGTAAGTTGGACCTTGATACACAAGAATGATGAAACTAGAGACAGCATTTGAGGAGTGTGTGACATGTTAACAAAAATGCTGAGAAGATAAATTTTTGGCCACTAATTTGGATAACTGAAGGAAAGATGGGATATTGGGAGCTTAGGCTCCAGACTGTAGAAAGTGAGGTGGGGTATGTGGCAGTTCTAGTAGTTAAGTTCTGATCTTCTTCCTGCTTTTATGACTCTGGAGTTTTGAGCACGTCAGTGATTCTCTCCAGTTTGTGTTTCCTCCATTTCTGTTTCCAAGTCACAGATGGTTTAAGGCATTTCCAACTTAACTGCTGTTTTGTGAAGGATTGTTTCAGTCTTTACATGGAAGATGTTATAGATGTATTTGTTACTTAGGTTGACAGACAGAAAGGATATACACCAGAGATTTGGCTGTTTTGGTGGTGGTGTTGAATAGCTTTGAAAACTGTAAAGAAGAAAATGAGATAATTTAAAATCTTAGCTTTGGAGAATTGAGACATGACATCTGTGTTGTAAGACCACAAGTGCATGCCTAGGTTATCTGTGGGAGTCTTGCCACTGGAGAAGGTGGTGAGATATTCTGAAAGGAACGTAGAGAGGGAAGAGACAACTTTGAGTGAAGGAGAATGAACAAATATGCGGTCCTTCTCCTCAGGACAGAGGACGTCATCAGTAACCATGATGAGGCTATTTGCATTAGAAAGAAAAAAGGAAGATGATAGCTGGAAAGCAAGACAATAGAAAGCAATAGAAATAGACACAGTACTTGAAGTCCTTAGTTAGGAAATCAAGGTAGGCAAGTCATGACAGTAGTCTTGCCCTGGGGCAGCCAAACCACTGCTGAATGGCAGTGAAGAGGCAAACTCTGACCTTGTTTTCTGTAAGAAGGTGATGTGTAACCTTGCACTGAAACTACAGCTTGCTTCATATGCTAGGGTGTTAGTACAGGATTTACTCTTTTAATAAAACACTTTTGTCTGGGTCTTTCTTCTTTATATAGCCTTGACTGCTGCACTCACCTTTTCTTTATGCACTTGTAAGCAAATAAAGGGGCAACTGTAAATGCTGTTTGTGTACAGTAATGGTTGGTGTGCTTTCCTTGAAGATTTGATTTGGCTTCTCTTGACGGCCCACAGGTGGGAGTATGATGAAAGCTACTGTGATGCTGTGAAGAAGACTTCACCGTATGACTCTGGCCCTCGTCTTCTTGATATCATTGACACTGCCATCTTTGACTATTTGATTGGGAATGCTGACCGGCATCACTATGAGAGTTTCCAGGATGATGAAGGAGCCAGTATGCTCATCCTCCTGGATAATGCCAAAAGGTGAGGGTAAGGGAAATCCTGGTGGCCAGGCAGTGGTGAGCACAAGGGCACACATTTATCTGATCTGTATCTCTCTGTTTTCTTTCTGCCACTAATTTTTTTATTAACACCTTTTGTACTAAAAATCCAAAGCTTTCCTTCTCAACAGAAATTACCAAATACTAGGGTCCTTCAAAGGCTGTGGTGCTTACTCTGTGCTCTAGATACTATAACTGCTTTGGGCAGTCTTATTCAAACTACAGAGATGCCTAAATTAGCACAATATGACCTTTTTTCCCCAAACAACTTCAAGAGGTTTGCTTGTGTCTCTCCTCCTATCCCCAGAAAAGCCCCTCCCTTTTATGCCTTTGATTAATGGAAGATTAAAAACTTATGATTTATTATTTACCAGTGAGTATTAGTGAGTGCCATAGTAAAAGTAGATCTTTTCAGTATGTGTCTCCGAATAATTCTGCATTCCCTACCTTTTGGATATATGTCTACTCTGGCTTTAAAAGGTTAAAAGTTTAAAATGGAGATAGAACTGATTCTGAGAGCAAAGTATGATGATGTCCTGAGTGTGGACATTAACTATTATCAAAACAAAAATGAAGCACGTAGTAACTGAGAAGAACTGATGAAAAGTCCTTCTTGAAGTCAAACGTTACTACACGCATGTTTTTAAAACGTGAGTTGTTCTATCTTTGCTATAGTTTCTGTATGGTGGCTGGTAGAGTTTCAGTTAAAAATGCTATTGAAGATACAGCCTTGTTTAAATCATAATAATTGGTGTAATTTGTCTTAAAAACAGAGATAACCTACTCCACTTTCTCATTATTTAGTCCAGAGACTCCCAAGTTGTGTTTTTTTGATCGGTGCTACCATCTGCAGTGGCAGTGAGTTTCCCCTTCCATGGATGGACCAACTTCTGCTGCTTACCTCTGGTTGTTGCTGTGCCAGGCCCTGCTCTGCAGTGGCTTTGCATACTGCTTGTACGAAGAGTACACAGCACTTGAGACCTCTGAGCTAGACAGATCCTTGGGAGGCTTGGAGTTACCATTTCTTTCCCCATATGCCTGCCTACCTTCCTTCATTCCTTTGTTTCTAATTTGTCTGCAGTGGCCAAGTTGAGTATTTTGTCTTTATGCATCAGCATGTTTGGTAACATTCAATCGGTTACATCGGCAGGATGCGTTCCACCTTGGGACTGCTTAATTATTGCCACTTGCAGAATGCTTTAGATGAATTTGACAAAAACTGTCTTTCTATAATACTCTGGCAGTGTGTTAGGAGGAAGTTAATGTATTAGTCACTGGAAGTGAATATGGTGGTTGAAGGTTGTGTCAGACCTTTCATTATGGTACGTGCTTATAAAGTTATGAAAACATTTCCAGTGGGGCTTTACAGGTCCAGAAGTAAATTGTTTTCTTGAAAGCTTTAGTAAAGTTCTTTCAGCTCCTTTGAGATAAGGGGTAGGGGGAAAGTTTTTTCATAGACTCATAGAAGATCTCAAGCTGGAAGACACCCATAAGGATCATCAAGCCCAACTCCCTGCTCCTTGCAAGACTACTTAAAACTAAACCATATAACTAAGAGCGTCATCCAGATGCTTCTCAGTGCCATGACCACTTTCCTGGGGAGCCTATTCCAGTTTTTAAGCTACAAATAACAGAATCATCTGAGCAGAGTAATGCCAGACTCCTACAGTAAGTTATCTTTATTGAAGGGAAAGTTCTTAGTTGAGAATAGTATTATGAGAGGGTGAAACTATTAAAAAAACCCCAACACACATGTCTTTAAATGAAGCTTGAAATACTATGAAATCCTTTTGGCAGGCTTCTCTTAGAAAGTGTGGTCATAAAATTTTAAAGCTGGTTGCCTTGTTAGTTGAACTGTTGATCTAAGCTTGGCTATCTAAAACAGAATATGGCTGCTATTTCATTCATTCCCTCTCTAGCTGTATCAGACAGGCAAAGCTCATGCTCTCTATTTCCAGAATACCAATTATTCCTTTTCTCTGCTTCGCAAGATGAGCTCAATTTCTAAACTCCTCTTGAAGTTCATTTCTAAGGTGCCTTGGTCTGATAAAGAACTAGCTACGCTGGCGTCACTTCCATTTACCTGGTACATTAGCTGATGCTGTTGAGAGTTTTATATCTGTAATTGGTCATGGCCTGTTTATATTTTAATTTAAATTATTTGATCTGTTGGAGCATGAAATTGCCTAGTATTGATTTTTTTTGCATTCTTTACAAATCTGTTGATGTTGAGAATAACATTACGAGTTCAAATGGTTCACTTGGTTTTAATTTTGCTTTTCAGCTTTGGAAACCCTGCTCTGGATGAAAGAAGCATCTTGGCTCCTCTTTATCAGTGTTGCATGTAAGTGAAATGCAGGATGCTGTTTGCTTTGCTTGTGCAATTGCTGTCCTTAGGTTTGCAATATAATTAAGTTTGAAGCCTTCTGGCAACTTGAAAATGTTCACTCGAGTACACAGTGCTTTACTTTTTTGAGGTACTCTGCATATTTGATGTATTGTCACTGCTCAAGAAGCTGAGAAGTACGTTTTTATTAAGGTAGTAAATCAGACGGTAGGCTATAGGAGGTAGTCTCGCCTCCAGGTTGCTGGTTCGAATATATCCTTAGTCGGTGTGACAGGTACTTTGCATCTGCAGCTGTCTCCATCCAGCTCCTGCTGAATGAAAGTTCACATCACAGTTTGAGTTCTCCCTGACAGAAGCTAAGGACTCAACATGTCTGGCAACTTAACTACCTTCATTTCCAACTGTTCTTTCTAAACAAGACTGCGGTACTGCTCAGGGTGCTTCTTTCAAAGTGCAGTTTGTGGATTTTTGCAGGATTTTGTTTCCACTTTCCCCTTGGGAGCTGTCCTTTTGTTCATTTTATTTTTAGAGGCCATGACTTCTTGACTTCTGTTTTCTGTAGTCGCTCTCTCACCAGGGCATTGCTTACTTCTCATTAACAGACAAAAATACTAAGAAGAAAAATAGTTACATTTGTTTCCTGTATCTGTTACTTCAAGATAACATTAACTCCTTTAAGCCCTCCAAATTAAGCATTTAGTTGATTGCTCCTTGTGCCTGTCCTTGGAGGTTCTGTCTCCTGAATTCCGTGGGGCCTGTGAAACCTGGGAACTCTGCAGAAAGCCCGAGCTCTCACCCCGTGCTCGCGCTAAGCAAGACTCTATGCATGCTACACTACACTACACCTGGCCTACATTCTGCAAGATTCTTGCAGAATCCAGATGGAGAGCAAGTAAAGGAAATTACTTTCAAATTCTTTAGCTTTCCTACATTAATTTTAAATGCGTTTTTGATTTCCTGCTTTATGAGGATCTCTTGGAGTCTTTCCCATCTAGATTCTCCCAAATGCAACCAGAAGAGAAGTTTATGTATGTAAGAGACTTCGAAGTTCCCTGCTTTTCAAACACCCTTTCTTTCTGATACCAGGCAAATGCTGTATAAGAATTCAGATGTGTTATTGTTCTAACTACAGGTTTGTTACACTTGCTTATATTGCTGGTTTCTTTAGAGGCCATCAGAAGCCAAGAGTTTAGACCAGTGGTACTAAAACACAACAGTTTAGGGGAGAATTCCAAGAGACTTCACAGAACAAGACAGTTTAGATGGGCTGACATGAATAAATTCAATGGCCAGTGAAGCAGAAAGATCACCGCTGTGTTCCCTTTCTTGGAAGTTCAGTCAATTGACTTTTGTCCTTTGTGATTAGTTTGTTGGTCAGTGGTGCTCTTCCTGAGGCGACATGAGTTTTGTGTTTGAATTAACAGCCAGACTGTTAATTTTCTTTCCTTTTCAAACTGTGTCCAGGAGGCCTCAGGACCAAAGAACTTCCTTGCTAGCAGTTGAAAGTGTTGCTGTATAATATAAGAATTAGATCACATTCGATTATACTGCATATAATGCAGTTACACCTGGACCCTCCCATCCCCGCACCACTTTTGTACTAAGATGTCGTTTTTGAGATAACAGGCTCCCTCACGAGGTTGGCTTTGGTATTGCTGGTGGGACTTGAGCTGGACAGTGGTATGGTGATGTGTTTGTTTCTTTTGCAGCATCCGGGTTTCTACCTGGAACAGACTCAGTTACCTGAAGAATGGAGTTCTGAAGTCTGCCTTAAAAACTGCAATGTCGCATGACCCCATCTCACCAGTGCTTTCTGACCCTCATCTGGATGCCCTAGACCAGCGGCTTCTCAGCATCCTGGCTACAGTGAAGCAATGCACAGACCAGTTTGGGCCAGATGTTGTGCTGGTGGAAGACAGGATGACTCTGTCTCATTTGTAATTGTAGTGGAACACAGGTGAAACTCCTTTTTTAAAAACAAACAAACAAGTGATAGAAAAACAGCACAATCAGTTCGGAATGGCTGTGGCCAAGATGGACTGAAATGAACAGGAAAGCTTTCAAGCCAGAAGAGCAGAGGTGACACTGGCTTTTACCTTGGGCTGACAGCAGTGAGAGGTGGGAAGTTGGAGCCTAGGACGGCTCAGTACCCGTAATGGCATCTTGGCCGTTGTGGTGTGTCCATTGCCGGCAGTGGACATTGCACTGGATAAAAATGGCTCTTGGTGTTGTTGGAAGTGTGTGGAATACAGACGCTAAATTTTGTGGACTGAATCTAGAGGGGACAAATGGAGATGAACAGTATGATCCTCTCCCCTTCTCTTCCCCACATATACTCTTGCGAGTTTTTGTCTGATTCAGGGTTGTACATAATCAGCTGTGAGCTGGTTAGGCATTTTACTGCTTCTTTAGAGAAAGAGGAAGTGGTGAATAAAATAATTATTAGACTGAAGAATTGTGCCACCCCCCCGGGGGTGGGATGTTCTTCTGAATGCCATTAGGGGTGGGAGAGGGGACCTCTGCTGCTCGGTTGTCTTTTCCTCGATAAAAGGCTGAGAAAGGGTTTTGCCTCATATGTGATAATGCTTCAGTGTTTTTGCTGAAGTCCTATCAAAGATTTATCCACAGAGTTGGAGATTTAGGGGAGGACAGGGTGGTTATACAGCACTTGGTAATTAAGGGATTAAAGTAAGTTTCCATGTGTCCTGTCACTGTTTTCCGTTTACAAGGAATCTGGCAAGATCTGAGTGCAGAAAATATCCTTGCAGTCCTGTGTCCATATTAACCGAATTTTTATTATATTGTAGCTGAGGAGGAGGACAGACTGTCCCTGGAATCAGGTTCTGGTTTGCGAGCTCATGCTGCTTACTGTGTGCCCTGTTTAATGTGGGAACCTGGCTGTGCTGCACTGGGGAAAGAGAGGCGTTTATCACTGGACTTCCCAGTTACCAACAGCTGTGGGCAAAGCCCTGGAGTGGAGCAAGCCCTGAGCTGTGGTCTGTCATCTTCATTTCACATGGAGAGAGCTTCCTGCTGCTCGATGCTGTAACCACAGCTCAGTGCTGCTGTTTTGTGGAACATCAGCAGCTTTTCAGTCCCACTGTTTACCTGGCCTGGCTTGTGGCTGAGCTGTAAGCACTCCCAGTAAGTTTTCTGCCTTCCCCATCTGCTTCCTGCAACACCCACTGCGATGTTCTGACTGGGGTGGTCATCCTGGGGTCCTTGCTCCTAATGGTTTTGCCGTAGATAGGGGACAGTTAGTATAAGTTGGCTTTTCAGGACAGACTTGTAGCACTCACGTTGTGCTAGTCCTGTCATCCTTCAGCACTGCGTCAACCTGCACTGCGGATAAGCTTGTGGCCATAAAACTTGTCACGCTTGTGGTAGGTCTGAATCTGTGTCTCCAGAAAGGAAGCAGCTTCATCATTATGTTTCCAAATTTAACAGCTTTGCATTGATTTCCAGTTCAGACAGTATTGTCCTTAGAAGTAAGGAAAGAGCTCACTTCCCAAAGTGCTTATGTATTATTGAACTTGTGAGCAGGAGCAGCAAAATGTCAGTTTAAGATCTTTTCCTTGATTTGTCAGAACCTTTCTAGCTCTGCAGAGTGTGGTGGGCAGGTAAAAAGCTCTTTCCTGCATGCTCCTGCTGCCATACCTGATCAAAGAGGTGTTAGCAAGAGAGTTTTATTTTTAAAATGCAGTTTTATTTTGTTGAAGTCTTTTTGTCATTGCATGAGCAGAGTATCTTGAAAGTAGAATGCAATTGTTTACCTGAAATTGAATTTTATGCTGTTCTAGATCTCTTCTGGACTTGGCCACATCACAGACCCACCCCACAGTCAGGATGGGATCTGGAGTTATTGGTGTTACTAGTCAGGGCTGTAATGCACAGCCAGCTTTTAGGACATCGGTGTTAAGCTAGTGCCTATTTATTGCTGGACTTGATAACATAACACGTGCTTTAGAAGCCATGGTCCTTTAGTGAGTTGAACCCCCTGGCGTGGCTTGTGCCTTGTGGGTTCCCTTAGGGCAGAAGTGAGTACGCTGAGCTGGCCGGTCGCGGGGCTGGCAGTCAGGTTTCCGTGGTTGAGTAAGACGTTTTTAAGAAGCGCTGTGAGCCAGCAGTTAGGTGGTTAGGAAAGGCTTTGTTCCAAAGCAGAATAGGTTTGGTACTGAGGCATTTTTGCCTAAACTGTTTCCCAGGAAATTGAAGATGATTTATACAAAGGGGAGACGGTGAAGCACATGGTAATGGCTTGGAGTGTTTTTAAGTGTGTTCTTCTCTTTGAGCTTAATCATGAGCACTTAATATTTTGGGAAGGATCTACCAAAATTTGATGTTTTGATTTCAGTGTGATCACTCTTGATCATTTGCATTTGATTTAATAATGAATTAAAAAAAAAGTATTTCAGTCTTTATGAATATGAATTAGTGTTCAGGACTTACATATTGCTTGTTCACAGGGCTCTAAGCTGAAGCTTTATGCCATCAGATAGAACCTGGGGTAAGTGTTCCCCTGGTATGAGTATCAAAGATTTAAAGCAGTGTATTGGATTACCTGTGAACAAAGGACATCAAGTCTGACATCATCAGTAGAAGGAAGCAAGAAAGAGCTGTGCTTTTTGCTTTTTTTTTTGTTTGGTTTTTTTTTTGTTATATTGATGTTTCTGGTCACTGTAGTCACCACTGGAGGTTGGTGTTCTGCAGCAAGAAAGAAGGATAAATTCCTCTCTCACCCAAAATCAGGAAGATGTGATTTTGGCCTTGTGATAATCTCTGGCATTTTGGCAGTGATTGTTGTTTTTCTTGAATAAAGACACCTGAGGAATTTTAAATTGTAACCATTGGAAAGGAAATAAGAAGCAGCACCCACATGCAAACAGGGTCTGCTTGAATCTCTGAAAAGTAGCGTCGTTTGTGAGGCAGGTGCTATGCTCTGTCGATGAGGTTTTCATAACACCTTCTAATTCTTGTTCACTGCGCACACTGTAATTTGCTGGCTTCCAGATGTTACAAAATGGTTGTGTTGCGGATATTAGTAATATCAGAGTGCTTGAAGCACAGAAATCAAGAACTAATTAGAAAGAGAGCATCATCAGCCATCTGCTATTTATCTCCTCCTTCGTAAGTCAGCAGCCGGGCTGGAGGAGACATTGAAGTCGACTCCTCTTCCAGCAGCTAATGAACTGGAGTGCGTCTTGCCAAACAAACTTCAACTGAAAAATACTAATTTATTAAGAAGGTAATTTATTTGCTGCGGCAGCTGGAGCAAGATGCTCGAAACAGACAGCCTTCTTGGAGCTGTCAGAGGATTGCCCCAGGGAGCAGCTGCACAAATGGAGGTTGCTAATAAGAAAACAGAATGCAATCATGACTTTCTACTTGTATCCCCCAGGGTCAGATTCTGCATAAAGCAACATTGTGTGAATAAAGATTTTAATAAAGCAACATTGATGGATTGTTTAAGTGTCTGTCTCTCTCTCTTGTTCCAACATGTGGTGGGCTGAATGTTTAATTTGTTTTGCTACTGATGTTTCATGGTTATTCCTTCACTATAGTTATCAATGGCATCTATTCCAGTCATGTATTTCCAGGAACGGGGTCAAACGTGCAGGTTGTTTGCAGGAGCCTTGTTGGTAAGGAAGGAGGTGTTTAAGAAGTCTCCCAAAGCTATGCAGAAGAACATGCCTAGCTTTAAGTGGTCTTCAGACAGCTTTTGAAAGTGCATCCCACGGCCCTGCATCTGCCAGGCCACCTGGCTGGCTTCATTACGCAGAGCAGGGGATGTATCTTGAGTGTTGGCAAGAGGTGTATATTGAGTGGGCAGGTGTTCATGCTTGGCTTTTCAAAGCTTTTATTGAAGCCCCTTTATAAGACAGGGCAAGTAAACAGCCATCAAAATCTGTACCCGGGGAGTGCAGGGATTTAATCTGCCAGCATCAGAGCTTGTTTCTTAATAACCCACCAAAGTGAGTTTGTCAGAGGTAGGAGGTGATGCTCGCAGGTCTGAGTGTCTGGAAGCTGCTGTGTGCTGCTGAGGAGCTGCTGCCAGCCCCGGTACAGCTCGTGGGGACAGAACATCACAAAACCACCGAGGCACTGTGCTGCTTCTGTAAAGGCGGGAAGGGGCTTTGACCTGGCCTACAGCATCAGCGGGGTGGTGTGAAACCACCAAAGGCACCTGCTTGCTTTTAAGCTAGAGTTTCTCAGCTAAAACTGTGGACTTCAGCATTGCTGAATTTTGTAAGAACTGTTTTTAGGTTTTATTTTGGGGGTTTTAGGGGGGAGGATGTTCTGGGGTTTTTTTTGTCTCCTAGCATTGTATGATGAAATTTTTCATACCCGCCATTTCTATTTTTGAGGTGCCAGTTTGCTCAGGGAGCAGGACAGGTTTCTTGCTTGTGTATAAGCAGTTTAACAACTTGCAGAAACTACAGATGCTTTTAGGTTTTGAAAGGCTGAAGTAGCTAGTTTTGAGAGCTGTTTTTACAAGCACTTTGTTGTATTACTGCTATGTAATTTTGGAGCGGTTGGCCTTAGTAAGAGGTGAGAATTCATATAACTGGAAGATTTTAAAGCATTTCTGATTATGTAATGAACATAATTTTACAGATGAACATAATTTTACAGAAGACTGAGCAGAAACAACTTTGAGCCAATGAAAAATCAAAGGGTTTTGAAAATTAGCACTTTCCCTGAATTTCTTTCAAATTCTTTTCCTACAAATGTTTACTGATTCTAAAAAATTAGAAATGAAAATAAGTTCTTGGTTCATATATCCCATGTGTGAGACTGGTGCTCTGTTGGTTTTTGCTTTTTGGAGCCTCAGTATTTTTAAGAGACTGGAGACAGGACTTTTGAGGAAAAAAACTAAAGGAAGGAGAGGGTAGGCCTCCCTTTATATCCTTTATTCTAGATCTTCCTGTTATTGAGTGATCTAATCCATATCTGTGTTATACTGAGCTGCAGGAGAGAAACTCTCCTCCTGCCTTCTGTCAGAGTTCATCTGTGGATTTGCAGAAGGAATCGCCCAATAGAGACAGGAAAAAACATAAGAGGCTGGATGCATGGAATTTCCCTGTCCAACAGATACAGCCTAGAGTGCAAAATCCTGGATTGCAAGTGTTGCCTGTACCAAATTGTGTTAGGGGTGCTGAGTAAGCCAGACACAAGCACATTTTCATGGTGCTGCTTTTTCCTTCTTTTTAGCTGGTACCCACAGTGTGAGACCTGACTTGATCCAAGATCATGGATTTTTAACCAGGTGGTTGCTGCTCACCAGGACTGCTTTGCACAAGGTGAGAAGCCATGCATCCTAGTGCCATCTCTGGGGTGTGTAGATCCCTGCAGCTTCCTCTTCCTGCAAGACTGTCAACTGAAGATTAGAAGTTACTGGAGTGAGATTCAACAGAGGAAGCAAAATTAAATGGGGGGAAATGTAATCCCAGCAAGCATTGACTGCTGTTCTTCCAAGCTCCATCCTCCCTGAGTCGGGTGTGAGCAAGTTCTCCTCAGTGTAGTGTCTGAGGATCTCTTCCAGTCTCCTGCAGCTTCCCATCTAGTCCCTGGAGATAATTTCTTCCCTGAGGCCCTGCAAGGAGTATTGTTTGAGAGGGGTGAACCCCTCTCCTGCAAACCTTCAGTGCCTTGTTAACCTCAGAGCCAGGTGGAACAGGGTATAGTTGCCAGGTTACTAAATAATTCTATTTGTATTTTCCCCTCTAGCTCTTGTGATGTGCTGCACTTGAGCAAAGCTGACACCCTAGGAATTACACCATAGTACCGTGGAGCTGGTGTGGTGTTGGGTAGTCAGTCATTTTATCTTTCAGAATTTGCTGGTTTGCTTTGGGACATGGAAGCATCTTTTTTTATTAAGTCTGTCCCTTTTGATAAGCTCTCTTCAGCTAAAGCATCCCCAGGCAGAGTTTGAATGTTACGATTTTTTTTTTATAAATATATATAAATGCTTCAATTCAGGTGCTTCAACTTGTATTCAGAAAGGCTGCTAGCAGCTTAATTTGCAATGGATACAATGAGTTCGAATTTTAATTGATTTTTTTTTTATGTGCACGGTTTTAGTTCTGTTACTGCAACTGGTGTTAAGGTTTTGCTATCACTATTTTTGAAGTGGAAGGGGCAACTGTGTTTGTTAATACCGGTATCTTTAATGCCGATGTGTAGTATTTATAGCCACCTGTAGATGGTAGTAGGCTCCACTCCATGCTTTGGCAATGCTGGATCCCATTCCCCATCCACCTGAACCAGTGAATTGCCAGGTGGGTGAATTGCATTTAGTAGCCTTTTTATTTTAGTTTTCCTGAGCACGTGAGATAGCCTTGAAATTCTTTCCATGTCCAAAGCATCTTGGCCTTGTCTCGGTTAGGATAAGTGGTGGGTGGGCTTGTCCTGATGCTCTGCAACTTATAGAGGTGTTAGTCTCTTACAGCATGCCAGCCGTGGGCACAGCTTAAAGTAAAATTGCAAGTTATATGGGGCTTATCGACTTTTCATCTCCTCCCCCGCATCTGAGTGTGTGTGTACATATTTCCAAAATCAAAGCCAGCCTTTGCATGGGATCCTAGAATCTCCTGCCAAAGCACGGGCAGCCCGCCCTAATGACTTCACTTGCTGCTTCCCCATGCAGGAGGCTCTTTACAGCCAACAGGAGGTTGACTAAACCGGTTGGTGGTGGTGAGGTTGGGGTGGTAACAAGTTGTACCCCAGTTCACGTACACGATTTTGTGCCAATTTGTTGTTTTGGTTTTTTTTCCTGGCTGCTTGAGTGGAGCCCACCCTACCTGTCTTAGTGTTTGGATGGTGTATAAAGATGCACTGACCTAAAAGTAAACAGCAACAAGTCTTGGGATTGACAAGGAACGACACACACCCAGTGTCACCCAGCAAGCCTGTCCCAGAGCCAGCAAGAAAACCATTTGTCCTAGAGCTTTGATCTAGTTGCAGAGCTGAACTCCCAGCACAGCAGGCAGCAAGTACACACTGCACAGCACAGCTGCCTGCGCCGCTGCTCTGGCTTGTCCACTGCCTTCTGCTCCTGTTTGTGCCTGATACTTTTGTGTCCCCTTGGAAATGACCCTGATGAACAACGACTGCCAACACCTCTCGCATTTGTGGCAGCAAAACTTCAGCTGACCACTAGGCTACTTAAAAACTGGGTGATTTGCCTTCCCCGAGCATTTGTTGCAGGTGCAGAGGCTGGAGGGGGCCTGCGGTTCTGCAGCAGCCCAGAATCATCTCGGTTGGAAAAGACCTTGAAGCTCACCCAGTCCAACTTAACCTCACACTGACGGTTCCCAACTCCACCAGATCCCTCAGCGCTGGGTCACCCCGACTCTTCAACCCCTCCAGGGATGGGGACTCCCCCCCTGCCCTGGGCAGCCCATTCCAACGCCCAACAACCCCTTCTTCCTAAGAGCCGGGAGCTGCCTGGGGTGTCTCTCCAGCCCAGCTGGAAGAGAAAGCCGCTCGCCCCCCATCCCAGCGCGGGCTGGCAGGGTCCGGAGAGAGGACGGAGTCCATGTTCTGTGCGGGACAGAGACGGGAGGGGTGCCCGGTGCCTCCTTTCGGGAGCGGGGCCGAGCCCGGCGGGGTCTGCTGCGGGCGCGGGGCCATGGCCGGCGTGTGGCGGTGACCCCAGCGCGCCGCTCTGCCGCAGCAACTCCAATTGCAGGCGGCCAGGAAGTGAGATCACGGCTCGGGCGGGTTAAGGGAGCCGGGAGCCTGCGGACACCCAGCAGAGCCGGGGCCGGGGTTGCTCCCAGCCCGCCACCATGGGCCAGGGCCGGCTCCCGGCCCGCCTGGGGCTGGTC
>NW_020799109.1:30325479-30356482 GCF_003259725.1 Athene cunicularia | reverse complement strand
ATGTGTATAAGAGACAGGTACGAAGCCGTGAAGAAGCACCTGGGAGCCGTGGGTGCTCTCTCCAAGCAGTATTGGCGGTACCTGGCATGCAAGGTGTGGCAGGAGCACTGCGATGAGGAGGAGGAAGAACAGTCCAGCCCCAGTCCAGGTAGGCACCTTCCTCCTTTCTCTCCCTCTCCCGTGCCCCAGAAACAGCAGCAGGTCCAAAGATCGGGCTGCTGTGCCCCAGCCGCTGGGGATGCTGTCCCTCCTTCCCCACGGCCACTACCCTGGGCATCCCCCTCCTCGCCGTGCCTCGGGTTGCCACAGACACGTGTGTGGGTGAGGGAAGCATGCTGGCACCTGATACCTGAGCCCGCTGCCCACCGGCACGCGTTTGTTCCCGCTCCCCGCAGCCCGAGCTGCCTGGCGGGGCAGGGTCTGAGTCCCCGCACTTCAACGAGGGGACATTAACCAGCCTCAGCTGGGCAGCCGCACAAAATGCCAAGACAACACTTGCTGGCACGTCTGTGCTCAGAGTGCTGCCTTTTCCAGGCTGGAGCTTGCCTCTGGTGGGCCAGGATTACCTGGAGATCCTCTCTGCATGGTACTGCAGCTTCGGCAAGTGCTGCAAGACAGGAGACTGCAGGATCATCAACGATCTCACGGGTAGGTGCTGCGCTGGGCTTGGGAGACCCTAAGTAATACTTGTCTCTGCTGCCTCTTCCTGTCATCTCTTTTGTTGTTTGTGGGGCTTTTTCCTTTTAAAAAAGAAACAAAAAACCCCAAACCAACGAAAAAGTATAATTTGGTAAGTGATGCAAGTAAAGGGCATTTCTGGTCAGGGTTGTGAGCTGGTGGGAGGGTGAGGGGCCAAGCTAAGTCCAGTTTCCCATTATTCATTTGTAGTTCTGAGACTGCATGAGAGTTTGTTCCTTCCTGTACAGTGTATCTGCTCCCGTTCGCCCCAAACCCTGCCTTCATCCGGTAGCTCCCAGGCATATGGAGTGGGATCCAAACTGGCCCCATACCCAGCCCCAGGTCAGGAGGGAACACCCAGATCTGTGTGTAAGCCCCGCGCAGGTGTCACTGCATTTTGCTTTCCCTGAGCCCTCTGGTACCTGTTTCCTCTGCTGGGAGCTCATGAGGGCATTAGGGCTCCAGTGCTCTGCAGTCATCAAACACCTCCTCTACTTCCCAAAGGAAGGAAGGAAGGAATCAGCAGAAGATCTGTGTCTGTTTGCAGGCAGGGCGCAGGCAGCTGCCTCAATAACCCTGTGGCTTTAATGCCTCTTCAGCCTCCTCTCAGACAGGCAGCCCCACCAGCAGGGCTGTGGGCCTTAGAGCTCTGCCATATTTTCTCCTCTAATTTCCACCCACGGCAGCAGCTGGGCTTGCAAGTTAAGGCTGAGCTCTTGCCCTCTCTTTCCTGCAGGGCTAGAAGCAGACCTCAATGAGCAGCTTCATGGGCAGCACTTGGCCAAAGAAGTCGTTGTCCAAGCAGTGCAAAGATTCCTGCAGAGCCCACGGCCAGAGAAGGCTCTGGTCCTCTCCTTCCATGGCTGGTCTGGCACAGGCAAGAACTTTGTGGCTCGGATGGTGGCCAGTCACCTGTACCGGGACGGGCTGAAGAGCGAGTGTGTCAGGGTGTTCATCTCACTCCTCCACTTCCCCCATCACAAGTACGTGGACTTGTACAAGGTGAGAGCCCACAATGTGGTGTTGCTGTGAGGATGGTGCTGGGTCTGGCGGGGGGGAACTTCATTTTCTTCACAGCAGCCCAGCTGGTGCTGTGTTTTGGATCTGTGAGTAAACACACCGGTGTTTTGGCTGCTGCTGAGCAGCGCTCGCACAGCCTCAAGGCTTTCTCCTTCTCCCCCTCTGCCCCCGCAGTCAGGAGGCTGGGGGTGTGCAAGAAGCTGGGAAGGGACACACCATACAGCTGATCCTGACTGACCAAAGGGATGCCATTTACCATTGTGCTCAGCAATAAAACTGAGGGGTTTTGGGATAGGAAGCCGTTGTTCAGAGACTGGCTGGACATCAGTCTATTTGTGGTAGGTGTGAGCGGTTGCCTTTGAATCACTTGCTTTGATTTCTTTCTTTCTTTCTTCTTCCTCTTTCCTTCACTTTTTGAACGACCTTTATCTTGACTCACTCATTTTCTTGATTCTGCTCTTCCTATCCTCTTCCTAGTCCCGCTGTGTGGAAGGGAGTGAGGCAGTAGCTGTGTGGTGCTTAGCTTAGCCAAGGTTAACCCACAGCATCCAGGCTCAGCCCCTGCATGGTGACCTGGTGGCAGCAACTGCTGCTGGGCTTCTCACACTCCTCCCTGCTGCTCTGCAGGCTCAGCTGAAGAAGCAGATAAGCGAGACTGTGCAGCTCTGCAGGCAGTCCCTATTCATCTTCGATGAGGCAGAGAAGCTTCATTTCGGCCTCCTGGATGCCATCAAGCCCTTCATGGCTCGCTATGACAGCAAGGGCCAGGTGGATTACCAGAGATCCATCTTCCTCTTCCTCAGGTGATTTCTGGGTCTCCAAGGGGATGGTGAGGAACAAAGCAATGGAATTTATAGCCTGAGGTGTGCGATATGAGGAGCTCAGGCTGCAGGGGAGGGGAAGATGTCCAGTTACTGCAGGAAGCGCTTGCCTCCATGATCAGTTTTACTTTCTGATGCTGGCATCCTCTCTGGCTATGGGGCATTTGCAGGAGTTGCTGAGGCCAGCTTAGACTGGCTCTTAGGAAGTATTTCTTTGCAGAAGGGGTTGTTGTGTGTTGGAATGGGCTGCCCAGGGCAGGGGTGGAGTCCCCATCCCTAGAGGGGTTGAAGAGTCAGGTTGACCCAGTGCTGAGGGATCTGATGGACTTGAGAACTGTCAGTGTGAGGTTAGTAGTTGAACCAGATGATATTCAAGGTCTTTTCCAACCTGGATGATTCTGTGATTAGCTGGGATACCTGAGTCTATGCTTTGAGACAAGAAACCAGTGAGAGTCAGAGCTAGTGTGGTGTCACCCTGCACAGCTGAGCAGGCAGATCCCGTACTCCAGAGAGCAAAGAAGGGGCTGTGGGTCTTGGTGGGAAGCTCTTGTGCAACGTGGCACTGTTAGTTGGGAGTGGGAGTTGGGCACTTCCCACTGCCTGGCCATGGCTGCAGGCAGGTCTGCCATCGGCCTGCGCGGCTGTGAGGCCTGTTCCTGACATCAGCTCAGCCTGTGGTTTAGTTGGTTTCTTTCCCATCCAAAGGAAGAAAGGACTCGGCATGTGCACACCCCAGTGCTGTCCCTGAGCCGAGCCTGGGTGGGATGCATCTGGAGGGAGACGTGGGACATCTCAAAACTGAGATGTTTTGTGATGTCAAGTAGCCAGTGAGACATGCCAAGGAGCAACAAGCATCTTGGGGCCCCCTTCAGTTTAGGAGTTACAGCCTTCAGCTTGGCTCTGGCAAGAGGTTCCCCTAGGCTGGGGTGTGGGCAGAGCATTTGCTTTCATCTCCCACCATCCAGGCAAGTGTTCTGACCTCCAGGCATGATGGTTCCCTGGGGAAGTTTCTCTCTCTGCCCATGGGGAGAACCTGTGTATGTGCCCAGTAGTAGTGGAGCTGACCACGTTTCTGTCCTGCATGGGCCCCCAGCAGGAGCCTTGGGGGAGGCAGCAGATTCTCCCTTGTTGCCCAAGGCAGGGTGGACATGCTGCTGGCTGCACTGAGCTGACCTCCTGTCCTACCTGGCAAGGCCTGCGGGTGTGGGGGGACACGTCAGCCCCTTCATGCCACCAAGCAGAGGGGAGCAGGGTGCCTTGATCTGCAGCAGTGTGTAATCCGGGGGGGGGTTCTATTGCACCCGGGGGCAGTGTGACACAGATGTGTTGGAGGAGGGCTGGCTCTGCCCCAGGGCTCCATTGGATGCTGGCCTAGTGTTGCAGCTTTGGCCAGGTTTGGGGTGGAACTGGCTGCCTGTCCTCAGTGAAAAGGAGCTGCTCCTCCCATAGTCTGGGCAGGAGCAGAATTGGTATGAGCCAGTGACAGCTTTTTAATTTTGCCTCCCCTCCATTTGGGGAATGGGTCCAGAGGCTCTGACACAAGAGGAAAGATGGGTGTGAGATCTGTGTCCCCCCAGCACCTCTCTGCCTCCCCCCTCCACCACCTCTGTAGCCAGCTGGTTCCCCATCTTGCCAGCTCATGGGTGGTGGGGCACTAGGGGCTGTTGTCTGAGGCTGTAGCCAACCCCTTGCCAGCACTCGGGGGCTGCCTGGCCTTGAACTGCTTCCCAAGGTGAGGGGCTGTCCTGGGACCCTCAGGCACTGTCAGGATCTCGCATCCCCCACCCCAGGGCTGCCCCCATAGTGGTTGCCCAGGGGCCTCCTCACGTGGGAACTGTCCTGCTTTGTCCCTTGATCAGGGTATGCTTTGCCAGGTTCTGGGCTGCCCCTCAAAGTCCCTGTCCTGGACCTTTACTTCTAGTGGGATTCCTGCCATGTGCTCTGCCCTTTGACTTGGACTTCCAGTTGGCTTGTTGAAAGTTTGGTGTGGAGCCAAGCATCACCTGCGAGGTCAATGGCGTCCCAGCCAGGACAGGGGGCTGATGGAGAGGGGGGATTCTGCTGGCTCCTGGTATCATCCTGGGAGAGAAAGCAGCTGCCCCAGGGTCTGAGCTGGCAGGCTGGAAGGTAGCTGTGTAGATGCCTATAGAAAGGGGCTCTTTGGGAAGAAAGCTGGTTCCTCCATGTGCTAGGATTTCAGATGCTGATCCTACACAGCAAATCCTTCGTTGCTAACAGAATTGCAGATGCCTGTCTGTAGAGGAGGCTGCTGGCAGTTCATCTCTGGGGACACGGTTGAATGACTTCCCTTCTGCGTCCACAGCAGTCTCGGTGGCAACACCATCAATGAGGTAGCCCTGAACTTCTGGCGAGCTGGCCGGGCACGGGAGGAAATCTCCATGGAGTTCCTGGAGCGGCGGCTGCAGCTGAAGCTGCAGGAGCCTGAAGGTAAGAGCCGCTTGCTTGCAGGATGCCGTGGGCAGGCTGCCCACAAACCTGCCCCTCTGCACCAGCTCAGGGCCTCACTTACGCAGGCGCCCCATCCACCTCGTGCTGCACAAGCGTGTGTGCTGTGGAACAAGCCTTTATTCCAACCCCACCCCGGGGTTATTTGTAATGAGAGCCCCTTCCTTCACTCCAATGAGCACAGCACTGCTGCAGCAGCGAGGTACAAGGAGGGAGCGAGTGGTGAGTCCTCCTTGCCCCCTTCAGCCCTGAAAATGGCCAGGTGGCGAGAGGCAGCCTAACGCTGCAGGGAGGTGTCAAGGCTTCTCTGGGGATTCAGGCTTCTCTTGGGCCGAGGTGGGCGAGCCGCAGTGACAGTCTGTGTTGAGCCTAAGCTCTGGCCAGCTCCTTACGAGTGGGTGTGTCTCTCCCACCATGTATGCAGAGGGATGACAGCTCTCAGGTGAAGCTTCTTGAAGTTTGTCTTGTCTTGCGTTTTGCTCCAGAGAACAATTACGCCTGCAGCCTCCTCCTTGGAGAGAACCTCATTGATTTCTTCGTGCCGTTCCTGCCCCTGGAGTACCACCACGTGAAGCTCTGCACGCGGGATGCTTTCCTGGCCCGTGGACTTCCGTACACCGAGGCAGCCCTTGACGAGGTGGCCAGGATGATGGTGTTTGTCCCCAAAGAGGAGAAGCTCTTCTCTGCACAGGGCTGCAAATCTGTATCCCAGCGCATCAATTATTTCCTTCCTTGAACAGCATGTGGGACTACACCAGCGGTGAAGGTGGTTCTGTACACCAGGAGCTGCTCTCCTGCACAAGGTCAGGCAGGTTACCAAGCCCTGTGCTTGCCCAGAGACAGAGACTTGTTACTCCGAGGCAGTTTGCAGGGGAGGAGGCACAGCCTGCCCAACCTTAACTCCTGGGACACAGGGACAGCCTGTGCTTGGCTGCCTTTGAAGTCTGTCCAGTCTTTTTTAAGTCCCTTCTTTTAGCAGATAGTAGCCTGAAGTAGTGATTGGGTTGTGCTGGCAGGTGCTTTGTTTCATGTCAGTGGGGACATCCAAGCCCTTGGTTTGTTACCATGTAATGAAGGAAGGCCTGAGACAGGCTGCTCCTATTGAGACAGTCCAGCATAAGCTACATCCTCATCCCTGTCCCCAGTTTTCTCTGTCACGTCACAAGATTGCACAGAACTGTTTTGCCAGAGCTTAGTTGTTTTTTTTTTTCTCTGTTGCTCTCCTGCATTCACAAGGTGTCTGCTGCTCAGGGACACCTGTGCCAGGATCATGGTTTGTGCAGGGCAGCCCCTGTATAGAGAAAATGACTGAATAATCTCCTCTGGAGATGTCAAATCCATAGCCTCTTGTTTTGGAGTGTCCCTCTCATTGGAGTCTTTCGTTGTTTGGAAGCAGTTGTGGGGATAAGATGAACTTCTACTGAATTTCTTTTTTTTTGAAGCAGTTGGGTGAAAAGCACATTTGCTTCACTGCAGAACTGTTGTGGTTTAACCCCAGCTGGCAACTAAGCCCCAGGCAGCTGCTCACTCACCCCCTCCAGTGGGATGGGGGAGAGAGAATGAGAGGACTAAAAGTGAGAAAACTCATGGGTTGAGTTAATAGGTAAAGCAAAAGCTGCCTGTGCAAGCAAAGCAAAACAAGAAATTCATCCACCTCGTCCCATGGGCAGGCAGGTGCTCAGCCAAGTCCAGAAGGCCATATCAGGTATAACAGTGACTTGGGAAGATAAACACCATCACTCTGAACATCCCCTCTCTTCCTCCTCCTTCCCCCAGCTGTATACACTGAGCATGACACCATATGGTGTGGGATACCCCTGAGTTGGGGTCAGCTGTCCCAGCTCTGTCCCCTCCTGACTTCTTGTGCACCCGCAGCCTGCTCACTGGTGGGGTGGTGAGAGGCAGAAAAGGCCTCGGCTCTGTGTAAGCACTGCTCAGCAATAACAAAAACATCCCTGTGTTACCAACACTGTTTCCAGCACAAATCCAACACGCAGCCCCATACTAGCTACTATGAAGAAAATTAACTCTATCCCAGCCAAAACCAGCACAACAATGAAAAAGGGGATACTAGTTCCCCTTTCAAGAGCAAAGGGTGGCTGAGGAAGATGGTGGCTGAAGGAACAGGCTGCGACTGCATTCAGATTTTCAGGGATGCTGCAAGCTTGGCTGCTCTTTTTTTTTTTTTTTTTTTTTTTTTTTTTTTTTTTTTTTCCAGTATGTTGCATGCTGTGTTTGTTTGGCTGGTATCAGCATTACTACACTGAGGGGCTGTTTGCTGTCTGGGTACTTGCCAGGTGATAAGTATGTTACAGCAGGACCAAAAAATTTCAACAGTGTTACTGGAATCACTGTGACCTCGAGGTTAAAACTGCCTTCCAACACAGCGGTGCTGGGGCGATGAGGTGAAACAGCACATGCCAAGGACAGGGTTTACCTCCCTGCACGCCGCGTGTGCGGACCTTGGATCTATTTTAAGCTTTGAACCTCTCCACGGTGCCAGTGATGAGCAGCACAACCTCTGGGAAAAGACTGATCAGACACAGGAGTCCCACAGACTCTGAGTCTGTGTTTCCCTCCAGGCATGCTGGCTCCACTATCTAAAGGAGGCTTCATAGTCCAAGGCAGGAAGCCGAGCCAGCTGCTTTCTTACTGCTCAGCTGCTGCAAAGGTAGTTTAAACTTACGTGTTGTCTCCAAGTTGGACCTTAGGGCCTGTGCCAGCCTGCAGTGTTATCAGGCACTCTTAAGACTTGGTTTGTGGTTAATCTCTGGACTCAAGAGTCCAGCCTGAAGCTTCAGCCTGGGGAACACCGGAGGGAGACGCATCCAGGGAAGAGAGGACACAGCCCTGCAGGCAGACACAACTTGGGGTGCGTTTCATAACCTGGGCAGGAAGTTTAGAAAGTTAAGTTAGTTGAAGCTTAGTTGCTTAGAAGGTTGTACAGGCCAGGATAAGCCATAATTTTTTTAAAACAGAACAGAATATTCAGGTGTCCAGGTTAGACTGATACTGCTGGGAGTGGAAGGGAGTCACTTTTTCAGGCATTTTGCTGGTGCCAGGCTGGGATGAAGTTAGCACATTAAGCAGGTCTCACTGTTTCTGATGGAGGTGGTGGTGTTTAGGAATGAGGGCAACTGTCAAACTGATGACACAAGACCCTGCGCTCTGCCAGGTCACACGTGTATGTTTCAGAATAGCATTTGATGATACAGACCCCACAGCAAGAACCGCTCTCCTCTGACCATGCCATGGCAACACTCAGTTCAATTTTAAGGGCATAAATAAAACTACTGCTTTTCTTTGCAATCTGGCAGAATTACATTATTTCTTTTTTTAACAGGTTTATAATAATCTTGTATTTTCTATGCAAAATAACAAACTTCATGTTAGTACAGAGCAGCTTCAAATATTCCTTAAGAAAAAAAAGCAGCATATACTCATGGGTTTTTTTGCCAATAAAATATTGCAACCTTTATTTAAAACAAAATGCAAATTGGCAAAACTTTGTGGAACGACAGGCAAAGGGGCCCTTCAAAGGGCCTTATTTACATCAAGTTTAACACTGTTCGCAGTTCACAGTCAGACGATAGTGAGAGAATTAAATTAGAAAAACAACCAAAATATATTACAATAATAATTAAAAACAAAAACAGTTGACAACACTGGTAGAATGACTGGTGATGAACATGTTTCATTTTAATCCATTCCTGCCCTCAGTGAGTTCACTACTGATAGCAACAGCGTGATGAGCCGATCGGGCTTTACCTCCCATGCACAACAGCCACATTTGGAAGAATGACCCCACTTTGGTACAGACATTTCTTACGGTCTCAGTGTTACAAATCAGTCAGTCAGGTGTCCCATAACCTCTTATTTCCTACCACCAGGGAACAGGCTGAAGGTTTTGTTCTACTCCCCGGGCAAGGGGAGTGCAACCCCAGTGCCCGCCCATGCTAGCTGGTGCCGCTCGCGCTGAAGCAGGAGGTTTCTCGGCATGCTGTAGTCACTCCCCTTTGGTTTTCCTGCCAGCTACAGATTAGCAGCAGGGCTAGGTTGAGTGTTTTTTAAAAGAGCAAAGACAGCAGCCTGTTATATTTGCAAAGTAGATCATCTGGATCCATCAGTGCTCATCACAGCTCCTGATGCCCAAGAGCACCGAGAAGCAAAATGGGGAGCGGCTTAGCTGCTAGGGAAACCTGCCTTAGGTAAGCAGTACAGACAGTGGGGCCTGGATTTCTCTACCCATCCTACCTGCCCCCACACCTGCTGCCCTTTAGCGAGGGGCTGCTCTGTCAGCACAGCAGCTTTGGTGCAGCTATTGCCCCATGCTGTGGGGGTCTAGTTCCCCCTGCCCGCAGAGAGCAGAGTGCCATAAAACTCTTGCATAAGCACGCCTGAGGAGATGTCAGCACATGTGAGTGTGACTGTTCCTCTGACACAAGGCCAGTGGTGGTCAGGAGAAATGGCCTGTGTAAAGAGGACGAGAACAGACAACCCCCCTTCCCCAGTGTTCCACAGCAGCAACATTGCTCTGTTCAATTCGGCTTTCCCGGCAGCTAAATTTGATGCAATCCCAAGACCCAGACTTTTAATTCAGCTTCACCTCTGTCCACAGTAATGAAGAATATGATTAAAGTGATACAGCCAAGTGCCCCACTTCTGGGGTTAAAAAAGGTGTGTAGCACAGGAAGAACAGAGACCCACCCCTCTAAGTCAGCCAGTTCCCACAGTAGCTAGAAGGAGGAAGTGCCCCTGCCAACTCACTGGTGTGACTGTGTGCTTTGTGCTTGGCATTATCAGGCCATACGTGATGCCAGCCCCTGTTGCAAATACATTTTAAATCATAGAATAGATCCTCCTGGAAAGTATGCTGGGGCATGTGGAAAATGAGGTGATTGGTGACAGCCAACATGGCTTCACTAAATAGGGCCTGACAAATCTGGTGGCTTTCTACAGTGGGGTTACAGCACTGGTGGATAAGGGAAGAGCAACCACTGTCATTTAACTGGACTTGTGCAAAGCTTTTGATGCTGTCTAAAGGGGAGAGACACGGGTTTGATGGATGGAGCACTTGGTGGATAAGGGACTGGCTGGATGTCGCACTCAAAGAGTTGTGTCAATGGCTCCATGTCCAAGTGGAAAGCAGTGATGAGTGGCATCCTCAGGGGTCAGGACTGGTGCTGTTTAACATCTTTGTTGGAAACATGGGCAGTGGGATTGAGGCACCCTCTGCAAGTTCACCAATGACACCAAGCTGTGTGGTGCAGCCAACACACTGGAGGGAAGGGATATCATCCAGAGAGACCTGGACAGGCTGGAGAGGTGAGCCCATGTGAACCTCCTGAAGTTCAACAAGGCCAAGTGTAAAGTCCTGCACATGGGTTGGGGCAATCCCAAGCACAGATACAGGCTGGGAGATGAGTGAATTGAGAGCAGCCCTGCAGAGAAAAACTTGGGGTTATCAGTGGATGGAAAACTGATTATGAGCCAGCAATGGGCACTTGCAGCCTTGAAAGCCAACCGTGTCCTGGGTTGCATCAAGAGAAGTGTGGCCAGCAAGTTGAGGGAGGGGATTCTTTCCCTCCACTCTTGTGAGACCCCCCAACCTGAAGTTCTGTGTCCAGCTCTGGGGGCACCAACATAAAAGGACATGGACCTGCTCAAGTGGGTCCACAGGAGACCACAAAGATGTTCAGGGAGTTGGAGCACCTCCCCTGTGAGGACAGGCCGAGAGAGTTGGGGGTGCTCAGCCTGGAGAAGAGAAGGATCCACGGAGACCTCAGAGCAGCCTTCCAATACTTAAAGGCGGCTACAGAAAAGCTGGCGAGGGACTCTTGATCAGGGAGTGTAGCAATAGGACAAGGGGTAATGGTTTTAAAATGAAATGAGGAAGAAATTCTTTACTGTGAGGGTGGTAAGACACTGGCACAGGTTGCCCAGAGCAGCTGTGGCTGCCCCCTCCCTGGCAGTGTTCAAGGCCAGGTTGGACGGAGCTTTGGGCAACCTGGGCTAGTGGAAGGTGTCCCTGCCCATGGCGGGGTGGTAGAGGTGGTGCAGTGGAACTAGATGATCTTTAAGGTTGCTTCCAACCCAAACCAGTCTGTGATTCTATGAAATTCTAGCCCATAGTAGTGCAAGTGAGAGAGCCTGGGTGCAACTGCATCCTGACAGGGGTTAGGAAAGGAAACACAACTGGAGTTTATGCCTTGTCTCCTCCCCTGAACAGTGGAGCAAGACGTGCTCTGCATTGGGACAAATACCAGGGCCCCACCACCCCATGTTACTTTGAACACTGTGCAAGGCTGAAAGCAGAGAAGCTGCTAGAGACCTTTAAGGCTGAAGAGAAAGCCAAACCCAGCAAAAGGGAGAAGAAACAGTAACAATTCTAGGAGAGTAGCTGTGGAAGGAAAAACAACTGAATGGTACTTTACAGCAGCACCAGCTTTCCCAATTATCATCCTTTTGCTCTCCTGACAGTCTTTTCCCATCTTTTTGTTTGGGAATAAAACACTGTTGGGCAGCAGAAGCAGCAGCAATACTGCAGCCTCCTATTTAGGGGAAAAAAACCTAATGTCAAACCAGCACTACTTCTGCCACCATCTACCCACCTGATGTAAGACAAGAGCAGAGCAAACACTCTCCGTAGGAGTGATGGCAGGCAAATCCCAAAATTCCACTGCTCCTGTGTTTTTCTACCACAAGAGGGATCAGAACTGAATGGGATTCAGTGCTGCTCATACTGGCTGTGGAGTCTCCATCCTTGGAGATACTCAAAAGCCACCTGGCCATGGTCAGACAGCTGGCTCTAGATGGCCCTGCTTGGGCCAGGTAACCTCCCAGGGTCCGTGACACCCTCAGCCACTCTGTGACTCTGTCAAAGCAGATGGTGCCTTCAGCTGTGGTACTGCCCTGGCCCACTGCCCATCACCTCTGCCGTTGGGGAGGAGAAACCAGGCAGTCTGACAGGAACTGGGGATGACCAGTGGAAGGGAACCAGGCCTTTGTTGGGGCACAGTTAGCTATTCTATCACTTTTGGTGAAGCTTTTCTGGAAGACTGGCATTCAGGAAAAAAACCCACCAAGCTTCTTTCAAAATATTAATCAGAACTGGACTAACAGCCTTAAAATTTTCTGGTTAAAGTACCTCTCCCCTGAGAATCACTTCAGCTTCAGTTTGTTTGTTCTCGGCTGAGCAGTAGTACATTGATGAAACCACATGATTGTCTGCCAGGACAACCACGACCTGCCCTTCTGCCCTGAAGAAAGCTCCCATACCTTTTAAACCCTTCTGATTGTTTGAAAGGCCACATGAAGCAATATCGCAAGCCTCCTTCCCTTTGCAGGTCACCTTTCCAAAGGCAGTTTGTTGAAAGTGTGCATCGCTGCACACCAAACTAAGATGACTGAAAGAGATAAGGTAAACCACAAAAGCCCTCAGTAAAGTCTAAAAGATAATGGTTTGGTACTCTGTCTTACAGCTGGGCATTGCTGTGGAAGAGTCCCAGCCCAGACTCCCCTGACCCGCAGCCTTGAAGGCTGCAAAAGAGCCTGGGCTAGCTGAAGATCCTACTGCAGAATTAGAGGACAGGCTTTGGTGGGTTAAGCTTGGTACGGCTAAGTCAGGATGAGTAACCCATGCTGTACTTTCATTTGTCTCCACTGAGGTACCAGCTCACTGGAGTAAAACTGACTCACAGGAATAATTAATTCACTTTAATGCCTGTCAGTTGGGGTGGAGGGGTTGCTTTTCCCCCCTCCCTCCCCATTCCACTCACTTGGACAGTGAAGCTGAAATGGTCCATTTCACCTCGCATACTGCTCCACTGGTGTGCATTCATGCATCATGACACAACTTTGTTTACCACAGACCAGCAATCAGATGAAGATTCTCAGACAGCAGTCCATTTCTAAAGATTTTTCAGGCCCCTGTCTCACTACACTCCATGGAAAAAACAGGGACACTCACTGAGACAGCCCAGCCTACTTCCAAGCACCAACACGGCCATGCTTCTAGACCAAAATGGAAGTGCCCATCTTCTAAATTCACACGTGTGTCCCAGCTCAACTGTAAATGCTCAAACTAAAAGCAGCACAGTCACACATTAAAAACAAGTTAAAAAAGCATTTTAGCCAAAAATAAAAGATTTAAGGTGCAAAGCAAGCGAGATCTTCTACCATCACCAACAGTGTGAAGTGAGCAGCAGCATGCAGGGTAACATGGATTTGGAGCCAGGTATCAGGCCTGTTTTCTTCCTCTCACAAACCAACAGTTAGTTGAGGTCTTCCTACTTGCCAGTACATTAACATCTTGGAGGTTGTGCGTACACGCCGAAGACCAGCTTTTTGAGGCCACAACAGTCTACAAACAGCACTAGGACCACGGGAGGCAACTTAAACCACGGGACTACTTTCATTCTGGGATTGTCAGTAGGCATCAGAGACCATAACCCCAGGGGAGCCCTCTGAGGCAGAGCTGTAACATTTGTTGTCACACCTCAGAGGAGCGCGTCATTTATGTGCATGTTCCTTACGCTACAGCATAAGATTCTTATCTAGCCTTTAAAACACAGGAATAAATTAAAGAAAGATAGCTGTGGTTCCCCTGTATGCTGCTGTACCTAGTCAGCTTCCTAGGCAGAGAAGCTGAAAGCCTGCGAGGCTGGTAAGCACTAGAACAAATCCCAGGAAACGGCCAGTGTGAAGTGGTGGTGTTACACCAAAAGTAGGGACAGATCCAAGACTCCTGAAGCAGCGAGGACGCATGGCAGGCAGGCCAGGCTGTCCTTTCTGGCTCTCCAGCTGGCCCCGCAGCGCTACGACTGCTAAAGGAATGTGGAGAACAGCCGGGGGTGGGGGAGGCTCTGCCTTACCTACCACGGGTCCTCAAGGTGATGAAACTGAGTTGGGGAGTCAACCTGATAACAAGTTAGAAACAATCTAGAGCTTAAAAAATACCCAAAAAACCAAACACCCAGTCCACTCACCTCAATAACAACACTGGGAAGTTGTGCAAGAGCCCCAAACTACTCACAAGTGACCATCAAGCAGCATCCATGCTAGACCACTAGAAATAGGTATTAACTGAGAGAAGGCTGTGTGGTGGGGAAGGGGGTGTTCCAGTGGTAAGTCTGCCCAGCATCCCTGACGCTTCAGATACAATGAAGATGAGAACATGTGGTGGATGAAGTGGACAGGAGGGAAAAGGGATAGTTTCATATATTAACTAATTTTGCAGTTCTCATTACAGCAGCAACAGCACTGTGGAAGTAAGCCATCTCGGCTAGTGCATCCACCTCCAGCAGCTCTGAATACTGTCAGTGCATTAGACCTTTCCCCCAACCGCATGCAACCTCCTCCCCCTTCGGAGCTACTCCGGCTCAGACTGCTTGGCAGTTGGTACCAAAGGAACCCCAGTGCCTTTCCTTTGCCTCATCAGGAGACCAACACACACGTTAGTGCAGACAGGGGAGGATCTGTACGGCCCAACAGCCCGCAGCCACTCCAGTACTCCAGCTATCACATGTTAAACCATCCTTCCCAGAGCAAGAACCTGCCATCAATTCTCCTGCCTCTCCAAGGGAGGAGTAGGGAACTGCCTCCCTTTGCCATACCAAGCAGATCACCCTGACTAGGTAGGGACAAATACTTGATGTTCTGCCCCTTACAGCTTTAATCTACCCTCTCCATCCCCATTTTTTGAGATGAACCTGTAAACGTGAGGAGAACTCAGTGATCTGAGGTACTTCACATACTCAAGTATCAGTCTTTCCTTTTGAAAGCATCAGTACAGAAAAAAAGTCCCGTTCGAACACCCCACCCCCACCCCATGTGTATTTCTCTTACCCAGATTGACAGTAGCTACCTTTGCACCACATCGCTGATTTCTTGGACACATGACAATAAGTTATTAAGGACGGGGTTTGCCCCAGGGACGCTAGCAGCTGTCGAGGACACCTGCAGTTCCTGCAGGCTGAGTTCCAGTTTGCTCACGGCTTCCCGGAAGGCGAATTTGTTGCGTGTATGCGGGATGCAGTCCACGTAGCCTGAGCAGTAATCCAACAGCTGGTGCCCTGTGTCCACCAGCTGGCTGTTTGGTGTCGGCTCAGCGATGGCACTCGAGAGAAGATCTGCGCACTCCAGCAGTGCTTCCTTGCTGATTTTGTCTGCGGAGATTTTCTCGGCTGCCTGTTTGGTCTTTCTTAGTGCTACTTTTGCGCCAGCCGTGCCGTTGGCCATTTTCACTGGGGAGGTGGAAGACGATGACAGAGGCACTTGAGGTGGAGGCATCACGGGCCTCCCAGATTTTCCACCAACAGGTGCTGCTGCTGCTGCCTTCTTACTCCCTTCGCTCAATTCCAGTCCGTGCTGCGCTCCTGCCACATTGCTCAGCTCTTCTGCTGCATCTGAGCAGGCAGCTGGCTGTTGCAGGAGCCTTATCACTGGTGGTGGAGGTGGAGCACACTTTGGTTTTACCCGTCTGGGCCGGTCCCTGTCGCCAGAAGAAGTGACCTGATGCTCAGATAAGAGCTTAAATTTATTACCCTGAGAGTCTGTGCCAATGAGCTGCACGTCTGCTGGAGTGTGTTTTAGAGTGGGTGAGATTAGAACTGGCACTTTGTGGTTATGAGTGGTTGGAAGTATTGCTGCAGCCTTTACTGGAGATGACCACCCCAGTCTCTCGCCATCCTCAAGGGCCCCTTGCCGTTGGGCACTGTTTTTTTCTTTGCCTTTAGAAGCTGCTGCTAGCCCTGGACCCTCCTTTTCTTCCGATCCACAGGGGGTTCGGAAAGGGAGTGCTGTGGCACCCCTTGGCAAGAGTTTTGCTTTTGGTCTCTCTCTGGTCAAAGCAGGGCCTTCTTCAAACCTTTTGGGAAGCAGGTCATTGGCCCTCCCTGTGCTCTCATCAGGCTGAGAGGAGGTGGACACTGTCCGTTCCAGCTGGACTTTTGACCTCTGGGAATTTCTGGGAAGGGTCATTGCCATCCTATCCTGCTCTGGAAGCCCTGAGGACATGGAAGATGTAGAGTTTGACCTTGGAAAAGGCTTTGAAGCTTCTTCATTGCTAGCGGGTTTTCCTGCTCGTAAACCCAGTGTCTTTTTAATCAAGCGTGGTGTAAAGAAACCAGTGATGCCCGACCACCCGCCACCGGTGCTTACACCCCCACCACTGCTGGTACCAGTGCCATCATCGTTGTAGAAGGTCCTCTGCACGAAGCTCCCACCATAGCACTTGGGTGGCGCCAGGCTTGCGTCCTGCTGCACGGGAGCAAAAGAGAACCCATCCACATGCTGCAAGGAAGCTACAGATGAAAAGTTACCCGTCAGCTCATATTTCTTATGGGGCTGATTCTCCATCTCCCGGAAGGAACTGCTGCGCTTGGGAGGTGTGGGAGCATTCCTCTTCTTCATAAAGGAGCTGAAGAAGCCACCTTTTCTGTCCCTGGTGAAAGTGGTCTCTTTGGCATCCTCCAACAGGCTGCTGGGTGACTTGTCCCTCTGCTTGCGAGGCAGTGCGGGAGACCCACTTGTTGGCTTTGTGCTTCTGATAAAACCTAGACAGAAGAAATAAGCGTGAATCTGCAAAATCAGTTTCCATTTCCACCCCCCCATCCTGCAGTGGGCTTTATGGGCCTGATGTATTTAGCTGCCCAGGTTCCCCAGGGAAAGGTTGAGAGGAGATTAGTGCTTTCAGTTTTTTGCGAGGCTGGTGTGATTTTGATTTTTTTACTTTTTTTTCCACTTCTGCATGTGTGTGACTTGATTGTTGTCTATACCGAGGAGCCCACTTAGGATAGAGTTCAGGAAAAAGTGATGTTGCTTTTTTCTTCCAGCAGTTTTTTTCCTCCTTCCTCAAATACCACAAGTATGAAAGAAAAATCTCTCGCACTGTCAACTTTAGTTTTGAAGCCATCATTTAAAAAAGAGCAGCAAAACTAAGTTTAAAAGAAAAAAATACAATGAGATTTACTAAAAGAACATTTGAGTAAGCTGCAGTGTTTTCTATTTGCTAGTAAATAATTGGGCTGCTGAGGTGGCCAACAGTTCTAATAACATAGCAATGCACATTGTTCTGTTTTCTTCTATTTCTCTGACAATTTCCACCAGTAGCAAGCCTATCCCAGAACACGTGGCCTCACTGCCACTTTCCCAGTGTGCATACCTGGTGCTGAGCTGGAAGCCGAGTGCTCCACAGTATCTTGTGTGCCTTCAATGTTTTCCTTGTTCTCTGCCTGTTTCTTCAGTGTTCTAGTCTTGGAGGGAAGCATGGGTAACCGGGGCAAGTAAGGAACTATGGATGAGGAAGAGGCTGTTCTTCCAAGCTCCTCTGCCACCTCTGTCAGGGAAGAAAAAAAGAAAAAAATAAAGCTAAACAAAAACCAGGGGGGAATAGTTGGAACAGAGACCAGCAGATGAGGAGGGAAAGAAAATCTGAGAGTCTTTACTGCAAACCCAGACTGGCAAGAAAAGATACAAGACAGAAATACATAGCTTATGGATTTAATTTTTGCTCAAGTCTAGAGGTATTCAGGGGAAGATGGTTTTTTTTATAATGCTTCCAAACTCATTTACATCTTTATAAATTCAGCAAAAACACCCCAGTGGTAGGATCTGTACAAGAGGTCTAGCACAAATGTAGCTCTCTACTGGGTTAAGGGTTGCTCAAGAGCTGAAGCCAGCACAGAATGCATTTGTCTCTGGTTTTAATTAAGATGCCTCCTGTTGATGCTCCTGGGATCCCCCAAAAGTTGTGTCCTCTCTGGATCTGGATCTATGATGCTTTGTTTAAGACAAAGCACTGCACCTCCCTATTAAAAATGAAGACTGTCTATCTCCTTCCTAACATCAGTACAAGGTATGTGACTGAAAAAAAAAAAACAGAAACAACCCACACAATCTCCAGGCCACACCCAGGTTGGCATCTGTGTGTGCCATTTGATGCGCCTGTTATAGATGCTCCCTGGTAGAATCTGATCTGCTGTGGTTTTTATGTAGTGGGGAAGTGGATGGATCAGCTTCACATTTAATTTAAAAATTTAGAAGATGTTCAGATATTTCTGCTTGTCTGCTGTCTAGTATCACACTTCTCACCAGTATTTACCTCCTCATTGATTATATTTGAGAGTTGAGTTGCACAGATTTACTCCCAGAATTAGCCAAGTAGCTTAAGAGATTAAGGCACACTTTTTAAAAATGAAGGCTGGTAGAATAATATTTCATGACCTAAATGCTGCATTCAGCAAGGGACTGTGATATGCATGCATCTTTCTCTCTCTCAGCATCACTCACTATTCCTTACTCTTCAGTCTGAGAAACAAGAGGCTTCCTCTAATAGAGAAGACAATATTCTTTAACTCTTTGGTATCTTAGTGCACAAATTAAACTATACTGTCCCCTGCACTGCTCTATGTCTAAAGTTTATTTGGCATTTGTGCAGGAAGTAAGAGAACGTTTTTACCCCCTTATGCTTAAGGAAATAAGTAAGGGATGAAGCTTCACCACAACCTCCACTGCTAGCACATGAGCCTTAAGGGCCTGTCCATAAGACAGCACTCTGGGGATAACCTCTGATACTGTTTCAGAAATAAAGCAACAGGGGCTCTCACCCTCTGAGATGCTCGAGTCATGGAACATGGTTTCAAAAGCCTGGTGGGTCTCAGCAAAGGAAGGCCGGTCTGGTGGGTTCCACTTCCAGCCTGCAGTGTGAGAAAGCAAAGTAAGTCTCAGTGCCTGAAGAAGTTAGAAGACAGATTTTTATTTTGTCAAAGGAGACAGAAAATACTTAAGTTTTCTCAACTGTAGTCAGACTCTGATCTCCTATCATTAAACAGACTGGAGTCATTCACAGATCAATTCATGGCAGCAGTCAGTCACCCTACCCTACCCGACCAAACAGATCTTCATAGGAAGGAACCAATTCTAAAAATCCCAGCTCTCTGCCAACTCCACAGGTTTTTCTGATCTCCCTGTCCCTCTTTCTGAATTTTTTGGGCAAAGGAGAATTCCATGTTTGCTACCCTGGCTGTTTAGACTGAACACATCTAACCCAGTCACAGGTAACTATGTGTCCAAAGTTCCAGACAACATTCTGCTCACATGCTCTTAATACTGAAATTCAGGCAGAGCCTTCCAAAAGAAGAATGTAGGCATCCTGAGGGGTAAAGAGGAAGAGAGTGCATTGATCTAAGATGGAGCTTGGAAAGTTATAGAAGGGTATCATGATGAAAAGTGTAAGTTCTGTAGTTAGAAATCTGTGCTAAGGGAATGTGTTCTAGAAGCACTACCTGTTGATATCACCATAGGGTCTGGAAAGTGACTGGCATTCTGCTCATTTTGGGCTCCTTTAATATCATATCAATTCTCTGGTTTTTGGGCTTTTGTCAACTTCCTGAAGGTTTTTCTGAAGCAACATCCTCCATCATTACTCAGCTTCTTTGTTTCACAATTGAAGTTCTCCCTGACTTTCTTTGACATGCTGGGGATCACGCATTGCTAGGAACAGGCTGTAGAATGGTCCCTTAAGACCCGGTTTGTCTGCCTTGTACATTGAGGGCCACACAGACTGCCCGAGATAGCACCAAGGAGTTTCTTCCCACCCTGGTCACACTGACAGGGGGTCTCTGCTTACCTTATTCAACAGCATGGCCTGGTTTGCTCCCTAGGATCTTCAGCCTTTTGCCCAATATGTTCTCTGTTCTTGCGGGACTGAAGGAGATTGGCAATGCTCTTAAACTCTATTGTGCTCCTCCTGTAGCACGCTCTATCTTTTGGGCTTTTATTTGTAGATTTTCAATTTGTTATGGAGCATTAGGGAGCTTTTCATGATACAACTGGAGGATGCGTTTTGTGCAACCTTGTGAACTATGTGTCAACTACATAGGTGCTGTTTTTGCAGAGAACTAAATTTCCTTCTAATTTGGTGATTCCATAGTAAGAGTCCTACTGACAAAATACCAGTACAATTTGCCACAAATCTAGCTGTACTCAGAGATGGGTTTTTGAGAGTGAATTCTTGTTCCCTAGAGACCAGACTCATTTTGCATCAGTCACCAGGTCCATCTCAGGTGACAGGGCCTTTTCCACATTAGCTAACAAAATGGCATGTAAGAAGCAGGGACTTCAGAGTTAATTACAGATTTAACCCCCAACCTTGAAGAAGATACTCACATGCCCTCATCAATTCGTAAACCTTTGGAGGGCATCCCTCAGGTTGTTCCATCCGATAGCCCTTTTCTAGCAGATCATACACCTGAGAGAGGTCAATCCCTGGGTATGGTGACATCCCATAGGTAGCAATTTCCCATAACAGCACACCAAAGGCTGAAAAGGGAGGAAAACAAAATTGCTGGTGATAAATCTGCCCTCCTCTTATGTTGCTCATTACATTGTGGCCTTTACTGCAGCTTAAGGCAGCATCATTTTCTTGCAGATATTTCAGGCCAGTCTAGGTGAAGATACTACTTGCTAAAAATGCTATTGATTTGTTAAGTTGTGGTCTGGCACATGACCGTCTCCTCCCCACATGTTTTTGCCCAGACCAGAAAGCAAGTTACTATCTAGGTTGGCAAAGAAAAACAAAATGAAATAGAGAAGAACATCGAAGTGGAGTTTTCTTACCCCACACATCTGATTTGATTGAAAACGTGTTATAGGCCAGGCTCTCAGGGGCTGTCCATTTGATTGGGAACTTGGCTCCAGCATGAGCTGTGTAGGTATCTCCAGTCATAAGTCGACTTAAGCCGAAGTCAGCCACCTTCACCACATGATTTTCTCCAACTAAGCAGTTCCGTGCTGCCAGGTCCCTATACAAAGGAAGAAAGCATGTTATTGGAGCAAGAGCGGGGCTTTTGAATACAGTCTTATGGTTGCATAGCCTGTCCCACTCTTCTGAATAGGGAATCACAGAAGCACTCTCTTTATACAGCAGGTAAAGGCCACACAAGCTTTGCTCTGAACAGCATCAGAAACTGAGTGAGCTTATTCTTATGGGAAAAAAGGTAAACCAGGATTAGGGTTCATTCTTTAAGTTCTATTAAATTTCCAGTAATGACAGCTGTTACAATGAGAAGTTTGTGTTTCCTGAGATTAAGATGAGATCAGCAGCTCGTCACACACTGGTAACAGCTTTATGGCACAGCTTTATCTAACTGGATTAAAATAGGACTTGGGGTTGACAATGTCTTGCAGAGAGGGGGTGCATCAGAACAGGACAACAGCAACTTTCCTATGTGTCAGTCAGTCATGCAGAAGATTGTAAGACTGCTACAGAAGTCACAGGCAGAAGGTATTGCAAGGCAGTATTGAAACGAAAACAGCCAGTGGATAAGCCAGTGTGAAACAACTCTGGAATAAACCTCCCCAAAAGGAGGAATTCCTGGGGCTCCATACTGGTGGCCTGGTCATCATGATAATCTGAAACTGTACCAGCTCAGTGTGACTTTACCCACCTGTGAATGAAGTTCTTCTTCTCTAGGTATTCCATAGCAGAGGAGATCTGAGTGGCCATGTAGAGTAGCACAACAGCACTCACTTCCTCCCGGTTGCATTCCCGTAAATAGTCTAGCAGGTTCCCATACGGCATGTATTCTGTCACAATGTAAAAGGGTGGCTCCAGGGTACATACACCTAGCAGCGAGGAGGAGGGAGCATATGAACAAAGCTTCCCTTGCTTCCTCAGCTTACCACTATCCCTGATTTAATATCCATTTGTCACATTTTGTACTGATGAGCATTTCTCTGAAAAGCAAAGACTTCCATCTACAAATACAGTACATCTGTATTGTACATCTCCATCTACAAATACAGACAAATGCAGCCCAGCTTAAAATTCAGTACTTATGTCTATTTACCTGTCCATCACTTCATGGACAGAGGGAAACATGTCTATCAGAACACTGCCATTCCTATATAATATACATGAAGGAGTAGTTCTCTTCTTTGGAGGGTTACAGAATGAAATAGGAGTTATTTTGAACACATATGATTTGCTTTTCTTCCCCTCTCTTCCTTCATAAAGCTAAGGAGTGGCCATGGCCAACTGGAAGGAGGTACCTGTCAACTGGTAAGATTTCCAGACTGAAATGTCACTAGCGAGTAATGTGAAACACTCCCATGTGTGCTAGCTGGGCAAGTGATCAGCACAGTGGGACCTGCTCCTAAAGCGGCATTCTCACACATTCCTCAGATGACTGCTTGCTACAGTCATTGCAATTTTGTACAAAGTATGTGTTAGTGGAGGAGGGCAACAGGATACTCATGTCAAATCTCTGTGAGTCCCACTGCAGCACTGCTGAATGCCTGTTCAAACCACTAGGCACATATAGGAGTAAAACACAAATACACTGTGCATCAGAGAGAACAAAAATGCATCTCTGTGATGAGAGATCTTTTAGTCTCTACCCCTAGAACCAGACAGGGCTTAGGCAGACACTTCATCTGTGCCCATTTTTTAAATGGGTATAGAATAGTTGCCATTATTAAAAGCCTTCACATTCTTCACATTTCATCCTAGGCTTGGCTTGACAGCTTTGCTCCTGAAAGCAGCAAAAGTCCAGAGGCAATTAAACACTAGTAAAGGTTTAGGGTGTCTCCTTAAGAATCTTTGCACATGTAGAATTAACAGCTATGCAGACTACTGAATAATGACCATTATGTCATGCACTTGTCAGTGAGACAAACAGGGCATAGCCAAGCTGTAAAGCCTGAAGATTTCTTCCATTCACGTGCTGTTTGATCTGACTTGCATCTTCACTGCCTTGATCTCATGTACCTTTTTGGTGATACACAGGGTCCCTTACAACAGTTAGCAATGTGGTCATCTTCTGCTTAATTATGGACTTATTTTTCTATTTAGTACAGATTTTTCTATAAATGTCTCTGATTTGAGAAGTATGAAGAATGGTATTTGTTGTGCTTCCAATGTAATTTTTTTCCTTCACTTTGAATTTTCTTATAATTTTGTTCTATCAGAAAAATAAGTAATGGGAAATAATTATGTAAATCTGATTTAACACAGCAGAAAAGGAATCTGACCCTGATAAGGCCAAGGGTACCAACTGAAAGGAGACTGATATTGCAAACTTTTATATAAAAAGCATAGTCATGCCTCAACAGGAAAGTTGTCTACTAATGTCATTTACTATATTTGATGTTTTATTTAAAATTAGTGTCTCTTACCTCCAATAATACATAAAGGAGCAAGCTGTCAAAAATATCACCCCAAAACCTGACCTGATTCAAAAAGTTACATAAAGACAGAAAATCTGCCACTACTTTTATGCAAGAGAGATTATATTTTGGTGGGAACTCAATTAAGAAGAGAAAGAGGAAGGAATTTCACTAACCTAACAACTGCACTAGATTTGGATGCTTGATCTCCTTCATCACAGCAGCTTCTTTCAAGAACTCTTCCACCTCCATGGTATCTTCCTGGATAAACAGAGGGGCAAAAGAATGGAAAATTTATCTTCATGACCAAGGTCTGCTTAACACCACATATCCGAGCTGAATATAAATGATGGCATCCTTACTTCCATTCTACTCTTTTGGCTTTTACCTAAGGAAAACAGAACAGCCCTGAAAGGCTGGCTGGCTGGCCTGTGGCATGGACAAGTGACAGATCTGAGTGCTCAGGAAGTGCTAGGCTTTCTTCTTTGCTAGCTATTGTGGCTACCAAAGCAGCTGTGGCTGGCGAGACTTAGCTGCCTAGCTATAACAATTAAGCTTGAACACTCCCTTCCTTAGAGGGTACATAGAATTGTAGCTGTTAATGTTGAAACAAACAGACGGCTTTGACAAGGAAGATAAATGGAGAAGCTGAATTTCCCCAGGAGAAGCAGAGAGGTTGTAGAAGGTACTTCCAACACTTTAGATTTCTTAAAGCTTTGCAGCTCTTCTGAGGTAAGGGAAGTGAACTTGGTAACCATTTCTACAGATCTGACTCAGGATATTCCTGCAGCAGCTTGCTGGGCCAAAATTCCAAATAGTTTCTAAGCCACACACACTGGTGCAAGTTTGATAAGCTAAATCTGTTCTGCAAAGCTACTCTCAAGCACAGATTTTATGCAGAACAGCACACTCCATTTTCTGATATTCCTATCATTAGGAGGTATAACTAAGAGCATTACCATCTCCTTACCCTTATCACAACGGGTGACCAAATGAACAGTGCATAACAACCTGTAAACTCACCTTTAATGTTTTCACAGCAACCGTGAGATTGTATTTCTTCCAGACACCAACGTACACCTCACCATACTGCCCTCCCCCAAGTTTGTGCTTCATGGTGATGTCAGTCCGCTCCATCTCCCACTTGTCATGGATGGGGGACACTCCATAGACTGTGGGCTTATTGCACTTGGGTGCTGGGTAATGCAAAGTTGTCACCAGTCCATCTGCTACTGTTGAGTGATGGTGCACTAGCTCTGCTAGGGTGCTGAAACGGCTTTCTGCTGTCACATATACCTGTTAAGAACAAACCAGGAATCTACTTAAATGAAGGCAGCTGGAAGCTTTCAGTAAAACTGGAAAACAGGTACAATAAAAACATTCTAGCAAGTTTAAAAAAAAAAAAAAAAAAAAAAAAGAAAAAAAGGTAAGGGAACCAGACTTCCAGACTTTAGAGTATTTGTTCTCATGTTGTTGTGCAAATTAAAATTAAACTGGGATTTTTACCTGCAGAAGGCAGCTAATACAAGCCATCACTTGAGAGCAGTGCTGTCTCCCGCTTCGTGCTTTACAGGACTAGAAACCAGAATTCTTGTAGCCAAATGCAGTTTCTGCATATCTCAACACAATGTACTGCTATTTGATCAAGGTTTCAACATGCTGATCAAAACTGCTGACTTACCAAAGCTCTGCTTGTTCGAAGTAGATTAATGAAAAGATATGACATCAAACCACAACTGCTTTGCTCCCTAGCTGCTTTTAGCCTAGATAAGTACTGTCTGCACTTCTTCCAAAGAGGTGTTCAGTGAGTTACCATAGAACTCTTAGCATACATGTTCTTTTTTTATATTAATCAACCAGTGGGCCTGTTTTCTCTCACATGGATCCCTCTCTTAACAGTCTGCAACTTGAGATTCTGTACCACCTCTTAATTAATATCCTTATTTCCTCTCCCCACAGCATTATTCAGAGATCCTTACCTTTCCATCTGAGGTGGTATTGATCCTGTAGTGGTAAACACGTCCTTCGTACCTGAGCGAGATGGATAGCTGCCCTGGGCTGCTCTCGCTTTCACGAACCAGGAAGCTGCCATTGATGAGACTGCTCAACAGATACTCTGCTGCACTGCGTGACACTGGCCCATGGTACCATGAATGCTTTTCCAGGCTGTTCACCGGTGTGATGTAGTTGCTTGGTACCCAGCCCTGCCCATTCTTCGAACGTACCTCACTCCATTCACCATTCTGGTTGTAACCCAGGACTCGCAGCTTCTCACCTATGACCAGAAAGAAAAAAGCAAAATAAGCACAGCACAATCTACTGGGTCTCATTAAGGGAGACACTAACGTCAGCTGACTAGGCCTGGGTTTGCAGCTTAACAATAAAAATCTGCAGCAGTGATCTTCTAACTAAACTGCTATATATTAAGTATTTATAAAGTAAAGTTTCAGAGAGAATAACTAGGATACTGTTCCCTAATTTACTGCTGTGTGATTGATGAACTCAAAAAGCTTCCAGTAGTCCAGTTTTTTAGACTAGAAAGATTTTTTTTTCTTGGAGGGATGAGGTTTGTCTCCTTCTTGAGGCCTTAAATGGCATGTGATTTAAAACAGTTCTACAGCAGGTCATATTCCGATATATGTACTGAAGAGAAAATCTCTGTGAAATTCTTAATTCTGGATTTTGCCTCAGTTGAGAGTGCTGAGTTCTGTTACCATTGATAATACAAAGGTCTTCCTTTGCCTATCCCCAAAATAGGTGTCTCAAAGGGCTGATGATCTGGGGAGCCTAGAAGGGGAACAGCCATAGCTGGGCTGGGGTGTTTGGCAGTGTTGTACAAAGCCATGTCTGCACCTAGAGCACTGCCTGGCAGTTGTCCTCCAGCACAAGCCATACAGAGACCATCTGCTTGTAACCACCAGTGTACAGAATCATCTTCTCCAGCTGCACTCATTCCTGTTCCTTCCAAAAGAATGACAGGAGAAGGATTCTGCTTTCTGTTACTAAGTTTTCAATCTAGGAGCTGCTCTGCGATTCACAGGTGGCCTTACCTTTGGTGATGCTGAGCGTGTTGTCACCGCTTGCTACAAAATCGTAAAGTGCAACAAAGAGATTGGGATCGCTCTCAGTGGCTCCAAGAAGGTTCTCCTTGGAGCTCCATCTGATGGCTTCATTCAGTGCCTGGGGTTCAACATCGCAACCATAGGGGTGGTGCAGGGCCTCTGAAGAAAGAACAGAAGAGGAAATTACTTTGCGTATCACTGTAAACAGATCAAAACCCATTGTAGAGCAGAGCAAAGCTCCTACTGCACAGTATGCTCTTTATGGAAAGGGAACACCATGTCTGCACATCTTACATCAGTTGTGTTCAATCCCCACTTTGGTGACTCTTTGTTTTCTAGGGTACTTCTAATAGAGGCTGGAGAAAGTAATTAACTGCCTGTATACCAAGTAGTGAGCTATGTATATAAAATTTCTGTTTAATATTTATTATATGATAATATATACACTTTACTTGAAAGTATTTAAGCATTCATAGATAAAAAATGGGTGAGAAATTAAAAGTGCTTTTTTTTATTATGTGAGATACTGAAATGTTGTTTTATGTCTTTATTGTTTCTGTGGCCGAAGTAGATAGCCTGGATCTGAAACTGATGTTACAAGGACAGGTAAGACACACTGAATTATGACACAAATTAAATCTATAGGTTGGGACAGTAACTAACTCAGTATTAGCAGGAATGATGGTGGTTTGTAATACATTTCAAGGCTGTGGAAAACTTGACAGGGACAGAAAGTAGTAAGGGTGATGCCAGGTATTTAGCAGCAGTGTTTCTGAATACCCAGGCAGTTCTGCTTTTACAAAGGACAACTGATGCAAACTTGATAGTACAAGGGTGTGGGGGGAAGAATCAGACTTCTTTCATAGACAAAAGCCCCCCCAGTTCCCGTCATGATGAAAAATAACATAAATAACACAGGGTTTTGGAATGAACTGTGGTAAAAAGCAAAACTGTCTGAACACTTCATGGTAGCACTATGCCAAGATCACCACTTGCTTTCCAACACCTCATAGAGAGGTTTTCCAGGAACATCTAGCAGAATAAATTTCAATATTAAGAGAAAGAGCAATGATCTGGTTTCATATATGTGGGCTGCTTAAGGGGGCAAAAAAATAAGAAGGTGTAAAGATACAAATATTTTCTCTGATGGCACAACTGTCATAAGTTCCCATCCCAATATATATTTCCGAATTCTCTTGTTGAACTTCTGGAAATGTACACTCTAAAGAGATTTCATTAAATGCACTAAACAAAAAAGTCCTCTTTAAAAAATGAGAGGCTTTCTTTGCTTTACAATCATTGCTTTGGCCCACTTCTGAGGAGCAGAGAAGTCAGGCTCAGGACATTTTGAAGCAGACCACTGCCAGAGAACGTGTACATGTGACTACCCCCTTCCCTGCATGCCCATGAGAATTACATTTGTGAGTCAGAGCCAGTCTGTAAGGCACTTCATTCTCTTTAAGAAAGAGCTCAAATGCAATACAGGATGGGAAAACTGGGAAATCAGTGAGACACAAAACAGGAAGATGCCTGTGCCAAGTAATAGACAAGCATATGCCAAATCTGTGTCACAGGACAGAGCTCAAGCCTGGAAAACGAGGACAAAGGGAATTTCCCAGCATCCACGTGCAATTTTTTGACAGTATTGTAGGTACTTGAGAAAGTAAACGGTTGAGGTTTGTTCTGTTTTGTTTTTAAACAGATAGCTAAGTCGCTTTTGACTGCATTTCTGGTAATTATGGCTTGTATTACCTGTTCATCTTGCAATTACTTAATAACCTACCTCCCGAGCCTTGCCAAAGTAGCTCTCTATCAAGTTTCTCCTAGCAAGAACAGAAGTGACTAGAGATTAAGCTACCAAAATGTCACTTCTTTGATTTCACTATCTGCAGATACAATATTTAAGCCACTTTTTGTTCCTAACCATCAACTGCAATTAGTTTTACAATATATTAACCCATCACACTGGGTACTATCATGGCAAAGAGAGAAAATCCCAACGTCTGCTCAGCTACCTATATTACAGCATGGATGCCAACATTCCACTGTAAATTTTTTAGGGCTGGATGAGTGCATATGCATGTCCAGTTGTTAAGCACCAGGAAAGAACACGTTTCTAAATCCACCACTCTCTATGGACTAGAAATACAGATTTTTAATTAAATAGTACATTCTTTATACTTCTACAGTGACTTATATTAGTGTTTCAGTGCCTTAAGCAAAGTTACTCAGCAAATACGCTATACAAGAAATCTGACTTATGTATCCCTGCTAAGGAGCAAATACAAAAGTAGGCAATCTTTCCAAAAAATACCCAACCTTTCAGCTCCAAAATACCTTAATGGTGTTTAAATAACTTCTTACTTTCAATTATATGTCTGCCAAAACATGACAGAATTTAAACAGAAATATATGCATTTTTTCTAAATCAAAGCATACTTTAAATTTCTCTCTCAAGCCAGAAAAGCTCATGAACTGAGCATCCAACCGCTATAGAGTTAAGCATTTCACCATGCCCTTGATGGGTAAGCCTGAAGCAGCCTAGTACCAGCTCAGCCTCAGAGCTGCTGTGGCAGATGCTGTGAATAGCTAAGCCTGATCACGCTGAGCCCAGCAGCGGGCACTTTAGCCAAGGCAAAACCAGCAGAAACGCCACCTGCTGCTTACTGCCGAGCAGCTCTGCCCACATGAAACCATTTGTGGTGCTGTGCTGGGTTGACAGCATGGATTCAAAGCAGATGTGGGACTACTACCACTTTCTTGGGAATGCCTGGGAGGCTGGCACATGTTCTTAACACCCACTTTATGGACAAAAAAAAAAAGTCAGCAGAAGTTAATGTTTGATGAGGAGCTTCATTCACTTAGCTACAGTGCTTACCTAAAAATCACATTACCTAAAAATCAAATGCTTTTAAGAGTTCATGTCTCACTAACTTCCTTCACTTTCATTTTTAGAGTGACTTGGATGCTTAAGTAACTGTAAAGGTCACCCAACATCTGCTAAAGGGGAATTTACCAAGATATAAAAGTACCTATTGCAGATTATTACACAATAAACTATGCTGCTCAGTACAGTGTGGGATCTATACCATCCAATATGTAAGGATATGGAAGGTCAGTGAAACATGATAAATGCATAGACCTCATTAAGGAAACTAAGATAACCCAAGCATATCACAAATTGTACCCCTCCAACTGAATAGTCTGCAAGATCTATTCACACCAAGATTAAGGAAATGAGCTGAGAAGTTCTGTTTCATATCAGCTCCTTTTAAGGGCTAACCATAAATCACATATTGCCAGTTTCATTTCCTACACAATGGAAAACTTACATCATCATTCAGTGTATAAGTAATACGCAGTCATGCGAGGCCGTTATGCTTCATCCATCTCCTTCCTTTTCTTTATTCCCACAATACAATTTGCTTCTCTCCGGATATGAACCTTTTCCTATTCAGCCAACATGTATGGGGTGTTTTGTCCCCCACCCTGTGCCAACACTGCGATTACCAATCTCTTCAGTCCAACAGCAGGAGGTAGTATACACTAAATCTTGAATTTTAGAGTCACACCAAGTCCTGAAGTGGTCTCTATTTCTAAAATACTAAGTGTGTAACTGCTCATAAAAATGAAGCATTTCAATAATCCTAAAACCCAGACAAAAGCAGCCAATCTCAGTCCTGCCTGGTCTCGAACTACAAGACAAAAATAGACTTGAAAGGGCCCACATCCTCTTTGAAGCAGAGAAACACAGAAAAGGGATAGAACAACATTACATCCCTGAGCACCATACCTGTGAAACTCACACCAGGCTCAGAGGTTCCCTCGCCAAGGCAGCAGAGCAGCTTGCCCTCTTTGCCATAGCTGCTGGACTGGCAGAGGACCGTCCCCACAATCATGCTGTGCTTCGCAGCAAGCCGAAGAGGCTGCTTGACCCGAGAAGTCCTGGGCTGCCACTGCCAGCACTGCGTGGAGACGACCACTGCTTGCAAGGCTGGCGGCCAGTGAAAAAGCAAGTGCTGTGAGCGGGCCAAGGAGGAACTGGGAAAATCAAGCTGTGGGTTAACATGGATATTAGCTGGAAGTGAGGGTGGAGCTTCCCATGGAACGCTGAACAAACAGAGGATGTGGGGACTGAACTGCAAGTTGAAACAATTTTGAGATGAGCTATAAAGACAGTTTTGTTCTGCTAAGAGTTAGGCAACAAAGTGTTTGGGAAGAAAGCAGTTTCCTTGTAGAAATTTCTTTGTACAAATTATGAAACAGATCGCCCATTAAGGGGACCGCCCAGATTAATTCAGTTTTCCACTCCACATGCCATTGCTGGAGCACTATTTACATGAATCAACATGAAATGATGTTAGTGAGAATGCACGTCTAAGAGATGTACAAGCACTGAGCAAGTAAACACTCTTGAACATGTCAGGATTTCAGAAAGAAAGAGAAAGCAAGAGCAGTACAGCACCCAGTCTGAGCTGCATGTTTGCTGATTTAGTAAGACTCAATACAGGTCTCTGGAAGGGCACCATCAAATTACCTCTCAAAAACCGTAAGATTTGTTGGATGAAGTCTTTAAAAGCCTAGTTTTCTAGCAAAGGCTGTATGGTTTGTAGCAGGACTGGCTGCTCCTAACATACGGACAAGCATGGGTTAAAAACCAAGGCATCACCATGGCAGTGTCACGCCTGGGAGGGTGGTGGGCCTGCAGAGGGGTATAAAAGGGAGCAGGGAAAGGGAAGTTAGTGGTTTGGGCTTTGCAGGGGGAGTGCGGCACACCGCGGGGGGGGG
>NW_020799109.1:30296819-30325429 GCF_003259725.1 Athene cunicularia | reverse complement strand
CGTCCCCACAAGGGGGGGGGGGGGGGGGGGGGGGGAAGCAGCAGCATTTCTATAATCCCTAAACTCCACCATTCTTTGAGAAAGGCAACTGCACCATGCAATGAGGACTCAAATCAGGCTAAAAGTAAGAAATGAGCAACCTGGCTTATTCCAAATGTTTTTTGTTTGTAAGGCTGTGGATGTGGAAAAACACTGTAGATATGCTGTGGTGATGAGGAGTTGTTTTTAATCCTGTATGGCCTGTGATAACAAGTTATTTCTCCAACCACCATGACCTAATGTATGTGGAAAAAATAATCAAAGAAAATACCTTAGGAAACCTGCATACTGTTGTCTTCCCAAAGGTCTAACAACTGGGTGACCTCTTTTCTTCCTCCTCCAAAACCAAGTTCAGTGCGCCCTGCAGCATGCTACCCAGTAGTTAGACATTGAGATTACTTTACTCAAGAGCTCCTAGACTTCATCTCTTCCCCTCTTTGCTTTCGCCTCTTGCAGTTATTTTCTCCTCTCATTCGCTCCAAGTGCTCTTAATTACACTGGTATTTGTACTAATCTTAGTCTAGCTGTTACACAAAGAACAAGCAGAATTTGTAGAGAAAGACAGCACAGTCTCAGAAACATGTGGATGAGTTTTGTGACACACTTTTCAGGTGGGTCTGAAATGGCAAGCTATGGATGGATTTGTGGCTACACTAGTCTTAGCTGTAATAATTAACTTCAGCTAAAATTCCAAATTTACTTGTTAGTTAAAATACAATAGATGAGTAATTGGTATTTGGAACAAAGAAGGATTATCAGGAAGTTAAATTGGATTAATAATGTAACTTGCAAATGTATCTACTGACCCTATTAATGTAACCTCCGTCAGAAGAGTATCCTCAGCCAAAGCCTAATGGCTGTCTGGTCTGTTAGGGAGCTCCTGATGGGAATTAAGTTGTAGCCAGCACTGGCATTATGGACAAGTAACATTTTGCTGTAAGCTCCCTGTAACTGGGCAAACCTGTCCCTGCACCCTTTCCAGCCACCCTCCTGAAGGTGTTTCTCAGTGGGAAGGACACTGAGTGTCCCTGCAGAGTGTGTAGCTGTTCATAAAGTCCTGTCAAATGCACCGAGGCAGAATAAAATCAGGCATCCTTCTACCTTCTAGATGAGTGCTATTTCTTTTACAACTGATTTTCCTAGATAGTTATTTTACACTGCAGGCCATCACCTTGACATCTGCATCCACCACATCTGCATCCTGTTCCTTTCACAGTAAGGGCACAATATAAAATCTTAATTCTGGTATACTCAACTTCCTCAGTGGAAGAATCCACCTTCCAGGCACAGCATCTCTTCCCAGCTCTTTAGACTATTCCCTGTGGTGCTCTTCAAAGCCATTTTCTGAGAGTGGTTACCCTTACCGTACAACTTAAATCATCCATTTAGAAGCATTTCTCTAGCTCTTCCAGTGGTGGGAAAAAGTTGAATACAAGGAAATCTTGCTGACTATGCTGCTTTGAAATGTACAGTTCAGGGAGCTTCTTAAAAATGTGTTATACTCTGAATTTATGAACCAACTGTCAATTTCTCTTAAACAAAATAATGTGTAAATGGAAATAACAGCTCTGAAAAGAATTTGGTGGTGTTAGCAGCAGGCCAAAGTGACTGGTTTATCAATGGAAGGAAGAAAGACAAAGAGTTATAGGGTAAATACTGGTTATTGCATGCAGTTTCAATCATATCTTAGCACTTTACATCAAAACCCACAGGGTGTGTATATGCGTGTGTATACATACATACACACATAATGTTTTATCTTCTGGCTTCTCACATACCTCTTCTTCACAAAGAGACACTTGAATACAAGGTCTCCAAGATCCCTGAACATGCCACATCTTTCACTTTATTTTCACTTTATGTTTTCAAACTAAATACCAATATAAATATCCATGATGTTATTTTACATACAGACTCATTTTATATGCTTACTTTTAAGATGACCAAAGAATAGGCATTGGTCAACTTAGAGCACAGAAAGCAGACCATCAAGTAATTTCTAACTACTTGTATAATCGGTATTTTCCACTGCATCTTCAAAACATACATCACTTTACATCACTAGACTTCAAGATCTTTAACCAGCTTGTTAGTGGGAGGATTTCTGCCTTAATAAATATGAGGAAACCAAATTGATAACGCAGCAGCAAGTGGGCTTCCTATTTTGCTGACACGATTGGAATAGTATCAAGTTCTACAGTAGCTTTGTTTCTGAAGCCAAGTCTCAGCACTTCCTACTAACCAAAAATACTCAAGGCAAACTACATACTGAAAAGCAAACCAATGCTGAACAGGCCAAGCTCCTGCTGTCAATAACAATGTGGTAGCATGGAAGCAGAGCAATGAACTTTTTTTACCCTGTAGCAGACTTGAGCCCTTACCTAAATGGACCACCTAGTCTTTCTGCTGACATACATGTGGCCATGAAAAACACCAACTTAAAAGGGTCAAGACAGCTCACATATGGCTTTGGTAAAATGCAGGCAACCTAGCTAAATGCCGTTCCTAGGTGTTCCTCTCCTGCAAGCAACCAGACTCTTAATAATGTAGTTTGCTTAAGCTAAGCACAGATCCATAGTTAGTCTTTGGGCCTCCCACAGAGTGGTGTAAGGTTTAAGTACTGCAAACAACCCACTGAATAAAGCCAAGAAATACAACTCCAAGCCAAGAACTTGGGATGGGCCAGGAATAAGTTTCTATTTACGGTACCAGGCTGGGAGGGACAGAACGGGACAAGATTTCATACTCTGTGACAAAATTGCATCACGAACAGCTCACATCATATAAAAAGAAATCTTTCAAGGCAAGCTGGTAGCACTGTCTTGCCTCAATTATCAAAATATATCTGAAATAGAAAAGTGATCTTCAGTACCAGAGAGAAACATATGGAGAAATCTAAAAGTTCTCCATACAGTTCACCTCTTAAATGCAAATTTAATCTGCAACATGACAAACTGCTGCTTGAGGTATTCCTCTGCACTTATTCTAAAGTTAAAGTGGTAGGTCACCTAGAAGACATTATTTTTGGCTAGCTTGATATAAAAATCCAAGGGAAAACAAGGTTTGGTATTTTGGTGTCAATTTCAAATTGGTAGGAGAGACAGATTGATCTCAACTAGTTATGCCAGTATTATGAAGAATTCAAGACATTGTCTACCTGAACATAACAAGAGGTTAGCTATGTTAAGATTAAAACAAAATGATGCTGATAGAAGGAACTGCCTGTCTTCTGTTTCACTGATTCCACTTACCTTCTTCCTTTGTTATTAGTACTATCAAACATTCAGAGGTATCCCTCACCCTGCTTCCTTGCTCAGATGTCAGTGGCACATAGTTATACCACTTCTCCCAATATTTCTCCCAATATATGCTAATGCAGCACTTACCTATTTTTTCTCAACTTCTTCCTGGTAAAGTAGTATCTTTTTGGTACAGAACCCAGAATGAAATAAATCGAGCTTAAGGTCCAAAGTATTAGTTTGAAAATCTTCATTCAATGCAAGATGCATAAATCTCTTCACAGATCAACAACTGTATAGGCTGTGACTGATCCTTGCATTTGGTAGCACTGCTGTTTTAAGAGAGCTTTTCAAAGTAGATTAAGTATTGATCATCTTTGGTACAAACACTGCTAACTCAGTATACTGTCTCTCATTACCTCTAAGATTTTCTGGCCTCACAAAGTTTTGGCAGGAAAGGGACTCTGGGATAAACGCAGCTAGCAAAATGATGCAGGTTCTTAGATGCATTTAAAAAACACTGTTGGGTGAGGAACTCATGTGAGCACAGGAGAGCTGGACCTAGCAGTTATTAAAAAGAACAACAGATGCTTTCTGTCACAGGTACTGGGAATGGTCAGAAGCACTAGAATCCACTCAAAGTACCAATTCTACTTCTCTGAACGTGTCTCTAGATGAGGAACCAAAACCCATCAGCACAACAGATAATAAGAAAAACACTTTCCTCAAGTGCAGGAGAGATTTTAATGAAATTAAAATGATATACAAACAGGATTTTAGAACAAAAAGCTACAAATGTAACCTCTCTGCAAAATCCTGAAGACTATAAAAATATTTGTTACCTTAATTACTAAGGATTTGTTCAGCTCCTACAAAGTTAGTCAGCTTTGCAATTGCTGGTATCTAGAAACAAGCAGAGACCACCAACTTTTGATGCTCTGCGTTACACACCTCTTTCCATTGAGTACTGAGGTGATGAAGTTCCAACCTTTGTCCCTCTGAATCTGCCTATAGTGGACAGTAACTATTCCCACAGTTTAAGGGAAAGGAGTACTAGTAAGGGACACAGGAGAAACACAACTGGGAAACTGCACACATGTAGATCAAAAGTCTATTCCTCTGTCATGGTAAGTTCCAATAAACCTCTCCAGTATGAAGAGTAAAGAGGATTAAGTCACCCAGTCCTTCACAAGGAAAGGTGGGATGGCCAAACATTATGACACCTTACAGCAAGTCCTTTGGCACTTTTTTAAATCAGTACTTTGGAAGAGAAGTTGCTTAATGTGGATTACACTTCATTCCAACAGAATTCCTGGGAATTTGTTAATAATGGCCAGATCAAAGTGAAGATATTTCTAAGCAAATCAAATTAACAGCTATTTACTCACAGTGTTAAGACAAACATTTGAAGTAAGAGCTATTCTGCAAAGAGACTACTTCAAAAATCATGGCTCAACCAACCCCTAAGCAAGCCAGAAATATCTACACTAACAAAGTCTAGCTGGTGAGAGGTTTATTTTGCAGATGTAAAGCACCATCAGACCTTTAAGTTAACATGACATAAATGTCCAAGCTGCTTTCCAAGTGACATAGTTACAACTTATTACAAGTTTTACAGTATTCGGTACTCTCCTTAGACTCAGCACCTGGTACAATGACCACATTAAACTGCTTCTCAGCTGGCTTTTTGAAAATTATTTTAGCCTTTCTAGTTAGAGGGAAAACTTGGAAGAGGGTAGAGACTAACTCACTGACTTGTAATCTCAGGAGTGAAAGAAAACGTCAATCGAACAGCCCAAATTTGAGTTGATGTCACATCTTGAGGCCCAAGTTATTATTTTTGCAAGTGCCTTGGACAGGCAGCACTGCTTACCTTCTGGAGGATATTCGGAGGGCAGAGCTCCCCAGGTGAGCTGATAAAGCTTCAGTTTCCAGTACATGAGTTTAATTTTCTAATGGAATCCCAAAATGCTTGTTAGCACAGATGCGACTTCTCAGTTCCATCCACCTACACTGAATACGCAGCAACTGCCAAAGCTACACAGTACTTCTGTTTTAAAAAAAAAAATCTCTAGCTAAAAATAAATCATAAAACTGTCAACCTCATTTGTCAGCAATCAATATGCTCTTCAAGCCATTGTCCACAGCCATTTCCTTCTCTTGCGCAAAGAAGGGGTTTCCTTCTTAAAATATTTACTTCATTTGACTAAAATACTTTTGTGATCTTGCCTCCTTTGAAATATATTTGTCTTAGAAAATAGACTGGCGTTTCCTTTCCTCCAAGAAAAGCCGAGCTTTAGCATGAATACTTGCCCAAAAATTGCATGCCGTCTTGTTAACTTCAGAACCAGGGAAAAATCTTAATGTTGATGGCTTGTCAGGAGATCCCCAGAGTCTGACATTCATCTGAGCCCTGGCTGAGGGAGTTTTAGTTATCTTGCTCCTTCTCAGCCCTATGGGCTGGTTCACTTTTGTGGGGGGCAGTGTGAACATGCACATATGAAGTCAGAGAAACACATCTATCACACTAAACTTAGTTACTGGCTGCTGTGCCACTTCCTGTTGGTGAAACCCAGACACTTGTAATTGGCTCCACTGACCAGACAAGGGACTCCATTCACCAGTGCTGTTTCCAACAGCTGCTAAATAACTGGGGTAACACAAACCCTAGCCTCGGCAGAAGGAGAATTCCTCACTCAGCGCCAACAGCTTTGCAGTTTCAGTCTGTGTCACTACATTTGTTTCTTCAAATCAAGCAGCGGTGTTTAGCCCTCATGTGTCTGAGTCCAGTATTAAGACAAGAATGTACTCACTGAAATAATATTTTTGGAAAATCCTTTTTGAGCTATGGCAGAATTAATAGAGCTTTGAAGGAAAATAAACTACAGTAAGACTGAGCTAGTTCAATACTCCTATTCTAAAAAGTAATCAAAGCTACAAAAAAGTCACTGTTTGGCTTGTTAGTAATAAAATCAGTTTTATTATAAAGAAGGATAACTGTAAATGAATACATTATTGTTATGTGGATCTGGACTGAAAATGCTTCTGTAATTTAGGAGGTTTGTGATGGATATTATTCCATAGATCTGATGTTTTTTGACTGAACAGTAAAAGGAAGTGTTTTAAAAATAATTAATTGAAAAGAGGTAAGACCAGCCAATATATTCAACTTGAAGGAATTTTACATAGCCAAGATACATACATCTGCTATTCTAGTGGTAGCATCTACTGTAAAGTTAGGCATTGATATTATTTCTTCTTTTTAGGAAGTACAAGTCTTCTTGATTATTAACATCAAAACTATAGAACATTTAAATGAAGTATGATAGGAAAAAAAAGTCCTGCCTCTTGGATTTAGCAGAACACTGAAGAATGTCAAAAGCAAGTCAGCTAGCTGACAACTGGGATTCTTCAGGCACGTAACAACTACCGTACTGGGCCACTTACAGCCCAGCATCCTGTCAATACCATTGCCAACTGAAGTTGCCCAAGGAAAGGGTAATGATGTTATTCCAAAATACTTTCCAAGCCTCCAGCACATTGCAGCTCAGGGTCTTTCTGAGCCAGACCTTGTGTGGCTGTACTTAAACTTCCTAGTAGCCTTCTTCCAATATCTTGCCCAGTTGTTGTCTGAAGTAATGCAAACTAAACTCATCACATAAACAGTATCCTGCTGCAATGTTACTAATAGCTCAAGTGCACATTACAGAATACAGAACAAACAGGCTCTCACTTGTTTTGAACATAGTATCAGCTAGTTTCATTTGATGATCCTCAGACTTTACAGTGGCAAATCCTGAACAAGGACTACCTGTTGGTGTTCTCCTTGCCACTTGTGATTCTTACAGGCCTTTATCTTATTCTACCTTAGCCACCTCTCCTCCAGGCTGAAGAGTTTCTTAGGCAGTCTGATGTTGTTGCGTTTGGTGGTCACCTTTTAACAGTCTTCCTTGGAGTTTTTTTCTAGCTCTACAATATACCTCTCCAGATAACCAGATCAGAATTACATACAGTATTCAAACCATAACTATGTACAGCAGCAGAACTACATATTTCTCTATTCCTAACACTCTGCTTTTTGAACTGTAATTCTAACGTCATGATACTGTCTTATTACAGCTCAAAGATTTATTTCTATTGCTGTACTAGTCAGCTCAGAGCTAAATATCTCATAGGCAAAACTAGAAATATTTTCCTGCGTACCACCTTTCACATGTTTACACTGAACCTTGTACCACTTCTTCAACCTGCAACCTCCAATTCTTCAGTAAACTTTTGTCTCTACTGTCTTTAACAGCCTAATATTATTAGCAACTTTACCACCTTGCTATTTGCTTTCTTCCTCTTCACATCATTTGTCATAGTCTGATAGCAGCTTTTAATTAAACAGGTGAATTAAAGAAAAGTTAGAGCTGAGTAGAAGACTATTTTCTTTATTCTTATTTGATAGCTGTTTCATTTATAGTACCTTTTCACTAAACAAAAGTATTAACGCATTCCAACAAGTTACATACTATAATCAGTGCTTAGTACGGTGTATGATCTGGTTAAGTCATCAGATACTGCTATTCTGTGGTGAGGAGCATTTAAAAAAAAGACAAAAAACTACTTTGCAACAGAAACCACGGAACTAGAAGACTGGTTAAAAAAAGTATAATTGGGAAAAATACTGCAGAGATGGGAAACTTGAATGTACCTGGATGCAAATAGAGCAGAAACATCCTGCAGATTATGGGTTTTTTTCTACTAATTTGTCTTTAGAGCAGTAAAGAAAAGCAAAGAAAGTACAACAGCATGGAAATGACTGACTTAATTCCCCAGAAACATCAGGCAAAATCTTTTGACCAGGTTAGACTGCCATTTCAAAAACCAGAAACAGCATGAAAAATGCTAGGCTTAACCTTAAATTAGGCTAGCAAGGACAGAATCTGTTTTATAAACTGTTGGAAGCACAAAACAGTGAAAAACTGCAAAACCCACACTTGCTGAACACCTGGTGCCCAGAGCAGACACAGGATGGGGTGATGATCTGGTGGTTTCTGTTGCCATGCCACTGAGGAGGAACGCGAAGCGAGGTGGAAGCCGCGCGGTCCGGTTCTTCTGCTTTTCGCACAACTGCTTTGCACGCCTGCTTGGAAGTTATACCAAGAAATGTTTGCTACAACTTGAGGAACAGTGGCTTGATCACAGTCCTGCACACACACACACACACCCCTCCACACACACTTGGCATCACAGTGGATAAACACTACCCTGAGTTCATACTCAAATCAGAAGGACAAGAATTTGCTACCAAATCGGAGGGACAGATTGATGGGTTTGTTCTCCTCACCCCATCCCCAGAAGGGATGCCTTTTGGTAAGATCTGTGACCTCTGCTATGCTGAGTGACTACCTGGGAAATGAAACTTATGATTGCAATTGGTTTTGGTTTTGTTTGTACAGCTATACAGCCATTCTGCAGTATAGGGCATTTATTGCTGGCAATTGCAAAGAATCTGTAGATATTGCATAAGAATAAACCATACTATTTGTGAACCTGACCACTTCTTTTGAATGCGATTGGACCTACGGCATGTGAGTTGTTCATGCATCGGATGTCAGACCTATAGTCATGGCAATAGCTGACCTACCTATTAAGAGATCCAGCCATCCCAAACCCTCTAAGCTTAAGGAACCGGCGAGAATGCAAGGGGATTCATCTCTTACCAAATTCATGACCTTAAATGCAACAATACATATATCATAAATGAGGTAGCTGCAAATCCAGATTTATCCAATTATTTGTCAAAAGACAAATCCCCACAAGAGCCAAGACCTGTTGCCAATTTACAATGCTAACCTGAACAACATTTGTTTCCTATAACACTGCAAACATGTCCTCCTTGTGCTGAGGAAACATGGAAGAGGAAAGTAGTTGCTGGATTTATCTAGGATTGTAAAGGGGTTTGAGGCAATCTTAACTAAATGAAATCCTATTTTATTGAATTGGTACCACAAAACCTTCTATTCACCTGGAATAAGAGGAGACAGACAATGTAAGCTATATTAAATATAGTGAGGCAGGCTTTTCAAGACTGTATTATGCACAGTAATTTAAAATCATGCCAAGATTAACAATGAGAGGGAAAGGGACTACTGCTGCCTTAGACTCCTCAAAATGCAGATGCTCTAGAAACAAAATATAGATAGGTGTTCTTTTGGACTGCTTCGATGATGTTCAGCTGAGTGCTACTTCCCTGATTTTAACCAAATCTAGTCCTCTTTTGTTCTGATTTTCATCGTGTTGCTTAGAGGTTTTTTGAACAGAAATGCAAAATGACAAAAAAAATATTCCCTTCTAAAACAGATCCAGCAACTAGAAAAAACAAGAAAATTATTTAATTTTGTTGCTTGCTTGCCTCACAATTACTTGACTAATTCTTCCTGTTCAGAGGGTGAAACAACAACTCAGTGTTTACATAGTCAGAGAATAAAACCCACTGCTAGTTATTTAAAGAGCTTCCTCCCACTTAATATTGTCATAGCTGTCTGAGACATCTCTCCTGCTGCCAGTATTTGTGGTGGTACAACTGGGATGCTCAGTGGATTGGTCAGTATACTGTCAGCTGTTTTTAACTGAAGGCTACTCTAGCTCTATTACTGCTTCTGCCTTTGGGTGCTACCTCCCCCAGTGTTTACTTTATTTACTATATATATTCTGAGGGAGGAAGGAAAAGGGAAAGGGCTGAAATTCCCAGTGGAAGGTCTAACATTGCGGTTCATTTAGTGGTTTGTTTCCTCTCCCTCTGTAAAATACTGCTTAGTTCTGCATCCATCTACAATATCAGCTTTTGTGGATTTTACTGTGGGTAGTAGCATACTTTTCTATAGAGCCAAGGAGTACAGCACATCACAAACTGAGAGGATGCACCAATATTACCTTGCCTCTTGTGGCACTGACAAGAGTTTTTACATCTGCACCAATGGTAGCAATGACAAGTAGAAATGCACAGAAACTGCCATTCGGGTTGATACAAGTTACCACTGACACGATGTGTGTGAATAAGACAAAAATATGTCTAAGTCATACAAATCAGAGAAATCAAGCCATTCATATAGCTCATAGGAGTACTTGTAGCCCACAGGAGGAATTGTATCTGTGCCATGCTATCACCATCAATCAAAGAATGGCGTAATTAATGAAGCACAAGATGACTAGACAGTAAGATCTATGACAAAAGAACATTAGCTGCATTCAGCTTTATGGCAAGATTTTTGCCAGTTGTGCCGTACATTTGCTTTGAAGTAAAACTGCTTGTTAATTTAGCAGTGTTGTTTTATGAAATGTAAATTTAGACTTGGTCACAATCTCAGTTCTAACTGTGCCATCCAGAAGCAAACTTGCTTGCAGCATCCCCACACCTGGTTTGAAAGGTCTCTTTATCTTGTTAAATTATTATTTCTTTTTCTTCTAATTTGACAGAGTTCCACCTCATTCCTTCTTCCTTCCACTCCACAGAAAAACATTCCCAGTTGTTGCTGGCCTATATAGGTTGTCAGGACAGCTGACTGCTTAGATTACACAGGGCTGTATTGTATGCCCTCAAGAACCAGCCACACTAAGTGCTTCTTTGGGACCAGGGTTCACTACTGGGCTGTACCAGCAGACCAGGTGCCGTCTTGAAGCTAGAAATTCCAAGACAACAGGCAGTCCTGCAAATGCTCCTCTCAAAATAATTCTCCCTCTTGAGCCTCTTACAGTACTAACATTTTCCAAATCAGATAGCTGAGTAACGAAAAGCATGGTAAACTTGTACTCAGTTCTGACTGAGCTTCTTAAAGCAAAGGGACAGAATGCTGTCTTCTGCCTTTTTTTCCAGGTACTGGAAACTAAAGTAGCTCTGGCTCTTGATAGCTTGGGAGAAGATTTTTCAGTTACATTTTACTATTTACAGCAGTTACCTATGGCAATTCTGGTTTTAAGTGTTTTCAGAATAACTGTAGCTCTCCTCAAGGCAGTTGCCAGAAAGCAGAACATTTAACATCCCATGTAGATACTGCTTCCAGCCCACAGCTTCTCTATCTCATCCTTATGGAGACCTCTTACTTAGCGCTACTGCATGATAGTCGATTGCTGTCAGCTTCTTGAGATGCCACTAAAATCCTTCATTTTGCAGCATTTCTCTCTTGGAATTCCATGCTGGTGTGACATGTTACTGAACTCTCAAATTTCTTTGATGAAGTACCCTTGAGGTAAACTACAAGACATGCCTCAGCTCAAGAGCTGCTATACAGCAAGCAATGGAGCATCCAGAAGCAGATACAATTAACTTCAGATTGAAACTGCTGTACCATGTAGGCTTCAAATAGGTCTTCCAGCTTAGAAAGACTTTCTAGAATCAGAAGCCAATTAATATTTGAAAGTTATTTGAAAAGCATTTAGAATTAATTACATGTTTCTTGCTCATCTACATCAGTGCCAGAAACAGTCTTCCCATTACTTTCAAGCTACTTTAAACACTTAAAGCCAACATAAAACTACATGCTGCACAGGCTGCTTAGAAGTAACAACTTCCTGGATAGGTTATAGAACAAAGCAGATGCCAAAACTGTCAAAACCAGTGAGGGAAGTGAGGCAAGGAAATATGTTTATATGGACATATTATTGCTTTGAGATTTAAGTCTCTTACAATCTAAAATAAACCGTACCAGCATAACAGTGTTGAATTTTTATAAAGCTTGCACGGTCAGTCCCTGAAAAACTGAACAAAGACCTCAAATTTAGAAACTTGGAAGCACCCAGTGCATTTAAGCTCCTACAACAAGGATGCTGAAGCTCTTGCATGAAGCATCAGCAGAGACTCTGCTTTCATCATGAACAGCAGATTGCCTGTTCCAAAAAAAAAAAAAAAAAAAAAAAAAAAAAAAAAGGAAAACCTCTGAAGCACCCACAAAGACGAACAGCACACAGATCAATGACTGAAATACCAAAGATGAGAGCCTGGAGGATATCTAGCAGAGACCTGCATAGAGTTCAAGTGTTGGGGGTTTTTTCCACTAAAAAGACCAATAAATTAAACATGTAGGGTCACACCTCAGGTTCTGAAGCCAGAAAAGCTGAGTGATGGCAAACGTCAAATTGTCATGATCAATCACACCAAGCAGAATCAACCCTCAAAAGAGCTGACTAATCTAGGTTGGCATGTTCTCTTATTAGTAACATCAACAGTGACTGTTTAATAAACTTCTATATTGAGAACGGGGTCTAATTAAAATGCAGCAGAAGACCACCAGTGTTAAGAACTTAACTCCTAACTACTAGAGAAATTAGACTAACAGATTTATTCACAGAACTGAGGCTCTTTTGGCAGAAATATTGGTCAAATAATCCATTTGGTTATCCAACTTTAAGTTCACACCTAGTTCAGCTTGAAGGACAGCCAGCCTTTTCCTTTAGCTGTCAGTCTCACCAACTCAATGACATTAATGAAGAGCTGCTCTTCATGGACACCAGGTTATAATCAGCTTTTCATTCAAGGCATACACATGTAGCATGGTAGAAAGCAATTAAGGCCCAGAACTCAATGAGCACTGAAGTAAAATACACGTTAAAACTCACCCTTAACCCAGGTAATAATTGATGCTATTCTTAAAACTCAGGGAAGCAAGTAACTTTGACTCTTTAAGCACCTGAGTTAACTCACTTCTGAATTTCAAAGATTCAAAAAGGGCAGATTTGAGGGTCTTGTTTCAAATAGCAGCCTTGCTAAAGAGATACAATGCTAAGTGTATGCATATAGCCTATTAGAATTTTTTTTAGTAATTCTAAATAGGGTTGATCAAAGCCCTCCCCCTTGCACAACAGACAAAACGACTGCACTATTGGGGTGAGGGTACAGAGTGACCATGTGGCTAAGAGAACCCCACAGGCAGCTGTTGCCAGACCAGTGGTTGTTCCCCTGCTCCCAGCTGCCTCCTTTGCTGCTTCCCATGCGTTCACCCCGGCAATCATCTGATGGGCAGTAAACTGGGTCAGGAAACCAGACTAGCACTTCAGAGTTTTCTCAGTTTAGCTCCCTGGACTGGCTTACCACAGGGCTAGATCAGAACCAGTGCTGGTAAAGAAGGAGCACGGCAGTGGTGGGGACAAGTTTCTCTTTTGACTAGTTTTCATCATTCAGCCTTATATTGTAATTCAGATGACCAGGATACAAACAGGCTATAACCTGTCAAAGTTTCTCTCAAGATTAGGTATTTCCTAGATCAACTTAAAACCCTCTCCAGCATAGAAAAAACATTAATGCAAGTATTCTTACTTTAAAATTCCTGGTGAATCTTTTGGAAATTATGTATTATGAATATTGTAAACAGATTATTTATAACAAACTTCATACTACTGGTACTGCTACTGTTGGCCCCATTAAGGGGAAATTACATTAGACAATAGATGCATGCTCTAGCAGCAAGGCTGAAACTAAATGACTCACCCAATTAAAACACATGGATTCTAATGACTTGACTTCTAAGGAAAGGCAAGGGCTTCCTAGATAATGATGGGTACAATATAATTATGGGGAAACTGACACTCTTGGCTCTGTTCTTAATACTTGAAGGTGGCTGCTGTAATCTAAAACAAATGCATAAAATGCAGGTTGTTCCTTTAAACTAGGAGGAAAAATATCCAGGTCTGGGTGCGGAGGTCTCAAAAGAGTTTTATTGGGAACTTTGCCAACACTATGAAAGCAGTATATCACAGAAGGGTGGTAGCCTACTCTTGAGGAAAAAATACAACTGGAAAAATCAGCATGTGCAAAAAAAAGGTGCAACCTGGGCAGGGGAAAAGAGGAAGGAGAACTGAAAGCACACCAGCAGAGCACAGGAAAACACTGGTTTGTATGAGCATTATTTATGTTTAGAGGGATGTGGCATCAGACCACCAGAACCTCCACCTCTATAAAGAGGTTAGCATTATCTTGACAACTTGAATATGCAGCCCTTACAACCATCATTAGAGACTTGAAAAGAAACACTTCAAATAACTCCTTATCCTAATCAAGATTCATAAACTGAGCCTTCTGCAGCTGTTGAGATTCATGTCCTGGTTTTGTCTGGAGATTTGAGGTGGGGATCATTGTGGAGAGCACAGACCCTGGCAGACATGAATGCTAACTGTGCAGCTGTCTTCGGAGGCACACTGCTGAAAGGACTCAGCATTTCTCCTCAGAGACCAGGTCCGAGATGCGCAGTCATATTTTTTCAGATTTAAAGTTGCATGAGTGCTAACATACAAAGTTGAGCGTGAACACATGTCATCCAGAGATGTGCCTGTTCTTTTACACAAGAGGCAGTCAGGAAACAACAGTATTTCATCCCAAACACTGAAGTTTTTCTAAATCTAGATAACTTTCTCCAGACTTGTGACAAGATGCAACAATATTTTTCCAATCAGAATATGAATTCTAGTAAGATTTATTTCCAAACCTTCTAGCAGGTAGCCATCTAGCCTGCTCAGATATCTACAACTAAACAGTAAGATCCAAATTTTTGCTGAAACACTTTGTTGGTATTTTAAGGAGAAAAGAGAAAGATGATGTATCAGATCCAAGGCTTCTGCTGAGGCCATACCCATTTTGTGGGAGACTACCATCCCTAGTGATAACCATGCTGTACCCTCCACTAGCAGTAAATACTTATTTTCACATGCATTAAATTCACAGCCTACAGAACATTCTCAGTCAGGGCATGCTAATATTGTGACTTGATACTACATGGGATATTTTTGTAGCACTCTATCTCAAGTGCCTCACACTTCTGATATTTCATTCTCTTAACAGTCCTACAGATAGGGTAAAATTTGTACTATGCAGAAGGAGTTCTAAAGCAAAGAAATGAAGTTGTTTACTAAATATCTCAAACTGGTGTTGATCAGCCATCCTTCCTAATGTGCAATACTTAGAGCTTTTACAAAATCCTTACAGTATCTAACTAATGAATAACACTTTCAATACAAAGACATACAACTTACTGAAAACAGCTACTGTCTCAAGTACTGATGTTCTCTAAATAAAAACTCCTACACTTCCTCACACTAATGAAGTAGGATTAAAGCAAGTAGCTTTACATTCAAGCATCAAAAAAGGGAAGAAATTCTGTCATAGGGAAAGCACAATAGAAAGGCTCTTACAGTCAAACTTGGAAAAGAAAGCATGTTCCTGTGGGATGGGTGCTGTGTCAGTAGCTCTGCTAGAGATCTGTTGCATAAATCATCTCATGTACACTATATGATCAAACATTGTCTTCTTTTTATAAACTTACTACTTTACCAATGGAAGAATACCTAACTACTACAGAAGAATTTTCTTAACTACAGGGATTTTTACCCATGCCAGTATCTCATTTTATATTTTTATATATATATATATATATATATATATATATATATATAAAAAGATGATTCCTTAATGGGGAGAAACCATTTTCTTCAACTCCTGCATGTCTGTATTCCTGGTTTCAGAGCTGACATTCTTTGTCAGCAAAGGCTAAGAATTTGGGAACAAACTGTTTCCCCAAGAGCTGAGAGTCAGACACTGTGCATCACCTGTCTCATTTTCAGAACAGGTATGGCACCAAATAAAGATACAGGTAGTTGAGTAAGAATGCTAAATGCTCATAGGGAAGGAAATAGTTCTTCCTAATCTGTCACCAGCAGCAATTCCTGGACATTCAATTCTGTTTCCCTTTAAGCCTCAACCTCACTTCACACAGTATTCACCATAGAATGAAGTTGTTCTCAACACACAGAATCATTATGTAGTTTCTAAATGCACAAGAGCAATTCCTGGAAGGGTACCCTTCAGTTTGGTGACATGAAGCATCACTGTACCAGAGCAGTTTATACTAAAGCCTGCTTCTCTATTAACAAACCAAGATGCTGCTTCTATAATAGCTTTTATGGTTTCAAAAAATTACAAGCCTGCCTCCTTGTACGCACAGGGGTAAACCATGTGATGAAGAGTGTTTTAATCTTTCTGTAAGAGCAAATAATAGATGAGTGGACGTAACAAAGCCAGATATCAAGGCTTTAAACCCATGTATCATCTCAATCTTGTAACAAATCAGAAAAGTGTGGGGGAGAAGGAAAGGTCAGCTGCAGCATAGCAGAAGTCATGCCTCTGCTTTTACATGACAGTATGCAAGAGAGGAAGTCTGTCTTGGTTGTATTTTAAATAGATTGTCCTATCTCCTTTCTAGTAGTCTGGTTTAGGTCTGATTAATGTGTTTGTTTCAATGTGGCCTTCCACTGACTAGTATTAAAGTGGTTAAGTGACTTTTAGAACACAAATGCATCCCAATTTAGTGGAATAACTACCCTACAGTAGTGTCAGGTGACCTTACTATTTTGTAATTACATATCTAAACACCAGGTTTGGGATCTCTCTGCAGAGATCCTGTCTCCCAGCCAACAACCCAACTGTACAAATGCTTACTGCAATTCACTCTCTTGTTTGTATTGCCCTACCGCTGAACGACCAAAGACGGTTATACTCAAGTTCTCCGTTGCCAATTCACTGTAACTTCAGCCTGTTTATGGATGTTTGATAGATAACATTCAGCAATGCACAGTGCTTTGAGCTTCCACTTCTTTGAGCTTCCACTTCAAGGAAGTCAAACAATTAAACACAAACACTAATCTTCTTTCAGACCTATTATCATGCCACAAGTGTTCTGAAATACAAGCTAAAACCACAACAAACACATGTTTCTCTAACAGCCCACAGGATGAGACAAGAGTGCATGACTGAGCACTTAGCCTGCAGGTGGCTTTTCTGGGTTTATGCAAAAGTTGAGTCTGAACATCTCCATAAAACAAGTAAGCATTATTGCCATTTTACAGACAAGAAGTGCACAGAAGCAATGACAAGCTGCTCTTAATTTGAGGGCTCAGGTTACCTAGTAGAAGTATCAGATTTAATGTCCTTTCATGCACTAAAGGTTGCCTTCATACTTACACATGAACAAGCTGGAACACCTCTCTTATTGGCAGATGAAGTTACCTAGGATAAAACCCAACAGAAACAAAACAACTAAAAAGGAAGCAGTTCAGCTCTTAAAGGCAAAAGAAAAATAAACATACATTTCCTTAAATTTTAACACAGCTACATCTGCCTTTTGACATGTGGATCTTGCCTGCTTTCATAAACCAAAAGTAACCTAAAACACTCTTCACTGCAACACAGTAATGATGAAAAAAACTCAACACTCTACTTTTCCTAATAGAAAAACCTTTTAGCGATGAATAAATTAAGGCAAAGCATTGTAGCACCCTCTCCTGGTAGTCTGAAAAATCATGTTCTCCATAAACAGCTGCAATTGATCCTTTTACCTTCTTTTAAATTCACACAGCCTCCTGTGTGCTGCCCAGGCTCCTCAGCTAAAGCGGTTGTTCTGCCCAGCATGAGGCTCTGCTCTTTCATACTCACCTGCTCCCCACTGACAACGCAGCGCGTGTTTCAAAGACTGCTTCTCTGAGCAAACGTAACAAGGTGAGCTTTGTGTGGAGAGGGGAAGGCTAAAGAAAGTGAAAAGACTGTCAAGAGGTTCCTTGTAGTCAAGTGCTGTTCTTGTTAAGGAACAAAATGCTTACTGGCAACACGTCACACATCTGCTGCAGCACAGTTCTGCATCAGCTGATGCACAACAGAAAACACACCAATAATCAGCACGTGGGGATACCAGTTCCCCAGGTTTAAAGCTATCACTATCACAGCTCACCTGAGTGCAAACAGCCTATAATTATGTTGCCTTAAGGCACACCAATTTCCATAGCCCACAAGGCAAGTGAACATAATAGCAGGGCTAAGTCCATCCATCTGTGGCTGAGAGACACTGAGAGGCCAGCTGAGCATTATTCTACAGCTAGCCTGCACCTAGAAGCAGTTATATATTTTTCCCCCAACCCCTAAAATGAGAAAAACATTTTATTTAGCATAAGCACTAACAAGGCACAAAGTCACTATCACAGTGCAAGCTTGTGCATTGATGGAAAGACACATACTGAGTGTCTTATTCAAATTTAGATTAACCATTTGACAAAACATAGGTTGAAACTATACAGATTTATTCACGTCAAAATAAATTAGAACTTCTGTACAAGACTACAGACAAGCTTAGCTTTGACAGACTAAAGCGTGTTAAATATATACAATTATGATGAACTAAAACCAGAAAATGAAAAAATCTGACAAAACAGATTTTGTTATGACAAAAGCAAGAATTAAACTTACTAGACTTCTGTTTCACAGGATAGCTATGGCAGGCTACTCAAATCATCATCTGAGCATCTACTGGATTTTCACATCAATCCTAAACCAGCTAATGCACCTCTGAAGGATAAATTACAAAAAGTGGTTCTTCTATAGTTCATATCAGGCTCAAATTTATTAGATTACTCTGAAAAAATGGATCTTGGTTTTCTCCAACAAAAAATCAGCTCATTACAGCTATGTTGCAAACCTCAATATCCACAATTTTTTGAGATCCTGAAGAAAAAAACCTAAATATAACTTGAAATACTAGCACTACAGGACACTATATACCATTTTCCTACTTATTCTACAGATCTTCTCTAGACTAAACATTTTTAATCTGATAAAGTACCTCTGCTTTCTCTGTTTACTCTTGGAATTTAAAAAAAAAAAAAGGGGGGCCATAAATCAAAATTAAGGAAAACCAACAAAATATCCTGAACAACAAGCACACAATTTATGACTAGTGGAAAAATATTCTGCTGTGCTTCAACTGGGTAACTGAGCCAGAGCTCAGGTTTCACACTGGTATCAATTACAAAAGCACTGTTCATTGCTCCCCAAGCTGCATACATCTCCCTGCGTCAAAAAAAGAATACTAAACCTACCAAAACCCCACTCATCTTCCTAGTCTGGTGAAAGCACATGAATTCTCCAGGGACTGCAGTGAGCTGGCTCTCACTGTCTATAAATGTTACTGCTGCAAATGATAAAGTTTGTGGCTTACTTGAAGCCAATCCAGTCAGTAAAAAAGCAGGTTCAGAAACAAACCAGAACTGAGTGATAACACCACAGAGTGATCAAAGAAACAACTTTGAGAGCATCTGTTCAAGGTCTTGCCTTTACCACAGCCTTTATGCTTTAATCAAGGTGCCATTCTAAGAGCAACTTTACTGAGACTTGACTATTATCAACAATATTCCAAACAATATTAACAACATTCAGCAATTTAAAGTTCAAGTTTGAAGAACTTGCTATTTTAACTTTATCTTAAATCTGAGCCCGAGAGCTGCCAACTATTAGACTGATTTTTTTAAATATGCCAGTTTATAGATGGAAGGATGAAAAAAAATTTATAGGAGAAAAGGAACCACAAATCATCTCTCAAAGGATGCTGTTTCTCTTTCACATATACTGAAGTGAACGGTGGACATAAAGAAAGCTTTACAATTAAAACCTGTGTTCTAAGAAAAACTGTATTAAACACAAGCAGTGAAAAAGTCCACGTTTATACAATTCAGCTCAGACTAGTATAAGCTTGAATTTGCTGCACACAGTGACTTGATGGAGGAAGGAAGCTACGCCACTAAGTATTTCAAGATCCTCAAGGTTATTCAGATCTCTAAGAAGAGTCCATTTCACTCTTCCTAGATGACATAACTTGTATAATTTTTTTTAAAGTTGGCATAAAATGACTTTTTTTATTGCTAAAGCGTCACCATAGTTTTGTTAATTGGCAAATTCTGACAGATTGCTGGACTGGTAACAACACTTTAAAATTATTTAGATCTCTTCAAGGTTAATCTTAAGTATTTTTCCCCATTTTCTTCTATTATTAAGTAAATTTCAGATATACTAGTATAGCTCTATCTTGTCTCTACTTCTGCTCTTGGATTTTCTAAGCAGCCACACAAAATTGATATTCTCATCAGTTGCACAGCCTCCCACAGGTTTCTGAATAGCAGCAGTAAAACTGAACAGTCTTGTTAACACTGTGACACTGCTGGTTAGCAAAATGAACCCTGAGCAGCAAAGGCTTTGAAATAATCTTGAGAAACTGAGTTGACCCTGTCAGCTAAGGAAGGCCTCATTATATTAATTTACACTCCAGTTTGAATTTGAAGAGTTATCTTCACAATCCAGGGACTACAAAATTAGAATGTACAAATGTTTTTGGTTTTTTGTCTAGAAAATAAGATTCGTGCTCTGTAAACTACCTTTTAAACCCCTGATGTTTAGGGTACATGCAAGAGGTAATACTGATCTACTTGGATATGACAATATTTAAACAAGCTTCTAGCCTAGGTCATGTTGGAGCCATTGTGATGAGGAAATGTTTCTTCACAATTCTTACATGTTTTGGTGTGTCTACTGTGCAGGCACACTACTCTCTACAGTCAACTTTTCCAAAAATTATGGGTCTAATTGAACACAGAATCTGAAAAACAGGAACACTTCATGACCTATGCTACATACTACCACCATAATAACCAATATTAATGTCATTTCTTTCAACCAGAAGCAAGCCTGACACCTGTTTCAATATTAGCCATGGTGCTGAGCACACTTAACCTGCAAAAAAAGTGATTGTTGGTATCTTATGCCAACTCACTGTAAAACCCACAAGTGTATATCTATATTCACTATTCAATTGTACTTCATCCTACCCCTGGTAAGAAGGGAACAGGAGGAAGAAATCTTGTTGATGGATTTTTCCTTCCCAAAACCAATTGTCCTACAAATTAACATTTGATTGTGCTCCAGGAGCTTGGAACGCCTCATCTTTTTGTGCCTGATACCAGTCGTCAGCTATGTCAGCCCTGAACTGGTCAGGCAGTTGGACTAGATGATTGTTGCAGGTTCCTTCCAACTTAAAGTCTACTCTATTCTATGTGGGGTCACCCCCCAGCCAGTATGCTGCTCATTACAGGGACATCAGTCAGTAAACCACTTCTACCTTCCCATAGATCTGTTCAGAAAGCCCACCTGTCTCATTCAACAATTATTAAACATACACAAGATTGTATTTTAAAATGTTATCTCCAAAGCTGAATGGTCAAAATACAATCTCCAGTGTATCAAAATGCACTAACAGGGAGAAGCTGTGAGATCAACTTTTACCCTTTTCCCCTTATTGATGTGCCTCCTCTCCAGCATCATCTGTCTTCGTGGAGATACTCATCTCCAGAGTTGTTCATCCTACATATCCTAATTGAGGTGACAGCAAATAGGAACAGCAGAGACACATTTGATGCTTTGTTGATGGGATTATCACAGGAGAAAGGAAGAAGTAGAAGACAAGGAGGTGCACCGAGTCACAAATCCAGAATGTTCTCATCCTCCTATCATCTGATTCCTAATTTGACCCGAACAGTACCAGGAGATGGTTCCTATGCCTTTGCCATATATACCTTATATGAAGAAGCAGCTACTTCTATTTCACTTTAGTATTCAACAACAACAACAACAAAAAAAAAACACTATCAAACAAACCAGGAAAGAGCCCAAAATCAAAACCAGTAACATTACCAAATTAAAGGATGAGGGGATGCAGAACTGTCCTACAGAAAATGAGTTTTCCTTCATTGAAGAGCTACTTTTCTTACATAATTGTAGTCCCAATTCTCAGATCACTATTGTCATAGAATACTTTCAAATCAACATAAGTGAAACTTGAAGTTTATTAACACATGTAATCATTTTTAATGGAAGTACCACAGTAAGATTAAGATCCCAAGGACAACATTTGGGAGGGAAGGACAGAAGAAAGTTCAGTCTTAAGAGAAATATATTTAAATGGCCTTTAAAGAGCAGTAGAAAGATTGAAATAAAACAAATTCAATTCTTAGTGAAGTATTTCTGTGCATCTTTGCCTCCCTCTCAAAAAAGGCAAAGTTATTTTTGGACTGTTCCATGAAATTCCTGCACCAATTTAGCTGATACTGAAAGTCACCTATTACAAAGTTAATTTATACACAGCTGCAGATAATCGATGGTACTGGGAGATGCGCATGTCTTTACAGAAAGCCCACAAAGCACATGCAACTTCCTAAGCAGATATGGGTAATATAACTAAGCTTTGTTGTTGTGGTTTACAGTGTTACCAACAGGAAGCCTCAATGGTTTTGTAACAGTCACTTATTCTAGAGAGAATAATCTCTATGGATAATACCAAGATCAGCCTTTAAAATAAAGTATTTCATAACCACAAAACCAGAGAAATGTCAGGGAGGATGCAGTAACAGTGAGAGAACCATTACTTCAGGCCCAGCAAGTCAACTGTGTTACCCCACTCAGGGCAAGCTCTTGTTTCTTTCCTGCTGTGTGGAGGAAAAGAGACTGCTGATGCTCCAAACAACTATGACAAATATTTCTTTACCAGGAAATACTCTTATGAATGCAGGAACCTGTATGGCTACTTTGCAGATTCACCAGCAAAGCCAGTCAGGGGGCCATCTGCACTATAGCTACCAAGCTCTGCATCATTCCTAATTACATGCTGTTGAAAGAACTACTGACAGTTTGGCAAGCAGGGGTTTAGGGTATCAGATCCTGAAACAGTTATAATGTAGGTGAGGTTTCAGTCAGTGGTCATCCAGCCTTGACCTTCTGAAATACAACAGGTGAAAACGAACTCGGCAACTCGCTAAACGAAACTCTGTTACTTACATACACATCCTTACTGGAATAAGTATAAACTGCTGTTTCTTGTTTTATATTAGTTGGATTTTAACATAGTTTCTTATGGCTGTGAACTAGTCAGCTGTCAGCAATATTTGGAAGACAGTTTATAGATAATAAGTATACTGAAAACATTAAGTTGTGACAACTAAGAGAAACAGGCTAGAATAAATCACGCTAACAATCATCTAGCTTTATCTATAAAACAAAGTATAAAAAAAGTATGATTTGACTTCAGCAAGGACTGGCTTGCTTTAAGCACAAACAAACATGACATATGCTGAAGTGGGTCACAGAACAGGTCACTTCGCCTAAACACGAGTGAAAACATGACTCAAGCCTACTGTCCCAGAATCTGTAATTACCATAAATATTCCTGAAGCTAACCCTGGCACAGCATCTCTAGGAGATAGTCCAGCTATCTTCCAACTCTAATGATGTGAGCCGTTCGTCCTGCTAGATGAAAAAAGATTAAGCCACGTGTGACAATTTGCTTTTGTGTCCAACAGCTTACACATTCACTTTCCACCAATTTGTTCACTTGGCCATGTCCCTATTTCCAAAAAAAAATCCCACAATTTTTTTTTTTTTTTTTTTGCAAAACATTGCACTTGCAAGCAATAGCAAGTTTGTGAAATATTGCTAGAACAACTTGTACCACACCATCTGCTAGATGTGGAGAACTGAGAAATCAGAGATCTGTCTGGGCTTTGAAATTTGATTTTTAAGTTAGTTCTGACTAACATCTTTTGAAGTAACTTCATTTCAGTCTTACCTTCTTCAGACTATGTTCCCCTACCTACGTGAAAAGTACATAAGAAATATACAGCAGGAATTATAACAGACTGGTAGTCTGTATTATATTGTCCTTTCACTGAGGTAGAGTTCTCTCATTTGCAAAATACAGTATGCAAGAATGGCAACTTAAGGTACAAAAACTAGTACCAAATGCAACTGAATCTGCAGGAATAATTTAGATATCATGGAGAACGATGCAATACAGAACACGTCTATAATTTCATGTTCTACAGGAGATGTTCCTCTAGACACTTAGCTGAACTACCCTTTATTCCCCAAATAATTAGTTAATAGTTTTTTATACATTATGGTCCCACAAGATTTCTGATTTACAGTACAAAGAGTCATGCACTGAATACAGTGATTATATTCGATCTGCACAGGGCATTTACTGACAGGAAAGTCTGCGGGCAAGTGGCTCTGGCCTGAGCTTGCTGCATTTCACTGAGATGAAAAATAAAAAACATTTTAAAGCAGCCCACAAAGTGCAGTTGTTAAACTGGCCCTATTTTCTCTCCTCCTTTCCATTTTCCTGCATCCAGCCCTTCAGTTTCACTGAATTTGAAAGGGATAGTGTTATTTATGCTTCTTCCTATTTTAGAATGTTTTTATCATGTGGCATAGCACTCCAACTGCCTTAGGGGAGCTTTAATGATAATTTTATTTTTAAAAGTATAGGCTTATCTTGCCTGACCTTGATGCACATAGTAAAAGGTTGCTAAACTCCTCCCATAGAAAACAAAACAGGGAACAAATGTCCTGTGCCTGCTGGATCAAAAGCTCAAGTGTGGCAGAGCCTTCCGCTACCCCAAAATATATCACCAAGGCAACTGTAGCAGTATTGCAAACAGGTATTGCAAAGGCTTCCCAGCCAGGATTTAAATAATCTGATTTTCCTGCAGCACATTTTCTACAACACTCAGCAAGTCTTTTCAGAGATGAAAAGCATGCTAACACCATTTCAAAGACTATCTTGGTATAGTATGCAGTTATCACTGCTCTTCAGAAAGAAAATTAGAGCATGTCACTGTTCAAAGCTCATACGAGGGGCCAAGTGGAGCCCATGCAACTTGGAAGTTGTTGGTTGTCATCAGTTGTACCCCTTCCCTCACACAAACTACTGAAAGGGTAAGGAGATAACCTACTTCCCTGTTCTCTCCCTTATTTCTTCTCTGAAAGGGAAAACAAGCTCATCCTGTAATGGCACAAAGTACTTCTCTTTTCAGGCTGCACTGAACTCTTAAGAATTTGATCGTAATTAGTGTTTGCTACAGCTTCGCCCTCTTGAGGAGTTGTTCCTCGTGGTACTAGTTAATTCTGATGCAGCATACATGGCAACACTAGTGTCTGAATAATCCTTCTGTTTACACTCTTCCTTTCTAGCACATTACTAGCAACCAAAATGCTTGATGATCCAATGCTTTTATAAATCACAGAGTATATAGTAGGAATGCTCGCAAAGGGGTGCTTTGAAGGGCTAATTGCAAAAGGCTGCAAAATCCTTGACTGTCTTTTGCATCTTGGAGAACTCTGCTCCACAGCTAACAAATCGCACCAGTGTAGCAGCTTGCATAAGATATTTCTGCTCAACTTCATAGCAGTGCTCACAGAATTCAAAACTATGGTGAGTTGAAACCCCCAGAACTCTAAGTGTCTGTTCTCATGATAGAATAGTGGAGTGCCACAATATAGATTTCCCAGTTCTCTTCATAAAACAGAAAATATCTTCCTTGCTTCTTTCAAAAATACACCCTGAAGCAGGTAGTGCCTGTATACCTGCAGTGTTTCTCCTACACAATCGTAACACAGCAAACATGCTTGGGACAAACTGGTTCAACTCAGTCTCTCAATTTTTCAAGGACAACTACACTTCAAATTAGTTGCATAAAAATGCTTGTCTCAGGTTTTTGGTAGCCTAGCATAAGAGATTTTACACTTTACTGATTTGACACAAGCTGTTCTTCAAAATCCTGTAGCAAAATAGGACTGAGGCTGAAAACATTGTTTACTTCCATCCTTTTCATAAACAATCCAGAAGGAGCAATCCCTCAAAATGAACTTTGGTAAGAGTACTTAGTAAGGTTCATGTCACCCCTGACACAGTATAGTATAAAATCTGCCAACATGAGCTAAGGCAGGGACTTACACCTGCAAAGGTCGAGCACAGGCAAAGAGGTTGCCTTCCTCACATCAATGAATGTACCAATGAAAGCCAAAGCAGGTAGATAATCCAAGGTCATCCTTAGACTAGCTGGTTTAGTCACTAGCCCAGGAGTGCTAGCCCATGATCCTGTGCTTTTTCCATCACCTTTCATACACTATGTATACATGTCCTAGAGACAGGTTCAGGTTCAAACAGAAATTACTAGAAAAGTAGTATCATCAGCAACCACAGCATCTCAGCAAAAGAAGCATAGCACTTAAAGCTAGCAGAAAACCAGGTTAAGTAAAATGGAAGAACAAGGTCAGTAAATGAAAAATAAGAATAGAAGTTGAGAAAAAAAAGAAATCTCTCAGACAAGGGGAATCGGGGTTAGAAGAAAACAATTTATCTGAGAAAGAAACTGAACTCTAGGTTTAGGAACATGACAAAAATCTTTGGTTACTGCCCATGACAAGTATTTAAATAGGTACCCAACTTTGACTAGCATTTGGTACAGATTATTAATAGCGAGTTGTTCACTCATTTTGAGTAAAACGACCATGGAATCAGGGAACAATTTAACATGGCTGAGACATTTACCGAGATGGGATAGGAGTTTGAAGTCTGTCCTGAAACTCTCAAAAACTGGATTGCCAAAAAAACCCACCCCTTTTACATAATCTAACAGAATTAAAACTGTATCTTATATTCAAGAGATAGTCTCTTCACAGGCTGCAAAGAAAATAACAGAAGCAACAAAAAAACAAGTAAAATTATATCCATTACCTTAACACTGAAGTGGATAACCCAAGCAATATAAATACTAATTATTTTAAAAGTTACAATCGCTGTTGTCACAAAGAAGTGGGGGTTTTTATATGCCACTGAACAGTTTTGTTCAGAGTGTGTTGGCTTTCTAGGTTCATTCTTGTTTCTAGTTCTAGGGAAAACAAGTAGAAGGGCTGGCAGAGCATGTAATTTGTCTATTTGGTGTGCATGCATGCTTAAGAAAGCTTTTTCTCTCTCAGTTTCCCTGCCACTACATCTAAATCACTCTCCCTACCTTCTACCTTTAAAATATAGTAGGGTGAAGCTAGGATTTGTTCAGGATGCTGTGCTAAATTACTAGTGAAAGATGCAGCAATAAATGATGTGCTTGAGTCAGTCTGGACTGTGTTATTCTGAAGCAATTACACATCCCCATGTGCTGTACTGTACTTCCCACAAACGTCCTTTCTGTCCTTGCCTGGCGAGAGCAAGAACCAAATAGTCATCTTGGTACCAAAACAGAAGACGACAGACAGTTTGTCATTAGCAGGAGTGCTTCTGCCTGCTAAGTCACACTTAGCAGTCTATGCAGCAATTCTGCTCTGCTGCTAAAGACTTCAGAGTACTGAAAAAAGCAGGGTATGTGCAAAACTTCTGAGATCTACTTCTAATGTTGTGAGTTTACAGTATTAGTCTATTTTATCGTAATTCTTCTGCCAGCATGCCTTTTAAAGTACAAAAATACAAAGATGATAGAGTAAAACATTAAGTTGATGATACATCTGAAAGGTGCAATAAAATTCTAATCCTTAGTTTTAATTGTAGTAATAGCGGGTCAGGAGTTTCAGCAAGCAGAGTTCTGTTTTGGTTTTAAAGTTGATACTGCTCCCTGAACTCAAAAGCTGTGATAACACTGAGATTTTAAGAACCAGATTTAGTGCTGCGCTCTTGTTTTGATAGATACAAGTCAGCAGTCACAGCAGATGATATTTACATTTAGACTGCTGGTTACATGTTCCTTAATCTTTTCGCCTATGCTCATTCTATTGAGCAAAAGAAAATAAGTATTGTCAGAAGCAGCCTTGCTCTATAAACACTGACATCTCTCTCCACCTAAAGCCAAACCAGCCAAGCTCTCCAGAGCAGATTCAGTTCTTTAGGATTAGAGGTGCATCCATGCATTTCTTCTCAACATGCTTGTCAAGGCAGACAGATTTCAGTTCACCATACCATCATGTGTTATATTAAGATGTTGCCAAATAGATATAATTAAAAAAGCATAGTTAAAATGGGGGATTTGAAGTTGCAGCGGGGTCCTCCTAAAAGAAATTAACCATTTTGCATTAAGCATTTCCGGTATCAGTTTACAGCAGAAGAAAAGAAGTGGACAGGCAAAAACTTCAACTGAGAATCAGATGGCAGCTATAACACCCCGCTCAAAACAAAATCGTTTACTCTCTCAGGAGCTCTATAACAACAGAGGCTTACAGATCTAGAAGGGCAAGTTATAAGTGCCTCAGTAAACGGAAAGACAAAGCACATGTAACGTTTACCCATGTAAACAAACCCAGAGCTAGGAACCGATGCGGTGACAGCTACCAAGTACCGCAAATTTTGATTCCCGGCGGTGCCACCTCGCTCCTGCGGTGGCTGGCGGGCAGTCCTCGTCCCTAGCGCCGGGGAAAGTTCCTCCGGCCCCGAGCTCGCCGCCAGGCTCCGGGCCGGGCCGAGGAAAGCATCCCCCGGGACGTGGCAGCGGCGGCGGCAGGAACTGCCCCGTTCTCCCCGCCTGCATGAGGCGCCACGGCGCGCCTCGCCTCGCCTCACCCCGGCAACTCTCCCCTCCCCCAGTTAAACCAACAACAACAAAAGAGGGAGGGGAGGAAGGGCGATCCAGTCCCTTTCCCCCGAGCCTCTCACCCGACCCTCTGGCGAG
>NW_020799109.1:30283870-30296769 GCF_003259725.1 Athene cunicularia | reverse complement strand
CACCCACGGGCACATGCGGCGCGGCCGTGGGGCGTGCACGCACAGGGGCTGAGGAGCGAGACGCCGGTTTACTTGCCGGATTGCGCCCTCGGAGGGTCCTCCCATCTTGGCCACAATTTGAGGCCAGGCACGGGTGACCGGACCGAAGGCCACGGCCCCAAGGCTACCCCACTCGTGGCGAAGCTGACGCCTGGCCCCATGAACGCGCTTTCCCTGTAGACTAAAGCCGGGTTGGTTCGCCTACGAACCCAAGCAGGATTGAGGTGTGAAGCCAGGGTGGTGTACCCGGCTGCAGAAGGGAGCAGCCAGGAGCCTGTCCCAGGCCCGGTGCATCTCCTCCTCCTCCATGGCTCACCAGGCCCCAGGCAAACTCGCTGGACTCCAGCCGGGACCTGCTCTCCTGGCCAAGGGTGTGGAGGAAGAGGAAGGCATTGCTGTGTGAATAACATCAGGCACGTTGGTGGCCAGGTGTGGTTGGCAGCAGTGTCTTGCCATGGGGTGGCTGAACGTACACTCTATTCTGTAACTAATTGGTAAACTGTCTTCTTTCAGCTTCTGTAATACTAGCATAAGGCTTGCCAATTCAAAGCAGAAGGGAGGAGGTTTCATCCAGAAAGATAATAGTGCTTGTTGCAGTTTAGACAACATAGCTGCTTGGAAGTACTTTGCTCTTCATGCTAGCTACTCTTTCAGCAATGCTTTGGCCATGTTGCTTCATCATGGATGAGCCACAGTGCCTATGTCTCAGCTGCCCTCACAGCAGCCCCGAGAACTGACATGCCAGTGACAAATTTGGCTTGGTAACACTCAGAACCAGCCAGCTTCCAAGCAGCCACAGCAACCTGTGGCTGTCCTGAGGTGGGAAGGCGAGGAGAAGCTCCTCTCTGAGCTATGTGAAAGTCCACTTTCTTCAGTGAAGACCCTATCAACAAGAATTGTAAGGTTGTATTCTACCTTCCCAGGGTCATGAGGTGCTACCAAAATGCTATTCATACTGTCATGTGCACACAAACTGCACCCTGCTGCAATAATGATTTTGCCTAAAATAGGGGTGGCTCATCCAGCTAGGATGGTGTGTACTCTGACATAGGCTGGTGTAAATGGGAGTGAGGAGCATGTGGAGCCAGAAATGCCTTAACTCGCTAAATTAATGGACTAAGAACATTGGGGAGATTGGGAATTACAGACAGACTTGCTAATAATACACACCAAAACAGTTCTTAAAATAGTCCTGGGAACATCTGGGGTGTAGCATGGGGTACGCATTGCCAAGTTCTGGACCATCTGCAGGATGGACAGTCTCAGGCAGAACTGGCCCACATGGGTAAACTCAGCAGTGGAGATATTTCCTGATCTCATTCCAGCTAGAATTTGCAGGGTTTGGCATTTATAAATGGGTTGCCTTGTAAACAAAATACATGTTCTCTGGAGACTGTAGAGAGATAACATAGAACTCCCTCATGCCATTTGCAGTTCCCTTATAGAACCACTTTTTAAAAATCAACAGAAATACTATTTTTCTTTCCTGTTGCCTTTTACTCACTGATCCTAAAGAACTATCCAGAGGAAGGCCATTAGCATTTTAAAATAAGATGGCAGTGTCAAGAGATTATTATACAAAATTCACTAAGGAGAATTGGGTTTAATCACTGTTCTTATTCCTCAGTTCTTAGGAAATCCCTCATTCTCTCTACCAGCAGCTTGTGCACATACAGCAACTCATTGTGGGTTACATTAATGTCGGACTGCATGGAACTTGTCTGACGCACAGAAGTATCTTAGCTAGGGATGGAGTCAGGCAGGGGCTTTCTAAAAAGGCCTGTTTCAAGAGGAAGAGGGCTGCAGCATGACTATCATTTGCTATTGTATAACGGTATTTTAAGATCATGCTGTACCCTATTAAAAAAAAGCTTCAAAACCAGTGCCCCAGCCATTGCTGGTTCTGTGCTAAACAAGACATACTCTCAGCCAGTACCCCACTTGGTCCTCTCAACAACATCGTTTGTATGGTGTCATGTAAACAGGGGATGCCGAGCCCTGGTTTGTGACCCCTAGAGTGCCTGCCAGAAGAGCAATGGGAATAAAAACAAGAAACTGCACAATCAGAAGATGACTCCGTGCTACTGAGTCACTGGGCCACACCGTTCCTTATTGTTAAAACAGGGGCTAATAAGTATTTACTTCACAGAGTGTCACGGTTGTTAACCATGCAAAGATTACAAAGTGCTCTGAAGAGGTAAAATCTGGATCAATGCTACCTATTATTATCATCTGTAATGTTATCAATCTTGTGAATAGGTTGTTTTTCAGAAGGTTATTTCTTCTGAAGAGGTCTGGCACCGTGCATTAATGAGGCATCAGTAACAGTTACTGTCCTCCTGGTGATCTTGGGCTTCCAGTCAGTCTGCTGTCTCATGAGCTGTTCGCATAAGGGATAAAAAGGACCAAGAAACAAAGGCAGCATTGAAGTTGCAGTAATGTGCCTGATGAGAAATGTGATATTTCTAGAAACACTTCTGAGCTGACTTAAAATATTCACCATATATCCATTTCTAGAAGCTTTTACTAAGCACTGACAATGCATTGCTCCACATCCACAGCATGCTCCAAAAATCACACAATCACATAATTGCTGGCTGAGCAGTCTTACGTGCTCTGCATTACATGTCATGAGCATGCTGCTGTCATCTTCCTGAAGTAAGAGTTCTGTGCCAAAAGAAGCCTATGGACAAATTGGAGACTCCTGAGACTAAGCGTTGAGTCAACTGGGCAGTTTCTGTTTGTAATTTAGGAAAAATTAACTAGCAGTACTCTGTTGGTGCCTTGAAAATTAATTCTTGGAGTAATCTTTGCTCTTCTTCCAGCTCATAAGCCTTCTGTGTATCAAAGCTACACAGACAGATTTGTGTTAAACATTTGGCTGGTATATGGTATTAAGTTATTTGTTAAATGCCTAGAGCAATAGAGGCCTGATGGAGGCATTTGGAGAGTTCTCAAGAGTAAGGGATACATGTACATAACATGTCAGGATTTTTATGCTTTTATTGCAATACCAAAACAAGTTGCGGAGCTCAGGACAGCTGTAACTCCCCTGGGATGTCCGCAAAGGCAATGTGTAATGTCCACTAGATGGCCCATGTCATTGCTGCTCAGCATCCCGTAACACCCTGACTTCATGGCGTGAAAACAAGGCAGCTACCTCTTAGCCCTAATGGAGGGGTTCTGGAGAAAGACATTAAATAAATAAATAAATAAATAAAGAGAGAGAGAGAGAGAGAGAGAGAGAAAGAAAGATTTAAAAATCTGATTAAGGCTTTGTGACACAAGGTTAGTCACTCTGCAATAAACATTGAAAGCTTGTAAGTGCTGAGCCATTTCAAAGGACAATGTTGTGTCTTGGTGCAACATGTACAAGCACTCACCCTTTCATTTCCAGTTGAGAGCTCTTGAAATGTACTGTCTTTCATGGCACAATAGGTAGTGTTCCAGTGTTGTCTTAAAAGTTATTTCAAATCATTACTATGATTTAAATGAGAATTTAGGTACAGTGCATGCAAGATAGCTTGGGATACTCGCATGCCTGCTCAGTCAGTCTGTGAGCATAAGAGCTTTCTGGGGAAGCGTGGTTTTCTAAGAGATTTTGTCCGATAGCACAGCAGTGTTCACATGTAGCCCTTTCTTCCACCATATTTAAAATAAAAACACCACACACACACCCCCTCCCCTAAATGCTGCATCCCACCAACCAACTCAGCCCTTTCCTCAGTGTGACCAACCTTTTGTTATCTCTTTGGTGCTGCTTCAGCATTATCTTCATTCAAGCCACTCTTCTGACACTACCAACTACTAGTCTAAACATGGACACCTACCAGGAGAGTGAGCAAACGAAGGGCTCTGTGTGGAGGGAGGAAAGGGCCTGGGTGTACGGTGTTGTAGTGGATAAAATTAGTGTGTCTGTGTGTAGAGGCAGCCAGCTCACTACAGCATCTCAGGAATCCCAATTGTTTTGTGTTAGGTATACTCAGTAACTAACCACCCTCACAAATCATAACATGTGGCCGGTCCTTGTGTACGTATCTATTAACTGTAAACAGCAACACATTAACTGTGCTGAGGTTTTGCAAGAACTACACCCATCATGGTATAACTCATAACCTTTTCTCAGCCTCCATCAGAGTGAAGCCAGAGGTAGGGAGACACAGAATAAGCAGTTTATAGGACTTCTTCACCAATTGTTTTCCTGTCTGATACATTTCTGCAAGCACTACAGCTGCACCACCCTTCCCAAGCATCAGTTTAAGGCACGAAAGGTTGTGGAAGGGTATGCTAATAAGGACATTAAGAATGTTGTTTGTTTGCTTTTTTCCATGGAAAATGTTGCCTCTACCAAACAAAAATTATGACAAGTCTCTGCATCTGCTGGGAATTGCAAATTAATACTCAGTTTGCACAGTGTGATCACTGATAAAGTACATTTGCTGGGGTAATATGAGGTCCCTCAACAGGGCTGGTGATGATTCAGGCTTTTAGGCATTTGTCTGCAGGTGGGTCAATAGGAGTGTTTCTCCACCAGAGTTCCTGGGTTGCCTTAATTCATGTTCAGGAACCTAATTTTTTTTTTGTTAATTTGAGATCTTACTAGCTCATTGGACAGTGAGAGGGTTCTCTAGTTTGCAGATGGAAGCTTTTCTTCCCATGTTTTCTCTCCCTGAGAGGTTTGTAGCCAGAGAGCTGACATTTAGATAAGGGATAGCAAATGCTTCAGAGCACACTACTATTCTGCGGTACCACCATTAATGCCTCTGAGATCGATCTCATCCCACCTTAGATTCCTCTGATGACTACTATACTGTATTTGAATTAGAATAACTGCCATGATAGTCCAAAACAAAATAAAGGCTACATTAGCCAGAAAAAAAAACAACCCACCTTATCTTGTTTCTGTAAGACAGGCAGCTAAAATAAGATGGAATTAGAATCATAGAATCATTTAGGTTGGAAAAGACCATTAAGATTCCAGACTTAGCAGTGCTTCCTCTCCATGCTTTTTGCTTCATGTGCTAGTTTCCCCTTATACCTCCTTCACCTCTATCTTCTTGCCTTCTCAGACTGTCATTCATGCTCAGAGTGTTTTGCCAGTCAGTGAGTTCCCGGCACCCTCACTTCCCTTTTCTAAATCATTCTGAAAACTGTTGCCTTCCAAAGTTGCCCTTGTTACAATAATTATCTCTCTGTGGTTGCACTCCTGGTATTGTTTTGAGTTGCACACACGAATTTAGTCTTTGATCTCGTAAGGAAGCTTGAGGGTATAACTTCTGGCAGAACTGGTGCTTTGCGTTATAAGTTTAGGATGGCCTTGTTCTGGACCCCTTTGATAAATGCCCTGGCCATGAATGATGTCATGCTCTATGCAATGGTCCTAAATAATTAAATCACTTCTAAAAGTCAAAGTTTGGTCTAAAATATTGTTATTGTTTCATTCTACAAAGTCCAGATCGATTCCTCCTTGGAAGGCTTTTTTATTTAATTATGCAAAAATGGTGATTATCTTTTGAAAGACATCATGTTCCTTCTTCACAGTTATATAGTATTAAATGTCCGTGCTTTTCAGCTTCCAGCTTTAGTGTTATTTCTTAAAAAAATGCTCAGTAGCATGAAACTACTCTAAAGAAAAATGTATTTGTACAACTGAAGCAGGAGAAAGCATCAGGGTTTTGTAAGATGTTTCTGTGAATGCGTATCTGCGTGTGTGTGTGTGTGTGTGTGCACAGAATAGACTGGTACCCAAGAGACCAGTATATACACTTGTAATGAAATCTCACTTAAATTTAAAACTTGTTCCTTCTGTTAAACATGCAAATATTTCCATTCTCTTTGCAAATTCTGCCTCTCTGCTCATTAACAAATATTTCAGAAAAGACGTAAGCCCAAATCTTCCTCTGATCAGGCTCTTAATGTGTTTTGTGTGGTCTTTATTTAGACTGTAAACTTGCTGAAGTGGGAAATATCTTATAAAAAAACAACTACACTGTCTCATTTCACATCCAAATTCTTCTCCCATACCAGCTGTGTGTGTTTGCCTAGCAGCAAGTCTTCTGTTAATGAATGACTTGCTCTCATTAGTTTGTCAGGCTGGATACGTAGCCTGTAGTTTCCACTCACACAGAGCAGCGCTCTTTCCCTTGTAGCTTCTGGTAAATCAAACAATGAGATATACAAAGCCTTGTGTCTCTGAGTCTGACCTTTGTACTTGTAATCATTAACTAACACGGAATGCCAAAATAATGTAACTAGCTGCTGGTTAACTGTATTTAACATAAGCAGAGTCCTGTGGACTACCTGGTGTGAGGACTGTTGCAGGCTTTACTATCGGCTGCCACTTCTAAGCCTTCTTTAAAAGAGGGGAAAATTAATTCCTTGATCAGCAGATTGCACTCGATGCATTTGTTTTGTGAAACTCAGGTCTGGAGTGGATTCTCTGACACCTTGGAGGTTTTCAAAATGAGGCCCTGAGTGGCCTCATCTAACTTTGAAGCTGGCTGTGCTTTGAGCAGGAGAGAATAACTAGATGAGCTAGAGTGATCCCTGCCAACTTAAATTCTTATTCTAATAAAAATTAAGTTCATCTACAGGTTTCCTCCATTCAGAGCATTAATTAAGACTCTGTCCTCTAACTAGGCTGAATTTTTCACAAAACTCATAGGAACCTCTGTCTCTCTGTCTGATTTGCATAAGATTGGCCAACAGGTTCAAAAGTTACTGTAAAAGCTGTAAAAGACAACTGGGGCAGACAGACAGACACTTCCTTCCCCACACACATAGGACAACTGTATCAGCCTTGTTTTCTTAAGAAAACCTTTCTGCCCTTTATGTTTGTGCAGAAAACTTGTCAAGTGTGCATCTAATAGGGCCTGAAGTCATGCTACGTACTCCCAGCTGCAGCCAACCTGAAATAATACCTCCCCAGAGCCAGCAGCACATTTCATATAGCTGAGGCATTTACTGTGCAATCTGAACTATGCAGAGAAGTTGAGACATTTAGGAGTGAAACCCGGGCATCTTCTTTCTGATAGTCAGAGATTATATCGTTATGCTCGCATGAGCGTATGTTTAAGTCTGCCTGGTGCCTTGTCTGTCTCTGCCAGCAGACACGGGGTGTATGTCTGTTACCTCACTGTATCGTCCTCAACTTTCTCATACCCGAGAGTGACAGAAAGGGGAATTTGACCTCAGTCTGCTAGAGACCGCCTGGCTGTCTGCCTTTCCCTTTTTGTCTACTCTTTCTTAGGATGCAGTCACACTACAAAATTACCTTGAGTCATCTGTCTTGGAAGTTTTTCCCATGGGTTGCTTGTGATAAAGGGCAGACATACTAGGTGCATTAATAATCTGTGCTGCTAGGGGAGACGCTGATATGGTGCAAATCCACTGTGGACTGTATGTGTGTTTGAGATTTCCGTCTACCTGAGCCAACTTCATATCCCTTCCCAACATCTCTTCGGCAAGAGACCAGTTCTATAGCTTCAGTCCTCAAAGCCTGCCTGATCATCCAAGAGACTCTTTTAGCAGCCATGACAGCAGATTGTTCTGTTTCCCTTTCTCCCACTTTGCAGCAAACACACCTATCTTCCTCTGCTTTTGATGGCTCTAGAAAACATTACTTCTGTGTTCCTGGGAAAGAGCTACAGAGCACTTCTATTTTCTGCCTCACAGGGAAGCAGAAACTGTGAAATTATCAGCATCCTCTGTTTGTATGTTCCCTGGAGCTGTTGTACTGCACAGTCTGAAATAGACATCCGGCCCCAGGGATTTGCTAATGATGCATTCAATCTCAGCATGGCACATGTTCATTCCTGGGGAGTTACTGAGTTAGCATTTATAGTTCTACACTTTTCCTCTGAGTAGATGAAACCGTCTGATTTTCCCTCAGCACTGAGGTCTTGCGTGTTGGATTCTCTCCTCATGACAGCTTACTTGGAACACCACCAGAAAGCTTTCAGCCTGGATCTTTCCTCTTAAAATCATAGACTGCAGTCACATCACACCAGTGATTCTTCCATAACTTGGTGCCTGATCAGGAGGTAACGGAAAAATGGCGTCTTGTTAGAAACATTTTCAAAATAATAAAACAGAGACTTCTGAACTGAAGATGGGTGTTGGTTGTTATGGGCACTGGAAGCCTTTTACAACTGGGTGAATAAACTCACAAGGAAGCAAGGAGCAAACAGTCAGTGAGGAAAGCTCAAGTGGAAAAACTGCAGGGAGTGAGCATTACTGGTTGTTCAGATGGTGCTAACATGGGTCCTATAGAGAAATGGCAGTGGTAAAGGACAAAGGGAATTCACTCAAGGTCTACCCTGTTTTCTGGTAGGTTTGTCAATTCAGGTTTCTCCAGCCGCTTTATGCAACGAGGGAATTTTTTTGTGTGGGCAAGGGTTGAACTAACAGGAATACTGTTACTATATTTCATATTAACTTGCTAGTGAAGACAAGACCTCTCTTGCATGACCTACATGCCTGAACTCAGAATCCCTCTCCTGGGCCTGCCATCTTCAGATTTAAATCCTTTAAACAAGCTCAAGTTTTCATCTCCTCATCTGTATTTCCAAAGCACATAAGACTCAAGGCACTAGGCCAACAACGGAATAGTGCTGAGCACAAAGATGTTTTTGTAACCACATCAACTCAGCCCAGTGCAGATCAACTGCAGCAAACCCTGCAGAATGCTTCACCTCCCAGTGTAGTTCCATTATAACATTCCATTTTTGCTAGTCCTCAGCTGATAGCAAAAGCTCCTTTTTCAGCTTTGTAACTCTGACTTATTTTTTTCACTTTCAGTGAAATGCTTTTGAGAGCTGCCAGAGACTCAGCTGTGACATAGATCTATCTGAATTCAGGGTTTTGGAAGCGTTCCTTCGTGCTTGTCATCTCCTTCAGTAAGCACTGCATTGTACCAAGTCTGTACATTCTTTACTGCTCTACTTGTTGCTAAGGCCAAAGGTGCCAACTTTCACTCTGATTCTTTTGGGAGACTAGACAGAAATCTGGATTTCCTTCCTTCCTCTCTTCCTTCCCTTCCTTCCCTTCTTCTTTGTTTCTGTTCCTGGCCTCTACAGTGTTCTCCCTTACCATCACCCAAAACTTCTTTCCAAGGCAGGAAGGTTGGAAGCCACTGCCCTCACCAGTCCCTCAACTTGTGTAACCAGCAGCGGCCCCTCCTTGGCTTGAAACACTGCAGCAGAGAGTGAACACATGGATGGATTTCCTCTCTAGCCAGGTGTTTCCAAAATCAGGGTGAAGCAGAAAAGGGCAGGTGGGAATGGCCCCCTTCCAAGAGGGAAGTTTTTGGCAGGGGAGCTACAAAAGCATGGTATTGTCAGTCCATATCAAGCTTGGGAAGGACTTTCAGAGAAGGGAGAGCATCAAGATGCACTGCCTCATTGCCATGGGAAACTGCCAAATAGCTGGCTGGGCAGATTTAGAAATGTCTCCTGCTTGGGACAACTTTGGGTAGGTATCATCTATCCTTGTGGAGATTAAAACAAGCTGGAAAAGAGGAAATGTCTAACACTGTATGTAAACTGAAAACATGTTTTCTTTCTTAGTTTACAAGAGAGTCAATCTTCCATGGCTTTATGAAGACATTTGTTCTCCTCCGAGTACTATATCCTGGTTTCACCATATCCTCATATTTTTGGGAGTCTGTCACTACAAAGATTAACCATTTTGGCATTATACTAGCTGCCATTTCAGTGCTACCAGACTTCTCCATGGTGTTCCCCATGTGCCTTGCAAGTATACTGGCTACCTACATGACATTCCTCTGTAAAATCTCTCCTTGATGACCCTAATGATCTCATACTCCCTCAGAGAGGCTGATCTCTTCTCACCATAGAACCTCAGTGTTTTTTTCCCCACACCTTTCAAGTCCAATACCTTTACAACAGCCTCATAATGTTGTTTTTGAAGACAGTCTAAAAGGTTACAAAAAAAAAAAAAAAAAAGATTACAGCTTGTGTACAAAAGCCCTGCCCTAAGAACACATTTCTGTTTCTACAGCTGGGGAGTGGAGAAAGCTGTGGGAATCTCCCACACTGGAAAAGTGAAAAAGTTGATTGCTGCACATAGGACATTATTAGTCCCCATAACCTGCACTTTGTAAAGTACAGAATAGGTAGGACTGCGCGATTACCCACAAACAACTGTCTTGGGAATCATCCTGGACGAGTCATTCTATAAGTACTAATTCTCTTCCATGCCCATCAGCACATTTATACTGTAACAAATAAATGGGAGACAATTAAATGTTAGAATATACTGGCTTACACTGTTTTTTCCACCAAAGCACCTTAGCAGCTATGAGGAGAGCAAACTATTTTATATTTACTTAGGAAAAAGAGAAAGGATGCACGTTTTTATGAAATACAGAGAGGAAGAGATGACTACTACAGAGCAGTAAGCAGCCATTAAACTAGGTGTAAAAATGTCTACTCTTCCACCTGCTGTGTCTTACCTTCACAAGGAGGGGTCCCAGCTGTGTAACGCAGCTGGCAATCTGTGGAGTCACAAGGAACATGTGCAGTTGCTGCTGTAGGAATGGGAAGGAGACACAGGCCAAGTTCAGTGCTGCATTTCCACAAAAATACACAGGAGAGTCAATACTAGTAACTAGACCTGTTTGTTCTGGAACTAATCTCTCTGAAGTCACCCTTCCAGGGCTGACTGCATATTTCATGCCATGTATTGCTGCTGAAACAACTTCAGAGACCCTCTCATTGAGGCAGTTCAATATTTTCATGCAGTTTTAATAAGCAACAGAACATGCTGCAAAATAAACCTGAGATTCGTTTGAGCTGGTGTCACAAGGAGAATGATGAAAATATTGTAAACTGTGGTTGGGACACAGGTGAAATTGTTTCTGAGCCTAAAAGAAAGAGAAAGCTGGTATGTCACAGATGTTAAAGAACAGTTTCAGAAAACAGTTCAGCTTAGTAGGGTTAGACAGTAGTTATACCTATACGGATTCAATACCTTTCATCATTTGATGTTTAGCCAGATTAGAAGGATCTTTTCCTTTTGAAATATACTGAAGAAATAACCTCCTCAATTTAAACAAACAAAACCCCAACTATTACACCAGCCCAGCTGTCAAGATTCATTCTTTTACTTCAAAATGGTAGGTAAAGGAAAAATTTTTTGCTCTTCAGAAAGTAATGCAAGTTTCCCTTTTCAGCAATGGAATCACGGCAATTAAGTTGGCTGTGGCACCTCCTGCTTGGTCGTGGCAAGAAGCTCAACACTGGAATTTCTGAGCTTGGAGAGGAAGCTAGCAACCAGCTGGCTGGCAGTAGGGCTTATCTTTTTTTTTTTTTTTTTTTTTTATTTCAGTTCAGTAGCAAAAAGTGATGTGATGTTTGAGTAAGGATACCACTGCCCTCTGCCGAGAGACATGCGATTGTTTCTTTCTGTTTCATCTGTCAGCAAAACCAGCAATTTCATTGCTGGGAAAGTAACTGAGCAATAAATTCTTGCTGAAGTCGGAGTTTATTTCCTGCTGCTTCTGTGTTTTCTCCGAAGTTTGATGATCTAAATCTCTTTTACCAAATATTTTGAAAACTCTACGCCTCATACAAAGTAAAGAGGAGCAGGGTAATCGTATGCAAAACCCTGACATGATAAAAGGAACTGTGAAAACTTGAACCAGAGTTTTTAGAAGGCAGTCTTTACAATTTATAAACACTTCAGTCATCCTCAACAATGTGATATCTGCTGGAGTTAGTTTTCAGTTTTCCCGCCAAAATTCAATCATGCATCATCAAATTAGGCTGAAGTCCTCCACAGTTTCTTTTTTTTTTTTTTTTTTACATTCACTCAATTTTTTCTAGTTATGCAAAAATGGAAGCTCATTCATTGCTGCATTTATAACCTGCTTTACATTATGTATCTAACATTACTGTCATTTGGGGGATTTTTTAGAAAGGAAAAGATTTAAGTAAAACGTGTAACAATATTTTTTAACCACTTGAGGGAGCTCTTTCATTTCTACATTAGGATGTTACTATTGTGCACACATATTGGGAAATTATAAACCCTACTTTTAAACAGTTTACTATAGGACATACTACACCTTATTAAAATAAGTGAAAAGTATTAAATATGTGGAAGCATTGAGGCTCTTGGGCGACTGACTTTAAAACCAAGATAGAAGTTTTAATGGAAATAATCATTCTGATCAATAAATGCAGGCATCAGAAACAGCCACAGCTACATACTCCCTGACCTGACTGACACCAAAAATCTTGAAATAGAAAATAGTTACACAGGATTAAAAGCAGGCAGCATTAATCACATCCATTTTGAAGGTGTGCCAAAAATAACAGGAAGGAACAGGACCAGGCACAGATTTTATAGGGGACTTGTGAAAGCCTCAACCCTCTGCCTTGCCTTCCCCACCATCCCCACCTCTCCCTAACACTGGCCTGTACAGGCCACACTGCTGTAACCCCAGTGCCTCCCCTGGGCAACACAGGTCCCACCGGTCACCATGTGGTGTATCCATCCACTCTGGGCAGAACACAGGCCTTCACAGCCAAGGCTTTTGTTTCTATATATCCCCCTTGAGCTGATGGGCATAAGGCAGGTTCAGCCCGTGACAGCTGCACCAAGCATGTCTGTAGTCACCAGCCAAAGTGATGGTACATAATGTGCATGTGAGGGCTGTAAATTGTTATGCAGACTGCCTGAGAAGGGGTGGAGAATAGAGGAACACAGAAGAAAGAAAAGAAGAAAGACAGACAGGAAAGAAGAAAAGGGAATGGGAAAGGGAAAGGGAAAGGGAAAGGGAAAGGGAAAGGGAAAGGGAAAGGGAAAGGGAAAGGGAAAGGGAAAAAGGAGAGAGG
>NW_020799109.1:30192327-30283820 GCF_003259725.1 Athene cunicularia | reverse complement strand
GGCAGCGCTCTGCGGGCCGCCGGGCGCCCTCAGGGCCTGGGGCTCGGGCGGGAGGTGCGGGTGGGTCTTGTCGCTGACAGCGGGCTCCGTGGGATGAGGCTTCCGCGCTTGTTTTCAGGGAGTTAGTGCAGAAGGGAGCTGACTTGGTGCTCTCAGAGCCTCGGCAGTGCTTTAAGCAGCTTCCATTGTTATCTGCAGGTGTCCGTCGTGGTTTGGTGGTTTTTGGCTGGGTTTTTTTGTGTTTTTTGTTTTTTGTTTTTTTTTCCTTGCCGACTGTTTTGTGCGTTGCGGGTAAGCTGTGGAGCGACCTTAACTTTGTTTTGGTACCTGCCTGGCTCGTGAAGAGCTCTACTGATACCGAGGACGTAGCACACTGGATCTGCTAGTTAGTGTGATGCCCAAGGGCCGAAGGAAAGCCTTGGAGATCTGAAAGGCTGGGATAAGATTGTTATTATTAAGCATAAGAGGTATTGGAGGTAGAGGATGTGCCCTCGCTGTGCTGCCAAGCCGTTTGAAATGCAAAGATGTACTTCCTACAGGGTGTTGCCTTTGTCCTAAGGCATGCTTATAATTGCCGATGTTTCGAAAGGGAAGATGGAGAAACTGAAGGGTTTTGGAGACCTTTCACGAGTACCATAACGCAATCATATCTATAGAATCAGGGAGTTTCTGTTGGGAAATCTGATAATGGGACACATTTGTGGTTCTACTTGTCCTGCAAGTGCTCAGAGTGGGGTGAACGGAGTGACTTTACCAACTGTGAGATTTCCTTTTTTGAGGGGATAGTGAATGTTTTGGAGTTTTCCTGTCATTGTGTCGTGATTGATTTATCTTCTAGCAGAGATTAGAGGACTGGCCTGATGCCCTCTTTATGCATTAATGTGCTGATAGTTGCTTAGGTACTGTAATGTTACACCTCTCTTCATATGGAAACTAGTCTAGGAAAATGTTTGTTTTCATAGATTTCCCCTAGCACAGTTCTTGTTTTGGTGTAAAAAAGGCTTTGTTGTGATCACTCAGCCTATCTGAATTCGGTTATTAAAAAGTTACTCAACTCTTTTAGTTAATTGCTTTAACTTTTTTTTTTTTCTCCTTGAAAAACATGATTTTTCCTTCCCCTAACCTGAAACTAATTCCCTTCTGCTAGCCTTTCAGTGAGTTACTCTAACCACTCTGCACTGGAGAGGAAGGAGTGCCTTCTTCACCCCTTAAAGAAGGAGAAAATAATTATTGAGAAAATTGTGGTCTTCTGTTAGACCTGGAAAACCTGAACCTTTAAGGACAGATGTGGCTCACAAGAACAACTTAACTTGGATCGGGAGGCAGTGAAGAGGCTTGCTAGTAGCCCAAGGAGTAGTTTGTCAGTGTACAAATTTTTAAGGCAGCTTCATTTCCCCCTCCACTGTTCTGAGGGCCTTATTGTGTGATCGGAGTGATCCATTCTTATCCTTCAGTAGGGTTTTGGGCATCTCTCTTGTGTCAGAAGAGAAATATTGACATGTTTGCCTGTCCAGGGGCTCTATGTAGTTGTAAGCCCCAGGTGGACAAAATGGTGATGTGGCCGTGTCTGTACTGGGAACCTTGTGGGAAGGCTGGGAGGAGGGAAGAGTTGTGTCTTCATGATGGTGACTGACTTGTGTTTAAAGGCAAGAGGGTTATTGAGGAGGGTTACAGCAGTAACAGAGCTGCTAGGTAAGTGGCTATGTCCTACCAGCCACCTTTCTCTGCTGGTGAGCATAGTTACTGTAGGAAGACTTAAAATATTCTTGCCTGGTTCCTGCTGTTTTTCAAGTAAATGCTTTTTGCATTATGTAAATTATGATAGTATGAGCTATCAGGTGGTATACAAAGCCAGCTGGGATGTTTGTCATTTTGATGGTCTTTATTTTATAGCTTGTAGACCTGGCTGTGATCTCTTGAGGCAGCGCTAGGAGAGGCAATGCTGCAAGAAATAACATTGGTGATTGAATTAGTGATTTGTTGTTTGGTGTTGCAGAAGGTTTTTTTCCCCTCTATATGCTGTGATGCCTTAAAGGAGAATTGTCCAACTAGAGGGACAAACATAGGAAGCTGAGTTCTGAAAACACTGGATCATAGTCTTATTTCCCTTTTACAGAAGTGCCAGCCTTAGTATTCTGAGGAAATACATCCTTAAATAACAATGTTCTGCCTTCTTAGTTTTTCTACAAGTGTGTGAGTTTTCCTTGCCTGTCTCTAACAGCTCATCTGTGCTGGTGTGTGTATTCTGTTCACAAGTAATGTAACACATCTGTTTAAGAGTTTGTGCCAAGGTGAAAAAAATACATAAAAAAGGAGAAGTGTTTGTTTGAGAATGTGGCTTTATACATGCCAGTGTGGTTTTCTGGGAGTCCAGCTCTGAGAATTGTCTTTGGTTGTAGCTACATCTCTGAGAGCTTCTTGAGCTCAGGGAGAGTGTGCTGGAGTGTCACTTCATGACCAGATTAAAATCTGCTTCTCCCCTTGTCAATAACAGAGAATTTCTTGTTTTCAGCCTGGTTGTGGTGGTTCAGATGTTCCCTGCTAGCAGCTAGCTCTATCCCCAGCAGTGACCTTTGTCATTGAATCTGGCGTAGTTCAAACCTGGTTCTCTCTTCCTGTTTTTCCGAGGTTTGCAATGCAACTGTTGTCTGGCCAAACAGAGTACAAGGATCTATTGAGGAAGCTGCTCTTTCACTAAGAGCTGAAAACTTGACAGTAAGGGGCTTGGATTAGGAAAAATAATGCAGGTGATTCTGTAAAGCAAACCTGCCAGATCTCTGAGAAGACAAATTTTGCTGTCTGACTGACTATCAGAAAGCATTACATGGGCTTTTTTGCCTTTTAAAAATTTCACAAAGGCTTAAGTAACTTTAAATGCTTAGAAGTTCTGTAGGGAGAGGAGGGAGGTGGGGGGAGCTTGTTTGGTTACTTTGTTCTTACTGCTTGCTGTAAGGGAGAGAGTGTGATCCACAGTAAATGACTAATACGAGTGTGTGCTTTATTTCCCCTATCCTTGCTCTGAATTCATAACAGAGGGAAGAAAGTCTAACTTTAGTGTAAAGAAGGCTATGTAAGTTTATTCTTGAGCAATGTAAAGAGTAAATTAATTTTTTGTCATTAACTATCTGCTATCCTTTTCTGGTATACAGAAAAGGCAACAATGGCAGGTGAAGACTGTGTAAGAAAACGCCAGTCTGGCTCCACTACAACCTTCAAGACCCCTGAGAATGAAGAAACGCAGAGGAGACCTGAGAGTGAGAGGTCGTTTCAAAATTCAAGCAATGGTGAGACTCTTTCGCTAAGGGGACGGGTTGTATCTCTGGCATGTGATCTCCTCTAAGGTGTCCTTTCTAGCTCATGGCTCCTGCATCTTTGCTTTCATTTTTGTGCTTGTAGAAAGGCTGCCAAGGTGGAGCTCCCTGTGTACCTGCTGCTCTTCTTCAGAGGTTTAGGTTGTTTGGAGTGCTGTCCTGCAGAGCTTCTCCTCAGGGGCTGTATATTGCAGTGCTTACAGGGATCTTAGTAAAGAAAGTGATTGTCACAGGACAGATGTGTGTGAGGAGATGCTTTAATGCTTTAAGTGGTACAGATGCATCTTGACAACTGTTCTGAGTAATCCTGGTAAATGCTTTTTCTGGAGACTTTATCTTGCTTCCTTTACAAGCTTTAAGTATGTGACTTCCTCAAGATTGAACAAAATGGTCTTTGACATACCAGGCTAAGCTGGTGTATACATCCTGACAGACAGATGGAGGTAGGATGCCACAAGGAATGATTCTCTGCTCCTGTGAAGCTCTGTTAATGTCAGAACAACTTCCTTCTATCCAGTCTCAACCTTGGCTGTAATAAAATAGAATGATAAAGAGTTGGGCTTGTATTAATTTGTATTGTGGTCACCTTAAAAGTTATGTGGCTTATAGTTGTCTTTGTAGAATCACTGCTGCTGCCTGTGTACCATCCCTTGAGTTTTGGGGGTAGTTGTGTGGCAGTATAAGTGGTTTTGCCTGTGGACTCTGTGGACATTGTAACTATCTCTAATTCCTGGGTTATGTCGTGCCACACTCCAGCCCAGTGATAAGGAGGTTAGCAATGAAATTGCAGCTTGTTTCCTTTCCCTTCAGGAGACAGAATAAGCAAAAAAGCTAAACTAGTTTATCACAATGTTCCACATCAGTTTCAGTTCCAAACCCAGGTGCCAGTGACTCAAGGACATAATTCTTACTGGTATGCTTCTGAATATTGTGACTATTTCCTAGTACTTCTTTCAACTGAAACAGGAGTTGGAGCAAATTTAAATTTAGGACAGGTCAGATTTCTTCTTTGCAAAAAAAAAAAAAAAAAAAAAAAAAAACCTGGAGAACTGGGATTTTAAGCTGTTGGTGGTACCATCATTTTAATTGAATCAAATGGGACTGTTCCAGTAATGTTGGTTTTAGAACATTGCATGGAGTTGATGGCTACTTCAGTTATGATGGGTTTAGAACCAGACTTTGACCTTTTCATCTGTGGAAACACCTTAACTGTTATGCATGAATTTGAGTTCTTGCAAGCTTCTGGGTAAAGAATAAACAGAGCTGTGATAATTAGCACATGATAGATGGGGGTGCCTGTCTTTAAAAGTCTTTCATTTTAATAACTCTGAAATGCAACATAATGTCACTGCAGGTGTGATACTGCGGGTGCATAGCAAGTAAACATTCTGAGGTAGATCTCTTGAAAGTGTACTGAGCTTTCATGTGTGTATGTGTGCCTGGTGCATTGGCTTAGACCAATGCAGTATTTTAATACAGTACAAACTGCAGTGAAGGTCAGCAAGGAGAGTGGGGAGGAATCCTGGCTGGGTAAGATCAGGTGTCTCTTACCTTCCAGGGTTGCTGCCAGTTCAGCAGAAGTAACACTCGGGTCTTTGACACCAGTTTTTGCAGACTCTTTGCCCGGCACAGTGATGGGGACAGCAGGAACGCCGCAGGGAGGTAGGAGACATGAGTCTGATGCCTGACCACATTATAGGCCCGGGAGGAAGATGCATCCCTCTGGTCAGGAATTCCTCTGTACAGTGAGGTTAGATCAGCATCTCTGTGACACAAAGGTTGCAGCTTTACAAAGCTGAAGTGTCCATGTGTTCCAAGTAGTGGCCTCTGTGAAGGCACAGTTGAGGTGGAAGAATTTCTAAAAAGAAGTAGCTATAGAGTTCTTTTCTCACTTTCTTTTACCCAAGCTATTCACTTCTGAATATCTGTTTCTAAGGCATTAGTCCTGATGAGTACAAAGGTGGCATGAAGCTAATGATCTGCTGTCTGGCAATGTCCTTTTTATACTGTAGCATCCTAACACTGGGTGTTGTGTAGAATTTTAGGCAAGATACATATTTATTGTGGTCAAGGGATTCTGACCAGGTCAAGACGGTATCTCATGCGAGTAAATATGTAATGTCTTTGTGGCAATTATTTGTGTAGAAAAATCAAGTTGCTAATGTGATTTCCCACCCTTGATCCTTCCTGATTAGCAAACACAATCTACTTTTCAACTTAAGAGTTAACGTGTCAAGGGCCACTTGACTTGTTTGCAGATGTGTGAACTTTCTACAGAAGCTTCTAGGCCACTAATCCCTTTTTCATTAAAACTCAAATGCATTGGCTGATCTGAAATTGCTCAGAGGAATAATTTTAATCTATGTATTGGCTGTAGAGTTACATTAGGTCTGACTCTTCCATTTGTATAGTTTAGGTTATTTTTTTTTCCTTGCCTCAGAAGTGCTTCTGAAAACTGCCTCATTGCTTCATTTCTAGTTTGGACTTGGGTACTCCCAAATTTATAGCAATGTGGGAATATTCATAGCTTTGAGATTTGCCAGAAAAATTCTTCTGTCTTTTGATGTGTTTGTATCTTGTAATCATTCTGCCTATAATTTCACTTTGACAGAGTAGCTGAACTTCAGTCTTGTATATCACTTTTCCTTCCTCAGTTGGCTCCAGTGTCATAATCAAACAACTAATTTGGTCCTGTCATAGAGTCAACAGGTGATCTAGGTAGCAATAATCCCCTGTCAAAAGCTGGGCTTCTTTAATAAGATTAGTTTTAGGTGTTTTCAGCTGCAGATACCTAAAGAAATACAAAACTGTTCTGCTTAATGGGTTGTTGAGCAGTACCGGTTGCAGGAAAACTTACCTGGAACGAGCATAATGGAAACTGGGGGTCTTAAAAGGTTTGAGAGGACATGGCTCTTAAGCCTGTATTGGAGTGCCTCTAAATTGTGAAGATCAGACCATCCAAACCAGAAAACTGATGGTTTTGGAGTCTGCCCTTGTTTCTTCAGAAATCAGAAAGGGATTAAAAGTGTCTCTGGGGACTCATCTGCAAACAAGCTATGTGGCATATCTTTGTCTGGTGTGAGTAAGCCTGTTTGGCAACGTTGATCTTAGGAAAGTCTTGTTATCTTCCAATGAAGAGGTTACTATTGATCATTCTCAGTGCAAAAGTTCATGATGCTGCATGAGATGTGTGTGCCACCTGATAGATGGAGGAGGAGGGAGCTCTGAAACAGGGAGCAGTTTAGAAAGCTTTAGGATTGCTGTATGACTCAGCAATAGGTGTTCATTGTATCAACATGCTCTTTCTTATGGATTAGTGAATTTGGGATTAAGCTGCTTGAATTGAGTATCTTGGATGTGTTTCCAGGAGGTGGATCAAACACAGTGGTCTTGTCTGAGACTAGCTGGATTCTAGTTATTGTAGGCACTCTCATGTTTTGCAGCCTGTAGGGTTGGGGAAGACTGAGCAGTTTCTTGTAAAGAGCCTGTGGACATGGTGGCATGATGTAGAGAATGCTGGTGCTTCCTCCTGCTAGTGAAGAGGCTGCTTGAGTCCTGTGTCCTTACAGAAACAGCTTTTTAAACTGAATGCACAACTGCGGCACGGTGGCTTATGGCCAATGCATTCTTTAAGCAGATAGGCTGAGTTGTGGGGGGCAATCTAGTCATAACTTGCCTCTATCTGCTGAGTGGCCAAATAAATTACCATAAGTAAGAATAAGGATTATTAGCATCAAATTATTAACATACATTGTATTGTAGTAGGTATGGAAGACTTCCCCTCTACAGTAGCCTTGCACTAGGTTGGCTTTAACATTGCTTTCCTTCAGATAACATTTTTGGTGTCTTTAGAGGGAGCCTTTGAATCCAGGTATCTGACAGTAATGAAATCCTTCTGCCTGTGTTGCTTTAACCTTTTGAATGGTAAGATGTCTGATCAAGAAATAATGAAGATAATATTTTTAAACCCTTTTAAAGAAGGGCAGTACTGGGTACAGTTTGTATCTGTGACTTTCCATGAAGATCCTGAAGCTAAACAGATCCTGACATCATTAGGGGAAAACGCTTCTGAACTGTGGGTGGTGTGCCTGGCTGTAAGAAGTGTCTTTTAAAGCACATGTGGCAATAAACTAAAGTTTGTTCATGTACTTTTCCTAGCTTATCTGTGAAGAAGCGTTTTTGTTTTGAATGCTGTGCAAGGATTTAGATAGCAGTAGTCCCTAGGGATTGTTCTAGATAACTGTTCAGTAATAAGCTTATTGCCACAATGCAGGAACAGTTTGAGTGGCAATGGCTCAGAGCACTGGGCTGCAGGCAACTTCTGTGGCTGGTGAAGTCACTACAGGCTGGAACTGTAATGCTGCACACAAACCACAGATTTACTCAAATGACTTATTCCCATTTGTATCCTTGGTGGTAATTGCAGACTCTAGCAGTTAAATAAAATGAATGCTTTTTAACATAGTTAATTCTTGAGAGCTTGCTTAGTAGAGCACTGGCAAGTGTCTTGTGTGGAAGCTAGTTTTGTTGGATCCCAAGCTGCAGCACTAACGGATCGTATGAATGGGACACTTCTCTAGACATCTCAAATGTTACTTATCTGTAACATGTACAAGAGTAGGTTGAAAAAGGCACAGTGAGATCCTTTAAGAAAGATAGTTTGTAAATCTTTTGTGAAACTTAAGTTGCTCAATTTTTCAACAGTAAGACTTTTTCTCAGTCTTCAGGTGATCTTTCACTAGCCTGGTTTCCTATGGAAACAAAGCTTACATTTAAATTGCTAATTTTAAAATTTCTGACTCGAACCTGCTTGGAATTTGGGCTGTGCAGAGGTGTCACATCCTACAAGGATCAGTTTCTACAAGCCCAAGACAAGGGGTCAGCTAAAGATCTTACCAATGTCTTCTCAGATGGGAAGAGAACACAACTACCATTAAATTAAAACTCTCCCTTTTTAAACAAACCCTGCTTCAGTCTCTTGTAAAGTTGGCTGCTATTTCATACTAGTCTTCAAAGAAGATTTTCTTCCTTATGACTTTAATTACATTTCCAGTTTTCTTAAGGCACATCCCATCTTGGTTTAAATGCAAAGATGTGCTTGCTTGTCTTCTGCAGCCTTGAGTCCATTTTTGCAATGATGTTGCAATGCTAAAGTGATACAGGGGGATCCAGTCTTTTCAGTGTCAAAGGAAAATGAAGATTTAGATTCTCCATAGTGCACAATTCCTTTTAGACTCGAAATCATGTGATGATTCTCTTCTCGAATGACCTCACACAACAGTAGCAGCTTGCACAACAGAAGATGAATGATTCACGAAGATGATGAGTTGTGTTCTCTGGTTTCTGCCTTGTGATGCAGCTTGAGTATATGAGGTGATGCAACACAGCGGAATGAGTTGTTTTGGGGTGGGATTTCTTCTACAGGAGACTCTGTTCTGGAAAAGAAGCAATAAGCTTACAGGTGGTTTTACTTTGTTATGAGGTGCATACACTAAAGACATAGAATCTTGATTTTAAATCCTTTTAAAAGATGCTGTGTTTCTAGTCTAGTCTGTGCATACACACTGGTGTGTGGGTGAATAAAGTGATAGTAGGGACACTGCATACAATTTAGCGGTTATGTCAGCAGATCACAGGCTGGTCTCGTTCCCTGTACAACCATTAAAGTTGTACATTAGGTATCTGTAAAACTGTAGCCTTCTTTAGGGCCTTGTCACTTTAAAAGGGTGTTTTATTTCCAGTGAGCCCCTCTTGGGTAATTATAATAACAGAGGCTCCAAATGAAAGATCTGACAGGAAATATACGGTCAAAGCGGTGGTTATTTATTTTTAGCTTAGCTTACAAAGGAAATAGTGCAGTCCCTTAAGTTTCATGTGTCCTGTCCTCTTTGACCATGTTGGACATCATCTAGCAACCTTGATAGAGTCTTTAAGACAGGCAGCTGAATAAGAGACACAAAGAAGAATTTGTGTAGGAAAAGGCTAGTTGTGCTTTGAGCACAATTTGTGTAGGGAAAGGCTTTTTGTAGGAAAAGGCTAGTTGTGCTTTGAGCTCAACAGCTCTGGTCTGTTTTCTAGCAGGTAAACACAAGGTGGTTCTTAGGGTAATAGTAACGGAGGGAGGGGTCTTTGAATACAATTGTGAAGCAGTGCAGTGAGGAGAGGTGATGATACGAAGGGGATACAGTTCTGCTGCTTGTGGAACAACTTGATTTTTTTTTTTTAATGTACTGGGGGAGAGGTGGGGGGAATCCACTTGAAACCAGCAAAGTGCACAAGCTGAGTGGGACAAGGGACTTAGTGGCATCTTACACTCTTCTCTCAATATGTTTTCCAAAGTGCTGCTTTTTGGCAAGTGTAACAGCATGAGGAGCTTAAATGCTGAGGTAATTTTTTTGTCTTGGAGGTGAGATGCTTAGCAACCAGGAATTCTATTTTTGTAAAAACGGATCTTTGCATGCAGCCAAAAACTCATGGTGTTAAACAATTTGTTTGTTCTTGCATTACAAGGCTGCTAAGTAATAGGCTGTTTTTACTGGTCTGTTCTTTAGTCTATAGCTTCTGTAGCAGTTTTTATAGACAAAAAATGATCTTCCTGGTTGATGGGGGGGTGTGTGGAAATTAATGCTAACATCTGAGCATAGCTTCATTGAAGATAAAGTCCCTTGTTTGATTTAACTTGACTACAGTTTCAATCCTGGAGAAATCTCTAAAGCAGGTCACGCAACTGGTTGCTCATAGGAACACCTTCAGACTAGTGTGTATCACAGAAGCACTTGCATTTATTAAAACAACACACTGCATTTTGTGTGCGTAGGCTGTGCACATACAGGGAGGGTGCATTATGAACTGTGATACTGCTATGAATCTGTCTTCTCATCACGCAGCAGTGCAACATTGACACCTCTGTTGCAAATCTGTTAGCTCGTGCTTCACTGGAAATCTTACTAGAGAATCAGTTCAGTACCCTCTTTTTCTAAAAGTGGTGATGTTGTCTTAGATACTGAATGTGCAAGTTGTAATGCTGGCCATGTGTTACTGTGTAAGGTAATGTTGTGGCTATAATTGCCAAAGGACATGCACAAGGTAAGGTTTGTTGCTGTCTTTTCACCCTGACTAGTATTTAGGGGGGTGATATTGCTGCTTTAATCTTGCTTTTTCTTAATGTGCAAGACTGTTTTAAGTAACTTTATCTTGTGTGTTCTTACTGGATAAGGGAAACACCAGCTGGCTTGCCAGCACTCTACAACCATTGCAGACATTGTCTTAAAACTGAACTAGTCTGAAATGTCTGTTTTGTTTATGTTCTGCTTGATGTAATAGAGGCATCTCACGTGTATGGTTCTTTACATAAAAGAAAGGTGATATTTGAGGCTTTACATACTAGCCAGTGTTACTAGGAATGATAAGTCAGATGCTGTTCGTAGCATGGTTAGACTTAACTGCTTAAGTGATGAAACATATTGAGGAGCACAGTCAGACATGTGTAGTGGGGGATGAAAGGGGTGGGAATAGTCAGGTTTGAACACAGAACAACCATCCAGGTTGCCATTTAGGCTGCCTTCAGAGCTTGTTACTTTATTTTACAGATAGTCTTGACTTGACTGCCTTGTCTACTGTCAATGTAGAGACCTCCAGACAACCTCATCTTACACCTAGTTCACTGTGCAGAAGATAAGGCTCTGATAAAATATCAGCCTTGGATATGACCTTCTAAGGGTTGTTCTAATTGCTGCTTCAAGGCTGAATATGTTTAGGGACCTTGGGAAGATTTGCAGAGTTGCTAATGGAAAATAAAGCTTTAGAAAATCCAGTATGTTATCAGCTGTTAACACTTTATAGTGGTGTGATACTCAATGGCTATTTAAAATACTTGGTCATAGCTTATGAATTTAGAAGTCAGAAACATGAATAAAAAAATCAGTCACTAAGGTACTGTATGTTGTGCTTTCTGTGTTTTCAGACATGCAGCTCACATCACTGAAAATGCAAATGTTAAATATTTGCTTTCCTTTCTTAGGCCGGGTTGATCTTGACCATGTGATAACAAGAAAAATGCAGCTAATAGCAGAAGCAGAGGTAAATATACTCTAATGCTTGCTTGTGGGGAGGAGTGGGATAACTGACCCTGAATGTCTTTTGGAGAGTCACTACTCCTGGAACACAAATATCCCTATTCAGTCATAAGCTTGAGTGCATTGACTTATACAACCCCTCTTTCTCTCTTCCTCCTCGCTTTTGACTTTGCACAAGAGTAGTATTACCAAATGGAGTTTGGTCTTACTTGACCCCCAATAGGTTGAAGTCCAAAGATAAGAATGAACGTAAATGCCTGTAAATAAAATGAACTTCCCTCACGACTAACTTTTGTCAGTGTGATTGTCAGCTAGCCTGCTTGCATGTTTAGTCTTTAAAATGCTCTGTGTCCTGCTTTCCTGTTGCCCTGCCTGCAGAGGTGACCTTCCTGAGCTTTAGTCAGTGAGCAATATCTTCAAAGAAAATAGTACTGGGTGTTTCTAACATCATCTGTGTTTGAGCTGCCATTGTCTTAGGTTATGTTAAGATGATTTATGCCCAAATTAAATGAAGCTAGCTCACAGTGAACTGCACCCTCCTTGTTAACCATTGTTTGGTAGCATGCATGTTCTTCAGGGCAAATTGTCCTGCACTCTTGCTTCATTTTATTGCAGAGGATTACAGGGTAAAGATGAAGTCATCTAATAGTGCCAACCTTATGTGAATATTAGGGAGTGGATGCTTATAACATGCATCTTTGGGATGTTTTTAAATGCCTTTTGCAACAGGTGTGCTGCTTCTTGTGAAGCTCCTAAAATTCAGCATGTTAGAGGGATAGTCAGCTCTGAATTTTATTTCAGATGTTGTCTTCTCTGAATGATTCTTACTGAGGACATGACAGAGCAAGCCTTGTATCTTCTCTGCAGACAAATCAGCCACTGCTAGTCACTGTGTTGGCAGCAGATGCTTGCATGAGAAAGGTTTCACGGTTAAGCACATGTAGCTTTGTAAGTTCCAGGTTCCAGGGAATGCTCGTTGCTTGCAAGGGGACAATTTGATCTAGGGTTTCTTTCTTCAGGAATGTCTCTTGTTTCTAAATCTTTTTTTCTGGCCACCAGCTTTGAGACATGCTAGTTTGTTGACAGAGTGATTTCTTATCTGCAAAGAGAATTGAAGAAAACCAGCAGTAGTGCTTTAATTACTGAAAAATCTCCCAAACACAGAGTTCAGGTTTTAAGCTCTTGAATTAGGCAGCTTGCAAATTTGTTTAACATGCCTCAAAGCTACAATAATAGCCATAAGGCTAAGTAAAAGCCTCCATCTACTGTAAAATTCCTGAGAATTTGGAGCACCTGGCCCTTTTTCTGTGTGAGCCATGGAACAAAGACTTGGATTGCACTTTACCTCTTAGGTTATAGGTATCTGAGGTCTGGAAAGGTGCTTGAATTCTGAAAAGGGCTGGTCACTGACAATGCCCACTGATTTAAGTGAGATTTATAGATGCTAGGTGTTGCTCATGCACAGAATGTCTCGTGCATCTGTCTGAAAATCTGATTCTTTATTCATCCTAAACTGAGTTGAGAATGGTGTGTCCTGTCACTTGGTCAGGGCTGGATGGTGTCATATTTCATTGACTGAAATTACTAAATCTGAATGTGTAAAATTCTGGGGAACTTTTGCAACTTTATATGTAAGCTACAGGGTTACCTCCCTCAACTTTCTCTACCATCTCATCAATTATTGGCCAGCTTTTTATGGCATAGTATTCTTCTCATGCTTGACCCCCTTTTCTGGTTTTGTAATGATCGGATTCTTTTGTTTAAAACTTAATGGTGACAGCTGAATGGATCTGCCCAGTTCCTTGTCTGAGACTTCACACATCCTTTAGGAAACTCCTGGTTAAGTGCTCTGTCTTGGGGGGAAGCTACAGTGAGATCATCTGTGTATACATGCCCTGTCATAGTTGAAGAATGATGGGAGATGTGTTAAGTTTCATTTCTTTGGTGACTGAGTGGGATGCACTTGGCTTATTGATCACTAAGAGTTAATCTGGCAATTGCTCAAGTAGATAATTGCCCTTTGAATGGTAGTAGCAATAGCTGATAATATAGCACAATCTGTGCAGTTCTGCTATACAGAAGTGCAGTTACTGTAGGGTCTATGCTCTGGTTGTATCTTAATTAATGTAATGAGAACTCATGCCCTGCTCTCCCAATCCAAACACATGTATCTGATCTCAGCCCTGGAGGGTTGTATTAGGAGGAGGCAATCTCAGCAGAGTACTAACTAAAAGGAAGATGTATCTTAAGGAAGTAATTCTGTTAAAGTCTTGCTGAGAGATTAGGCTGAAAAAAGGGGGAGAGACTTTAAAAAAACAGACTGGGTTTTGGTAGGAATTAATAATGCTTTGTTTGGCATGGAAATTTGAGTGCTCCAAGAGGAGCAGGAATTTCTGTTTGACTTCTTTAGTAGGGATAGGTGCATGCATGCTGTAAAAGCAGGCTGTGCCAGATTGCTCAGTCTTCTGTTACTGGTTGTAGTTCCAAAGTATTTAGTGTTGGTTGGTTGTTTTTTTTCTCTCCTGTTTTTAAAGAAGCAAGACCACATTTCTTGTGGAGATGATATTCTTCTCTGCCTCCCAGAAAAGCTAAGAGTAGCCAGCTCCTAAGAGCTGCTGTTTCATTAAGGACTTGTGAAGCTTGTTTATTCTATGCTGGCAGCTGCCAAATAGGGCAAGAGTGTTTTTATTAAGTTAAATATTAATCTGCTCCTTCCCCCCCCCCCCCCCCCACTGCAGCTTCTGTTTCAAGAGATCTCTCTGGATCTCACCACTATGGAACAGGAGGAGTGTAGAGTTCTGATGCATCTTGACTTCAGGGTCTTCTGGTTTTATGTGGTCTCATTTCAGATTATCTTGTATTTCCTGCCAGAGAGGTAAACTTGCTTACTGGGCTGTTGTCACATTATGCAGTAGCATTTTGTAAGAATACATGATCTATTAATATATCTTGTTAGCCTAGAAGTTTTGCTTCTAGAGGGCCTTTTAACTTAGGGTTTTTGGGTGTTTTACTGTGTAAAATCAATCCATGTGTGCTTGGAAAATGAAGGATATATCATGGAGGACAAGCATCCATCAGTGGACGTAGACCCCTTAAAACACTTGTGGAAAGAGGTCCATGTAGGAAGTAAGCATATCACTGCTGCAGCTTAGAGCTAACAGCCCCTGTTTCAGTTATCTGTCTTTTCCTTCTTTTCTTTGACCTCGTGCATGTTCCTTTTTAGCGAAATTTCTTCTCTAGCTTTCTTTAGCATAACAGTTAGGCACTGAAACATAAACACCTACTGACAAATGAGCTCAAATGTCACAAATGCCTTTGAGGAGGCAGAAAGCAGAAATTGATTTCTCAGGTTTGTTGCTTTTCAGCCTTAAAAATTACGAGGGAGGTAACAGTTGGGAATTCTGAAGGTGACCAGGGAAACATACCTGTTTAAGTGGCTGATCAGTAAGAAGATTGATGAAATAACATGTAGTTATCATGTAGGAAGACTTGGACCTTGAATTTTAGGCAAACTTGAAAAATCCCAGGCAAAAGGATGATCAGACAAATGTTGCTAGTGGACACTTGCATAAAAAACCAAAACACAGTATGTACTTAGATTTGAAGTTATTTCTTGAAACTTGATTATTTCCTGTGCTGAAGATGTTTTCTACCTTGTCAGAGCATTCTCAAAAGGCTTATGGTTCAGTAACTCAGGGTTAACTTTCAGTTATGCTTCATCACCAGGTTCAGGTATTGGGAAAACCATTTGGAGTCTGAGGACTTGACGTTAAGGAACTGAATTCTCAGAAGTCTTACAAATCACTGTCTTCTGAAGTGCCAGAGATCTTAAGATTTTTAGATTCCCAAAGCTCTGACTGAAATACAGTGAATGCCTTTTTCTTTCCTTGAGGGAATTCACTTTGCCTGCTTTTTTTTCAGTCATAAGAATAATGTGAAATGCCTGCCACTCCAGACATGTATGTATATATATTTATGTATGTATATGAAGATCAGTATGTTTACTTTGCTCCTCTGTGTTGCATCTGTTAAAGAAGATAAACATTAGTCAAAGTTCTCTGGCCTGAGGTGTGTGAACAGGCCAGGATAAGCCCCTGATCATGTCCAAGTTGGCCCTAACTGTAGGCAGATGTTTTCTTGATGCCCTGCTCTGGGATAAAAGGGAATATAAATATTTTACTAAAATGTATCCAGAGAATTAAATAGCTTCTCTGTTTTTACTCTGTCAGCAATTGAAGCCAGCTTTTATGAAGGAAGTAGACAGTCACTTCACAGAGTTTGTGAACAGTTTGGTGGCAAAATCAGCACTCCTGGATTCTTCAACTTCAGCCTCTCACTTCCCAGCTTCCAGCTCAGAGAAGGAACAGCACAAAGCCAAGTCAGTCAGTTTTCAGCTGTCCCTAAAACAGTGTTACATTTCCTGAAAGTCTTACTAGCTTTCTTGTCTCAAATGTTCTCTTTGTTTGCAGGACCTTGAGGGCCCCTCCAGAACATGGGAAGATCTTTACTGCCAGGAGGTCCCTCTTGGAGTGAGTAACTTCACATTTTCCATTAAATTGACTGAAAATACCCTTGACAGCAAACTAAGTAGCCTTTGCTTTGAGGTATTCTCACCACCACCACCCACAGTCTTATGTTCAAACCCGTGTAAACTAATTGTTTAAGCTTCTCTGTTCCTTTCTAAAACACCTCTACTACAGCTTGCAGGCTTCCCTCAATGTAAACTTTAATTACAGTTCTCTCAGTACCACTGAGATAATGGCTAATTATCCTTTGTCTGAGGATGAACTGAGGAGGTGTTGGTGTAGATTGGCAGCCAAATTGTACGTTAACTTCAGCCTCATGAATTGGGACAGCAATGATGTCATCTTACCTTACTGTGAAACACTTGGAAAGGTAACATACTGGTGATGTGCTGTGCGAATGGCCTGATAACATTTGAATCTCTCCCTTAGTGAGCTGTTTGAAGTGAGTCACATCAGGACGATCTACCACATGTTCATCGCTCTTCTCATCGTCTTCATCCTCAGCACACTTTTAGTAGACTTCATTGATGAAGGAAGGTAAGCACCCTTTGGAAAGAAAGGGACCAAGGCTGGGAAATGCTTGCTTCCAGAGCACCAGCGGTACATGAAACTGCAGAATGGTGTGGAAGGAAGGGGAAATCCTTCTTTGGGCTGTTGTTGAAAAGGAGGTTTTCAACTTGACATACTTAAAGTATATGCTGGAATTCCTGTTGAGGGGATATGGTCATTGCTAGATATAAAAAAAATTCTACAGATTGATGTATTCCATGAGAATTATGGCCAACACGGTTTGGCCTAATGTACTGTGTTCATCACAAGGCTAGCAAAAGAGAGAGATCGTCACTGAACGTGGACTGCTTTAGCTGAATATATTTAATGAAACAGCAGCTTTCAGCTGCTTGTGTTGCTTGAAGGAGGACTGTGTTTAGAAAAACTTCAAATACTTCAGCAGTCTTTCTTCTGTTTAAAAATAATAGTTCTGGAACACAGTACTTAAACAAAAAGGTTTATTTTTATTTTTCTTAAGAGGAAAAAAAATCTTAAGGATATTGGCACAGTCTGTTAAGATTGTTCTTTGCAGGTAGCCAGTTGTGAGCGAGATTGCGAAAGACTGGTTTCCTCACACTTGCTTATTGCTTTAAATAGTATCTTTTTGGCAAACTGTATCTCATGTACAAAGTAGCATGTTTATCTTGCTGATGATCCAATCTTCAGTGTAAAAAAACAAAACAACAAACAAACAAACAAAAACACCAAACCCAACCAAAAAACAAAATCTAAACAAAACAAAAAACTAGAGCTGTGTCTTGATTATAATCACTGTCCCTCTTGTCTAGGTATAAGGACAGGCTCATGCACTATTAAATATCATTTAGCTGATCCTAACTTAATAGTGTATGGACATTGGGGAAGAATATGTATTTACCTCTAAAATCAACTAATAGGGCTGGATTCTCTGATTAGTTGGAAAAAAAAAACCACATTAAAAAAAAATCTTTGCTGTGTTCTCAAGTAGGTCTGATAATTTGAATCCAGTTTGCAATTGAGCCTCTACATAAGAAAAAATAAATTATGTTGGTGTACTCTGTACTACCTTCTCTTCTGACCTTAGAAGAGCTGTTTATGCATAGGAGTAAGCTCTGGTCACTTTGATAGCCAGTAAGATTGAACATCCTTTTGTTTGTGTCCTTATGTTTTAAGCTTGATTAATGAACTAAGGAACCTGGTGCACATTAGTTGGGCTTATTTGGACTGACCACCTAATGACCCAAAGCCTTTTGAGTGACTCCTAAACTGAATCCACATGGAATACCTACAGATTTCACAAAGTAGAATTAAAGTTGGTTTGTGTGCTAGATGTTAAAATACCTTATGCCCATAGAGGTGGTGAAAAAAACCTCTTCAGGTGTTAAACTCCTGGGAAGAACTGATTCTTAATGTAATAGTGATGGCGTCCTGGGAGTGTTCCCCAGAAGCTCTTTTGGACCCTGGTTCAGCCATGGATCATTTAGTCACATGTTTGTTCTCAGCAGGGATAAGCTTGAGTGTACTCTTAAAGCACATACTGATTTTAAAGATGTGCTTAAGCCCTGTGGGATTTGAAGGTAAACTGCCTAACAGCACTGATGGCATGAATCCTTCATCTCTCCTATTTTCTGGTGTGCTTCAGTGTGGTCACTTCAGTCTGCCACAGACAGGGCTCTGTTTCTGAGCTGGAGATTGTCCCAATCACTTCTATCTAAACCATCAAACAGATATGGCTGGCTAAACCATCAAACAGTTATGGTCTGGGAGCTTTGCATTTTGTAGCCACTTTGTGGAGTAGAAGTATTTCTGATGAAACAGTGGACACTGAATATTGTCTTTTTCCTTGTGCCTTCTAGGCTGGTCCTAGGATTTGATCTCTTGGTCTTTGTTTTTGGGAAGTTCCCAGTCGTCTTCTGTACTTGGCTGTGCATGTTCTGTGCAACGGTTTTTGTTCCATACAACCTTTTCATCTGGTGGGCCCAAGGCCACTGCAGTTCCTCCCATCGTGTACTCCGCTCTCTTTTCTATGGGATGTTGTTCACAGTCTTCCAAACAGCTGGGCTTGGATTTGGACCCACCTATATTGCTGTATCATACGCCCTGCCTCCCGCTTCCCGTTTTATTGTAATACTGGAACAGGTAGGTCCCTACCCAGTATCTTCAGAGATACTGACTCTTATTCTCAAAATGGAAAGGGTCCTTTTTTCCTAAGGAGTCAAGTGTGGCTTTTATTCATTAAACTAAGGCAGGCCTGTGGAGTTTGTCTTTGACTTGGAGAGACTTATAGGCCACAAGTCTAATAAGAAAAAGTAGATAGTAAACTTCATTTTGACCTGGAAACCACTTGGGTTTTTACCCTGTATTTAAGATTTTACTGTGGGTTTTTTCTGAATGTATTTCATAGCTGAAATTCTGTTTATTTCTAGTTGTTTTGTGGATGCTGAATGCTTAAAGCCAATTTTAAGAACCTGTTGTGCCATAGTTCACAAGGAAGATGTAACATTTTTCTTTTTTTTTTTTTTTTTTAAAAAAAGGGCAAGTACATAGTCAACAAGTAGTTCCAGTTTTCCCAGTTTTCCTTTCTGTTCCCAAGAAGCAACTCTGTCTTATAGTCAGAACTTTACTGAAAGTGGAATTTTCTTTTTGGGGGGAAGAGTGCAAGAGTGTGGATGACTGCTCATACCAGTCAGATGAGAGTGTAGACTTGAAGAATTAACTTTGGACTAACCCTCCTTTAGGTCCTTCAGTGTTAAACAAAAATCCCTGCTCCACAGCAGTGGACTATTTATGTGGAGAACCACCTTATTCCAGTGTAGTGGTAATCAATTCAGGGTGTCAGTTTTAAGACTTTGGTACATATGGACCTATTGAAATAGATAGAGGGTTTTTTTGCTTCAATGTTAATATTAATTTGTTAGTGACTTACTGGTGTGCTTCAGAGTCTTTGCGTATGCTGTGGTACTGTGAGTGTAAATAAGATGTGTTTTGACTTTCCTGAGCTGTGATTGTTACTGCATGTTTCACCTTGCAGTGTTTTAAATTCATGTCAGTTAAACAGGTTGATGGGTAGAGAAAGCAGCCCTTTCCTTGTAAAAGGAGTAAACTGGAGAGAAGACAAGATGTTGAAGGTGTTGCCTTAAAATGCTTGATCCAGTCTTTATTGAGAAGTTGAGAAAGTAAGAGTATTAAGCTGATATCCTCTTGGTCTTTACAGGTTCGTCTTGTTATGAAGGCTCATTCATTTGTCCGGGAGAATGTCCCCAGAGTCCTGTCCTCTGTAAAGGACAAGTCCAGTGAGTAATTTGCCCTACCTTTTTTGCCAGCAGTGCATAACCAGATCTTGTTTTCCCTCCATTGTTTTGAGCTTCCCTCATGAATTGGAGAGGTAGGATTTGAGTAGATGACTTTGGTTAGGCAGGTGATGGGTCTCTAGGCTGACCTTCTGCATCATAATTTCAGCCTGAACCTTTTCATTTGATAATAGTCAATGAGCTAGACTGTTGTTGAGGTCTAAGTCATCTCTGTGTCTCAAGTCTTGCTTCAACAGGACTCTTTATTTCTGCTTTTAGGAGAAAAAGGTGTGTAGAGGCTGCCTGCACACCCTCAGTGAAATGGCAGCAATTGTAGAAGCACAGAAGCCCTTTAAGCAAGGCATGCCAGACCTGAACATGACCCCACATGTTGATACAGGCTTTTCAGCTTCCCTAGGAGGAAAGGAAACATGACATCAAGGTGTTAGCACTGCACTGCCTGTTAGTCACCCTCACTTTTTATCTATGCTTAATGGTGGGGCAAGTTCATCTGATAGGCATAGTTTGTTTTATCTATGCTTAATGGTGGGGCAAGTTCATCTGATAGGCATAGTTTGTTTTATTCTCTGTAAATCCCACATCTTTAGTTCCAGACTAAGGGTTTTTGAGGTGATAAGGGTTCTGTGTTGTGAAAGGGTAGTGGGGAACCCAAACCATTGGTAAGCAAAAAGATTGCAGTGTTCTTTTTTTTTTTTTTTTTTTTTTCCTCCCTCTTCCAGGCACAGTACCTATTCCCAGAATTTCTCAGTACCTCTACTTCCTCTTTGCTCCCACCCTCATCTACAGAGACAACTATCCCAGGTAATGCGAGCAACAGGCAACACCAATAGAACATTAAAGTAGTCTAAAAACTGAAGCCAACATTAAGCATCCCTGGATGTGATCTATTAAATTTCTAAGTTAGAGCTTTTATAAAGATGTGGTTAAGTCAATAACCTGGCAAGGGCAGGACTTGATGAAAACTCACTCTAAATCTAATAGTATTTTTGCCTTTACAGTTCTGGTTTTATTTCTTTGGGAAGTGCACAAATTTAAGAACTTGCTACTGAGTCTAGTGATAGCACAGTTCCTGCAGTAGGCTTGTGTGTTGTTTGATGTGGTGCTAATAAGCAGCCCTGTTTCCTGAGTCTGACAAAGTAGGCTGAAGCCTTTAAAACTAGGAAGTCCTAAACTTTTCTGTACTTTGCTGGGTTGCACTTTGACAGTGTCAAGTCAGCAGTCCTTTACATGACTATCAGGCAGATTGTCACCACCTACGTAACTGTGTAATGCTGTCCTCCAGATACTTTTCCATTTATGGAATTGCCGTAGTTCTGCTGCTGTAGTTGAAAGTGAGGAACCAGCAATCTGGGCAGACATCTCTTGGATGTCAGGAGATTAAGAACTCAGGAATTCAAACCCCATTTTTTTTCAGAGTATAGGTCACTAAAATCAATAATTGAAGGAGGCTTTTGCTGCTTTGAGGTCCTATTTAGATATGATACCATGTGTTCTTTTTCCTAGGAATCCCGTGATAAGATGGAGCTATGTGGCTACCAAGTTTGCCCAGGTGAGTAGTGCAGCTTTCTGAAGAATGCATTGTCAGAGGTCATCTAAACTGTGTTGCTGAACAGTTCTCCATTTGGCATTAAATCACAGTTTACTTGATGTAGCCTTACTAGAAAAGAATACTTTAGTGACTAAAAAAAGAAACAGTGATCTTTTCAAAGGAAAAAAAAATAAAAATCCTTGCTTAAACAAGCCTTTAGACTCCATTGCATACAAACAAAAGCTGCATGTGGTGGGGAGCACGGTATCCATGCTCTGGCCCTCTTTTGTTACACTGATGATGTATTGTCATGCACTGGCTCAGCTACCTGTTGGCAGATATTTGGACCAGTTTTGAAATAACAGTGCCTAGAGTCCAAAACTTCAGTGCTTATTTGAGCTTAATGTAGACCTGATCCTCATATTTCTAGACGTGAGTTTCAGTAGCTTCTTGCGGATGTGTTGCCAACTAATGGCTTTGTGTGACTGAAACTTTTACTGTCACATGATGCATTCATATTTTAAAAAGCAAAGCAATTGAAAATAATTTAAAAAAAAAACAGAGCCTGCAAAGGCCTTTGGCTTCTTGCTCTTTCACAAAAGAGGCTGACAAAGCGCACACCTGGTTTACAGCAGTTGAAATATTTAAAGCAGTGTCTTGCATTTTGACCTCAACTTCTAGAACATGGGTTCATAAGTCAGAGAAAGGCGTAGATGGCTTGACCTGTGAACATCTCCTTTGGGATATTAATCAATTATTTCTGCTCTTGTCTTGGACCTAGACCACAGGGTACTTTCTTCACTTACTTTGGCATTGGCTTAAATCTTTTTGTCATAACTTTAGAGTTGATACAACTAGGAGAAACTTAGAGCTACTATAGTAAAAATGATAAGTTGATTTTGCTCCTGGCTGTCAACATGCTACAGATATGGCTGTGGCTTACTTTCTGCCTGAACCCTTAGGGAAGTTTATTGGCAGCAATGTAAAATAAATTGTGGCTTGTGTTGACAGCTGCTGTTCCTCTCCTAGAGCTCTCAAGTGGTGATGTGTTAATTGTGCATTTCTCTTATGGAGTCAGACTTCTTATTGTTGTTCCAGGTGCTTGGTTCACTTTTCTATGCCTACTACATCTTTGTGAGACTCTGCATTCCTCAGTTTCGCAACAGTAGTCAAGAAACCTTCAATCTTCGAGGGCTGGTCCTCTGTATCTTCAACTCCATTCTGCCAGGTAAGACACAGATTCAGGAGTGACTATATCTTTGTGAAAGAGACAGATGGGAGGGGAAGTGCTGACAGGCACAGATCTGCAAAGGGGGTCTTCTGGATAGACTTCAGCATTACAGTGTTAAACTTTAAAATCAGCAACACAAAATAAAAGCTTGGATTTGAATTTAACCATCTTCTAAGTCAGGTTCTAGCCTCTGCAACAGCCTTGCTATTGATCTCTGGGGTGTGGTGAGAAACTGAAATGCTTTTACTCTTTGTTTAGGTGGCACGAAGCTCATCTGTGTCAGTGCCTGTAACAGTTTTGACTGTGTTATATGTTGCTGCTTATAGCTGAGAAAAAAACACTACAGAATAGGTCTGACTCTACCTTGTTTCTAGGTGTACTGATTCTCTTCCTGGTTTTCTTTGCGTTCCTTCACTGTTGGCTTAATGCATTTGCTGAGATGCTGCGCTTTGCAGATAGGATGTTCTACAAGGTAAGAAGGAGGAGTTAAAATTTACAGAGCTTTTAAAGTTTGTTTTCCTAATGAAAAGGAAAGAGAAGTAAGCTGAAGGTTATTTTTACCAAATGAAGCACCCACAGTGTTTTGCTTGTTTTATGCCTTTAGGGCTTAAGTTTGTTGCTGTGCTGTAGAATAGATCTGATTTGTACTTGGCAGTCTGAATTGTTTTTAAGGTAATATACCCTGCACATGAACAGAACCAGCCACCAGACCTACCCAATAGCTCTGTTAGCACTATTTTTATGCTTTTATCAGCCACTGCAGTTGGGATAAAATGAAGCTTTGATATACAGAATAAAATGTATAAAGTGCAATGGAATGCATTATTTTGCAGTGCAACTTGTTATAGTAGCCTGGTATTATTCTGATCAGTAGTTCTCAACTTGATATCCAAGAATCCTGTAAAATGTTTTATGCTTAATTAGATTTTTACTGTTTCAACTGTGCTTTCAGGACTGGTGGAACTCCACTTCCTATGCAAACTACTACCGAACGTGGAATGTGGTAGTACATGACTGGCTCTATTACTATGCCTACAGGGACTTCCTTTGGGTGAGTAGCAAGCAGATGTATTCTTTTTGTTAATTAAACATTTAACCACTGAGCCAGACTGTACATTTGTCAAGATGCAGCATCACTGTCAATTGAGAAGCACAAAGATGTCTTATCTCAGCTGCTGTGGGTAGCCACTGTGCTTTTTAGGGATCCAGTGCTCATTTCCAAGACCTTACTGTGCACAAAATATGGGTCTGAAACATAGGAGTGTAAGGATTGACTCAACAGTATGAACTCATGTTGCGCTATTTTGAGCTATGGTAGATATTTCATGAGTGGACTCAACCTGAGTATTTATGCAGGACACCAGAAATATGCCTGAAAAAAAACACCTAAAATCCAAGGTACTCTGTAAAGCACTTAGCGTTTCATATATGCATCTTGGTTGGAGCAGCCACCTCTTACCTCAGGTTAAAAAAACCCAACCAACCAAACCCAAAACAAAACAAACCCCAGCCCCCCCCAAACCACCACCACCACCAAAGAAAATAAGCGATCTTGAAACAGCTGAACTAAAAAGTTACAATACTTGGTATTCTTCTGTCTTCCAGTTCTTTGGTAAGAAGTTCAAAGCAGCAGCTATGCTATCTGTCTTCACAGTGTCAGCTGCTGTGCACGAATATGTTCTGAGCATCTGCTTCGGCTACTTCTATCCAGTCCTCTTTTGCCTGTTTATGTGCTTTGGAAGTAAGTTCCCAGGAGAGGGGAATTGGGTTGTGGATTTTTTGGTTTTTTTGAACAAGTATGCTTTGCTTTTCTGATGCCAGTTATCCATTAGGCACTAGCACACAGAACTGTTTCTTGTCCAAGAGTTGTAATTGTGGGTCCAAACTTTGTGACTGGATTTTTGAGGCGAAGTACCTCAATAGCTGTATGTATATACACAGTGGGTTTGCAGGCTTGGGACTTAGAGGAGCAAGGTATGGATGGGGAGGAACACAGAGTGACCACTGTTCATGTGACACCGTACATATTTTAATAGCGCTGCTTCCTCTTTGCCAAGCTTTAGTTGAATTGCTGCATGTCAGCAGGCTGGAAGTCTTCCTTTTTAAAGTCATAGTGTAAGACAAGTTTTACTTTGCTACTGCAGCGTGGGAGAGCGCCCATTTAGAAGTTAGAGCTCTTGCATTTCATTCTGGATTTTGAGCTAGAATGAGTTATAGGGCTCTAATAAACTCTAGGTCACCTCTGCCAGCATGTCTTGGTCACCAGCATTAACACTAACAATACTGATCCCCAGAGGCATACAGTTGGGCCAGGTTGTTGGCAGTCTTATTGGAAGGAAATGTCCAAATCAACTCACAGTATGTGCTCTAATGCCAAGCATAATCAGATTTTCTGGCACTATACTGACCTCATGGAGCAAAGGTTGCTCCAGAGATGAAGTGAAAGGAGGGAAAGATCATGTTAAATCAGTTGGTCTTTGTTTCTTTAATCTTGAGTTTTTCTGAACAATGCTTCTCGTTTCACCCTTCCAGTGGTCTTCAACTTCATCCTTAATGATCGTCGGAAAGGGCCTATCTGGAACGTGATCATGTGGACATCCCTCTTCCTGGGCCAAGGTGTCATCATTTGCCTCTACAGCCAGGAGTGGTATGCCCGCCAGTACTGCCCTATGAAAAATGTGAGTGGCTGACCCTTCCTGTGGGATAACTGACCACACGAGTGGCTTGTCCTCTGCAGAAAAGGGCAGAAGTGGCATGAGCCTTTCTGGCTGTATGCTGTATCGGTTCATTAGGAGTTACTTAGTCTAGAAAGTGTAGAGAATCTAGGAAACCTTTTTCTGACAAAAGTGCTTTCATTTGCGCTGCTCTTATGCTGGTAGTACTGAAACTGAGAGTGTTTTTTCTCACATTTCTGAGGACATAACCTCACTACTTGAGAGTATGCTAGGCCATTCAGGCTGTGTGAATGGAACTGCAGCCCTTGGCCAATGAGGTCAGGAGAAACTTCTCTAGGAGGCCCACAGAAACTGAGCCTGTTGTGTCTCTCCCAAGCTAGAGTGGGTGGCAGTGAGAATTGGTTGCCTATAAATGGTCAGTTTGGGGTTTTGTTGGTGTTAGTTTCTCTGACTTATAATTTTCTTGGCACCAGATTCTGTTGTACTTAAAACTTCTTGTTGTTGTAGTTGATTTCAGTTTTAACTAAAGGTATCCTCAGGCAAACTCTTACTTTAAGTTTGATTCCCTTCAGTTAAAAGAGTTTGCCATGGTAAATGACTGGCTTCTTGATACAACCTGCTACTAGACACAGCATTTACCTGATGTATCAGAACTGGGGGAAAAGGCAGGCCGACAGCTTGTGGCTATCGCCACACTGTTTAGGGAGGATAAGAATAGGATTGCAGGATGTGAAAATGTGGTTTGATCTTTCCTGTTAGGGAAGTTTGACTTCAGCGGACCACACCACAGTGGGTGCTGTTTGCCTGTGACTAATTTACTGCCTCTCCATGTTTTTCAGCCCACATTCCTGGACTACTTAAAACCACGCTCATGGTCATGTCATATGAAGATGTAAAAAATAGTATGCTCTGGCTGTGTCATCACAGAAAATCAGTTATCCTCCAAGTATTTGGACCAGTGACCTAACTCACTACGGACTTTTTCTAAGGGAAGTTGTGCCTCCTGATTATTGGGGAGAAACTGTAATTTTTTTAAACATTAATGAGGCAAACCAGTTGACCTGGATTGCAACAGGCTTCATAGGCAGCATCTACTACATGCTGTCCCACTTTGAGCCATTTCCATGCCAGTAAAACATTGAGCTGAAGGTGGAGTCTACTGGAATCCTACTCATCCAGGGATCCCTCAAGCTGCTGCTTCTCTGGACAATAGATAGCCTAGTCAGATTTTTGCTAGTAGCTCATTGTTGGCCTCCGTCCATCTTCCTTAGCCATCCCTTTGCAATCTTTTTTTTCTCCCTTTTGGCAATGGGATGTCTATAATACAAAACTTACATTCTTTGTGATCTTGTCCGCTGCTATGGTGCGGACAAGTGGCAGAGCAACAGGATATTTGCTTCCTTGCTCTGAAAATAGCCAAAGTATTCCTGGATGGTTTTGAACTGTATCTATGTATGTTGGCTGCCTACAGATTTAAAATGGGCAGAGGAAGAGGGGATTATCAGTTTACTTATGGCTTCATTGGAGAATCAGGTTCAGAAGCAGGGCACAGCATGTGCAGTCCTCATATGACTTTTTACACTGAAAATTTATGTTTTTTCTGTATTCATTAAGTTTCTAACTGACTTATAGCAATTTTGTTCTCTGAAAGCCTTTGAGACTTGAGGAATAGATTTTATTCTAGCTTTTCCTTTCTCTTGCTTCAGATAATCACTTCTTTTAACACAATTAACTTGTAAAAGAGCTTTTGTTTTGTTTTGGCAGGTGCTTTAAGGTGTACAAGTTGTTAAGGCTTTCTTTAGTGCGAAAGATTTGAAATGCTGCTACCCAACTGTAAGGAAATGCAATCGACTTCACAGGTACATAGTGTGTTCTCATCTGAAATCGCTATGTCCAGTTCAATAAGCCAGGATGTCCTGCTGCCTCTTGCCAATGTGTGTTGTAGCAGCTCCTAATGCAGTCAGTGGGAAATGTGGGTTGAGCCAGTGGCTGGAGTCAGAGCTGCTTTTTCATCTGCCTGTGTCTGCTCTCCTGTCAGTGGGGACTTTGGGTGCAGATCAGTTTCCTGGGTAATGCCCTCTTTCTGAAGAGGTAGGACATCCTCCCATACACACTGCTAAAGGGAGAATCATTATGTGAATTTGGTGTTACAATATCTGTTATTTAGGCAGAGTCCCCTTCAGTTTTCTTCTGTCAGATGATAAGCACAACTTCGATGGTATCTGGGTACATATCTCTCCAGTTTTACTGGAACTGTGGCTCCCATTATTGGAGAGGGAGGGTAACCTGGTGGAGGTACCCTAACTTTGGTCACAGGCATTTCTGAACTACTCGAGTGTTCTTTATTGGCACTTTTTGGTGACAGCTTTTCCTTACTGACCCTCAGCATAGGTATTTGATGCCAGCAGTATGTTGACAGACTTGTCTCCCAATCCACTTCAGACTGTCTTCTGGGTTTCTGTTTTTACAAATCTGAGTCAAAAGTAATTTCATAAAACCTAGGTGATACTTAAACTCTTCCAGGTTTTCAGTTTTCTTTAAGAAGGAATCCCACTCTTCAGAAAGGATGTCAGGTCAAATTTGCCAAATACAGTGTGTATGTGGCTCTCTTCTGAAAATATCTGGTATTAGAACTTGTTTGTTGAAACAGATGGGTTAATTTCAGAGGAAGGAGTTCATATATATACTCAAACTTGGCAGTATTAATATATAAAATCCTGAGAACAAAATTAATTACTTCATCCTCATTATGTTTGATTTAATCTGAAATCTTTCACCATACCTTTTGTGGGAGGAAGGGACAGAAGTGCTGAAGTAACTAAGCTTCCTTTTGGAAAAAAAAAAAACAAAACACCACTCTCGCCAAATTTTGTGAACTCCTTAGTATAGGATGAAATTCAGTCCAGTGCTTTGTGGTGCTCAAAACACTTTTGTACAGATGTAACTGCAGTCAAATAGGGTGTGATGGATTAGGGACTTGTCTTCTTGATGCCTGTGTAAGGTTTTGCTGCTGTCTCAGCATTCTGAAATGGAGATCAAATTATGGCACTTTGTGCCAAGTTCTGGTGTTTTCTCTTGCAGCTGGAATTGTCATATTCCTAACAAAGAATATCATTTACTGTGTCAGCATTCTTGCTGTTTGAAGCCTGAGGGCTTGAGCATCTGGCAAGCAAAAGGCAACCAGAAAGGAATGCTCAGCTATTGGAACTAGCCTTAGTTTTTGACAAGTTGATGTTTTTAGCCTTGTAGATCAAGGCATCTGGCAACCATGCTGTCAGGGCATTAACAGTTGGGATTACTTTCAATTTCATGGGTTTTTAAAATTACTTTTGAATGTGGTCTTATTTTCATTTTTGTCAAGAGTGCTGGAGGGGAAATACCAAGTCTTTTGCACACTGTATGTCTAATTAGTCAATTACACTGCGTTTGTTTGAGTTTTCATAGGCTGTGAGTGCCAGAGCTAGCAGTATGGTGTTCTGGTCAATAATGAGGATGCTAAGGTTCATAACCTGCCCTTCGCAAGTTCTTAATAATAATACATACTGTTGTCTGTGGCTCTTTCCAACACAAGAACTGTGCAGCTTGCTTCCACGGTAACTCCCTCAGTTTTAAAGTGGGAAGCCTCCAGCTTTGGAATGGCAGCCAGTACAGCTGCAGCTCCTTACTCAGCAACATCACAGAAATCAGTATTAATATGGTGAAATGTGTCCAGGTTTTCACGTGGATAACAGTTTGTTCTCAGGAAGACTGAACCTGCGCAGAGTCTTCATGCCTAGTACGTCCTTTCTGTTGGGGTATTTTGGTTCCAGGCTCCTGGGGTGGAGCAGCCCTGCATCTGAGCTGCTGTGTGCTACCCTGTGACAGCTGTCCAAGACATGTGCTACGTGCTGTGATGGGAGGGGGGGGAAATCCTGATGTATTTTTCTAATCAGAAACGGCATGCGTTACATGAATCGGCCCACCTGCTAAATGAAAGCCCAACTGTGTGAGCTCCCACCTTCTGAATGTGGCACGGCATGAGCAAGCCCCCGTGCTCTGCAGCATCAGGGTTATGAGCCGGCTCCTGGTCTCTCGTCCCAGCCTCTGAGCCTTCGTCCTGGTCTTTCCTCCTGCATTCACAGCTGGGGTGAGAAGCCACGGCTGCCCCTTGCCTGCTGCAGCAGAGCACTGGGTCACAGGCTGGGGACTGCCTGGCAGCCCCCACATGCTGCTGCATGCCCAGGCCCCAGCACCAGCCCTTCCCTGTATGCGACCTGTACCCTGTCCTGTCACGCAGAAGAGCTGTTTATAATCTCCTGTATTGCAGCAGTTGAAATATATTTTGCTATTAAGGGAGAAAAAAAAATTGCCTTGGCCTGTTTTTTTTTCTCTGAGGCTTCCTGATTTTGGAGGGGTGAGGGGGAGGGAGGTCGCTGTGCAAAGGGCATAGGGGAGTGGGGCTTGTGGGCAGGGTGAGGTATGGGAAAGTGGTTGCTGGGGGGAGATGATGTGGGTCAGAGCCTTGTGGGGCTGGGGGCAGGGAGGGAGGGCATCTTCCAGGAGGTGAGGAGAACCCTGTCTTTCCATGGTGACGGAACCAGTGTGGAGCTGCTTGTCAGGTACTGGGGAGCCCCTCTACTGATCCCTGTGTGGGGAGGGTGGAGCTGGGCCATCTTGGGGGGCTAGGGGCTGCAGGCTGGTGGAGGTAGGGTGGCCTGAGGCTAGGAGGTCCCCCAGCCCTCACTGGGGCTGCAAGTCTTCCCCTTTTCCAAGGGCAAGGAGGACAGGGATGGAGGCAGCCAGGCTGTGGCAGACCCAAACCTGGAGATGCTGGAGAGCAGGGGGACATCTTCCTTGACTGGGTGTGGAAGAAGGAGCTTTTAAACAAGCCTTTCTTCAGGTTTTAAAAAGAATCAGGAAATGCCAGCTGGGAAGGGCAGCTGGGGTTTGAGAAGCTGTGTACTGGCCATCACGTCTCCAAGAAGTGAGGATGTCCTTGGAAGTGCTGGAGAGGAACATGGGGAAGGAGTTGATTAACTCTTGGAACAGACCAGAGTTTCTAACCTCTCCCAATTTAATGTATATTAAATTGGAGCTACTGCCAAATGTATATAATCTTGGTGGTTTCTGCCTTTATTTTGGGACTGAAAAGGATTTGTGTGCCAAGAACTTAATGTGATATTTTCCAGCTGTGCACCACATGCTTTAAAGTCAACTCTTGTCTGTGTCCTTAAACTGTAGCTGGTACAGAATGGTGCCATTAATCTTCCCATCCTTTCTGGCAGGAATATCATGTACTGCCAAACAGAGCTGTTAAAGGGGGGGAGTTTTCTTCTATCAGTTGTTTTTTAGCAAACTTGCATAGTTTCTTTCCAATAAACCATTTATGTATGCAGCAAGACAAGAAACTACCTGGCAGGATGACTCCCAGATTATACCTACACCCTCAGACATAAATGTGAAGGCATAGAAATGTTGTTAACCTAATTAGAAACCACAGTACAGAAGGATACAACTGGTAGCAAGGCCAAAACATTTTCATACCAAGAGCACTTCATAAAGAACATATATTGACAAGGCTGGGGGGTGGAGGGGGAAGCTTCAGATAAGAATTCATGGAGATTAGGTAACTAATGGAAATATTATTTTTGTCCATTAGTAAGATATTTCTAAGGAGAAAAAGTGTTAAGATTAATAATTGGAGACATACAGTTAAATATATAAAAGAAAGACTTGTTCTTCATGCAGTTTGTAGATGGAAAAACAAGCATCCCTATGGAGAATGTAGCAAAGCATTGGGGGCTTCTTCCTGACTGGTGTACCTTGTGTCAGGCCTAAGGGCTTTTTTCCACAATCGTAAGTAAGCTGTTAACCCTGTTAAGCACAAATGTGGGTTTAATTCTGTTTCTAGATCCTTCATTACTGCATATTTCATTGGCTAAGCATTAAAATAAAATAAGCCTTCACGATGCCCACAACTGGAATGTCAGTTTCTTGGCCCGAAAGCAGATGGAAAGAAACGGAGGGGTGCCTGGCAGGGAGGCTCAATCAGCAAGGACAGCTGAGGTAGGACTCGGGGCTAGGGGGGTTGTACAGCTGACTCAGCATCCTTCCAGCTTCACTTTAACAGCAGGATGCTTCTCCGCATGAAGTTTTACTTTCATTTAGGCAATTGCTGGTATTTTAGGGCACTCCTATGTTTGCAGAAAGCCAACGGCTAGCAAGCCACAAGAAAGGAAATGGCTTTATGAAAACAAGGAAAGTTTAGTTGTTCACAGCATCCCTTGGCAACCTGTGTACCTGACAGCTTGGCACAACAGCCCTATGACCAGTGCTTTATCTCCTATAGGTAGAAGGTAACTATTGTTTTAGGCTTCGCTGAAGATCTAATCACCACTAAAATAGGATTAGCTCCCTGTGTTTTAGACCATGCTTTGGGGTAAGGTGGTAAACATCTTGTCACAGTTTTTCTCAGGCCTGTATTCTATCATTGGTTTTGCTTCCTCTTTCACCAGCAGAATAAATGCTGTTGAAGTTGTCCTGACATGCTGTTTTACAGAGATCCCCAAGCTGAGGAGTAACTCAAGGATGCTTGACCACATCAGGCCTGTTTCTTCCTCCCTGGAGCACAGTTTTGTTCTAGAAGAGGTTTTCTGAAGCCTGACCTGTGCCAGTAGTACTCTTTACAGCTTAGAGCACTTATGGTCCCTGAAAACCACCAAAACCACAATGGGATTCAGGGTGAGTGTTTTTCCATCTCCTGTCTTTTCCTGTCCAGAATCATCTCTTCGCTGGGGGCGTGTGTTCATTCCCTGTGTGGCAGAAGGAAAGTTTGCCGACCTCCTAAAATAAATTTATCTTACATTGCATCACTTTTCTGACTATGCCATTTGATGCAGATCCAAAGTGCTGCCTTCCAGTCCCTGCAAAACCTGCTTGCACCCTGGTGCTGCTGTGAAGTCCTTGCAGAGGCTGTCTTGTCCATGCTGCTTTCTTTAGCCCCAAGACAGAAATAATGATGCAGAGCTTGTTTAGACAGCCATACTGATGTCTCCCACTCCTGGGCACGTTTCTCGCTAAGAAGTGACAGCCACATGTGCCTTGTCTGCAGGGTGCCTGCAAACCCTGGCTTGGCTTTGGCATTATCCTAATTGTCAGAACAAGTTCAGACACCTGACAGACCATCCTGTCAGTCTGATAGGCACTAGAAGGTAAGCAGAAAAGGGAGAAGGAACCCAGGATGATGGAAAGACATTAGAGCTGGAAACGCAGATCTTTTCCTATGATGGGTGGCTGTGCCATCTTATGCAGCTGGATGAATGGACCAGATGTCCTGTCTGAGTTTGGGCTGGAGAGATTCGAGGGAAAGATATTTCAGGAATAATAAATATAAGAGTTACTAAAATGAGCAATTCTTTGAACTGTCCTTTCACAGGATGATCGCAGGGATGCTCTGTGATCCATGATTAAGAAAAGAAACTCTTCTGACTTAGGGAATAGCTTTAAACTTCTTTGTAAATAAGCGATGCTTAATGGTGCTAGAAAGTGACAAATATTTTGCTCTTTATCAAACGCTGGATATGTATGCGGTAGGGTGTTGGCAGCAGACATGAAAAATGGTCTTTGGCTAGCAACAGTCAATGCGAGGTTAATCTGCCTGAAAAAGATAAACTCATCTGTCTTTTTTGGCCCAGGGAAGGGAGTCCTGGTCATAAGCCTGGCCTCAGGCTGAGCAGAACAAACCTGTGTGGTTTAGACCGGCAGTAAGGAAACAGTGGACTACCTGTGGGGTGGGTTAGTAATCAAGCTCTTTTCCTCTCCTTCAGAGATGTCTCTTACCTGTGCGATGTTGCAACTGGCCAAGAAGCTAAGAAAGCAATGACTGGCAGAAGCTCTTTTTCTGAGGGTCGTCAGGATCAGAGGGAGCCGTCGTATAGCCCTACATGTTCTCCTGAGTGCTGCTGCTCAGGCGTTTTCCTGTGTGTATCACTAGCTGGGAGAAGGGACATCCGCATACACGTGTCCTGATGTCACCCTGATCATAAAACTCAGCAGCAGTCCTTGCGACTCCAGCCCTCTGGCTCCCCCACTGCAGTTCAGTGTTAGTTGTTTCAATTTGCTTTCAGATGTAGGTTGTTTCTGTCAGGCTCTGGATGCCTGGAGTAGAAAAGGGAAAAGCACCATGAAAAGCCTCTACGTGAGCTTCCCTCTCCTAGCTGCCAAACCTGTGTCCTCTGTGGGAAGGAACTGGGAGTTTGTGCACATCTTTTAGGCTGATGTTTCATGATCTCTCTCTTTCCATCCCTAACGAGCAGCCCTAGCAGATAGTCTGGTTCCCAAGGAGTTTCACATCTTGAAGAACCAGGGAGTTTTGCCCTTGAAGTACTTCAATCATTGAGTGATTTCTGGTTCACAAGGGTTTGTCCTCAACTGTTCAGAGCAGGAGGATAAAGTGATGAGAGTCTGAGGACGCTGCCCAAATACCTCTCTTGCTGTTGGGAAGGGAAGAGTATAAAAGGAAGGTTGCGCAAAGTCCCATGCTAACGACCAGGCTATCGTTAACCCTGCAGAGCAAGGTGACCCTCCTTTTCTTTGTACCTGCTGTGTTGGGGTGGCTAATAGAATTTCCTGTATACGAGTACTGCTTCTCAGGGGTGTTTTGGTAGTTGGACATGAACATAGAAGTCGAAGTCTGGTTTGATCTCTTGAGGCAACTTCTGGAAGTTTTTTGCTTCTTTTTTTTTTTTTTTCTTTCAGAATTGCTTTCTGCCACAAAGACCTACCCAGAGCCTGCCAAGCTTACTCTTGCTTTATGCTTGAATAGACCTGCTAGCATCTTGAATCTGACCACTTGGGGGTCGTGGGTTTTTTTTGTTTGTGATTATTTTTTTTTCTTCTCCCTGCCACCCCTCCAGTTTTTCAGGCTGTGAATTTTTAATTGAGTTTACTAAGCCTCACCCAATAAAGGCTACTGAGATTCCACTTGATCTCTCCAGAAAACGTAATAAATTGAAAAGTAGGTTCTATCTTATTGTTCAATGACTAAAATTCTAAGATTAGGGGTGAAATCCTCACAGCTTCTTTGCCATCATGATGTAACAGAACATTATCTTATTATTTCAATGGTCTCCTGTGATCAGCCTCCAGGTGGGTGTGATGTGGGTATGTGGTGGTTTTCTGGCCCCACCAGTAACTTTTAAATCCATTGGTCACTTCTTTGCCAAGTACCATGAGAGGCCTTAATGAGAGAAGGTTCCTACAAGATTTCTATTGTTAGTAGCAATAAGAAGGAGCTCCAGCTGGGGGAACAGCTGCAGAAGGTCCAATTCTCTCATTAGGTTCTGGATGCTCTCACTGAAGAGCAACCCTGTAAACCTGTCTGCCTCTCCAACTTTAATCAGCTTGTACATGGGACAGAGAGACTGCAGGAGAGTATGGGATCCCTTAGCTAGCATTGGAAGGATTGCTTTGTAATCAAGTTCTAACATTGGTATTCATTTCAGAAAATACACAGCATGCTTGAAGACTGTGAAAAAGAAACATGTTTCAATCCATGCAAGTACTACCCTGCATGAAGTTGTTGGAAAAAAACAGCCATTTCCTGGGCAAATATTATAATATGCTATACAGAATAATGATGTGTCACTTTCTGGTCTGTCAGAAATCCTTCTGGGAGGCTAGAGGTCATCCAGTGATGGAGAGCATGTTGGAAAAAGCTGGAGAAGACAAGCTAATCAGAGTAACAGGACCTTCACAGGTGGATAACTCACTAGTATAAGTGAGTAAATAACTTCTTGCACCCAGAAAAATAACATCTTTTTTTCCCTACTCTGCTTAAGGTGCCTGCTGGAAGCTAGTTTCTGCCCAAGTTGGCTGCCTGTAGGTCTTGTAATAACCAGGATTTTCTTCTCCTGAGCTTCTTTTCATCTTTGTCTGATCCACGAAGAACAAACATTTAACTTGCTGGTGTAGAAAGTTAGATTTCTGGCAAAAATGCCAGAAAGGAATGCATTCGGTATTATTACTATGGAAGAATGAAGGCAGTAGCTGTCTCAACTCTTTGTTGGAAGATAGGCTGCTGTGTTACAAAATGGGCCATTGGAAACCTTCATACCCCAAAAAAGCAGATGTCAGAGAACATCTGTACCTTTCTTTGCCCTATTTTCTTTTATTCTTCCTTGGTGGGGGGGGAAGGATTTTTGAAAAATGCAGAGCATTGCCTCAGAAGGAACTCCAGCTGGAACTGGCAGAGAAACTCCCATGGAGTCAGGATAGTGCATAACATGTTTGAAAACAAACCTGTGAATGCATGCAGGATGGCTCTTTCCATTCCCCTTTCTACCTTTACTAGTGTTTTGGCATCAGAAGGAAACTACAACAGAAGAAATGAGACCTGTGCTGATCTGTTGTTAAAGGAGTAGGCTGACCAGGCTCTGCAAGGCTGTGATTTTTCTCACCACTTTGCCAGCTGCACAATGCACTGGAGCTGATGAAGGCAGAGCAGAACATCTGCAACATCGTTTACCATGAGCTGATTCGGCAGGTCAGCGTGGACTGCATGGAGAGAGAACAGCTGCTTTCAAAGCTCAGGTCATCATTAGCCAACCCTTATTCCCTCTCTTGATTCATGACAGCGCCTTCTCGGGAGTGGCATCAGCTATTGCAGATCATTCCTAATGTCCTGGCCCAGCCAAGGTAGCCCGTAACTGGTGTGGGGTCTGATGCCAGGAGTGAAATAGGATTTCCTCGCCTAGTTTAAAGATGGGGCTAACCAGTCTCTGTTAGGAAACCTGAAGCTAGAAGTCTGTGGCATTGTCACCACACTTGACAGTGTGGGCACCTTATTGGTGTGACATTTTAGTGGAAGTTTTCACACATAGAATATGGCCAGGGTTCCATGTTCAGATTACCACTATTTGTAGCAATTAAATTGTTCCAGGGTTATTAAAATCCCCAGTCCAAACACTCAGAAGATTGCCTTCTAAGTACCTTCCTGTGCAGTGAAAGTAAGGTGTCTTCAGATGGTGTAAGAGATCTGTGCTTTCAGGTAAATACCCTTTTTTACTCATTTTACTGCAGGCAGAGGTGCATGAGTCTCTTGGAGCAGATTCCTGAACAGATGAAGACCCTTTGCAAACAAACGATGGCACAGCAGTTGGAACTCCTCTATTTTAAAGAAACTGTTGGACAGCTGGCCAGGTCTGAATCCTCCTTGATCCTAGGAAATTATCTCTATGCCCTAGGCTTAGTCCATTGATTTTTTTTTGTTTGTTTTTTTAATCTTCCTCCCGTAGGAGCAGGGAGACAGTGTTATGATTTGAAGCAGACCTACAGGGACGACACCTGAGACTCCTCACACTCTCACTGCATCCTCTTGGTGCCAAATAATGTCAAAGCCACCTCCTTTTCTTAGCACGCTGGAGGTTCATTGGTGGGAGACTGCAGAAAAGAGTTGTTGGTGCAACGTGCATTCATGGGAAGAGGAGGTCTTCAAGATGCCTTTCACACCTACAGTGAGATGATTGTGTTGGAGGAAGAGAGCCCCATGTGATAGCATAGGGCCCACCAATCTGTATTTGCCAGAGTAGAGACTTCTGTGTTGGGTTAAGTTGCATTAAGACTGTTCTCTGCTATTTCAGTGAGCTGTACAAGGTACGAGAACATGACCACAAGGTGACCAAAGAAGCAGAAAAAGCTCAAGAGGAGCTAGCTGCAGACATGCAGGAAGCTAAGGCAAATGCAAAGTTGTTTTCAAAGCTGAGCTTGGGAACTTTCTGCAGCATGCTGGTATTGTTGTCTCAGGGTTGTTGGGAAGGAGAAGTGAGGACTGGTTTCATTCTGGGGAAAGAGCTTGGCTGTTTATGACAAATGCTGTTAATTTGCTATAAATCCTAAACTCCTCAAAGAGATAGAAAGCTGTTCAAAGCATTCTAGTTTTAAGTCATGAAAGTTGCATTTGTTGCTCAGGTGCTGGTATTCCTTTTCCTTCACCCCACATTCACAGCCAGTGAGTTCCTCATAGTCTAGCAGACCCCAAAGCTCTGAACTTCTGAGGGGCCTGTGGATGTTTTCAGATACTTAAGAAATCAGGGATTTAGGTGGTTGGTATCAGAGTTATGATGAGCGAGTAGGCACGCAGATTCACTTACAGGAACCTTGTGTCATGAGGGAAACAGATAGTCTAGTCCCAGCAGAGATCTGTATTTATACTGATTGGAAACTCGCAATGGGAGTATCAACAGAAAGATGTAGGGGCTCGCGGAAAAGGACCTGTGAATTTGCAGGCTGTGTGGGAGGTGACTTGAGGAAGGAAGGAGGAAGAAGAAATGTCTAATAAAAGCTTTAGGAATTCAGAGAAAGATGGTAAATGTGAATGAGAAACACAGATGAACATATTTCATTGTCTTTCACTCTTCCAAAAAGCTAGAAGGATCAGCAGTTATACGAGTTGCAGGAAGACGACTGGAAGAGCAAGTTCTGCTGCTAGCCCAAGAGAGAGATGCTTGCAGCTCAGCTGTGTATGACCTGGATCTGAAGGTAGGTGCAGGAGATCTCTCATACATTGCAAGGTATAAGCCATTAGAGCTAGCAGTCTTGTTCCAAGGGCAGATTTCATCACAAAGAGCAATTTTTTTCTATACGATTGGGTAGTAACACATCTCCTACCTGCCCTAACCTCATTTTCTGAGGTCTGTTGTATTTCACATGTGTGGTTTTTAAACAGAAAACGCTTAATTCACACAGCATTTTTGGTATGGATCTCCAGGTTCCGTGCAGGGAAGAACTTCTGTGAAGTTAATATTTCCATTCAGAGATCAGTTTGACTAAGAAGTTTCCTATTCCTCACAACTTAGAATATCGTAGCCAGATTTCTTACACTTCCTCACAAAATATCATTCTTGGTTAATTCTGTGCTTTCTTGTTTCTGTGTCGCCCTCTTTTATGATCTCCTACTTCATGCCGTTCAAGTCTGGGGCTGTCTTGGAGGCTAGAGATTTAATTATAAGGAAAGTGGACTCAATCACTTGATCTTCATTTCATTTATGGTAGAGCTCCCATGTTACTGTCAGATGCCTCTCCTCTCAGAAGAAAACAAAGCAGATAATAACGTTTCTTTCAGATAATAGACAGAGACCAGCTGACATTGGTTTGTAGGCTCCATGTCAGTGAAAAGACACTGACCAACATTCTCAAGCATTTCATAGTCCTCTTGGCCTCAAAGGTAGGGACCTGCCTGTGATAGGTACCTGTAGAAACTGTGTGTATATGTGATTTATGTAGCTCTACAGGTCTCAGTAAAGCATTAGTTACTTTGGCTTTCTTGGTCCAAATCATGGTCTAGTTTCAAACAAGCATTAAAATTTGAATGAGTTCAGTCTCTGTCTGCTTTTCTCTCTTTATTCCAAGTCCCCTTTTCTCTACTTCAAACTTTTTTTTCTCTGTTTCCCCTTTTTTTGTGGCTTTCTTCCCTCACCCCATTCCTTCTCTACAAAACCAAAACTAGTTGTAATTAGTGTAATTTTGGCCTCATGGATAGGGGGCTGTACGGTCTCTTGGTAGCATACAAGCAAACAAAGAGTCAAGCTCTCAGTTCTAGCATGCCTGGGGAGGGTGAGCCACCCTAGTTCTTTCTCAGAGGGTTTGTGAGGACTGTGCTGTGGAATTACAGACATTTCCCAGATCTCTGATATGTACATATCTCAAAATAGCTAGGGCAAAGGGACAATTCCTCCAAACTCACATTGAAATAATCATGACAACAAGTCTCTTTTCCCACTGTCTTGCCCAGTGCCTGCAAGACACAGGAGACCTGGCTGATCTGCAGGAAGAGACTGAGCAGTTCAGGGAGAGATTGAGTCACATTGGAGCTGAAATAGAGCATTGCAAGGAGTCCATCCAGGGAAAACTGCAAATTGTCTGCAGCAGCCTCAACAAGCAGCTTCAATACTTCCACAGCAGTGGCTTGTGAGTGGCCCAGAGGGACCAGGGGTAGCAGTCAGCTCCCTCAACCTTTGCCTTGTGACAGTAGGTCTCACTGGCCCCGTGCAAAGTGTGCACTGACTCCCAGGTGTAGTGAGATTTGGTATGGTCTGATATTTGCATGTCCCTCACTGCTCTACTTTTCTGATTGACACGTTTATTTTGATCATCAGGTCCCTAACGGTAACTCCAGTGGGTTTGTGGTTGAATACAGTGGAGCAAGGATTGTACCCTCCTGCTGCAAACCAGTGTCCTTTGTGCAGCTGTCATTGCTGTAACAGAATTCTTCTATTTAGTTTGGTTCATTTTAACTAGAATGCACACGCATTAGTGCTTCAATAGAGCATTCAGTTCTCTCATGTACAGATGTGAGACTCTGAGACACATGAAGCTTCAAACCCAGTTGTCTTCTGCGTAAAGGTCATATTTTGCAGGCTTTTTGTTAGTTCATTGTGATATTTTAAATAAAACAAAGCATAAATGCAAGTACAAAATGCAGAAATATACACAGCATGTGCATTAACAAAAGACATCACTTTATAGATTTCAATCACAGAGTTAATAATATCTGCATTTTCAATATATGCTTGAATTTGATTTTCATCTTTGCTGGAAGTAACATATTTTCTTAACTGACACACAATGTTTGTGTTATGTTGAGTGAGAGAATAAAAATCCCTGGCTGAGTAGGGCCTGGTGGGTTTTACTTCTCTTTCAAGTTACAATTTGTATCACAAACTTGGTATGCGTAGAGTATATATCTTGACTCTTGGTTTTACCTTGGATACTAAAGGAGTTTTTTCTCTCAGCTCTCATCCCTTCTTTTCCTCTGCTCTGGCTCCTCTCCAATGAATGAAACGCTACTGGATGAAATCCTACAAGATACTAAGAACCTGATAAATGTAAGATTTGGGGGCATTGGTCATATTATTGAGTGGTATCTGCTCAGCAAATTCCCATGTGTTAGCATCTCTGCCCATCACAAATGTGAAAGAAAGCTTATCAGCTCAAGTCTTTTGTGCTGAAGCTTAAGCTGAGAGTCTATACATGAGAAATTATAACTAACCAATATCATGGTTTGGCCAGTGCATCAGACTTAGTGGTGCATCTGAGCACTGTCTACCTGACAGCTCTGGTGACTGATAAATGGTATTAACCCATAGAAGCACTCAGAATTGTCACCAATAAGGTTCCAGTTTATTGTGCTGTCCACTCACTGCAACATCTTTATGCTCATGGATTCCTCACACTTCTTTTACCTGATTCCCATCACCTTTCTGTCGCAGCCAAGGGGTGATCCAACTTTTGGGGGCATGGCAAGCTTGCTACTTTCCTTTCAGATGCTAAAAGAAGACCTACAGCAGTACAGCAGGGAAGTGCACCTAAGATGGACGGAAAGTCTGAGAAGCAGTGCCAGCCTGCAGGAGCACTGGATGGAGTTGGGATAAACAGTGCTCAGTCAACACTGGGACTCTGCTGGAGCGTTGCCTCCACAGCACGCTGCCCTGGCAGAAATCAACCAAAGGGCACATAAACTCTACCAGCAATACAATACAAGGATAAGTGGGAATAACAGTAAGGAATGACCAGTTCTGTAGTTCCATCTTTCCTTGGGGATGTCAGGAAAGTAGGAGGTAATAAGGGACCAGTTGATATAATCTGTTCCGGCCTTTTCCAAAGTTAAAATCTGACCCCCAGATATGTGCTGGGAATCAAGAGCATTCAAGGGATAAACTCCAAGAAACTTGACTCGCAGTCACATCTAAAAAGAATATCCGAAATTATAAATGTGATACAGTGCAAAGAACATGCAATGTGGATATGACACAGGGAAGTCATGTGGTATGTTCAGAGAGAGTGTGGGCGGTTTGTGATTATGTGGATAACTTATGGAAAAGAAAATAAATGTAAAATGAAAGAATGGATGTTTAAAATGTGAAGTAAAACATCACTTTGAAGATCATTAACCAGATAACACTGTCTCAGAGGGTAATACTTTTTTTATTACCCTATCACTAACACAAAGTTATCTTAATCTAGATGTTGAATTATCCTGATTAAAAAGTATGTAAATACATGTTTTCTTTGTTGATATAAAGTTGTTATCATGTACTGAGTAAGATAACAAACAATTGTTGGGTAATTTGTAACTAACCTTCTCAACCTTTGCCTCTGCAAGACCTTGACTCATTTCTGATTTCAGAATTATCATTCCTACTACTTGTTTTGGACTCCTGGACATGAAAAATTAATGCCTGCTAGTGGGGCTCCCACAGTGGGGCTCTGAAAGGCTCCACTCTGCAGAGGGTAATCTCTTCACTTTCTTACCAGTCTGGACATCCCAACACTGCTTCACTGCACTTCTAGTCCAGAGGAGAAGATAACCAGTTCTGCCCCACAGCTGTACAGTGAGAAAATGGAGCCATGCATCAACATCATTCAAATATTTTAAAAAATTGTCACCACCTCCACGTGCTTAACATGCCATCTTTGCTATAAGATATAATGGAGGCCAGGACATCACCAGGATTTAAAAGCTTTAACATTGGCTATCAAGAGCAAGCATTGTTACATTTCAAACATATTCCCCAACAAAAAGATAAAATCCATCGGCATGTGCCAGATGAGTGAATGAACAAGTCATTTACTACCTTGTCCAGGCGTTTTTGCACATCTGTGCATACTGTATCACCTGCATCTGTGGAGAATTGAGTTGTAACCGCAAAGCTGTTTTTAAGGGTTACATTAAGCCTTTTTGCACAAGGCAGCCAAATCTGCCAAGACAAGAAGGAAAGTCAGGGCTTCAAATCAAACCCATTTTCTTTCAGGTTGCTTTCAATTTAGGGCTTACTAAACAGCTCATTCCTAGTCCTAAATGTAGCCAGTTCCCACATAGGCTGTTTATCCCTCTTGGCATCCCTCTTTGAATTCAGCTTTGTTTTTGTCGGCTGAAAGAACTGTAATTAAAGATTCATGTTTTCTTCCCCTGCAGGCACAGCTAGGTTTTTGACAGCCTTGGTGAGAAGTATGGAAGATTGGTTATTCAAGGTGCAAAAGCCAAAGCGAGGTTCTGGCATGAATAAAGTTGAGCTGTAGGCATTTTATCACAAGATTCCTGGGTGGCTGGCCCAGGTGGATGCAGTGATGAGCTGCATAGGCTCCAGACAGTTGCATGAAGCTGAGAGTGATAAGGAACCACATTTCCCATAAGGACAGATGTGTTAATTGTATCTAAGATGACCTTGTACGTTAAACTACACTTGTAAGGAAAGATAAATGTTCTTTTATGCTGACCCTGGCGCAAGAAACTGGCAGTGGGATAAATGTGATCAGCATGAAGTGTTAAAATGATTGGTGACTGCCTTTCATTTGATTTGATTTGGCAATATCTGTGGAAACAGTTGTTGGCTTCAGTATTGCTCCTGGAACATCCCTGTCTCCCTCAGAACTGCCACCTGCTTGGGAAATCTTGACATTTGAAGAAAAACCAAAATATGTGATTCATTTACAGTCAGATCTGTGGGGGCATATTTCTCCTTGTGGTGCTCTGTCTTTGGTAAATATCATCAGGAAATAAATTATTTGCAGAGCACATGCATAACATATATGTAAGAGATTACCTGCAAATGCCAAGTTTGCCCACAACTATATCATTAACAAAAATGCCTGTCATGTTTCCAGCATATGGTGTACTAAAATATGTTATTTTCCTTGAGCTGGGAAGCAAAAGGGAGATCCTCAGGTCTGGTGCACTAGAGGTCACTTTGTTTCTGGATTTGGTTTTTTTTTTCCAGGGTGGAACCTAGAGAATTTTTTAAGATGATTCAGTGGTGGGTTCTGTCCATGAACAATGAGATTGAGAAGAACATCACACATCTTAACGAAAAAGTAAGTGCAAGCCTGAAACTGCTAGGGATAAGAGCACTATATCTAGTATTCACCCTTCTTTCATTTCTATCTGGCCAGAGCACAGCTGTGAGGAATGCTTGTTTCTGTTTTGACACCTTCTTTCCTGTTTGAGTTGAGTTGTGGTTTATGTCTTCCAGCCAAAGGAGCTAAGAACTCCTCTAAAAATAGCTGTAAGGTCTCCTATAGAGCACATGAACCCAATTTTATTGTTTCATCTTTAGCGAGCGTTTCCTCTGGAATAACATTGATATTTCCTGTTCAGAGAGCTGTTTGCTCTCCTCGCTCGCTGTGGTTTTACTTCTTTCTCCCAGGATTGTAGACTAGAGGCTCTCACTAGATTATTTTTTTTTTTAATGTTCTCTAAGTGTGGTGTGTGATTTTTGGTTTGTTGCTGAATTCTGGAAAAGAGAAAGTGCCACATGGCTGATAAGCAGCGTATGATCCTAAAAAGAACTGGGCAAAGGATAGATCCATGATGGTAAAAGAAGTGTTTGTAATGGGAATGAAAATGGGAGAAAAATGATAAAAATAAATGTTTTGGTCAGTTTGCAAATTGAATTAGGTAGGACATTGACGTATGTGAAATAGACTGGCTTCAGGCTACTTGGCAAGACTAGTCATTTATTACTGGTTTAGATTTGCTCCAATGTTTTGTGCAGGTGACAGAACTGGACAGAAACCTGACCCTGTGGCTGGTGAATTTGCTGAGACACATGACAGCAGGCCACTTGTCCCGGGAGTGTCCCCAGTGGCAAGAGTCAGACACCAAGACAAATGAGGAGCTCAGACTTCTCAGGGCTCATAAGCTGCACCATGAAGCTGAAGAGCTGGTTGCAGGGATGGGCAGACTCTCTGGTTCTATAGTCAAGTATCAGCATAGGTTTTCAATTTCATCTAAGGAGGTTTTCTCAAGAAAAAAAATGTGTAGTGTGCTGAGAAATTGATCATGGCAACAGATCCAATCAATTTGGTTGTCCTTGGATCTTTTTCCAGGTCCTAAATGAACCTTACTGGAATATGTAGGGAGCTGAATAAGATAGGAACACCTAAAGAGAATGGCAGTGCTTGCTTTATACCTAGTACTGCTATAAAATGCCTGCATCTGATTGCATGGGCTCACACCTTTGCGGATGACCACCAGAGGACATAAGGGAAGTACAGGCAGTGAGTCTGCAGTCCAGGACACCTGGAGCAAAGTCTGCACCTGATTCGGGATCTGTGCTCACGTGTCCGCTGTGGGCTAGTGCAGCGTTGGCATGGACACACTGTCCGGGAGGTCACTGTGGGAGTGGGTCAGGCAAGAATTGCTCTTCTGGAGACTTCTCTTCTGCAGAGGTCTGCAGATAGCTCCTGTGCCTTGCTGACAGCAGCAGGATCCTGGCTGAAGGGAATGAAATATTTGAGGGCACTCCTGCAGGGCTGATGACATTCTGCATCTTTGCAGCTGCTGCCATGAGATTGTCAATGCCGTTGTTCAAAAGAAATGGTCTGAGATGGATTCAGCAGCTGATTTTGAGCTGGAGGAGCTGAATAAGATCAAGGTAAAAGGTGCGTGTGTTTCCAGCTGTTAGGTCTGGGGTAGATGAGACTGCATTTGCTTTGCAAAAGGTGGAGAAAAATATATGTGAAGATTTCAAGAAGGAGGAAGACTCCCACTACCCTAATGAATTACCCTGGTCCCCCAAGTTTCCTACTGACTCTGCAGTCCTGGAAAGCAAATAAACCTGTGTCAGGCTATGTTTTAATATTTTCCTTACCCCGTTCCAGGGTACATATATAAGGTCTCTCTTGTGAGATTTATTCCATATGAATGGCAGTAGATTCACCTCTGGTTCAAGCTTGCCAGAGCTATGTACATCCAGACTTGAGCAGTGCTTAGGACTTCCTGGAGGTACTTGATGCAATGTACCTTTATACAGATGCAGTTGAAAGTTTTTGTAGTCAAATGACCTACATACCACCTTTTTATTCTACACTTGGAGGTAAAGCTCTTAACTGCTACCGGTGTAACTGCCAGTGTTTAGCTGAGCTTTGCCTGTGCTTTAGGAATATGAGAGGTAGACCCTTCTGAAGCCTAAAGCTTTCCTGAGCACAGGGCAAATGGTGTTACCTCAGAGAATGTAAGAAGCTTCTCTGCAGGGATTGAAAATACTTGTGCTTTTGTTCTGTGTTACCTTAGTGAGTGAAAAATTAACCCCTGAGATTTACACTAATTTCTCCCCATATGGGCTGGGGCAGCAGCTGTGACAGCTGTTCTGCACTGGCCTGAGGAGAAGCTTGTTGAAGGAATTAGGTGGTGGGAGTGATTAGCTGGTGACAGGTGCCATGTCTGAGAGCTTGGAGAAATGTATCTTCCTTTTCCTTTGTAGGGTGAGGATGGAAGGGTCCAGGTAGGTCCCTGGAACAGATAGACAGAAGGGTGGAATTACTTAACTGACTGCATTAATATAATAACAGCTATTTTTTTTTTGCTCAGTAATCCCTAATTTATAATTTTCTGTTATGTCTTTCCAGACCAAGTGCTGTAATTGGAATCAGGTGTGTAGCCTTCTCCTTTCAGAGATCAAAGGCACTCCGGTCTCCTTTCTGGATTTAGAAGAACTATTTGGATCAGAGGTATATATAGACTGCATTTGCTGTTCTAGGTTGAACCAGTTTGAATGAAGGTCTGCTTCAAAACTTTTCCTTAATGAGGTTCAGTTTAAGGGAGGGTTTCACATGGGGACCTATATGCATTCAAAGCAGCAGCTAAGAAATATGAGGTGTTATGATGAACTGGTTAAAAATCACAGTGCTTCTTGTGAGGGCAGGTCTAAGGCAAAACCAGAACATCAGTGGAGCTAGGAGATTTTACCCCACTGGTAGATCAGTTCCCCATGGTGCATGGTAGCTTTTGTTTCACTTATTGGGGTGGACTTTGGCTGGAATCCTGGTGGTTGCCTTGCGCAGGAGACCAGGCTGAACTACTAGTTTAATTCTTATGTGTTTAAATGGATGTCTGAGACTGCCTGTGATAATTAGATGTGTTTTATAGATGGTTGGCCTGGCATTGGTCTACTTTCATACAAAAAAGGTTAAATTTAGATGATGAGGTAATGGATTTAGATATATTGTCTTGAACAATTTATTTACATCAGTTCTGAACTCAACACCCAAGCAAAGTGACATTATTCATGACTAGTGCTTTACCTGGTGTGCTGCCTTGCTTTTTCTCCCTGCCATGGCCTATGCAAAGCCGGTATGCCACAGTGAGTCCTGCTTATGTAAAGTTCAGTAATTACCATATTCATTTGTGATTTGAAATGTATTCATATTCAGGACTCTCCTTGAAGTCCAAGGCTAAATATGTGCAAGAAAAAGTCAGAGACCAGCTAGTTTTGCCAAGGTTATTTAGATGGACAAGGGGACCATGCTACTCAGCTGATCCTTACGGTGCCTTACAGGAATTGCACTGAAGCTTAAGGACACTACCATTTCTTCAACTCAGGAAGAACTTGAAGCTGAAGATGCTAACAGCAGTAGAAAACCCATAACAGAGGAAGAAACATTAGAAGTAAATGTGGAATTTTCTATTATGCAGGTGACTATAGTAGCTACAATATGCTACTTTCCAGCAGGGCCTTTTTAATTATTGCTTGGTGTATGAAATGTGAAACATGGCCTTACAGCTGTCTTGAATGCCACTAGGCTAGAGGTATCTCCTATTTCTTGTTATTTTCTCTCTCAACAGCAGCCAGGTGCTGGTATGGATTATCTGACTGAGGACAACGAAGCCACTGCAGACGTTATCAGATACATAGGACATGACTCCAACATCCACCTGAAATCTCTGAAGTCAGACATTGCATTAGTTACAGGGGTAGGAGTCTGGCCACACCAATGGTTTTAGCCTGTTGTCAGAGATTTGGAGCTGAGTTTTAGCTGTCTAGTCAGACTCTGTTATCATACCCCCTTTATTTAAAATTGCAAGAACAGAGGAATTGGAGAGAACACCAGCACCTTGCACTGCCCCAGCAGGTCTGATACAAGTGTTAAAGGGGGTATCATAACATTAACATAACATTAACACAGTTACCACGGCTGCAATTTGTCCTCCTGACCCGTGCATTAGTGCCATGGCCCCAGGACTTCCATGGGACCAGTAACGGGTGATATGTGGAGTCTGAACCAGGACTATCTACAGAAACTACGATGGTGAAAATGGTTTGGTGCAGAGCAAGTGGGAGGAGTTGAAGTGGGTTCAGAGATTCAGGGTGATTCCACAACAGCAGGGAAGCAAGAAGTTCAGATTGTTTTGGCCTCCTAGGTCCTTGTTTTCTCCACTTGCCTTTGAGATGGTACTCTTTGGTAAAGTTGCTCCTCAGAAGTCACAGGGTCTGCCTTTTACAGACGTTCCCTGGCCAGTCAGCCATCCAGAGTGGAGCCTAGGAAGTACAGGAATTGTGGATCTTTAGCAAGTGGTCACTGGATGGTCCCACTCCTTACGTGTGCTGCATTGCTGAGTGTGCCTTGCCCTCCATGCTTTAGAGGTGGGCAGCTGGTGCACAGTGACAGTGGAAGATGCTGGAGCATTTCTTTATAGGCTTTGATTTGTTCTGCAGAAACAAATCCCTGGAAATCACAGTTACCTTCTAAAGGTTAGAGTAGGAGCCTTTCAACTGTTTACTTTCACAGAAAAACCCTGGTTGTCTTCAGACAATTAAAAGCTGGTTTATGCCTGTTGGACCCTGTGAGGAGCTGCCTCTTTCTGTTCTCTGAATATTGTTTTGTTGTTTGTTTCGCTCCTGGTCAGGCTACAGCCATTTCCAACCTCTGTAACCCAGTGAATACACCGGCAACCCAAGACTATGAGCCAGTGAGACTTCCCTGTCTGAGTCAGAGAAGCATTTTAATCTATTTTTACTGCCAAGATCAGTTCAGAGCCTGAAGGAGCCTCTGGTTTTCCATGTTTTGCTGATACAGAGCTCTTGTCTGCTGTGACTGTGCACTGAGACACTGGCACCAAACCAAGCACATGCTGCAGATGAAATGCAGCATTATTGGTTTCACGTACGCTTATAGAAAGTTTTGCTCTTCCCAAGCAGAGGGAGATGACTGCCACCAAGTCATCGACTCCCTTTTCTCAGAAAGAGTTTGAAGCCCTGGCAGTGTTGGAACATCTGCAAGTGCAGCTCTTGTGGGTACTGGTCCTGTACTGGAGGCATGAGCGGGGCAGCATTTCATCCCATGGAAGTGCCTGTTCTGCTCTCTGATAAGGTTTTGCTTCATTCAATATCCATTGGCTTAATTTTGCCTTCCTTCCATTGTGACTGTCTCAGGCCACTGACAATGATTTATGTTAGCTGAAGACATGGCCCATGTCAGCTTTCCTTCATCTGTGTGCAGACTTTCCATTTTGTGTACTCACGAGATACATTGCAGAGGTGTACTCATGATGGTTTTCTGCAAGACTTCTTAATACTTCAGGTCCTGTTAGCACTCACAGGTGTTATGTGATCACAGCTGAGCACTTCCAGTGCCTGCTAGTGCCTGGGAGCTTGGGAAGTACAGCCATGAATTGTTATACCTACATGGGGGGAACACAATGAAGGGACACCCAAGTGTCTCTGTGCAGAACCACATTAAGGCTTGTGTTTGGTAACAACTTCTTCCATGCTTAAACAGCCTTGGGCACTCTGAATTACATTCCCTCATACTTCTTGCTTTGTCTGTGAGCTTGCGTTATCCAGGGTAAGCCCATCTCATTAGCCTTGCTAATATAACTGACTGTGCTCAGTATCTATCCTTGCCGAGTGAAGATCAGCAAAGACTCTTTGCTATAAAACTCTTGAGTTTTAAAATTAATTCAATTTGCAGGGTTTACATAGATGTGCCATGACATCTCTTACAGATTTTTTAACAGTGCCCTTCTCTGAAACCATAAATGTGTTTTACAGAGTCAATGAGTCCCACTGAACCCTTCAGTTTTCTAAATCTTTCTTTCAGGTATCCTGCCAGCAGCTGCTTAGATTTCAAGTTTCAGCCTTATCTTTGCTTCTGTTTCAGAGAAATGGAGATCCATGCTCAGAATGCAGAGAAGAGATCTGAAGGTCTTGAAGAGAAGCTGGAAGAAGCTCTGAGGAGAATCAAAGAGCTAGAGAGTGAGCTGGAGGAAGAGGGGAAAGTCACCCCAGAAGCAACTCACAAAGAAGAGCAAGGTCAGGAGAATCAATATTCTGAGCCCCCACCTAGACTCAGAGAAGAAAGCAGTCTTTGAGGACACCTCATTCATCTCCCATTTAGTGCAGGAACTTCTCCTCTTGGGCACATCCCAGGGTTTTGTCTAGACATCTTTGTCAGATGCCAAGCAAGGAGGGTTTTACCATGACTTTGGATCAGGACAGAAAGAACCGCTGAATGTTTTGAAAGAAAGTAATTTTGTTTGATTTGGACATATGACATGGGGTCTCTATCTAGGTGATCACTGTAACTGGCTTCATTTTCCTTGTAAGTGAGTGTTCTCTGTTACAGTCAAGATCAATTATTTTGGGGTAGAAGAGAAATAACGTTCCAGGTCCCTTCACTCTCAGAGGCCACAGACCTTTTGTGTTTATAATACAGGACACTTCTGTCTCCAGGAGTTATTTGAACACTGCTGACTTACTGATCTTGCCCACATGGTGTGGCAGGGAGTTTCTTAGGTCGCATGTTTGTTGTGCATGGAAGGATTTCTGTGTGTCCTTTTTCATCTGATTCCACACAGATATAATATGTGGCGAAGGAGGAATAATGGGAAATAAAACTTCTTCCCTTAGTCCTTCAGTGTATCCAGTCTCTCTGACATCAAAGCAGGAGGAGAAGCTAATTTATTTGTTAAGGATGTGATACCTTGAGCACATTTTAACCCTGTGGTATTTTTAATGGCTTTGGTTTGTTATTTTTTCTTTCAGAAAACTGTTTCCAAGAAAGTGTGTCAGAAGTCAGACCCTGCTCAAGTCCCAAAGCTTCTAGCTCTGTCCAGTCCAAGGGATCCAGAAAAACCAAACATTAAAGGACAGCAACGCCCACATAGTTTCTTAGTGCCTATTCACAGTTGCATTTCACCCCTGATCCACTGCCATTATTCTTTACCTACTACCCCAACATTTCTCTGCCATCTCAGCATTTATGCTGTTCTAGCTGGCTCTACTACTTCCACATCTGTCTTGCATGTCCTCTGTCTCATCCCACAGCTCTAATATCTTTACAGTTTGTCTTCCCTGTGTAATACCTTGAATTTTGCCTACCCACATCTCTCCTGCCTGTGCACCCTCCTCCTCTCCCCTCATGCTTGCCTCCTGTTTGTGTGCATCAGTCTCTTGGTGCTCTGTCTCATTCTGCCTCATCCCTGTTGGATCATGCAGTTAAGTTGTTTGCACCTCTTTCCTCTCCTGTGAAGGATATTTTTTCATGCCAGAGTAGCCTGGTTATGTATCTGATAATGGGTACTTCCTTCATCCTCTGGACTTCAGATGATCCAGTTACCACTTACTGGTCAGGACGAAATAGTACATAATTGGGACAAATTTTGGTGTGTCTTTGAATCTTCTTCTTTTGAAGGTTTTGTCCCTCTTTCAGAAACCATGAAGCAGCCTGGAGCTGTGCGTGATCCTGAAGACCTTTCTCAAATTGCTGCCACAGGAGAACTGCCTGCAGCCAAGGTCGCAAAATCAGATTTCAGATGATGCCAGTTCACTGGGATGGCATTTAAATGCTCCATCTCCCTGTGATTTCTGTGTTTGGCATCTGAGACTCCTGTCTCCCCATCTGCAGCACCCCTACAGCCTCAACAAGCCAAACTGCCCAGTGAGGTGGCCACTTGGGACTCCTGCCTCTGTTGGGTCCCTGACCCGGGGTAGTCTGTATAGTTATAGAGCTCTGCAAGGCTCAGGCTCTGCAGAGCTGACTGGGTTCAACTTGGAAGAGCAGGCAATGAAACTGTCAGGAATCACATCAGCTCAGAAAACCCCTGCCAACTCCCTCAGAGTAAATTCTATTTTGGAAACATCATATATTACTAATCCTGAAGTACATTTTTAAATTATTTTCCTTCTGCAAAGTTTTTGAATGTACTATCTCCTCAAGGCAAAATGACAAGTTTCTGCTAGCTCTTTATATGTAAAAGAGAGAAGATCCTGCTGGAGCAAAAGGTGTGTTCTTGGGAACTGAGAAGGCTCTTAGCTATAATTTGCCTTTTCTGTAACTGCAGAAAAGCTACACATTTGAAAAAGCTGTGCCTGACTTCTGCAGATATGAGTACAATTAGGGTAACGTGTGTGCACTGACTTCATGCTGTGTGTCTTTTGACAGTCATTTCTCAGGCTAAGTGTTGTTCCTTGAGACATTATCTGTAGAGGTGTTGGTCTTTGATGTGCCAAGGAATCTTGGTCTTCATGGATCATTTTACACCGATTCAGAAATGCATCCAGAGAAGTGTTCAGAGAAAGGTCATCTGCAGCTCACTCTGTGTAGTATTACGTCCTTTTGCCCTAGGCTGGGTAACAGGGGCATAGTCCAGCAGCATGAGAAATAACCAGAACCAGCCTTAGAGAAGTAACTACACAGCTCATGTTCGCCAGTGGAAGATTACCAAGCTGTTCCACTTCCCAGAGCTAGTTTTCCATGAGTGGATCACTTCTGAGATCTATTGCAGCCACAGAAGCAGAAGCCACAGCTGTCCCGATGCCCTTTCCTGAGAGGGCTGCAGTGGCAGAATGATTTAGATGTGAGTTTACACCTTGAGATCTGATGCTTATGCGATCACTGAGAAGTTCCCAAGTGGGTTTTTCCCACTTCCCAGCCACTTGTAAGGGTGCTGGTTCGCTGGGTGTCTGCTGTAAAAATGCAGGCAAATACTTGTAGAGCGAGTACTAGGGGAGAACTGAGTGCTGAGAAGGGGGCTCCAGGGAGCTGAAGGGGCTGGTTAAATACAGAATATGTGGTACTTAGTAGAAGTGGGGTCCTCATGCTGCATAGCAGTATCAAGCCAGTACGTGCAGGCCATCCTCGTGACACTGCTGCATTTAACAGAAGCATTACCGATGATTTGTGCCAATGTGTGGGAGCATTACCAGGAGTCAAAGAGGGACTGAATAAAATGAGTGAAAATGGAAGAGTGAGCGACCCCTGCTAGGCACACCCATGATGGCCAGCTACTGTGTGGGCAAGTAAGAGAAGGGCCACAAAATGCCCTCTACCTTGGCCTCTACAGGCCACCAGCAGAACACTGGGCCTGGGGAGGTCTGTGCAGGGGAGGTCTGCTTCAAAGCAGGGGGAGATGCTGCAGATCAACTAAAAGGGCAGGAGCAGGCACCAGGATCAGAGAAACTGGGTGCAGTGGTATTTCCTCTGAGAGTGCTCTGTATCTTTCCCAAGGGGAAGGATTGCAGTGTCTGTAGTTCCTTGGGTATTTCAAATAGCTTTTGGCAGGAAAGATAGATAGGAGTTCTGAGGATTAGAGGAGTTTTGAGGGCTTTATCTGTTCCCTCCCCGTGTGTAGAGGCAGCTGCAGCAGGCAAAAGTATGACTGTTCTCAAGGCTCTCAGCTGGCTCCTCCCCAGCAGTGCTGGATTCCCCCTTGTCTGCTCAGGGGGAATTAGTTAAACGGATCACCTCTAAGATTTTAAGATGGCCACAAGCTCAGAGCTGGTTCTGCCTCACCCCCCAGCGGAAGCGAGCAGCAGCACAGCCTGCCTTTCCTCTGCTGATATGCCTTGCAGGGAAGTGCCAAGCCTTAAAGGCTGCCCTTTCCTCCTCTTCCTTTTCCTCCTGTTTTAGAACTAGGACTAAACACGTCGGTTGTGTGTGTTGGTGTGTGTTGGTGTGTGTTGGTGTGTGTTGGTGTGTGTTGGTGTGTGTTGGTGTGTGTGCGCGTGTGTGCGCGCGTGTGTGTGCGTGTGTTTCTGTGTGTGTGCACGCATGGGTGGTGACTGAAATCCCCCATCTGGGACTACACCATGGGACCCAGCTAGTTCCCTCCTTGCAGAACCACTCACCAACCTGCCTGCATGCTCAGCCCCTTCCCATTCCCCCACCGACTGTCGGGCTCCCACCTCACCTGCCCTGCTCTTCAGTTTTGGGGGCAAAGGGCATTTAAGTAGATAAGGGCAAGTCTGTCCTTCCTGCTGAGGTGATGGGGCAAGAGAGGTCAGAGCCCAGGGGCCAGGCCCTGGGGGTGTCAAGGTGCCTCTTGGGCCTGTGAAGGGGAAGGGACGACGCGACATCCCTCTTCCCTCAACCCCCTGCTCACACATGTCCCAGCCCTGCTCCTTGTGCTCCGTATTTTTCCCTTTCCAAAACAAGCAAGAAGCTTCTTCCATGTACAGTCCACTTTATGTTACAGGCCTGGGCTGCCTTCCCTTCTGCTGCCAGACCAGGACCTGCAGGTAGGCTGCCAAGAGGCCAGCTTCCTTGCTCCTCTCTGAGCAGGACTGAGCAGAGCCAGTGAGGCAACCATTTCTGGGGCAGCTCTTAGAGCATGGGTGAGTCCTTCTTGTCTTTCAGGCTTTCTGGGACCTTTGTGGTGTCTGTGAGGAGGCTGCTCACCGCTGGAGGACTGTGGGTAGCTGGAGAAACCAGGCTCATGGCATCCAAAGGCAAGGGCAAGATGAAAGCAGCAGGTTTCTCTGCCATAAGGGAATGCAGTGCATGGAGGTAACGGAGCTGAGCAGCAGCAGGGGCGCTGGACAGGATCTCAGCTGCCATCCGCAGTGACTCAGAAGCAGCCTTTTCCCCCTCAGCAGCGATCACCTACCAAGCAAAGGAATAAAAAAAGGTTTCTGTGAGGCTAGGACTGAGGAGGCATGGACTGTTTATTACAGAGGGAGGTTTCCACCATGAAATTCCCAGCGGCAGTGTGATTATAACATTCCTGCTCTCTGAAGATCACAGCATGTACTAGACCTCGATGCTCACAAAAGTTCGGGAGCTCAAGTCTAACTTATTTTTACTAGGCCCCTCAGGGCTCACAGCTGGGCATAGTCTTGCTGCAAAAGCATAGGAGAGGGCAGCCCCCAGGCTAGGCTTGGGGAGGGCTGCTGGACACCAGCCTTACCTAGGCTCTTGAGCAGCTCAGTGCAAGGGACAGAGCCAGCCTCAGCTGAGCAAGGTGCAGGGTACCTGATGGTGGTGACAGCCCTGCACTGGGCGCCTAGAGGAGAGTGAAACCCTGAGGAAGAGCTTCCCATGAAGATCACTGTAGGCCCAAGGATAATGCCAGACCTCTTTGTCTGTCCTGCCTGTAGGCCAGGTACCAGATCTGGCACTCCACTGGGCTGGCCCAGACTCTTGCTGCCGCTCCCCCTGCCAGACACAGCTCTTGAACAGGAATTAAAGGAAACTTATCTTCCCAGAGCTGTATCCTCGTGTGGAATGTCCCAGGGACCTCAAACCACGGGTGGGCAAGGAAGGAGTGATGCTTTGGAAGGAGATGAAAAGTATTCAGAGTTGGCATACCCGCACTTTTGCCTGTCTCTGGGCCTCCGCTTCCACGGCCAGGGACTGCCGGACTTCAGCAGGCAGCTGCACGTTGTTGCTATGGCGATAAAGGACAGACATCAGCTGGGCTCTAGGCTCTCCTGGCAGCATTGGTTGGTCAATCTGAGGCTTGGAGTGGGCTCATCAGTCAGTCTCTGCAGAGCAGTTCACTCATGTTCTTTGCTCCCTGGGCATCCCTTAAATCACTCTAGTGAAAGCATGTCTAGTGTTTCACTCTAGCCTTCTGCCTGCATTCCCATCCTTCTTTTTCAGCCTGTTTTTCTAATGACCAGGCTTGTGTGATCACTAGGGAGGGAGCAGAGAGACCTCTTCTTTCTGTGCCTCTGAGGCTTAAGGCTAAACTCACTCTTTGTGAGACAGCAGAGAATCCACTTCAAGACTGCTCTCAAGATAGGCACATGAATTTCCTTCTGTTCATAGACTTACTCATTCCCTGCTTGGCGCTCTCTTCCATGGCCCTCTACATGATGAATGAGTCCCACCTTTCTGCATGGGCTTCTGAGTGATGACCCCATCCCTACCAGTACTAAGACCCTGGAGCCTTCAATCTGGGGTGGGATGCAGAGTGTTGGGTACCTGCTGCACCTCCTGGGCTACCAGAATTGGGTGCAAACTCTGCCTGCAGCAGAAGTAACATGGTGACGAGATTCTCAGCTAAGGATCCTGTCCTGGCTGTCAGTGCAGGAGCAAGCACGATCTTTGCACATGAAAGTTTTGCATGAGGCAGAGGCTGAAAGGGGCAGGAAAAAGAGGATGGGGAGAGGTGAGGCTCTGCCTTCTGCAGAATAGCAGCAAGGAGAGAGCCAGAGGCACAGCCAGGAGGCACATCAGGCAGCAGTGAGCAGGGCAGGACAGGTGCTTGCAAAGTGCCAGGGAAGTTCCCTCTACCAGTATTTCATACCTACATTTCTGTTCTCTCCACTTTGATCCCCCAGCAGCCTGTGACTGCATCCAAAGCCACCTGTGAAGAGGAATATTTTTAGAATAGGGGGAGAACACCAGCCCTGCCCTAGGCCCCTTACAGGGAATAAGACAATAATTCAAGGCAGTTAACTGCAGGACTGTAAGGCAGTTTTATTAGTTTTTGTGTGCTATTGTGTGAAGCCTCTCAGAAAGAAATTTATTTCCCTCACTTTACTTCAAATCTGTCTTTACCTTTAGGGGTTTAGAATGATTTAACTAGTCCATATTGGTTCAAGCATGGAACCACTTCAGTTCCACAGGACACATTCAGTTCCTGAATGGTATCATCATGTACATGTGTTGTGGCCACAAAGACCTGCTGCTGGAGATCCCATGTATACTGGTATACTAGCTTTATGGCAACTCACTCAGGCTGCAGAATACATTTCTCATGAGAATGTCCTCTCCGGGGTACATACTGAAGCAGGGGTATCACAAAGCACTGGTGAAACTGGTCTAAGTGGTTCCTTCATGCCCCTTGCACCATACTGTGTGCTGCTCAGCATGGGCCCACACTGTGTATCCTTCCCCTAAACTGATCTGAGTCAAAAAACAAACATAAGAAGAATCTACCATTTTTCAGTGAAGGAGACACGTGATGTTATTGTACCCTTCCACAAACCAGTGTCTCTGATTTCAAGGGACTGGTCAACTGAGTTTCTCTTTAGAGCCTCAGTTCAAGCCTTGCTATGCTGTCTTCCCATGGTGGAAGCACCTTTATCTCCTGGCTGATGCTCTTCCTCTCCAAGAGAAGTTCAGAGAAGGCTCGATGTGCCAGGAGGCGCTTTGTGGTGGTCTGCACCAGCAGCTGGATGGCACTGGAGATGCTGGTCAGGGTGGTGAGGAGAAGAGAAGCATTTTCCAACCGGTAGTAGCAGACGGCATCTATCTCCAAGGTAACCATGTCTTTGGTCACCACCTAAGCAGAAGACATTAGGGGAGATGGAGCTGGTTCTGACAACTCTAAGGTAGCACAGAAAAAGCACACAATTAAGAGAATGAAGACTGGCTAGATGGTAGTCTTTGTAGTGTCCACCTCTGCTACTGGCCAGCCTTGGGCAAACTATATGGATCTCATTCCCCAAGCAGCATCTCAGTGTCCATCTCTTCAGACCAGCTGCTGAGCTAGGGACAGTGAGCAGGTCACTGTCCTACATTGTGTTTCCCCACCCACCACTGCCCGGTCCATTCCTGTTCTGAGTGCACAGGCTGTATCCTGAGGTGTGTGCTCAGTTATTTTATTTCCAGGAGGATTTGCTGGACACTGTGGGGGGGAGCCTGGCAATGTAGCAGCACAGACAACAGGTTCCAATGGAGAAGAAGGGCTGAATTTTTAGCCTTCCATTTTCTGAGCTGTTAGGGTTACTTTGAGATTTTTTTTGAACTTTTCTATGGGGGGATGAAGGCTGGAAGTGTAACAGCAGGGACATAAGGGGGACTTCTCATACATTCACAGGAATACAGGAGCTGGGGCTTTGCAAAGAAAGCCCAATGTAAATCTGCAGTGAGATCCTGAGAAGTGGCAATGCCAAACAGTATCTTATGGCTAATGAATTGGTGCTGTGTGACCTGGGACCAGAATCACTATCCTAAGCATAAGCTGCTTTCTTATCATCAAGGCAAAATCAGGGCTGTTGTCAAGCACGTGGCCCATCACAGGGACATGTAATGATAAAGAGACCAAAAATTAATATAGAGAGGAGGTGTCAGCCATACCTGATGGAAGGGGATCTCTAGGGTTTTGAGGCGAAGGTCTACCTTGTGATACGTGTCCAGACAGGGAAGGAAAAAGAAAAGGCCTGTGGGAGGAAGAGAAAGACAGCTGGTGATCAACAGAACCACAGAAATTGCCTCTCCTGCTCTGGCTGGGGAACAGGGGAGGGTTTGGCATACAGAACTACAAAGGAAGAGCAATACATAGGCCCAAATTTTGAGGCTACTTCTGTGATGGAAAAAGCCATTAGAATCTACTGGCCCTAAGAGGAAGGGAGCAAAGACACCCCATTTACTGTCTGGCCATGCCTACTTGGAGGGCACCAGCATGTGAGCTTTGGCAGAGCATGAAGAGGTGTGACATGGATGGGAGGGGCTCAGTAAACACCTTACCAGGCCCTCTGGCTCTGCCAGGAAGGAGATGCCCAAGTCGGAAAACAATGGCTCTCTCATACTCCCGCACTACCTGCAAAGGGAAATAAAAAGCTTGGCTGGAGCGGAAGGCGTAGGACTGGGGAAAGAGGCCTCACTGCTACCAGAGTAAGTCCGTTCTGGGAAAGCCCTGCAAAGGGAGTATTTCAGCAGGTGTGAGCTAGTGGAGTCACCCCTCTCTGAGTCCCCTGGCCCAGAACTGTTGACTGACCTTGTGTGTGAGCAGCATATGAGCAGCCCTGTGACAGACCGAGATTTGATGAGAGCAGCCTAGGGTTTCCCAGGATAAGGCCAGCATTCTTCCTTACTGCTTGGCCAAACCTCAACACCCTGAGCTAAAACTTGCCGTGTTGGTTGTTTCCCTCCAAGGGGACCATGTGTGCATGTGTCCACATGTGTAAGAGCTGTCCCATAATACTGACACTCTTGCTGAGAACAAGATGCACATGAAATTTCATGAGAAGTGGGAATCAAAATATGCCTATTTGTAGCCATGCTATAAACCTGAGAAAGGGGAAGGAAGAGAGGAAAATCTGCTATTAACAGATCAATCTCTCAAAATTTGTAATACAAAACCTATTTATCCTGCTGCTTCTGCAATGCAGCCATCTCTGGGCTGGGTAGGCTAAAGATTATATTTGAAAGTGAACTGACTTGCAGTTTGTTTTTAAAAAGAGAAACCTAAGCCCCTGCTTAATGATTCTGCAGCAAGAGTAGTTGCTAGGCAGTGGCTGGACCCCTGTGTTGCTCTACGGCAGCAACATGTGATAAAGCATAAGTCAAGATTAATGATGATTTAAAGAACTGTAAATAGGGCCTTACACCAAAACAGCTTTATGCTCATGTCTGACACACGCTGAACCAGTGGGTTACATCTACATCAGACACCAAATACTAAACCTAGAGAGGCCCCATGACTATTCTCACCTTCATGCAGAACCAGATAGAAATGGGGAAGGTCATTAGGACGAACAGGAAAGACAAGATGGTCAGAAGCCACTCGCAGATGCCCAGACCCGGAGACTTTACACCTAGGGAGAAATCCGACATGACCGTGTTAGGAGAGGACTGCTTCCAAAATACTGATGGCATGACAAGTGCCTGCACAGATCAGCTTCAGTATTGTCCTTTGCCTAAACCCAGTGTACGTGAACAATTTGTCTCTCTCTAGAGCTATGTTAAACAATAGTCTCTGCCTCAGGTGGCCAGGAGCTGCCAGGATGGACTGACAGATTTTATCTCTGCTTTACTGGCAGAAATTGAGCCATGCTTCTCCATAGCGCCTTGACTAGAGAGCAGCCTTTAGTTTGAAGACCTGTGGCTACCAAGCAGCATTGAAAGGCTTGAAATGGGCAACTTGTTGGCTGAGCTGTGATCTCAGAAGCTTATCTGCAAAGATAAGCTAATGGCAAAGGGAAAGACTGTAAATAAGAGACAGCTTTCAACATGCACATCCTGAAGTGCCCTTCTCTATCAGAGTATCTCAGGTCCTTTTGGAATAGGATTTTAGTCACATCCCAGCTCCCCAGTGCAGTGGGACCAAGCAATGAGATCTCTGATGTGCTTCAGAGCAGTCACAGCGAGGTGCTGGAGGCTGTCTGGGGTGCTTAGCCCCAGATGAATGTTACTTCCTACATCTCCCCACAGTGAGCGTGGGTCGTCTCAATCTGGCTGCCCTTTGTTGTGCTCCTGCCTGAGGGAAAATCTGCAGGTATGGCATGAAAACAGATAGATTAATTCTGGATGTGCCCAGACCCAGAAAGTAGACCATGTTGTCCAGCAGTGAAGTTAGCATCCCTGCATCCCTCCCATTCTGGATCCCTTTTAGCCCTTTCATCCCTGCTTTGTTCTGGATCCCTTTTAGCCCTTTGATCCCTGCTTCTTTGCCTTTGGAGCTCTCTGCAGAGCCACCAAGTCCCGAGAGGGTTCAGATCCCAAGAACCTGTGTGATCACTACAACTCCACAGCACCACTCACTAGCTGGGATTCCTGTAATAGAGACAGAAAGAGGCAGTTGTGAAAAACTGGTTCTCAGAGAGACAGGATCAAGTCTGAACCTCTGTGTCATTCTAGGGCAGCAGAGCCGCTGGCATGGAAGTAGACAAGTGATGCTGGCTCCTGTAATACACATGCTGTAATACAGCATCTGTGGTGATGCTGGGTCCAAAGAGGCTCAACCATCTTGCCAAAAGACTCACGATGCTCCCTCCTGTCATTGCAGGCTGGGAATCTGCCTAACAAACACACAGCCTGGAGATGAGCTGTTCTTAAAAGTTATCCAGAAGGGGAGCTACAAGTGTGCACCTCAAGAACAGTGCTTCCCTGCAGTGCAGTTCTCTGGGCTGTGAACTGGCATTAAAGCTAACTCCATCTGCCTAAAGAAGGACAAGCAAGAAAAGGGAGAGAATAGAACATGAACAGAACTGGGGAGCAGTGAGCTGAAGTGTGAAGGATGCTGTGGATGTAACTGCTTGTTGCAAAGTTCATGCTTTGCTAGACTGTGCTGATCAGCCTGGACTGACTGCAGAAGCTGGCTGGGAGGCTGGCTGGAGTCTCCCATTTCCCATCCTGAGGATAACTATATGTCTGTGCCAGGTGGGTGTGATGACACCATGCAGAGAGCAGAGTCATACTGTGACCCCACACAGCCTCAAAAAGCCCATAGCTTTCCGGTCCCTTCCTTCTGTAAGCCATACCTTCCTCCTGCCGCTCGCTGTCCAGCAACGCCATTGCCTCCATTTCTTCATCAGATATCACCTCATCCACGTCCACCACCGTGGACGTGTGCACCCTACCGTCAGTCCCTGCGGTGCTCTTGATGTCCTTTGCTTTCTCCTGCTTTACGTCTCCCCTTCCTTTGCTAGCTTCTCTGCTGCTCTCCCTCTTTTCTCGTTTGCTCTGTGTAGCTGGGGATTCTCTGCGTCTCCTATGAGTCTCTCTGGAAGAGCTCCGAGACCTCTTATCCATCTTCATCTGTGCCAAGGAGCACGCAGCTGCCTGTGGGAGCAGGATGAGTTCGTGTTTGAATTTATTACTGCAGGCAGGAAAACCAGGCAAGGGAGGAGAGAAGGGGAGGTGTCAGATCAAGGAGGCTTGTTTCAAGTTTATCGCAGGCTTGTCAGATGTAATGGACAGTGAAGTGAGCAAGCTGTTTCCCAGCTGCTCTGCCCTCATCCTACACTGCTGTGGAGATGGGAAGGAATGTTAGACCTAGACAGGGAGACTTTCTGTTTGTATCTTCCTGCCCTTGGAAATAAACTACAATCAAAAGCACTCAGATGATTTTTAGTAGATGGTTTCTGCAAAGCTGTTGAAAAGCAATATAAAAGTCACTTCAGACATGGGGCTCTGAAGACCTCACATGGTGAAAGGGGCCTGGAACAACAAGCACCAGGGTGAAAAACCTTTGCTGGTGAGAAGTGGCTTAACTTGGGAATGTTTGGAGGGGGTGTTGCACCTCACATTGATCTGCTCTCTAGAAACTCTTTGGCTGACACAGTGGTGGGATGTCGGCAGCAAACTCCCTCTCTCTATGGTCACCTCACATTTTATCAGGGAGGGAAATTAGCTGGTCCCAGTTCAGCTACGAACTTTCCTGAATGGGTGGAAAGCATGGAGGCCATTGCAGGGTTGGAGATGTTGGAGAATGTCTTCTAAATTGCAAAAGAGCTTGTGCCTAAATATGTCCATAGTTTTCCGCAGCAGGAGTGTGGCAAAGCAAACAGGAGCTTTTTCTTTCCATGCTGCACAGTCTGTGGTGGCATCTGCAGAAACCTCTGCAAGAAACACTTTTAAAGTGTTTTAAAGTCACTGACTGTATTAAAGAAACCAGCACCTGGCTAGAAATTGCATTACAGCAAGATGAGGCTAGAACATAAGACAGTGACTCCCCTGTCAACAGGGCAGTGCTGAGCTGAGGGATGCCCAGTCTCTGGTGTGGAGGAGTGGCTGGTGGGAGCTGGGAAGTCAGCCGGGCAGGTGCTGCTCTTGTTTTTTCATGGATTCCTGTTTTATTGGAGACTTGGGGCCCAACCAGAGTCAGGATATTTGCAGGCAGGGAGGGCAGGAGCACAGGCTCCCTGCTTTCTCTGCTCTGTTGTGCTGGGTGCCTCGTCAGCAGGTCACCGGGGAAGCGATAGATGGAGAGAGCAAATGACAGAGGAGAAAAGTTGGGCGGAAATGAGGCGTAATTAACAAATTCATACAGTGTCTATATTTGCTTTGGAAGTGCTCCAGAGACCTTTTTCACTTTGTGTTAATCACTTGGCCAGCGTGAGGCAGGAGGAGATAGTCTCCAGCTGCTGAAAGGGCAGGTGATGTTTTAAGCAGCAGCAGTAAATGGCAGCTCAGGTCTGGTTTTGGCCAGGCAGCACAGACTCTAGTTGATTTCTTTTCAGAAGCACCATGGCATAATTAACACCTACAAACTTGCAGCTTTCTGGTTTTGTCTGATGTTTAATTCAACCAATGGGTCCCGACTTCTCTGTCCCCCTAGGATGTTTTTGGCTGTTACCTTGGGATGGGGAGATGCTTTGAGAGTATGTGCTGATGATTTTGCAAACTTTGCCATCCCAAAATACACAACCTCAGCCCCCCACTTGTCATACGGAAACTTTTCTGTCTATGGAAATGCGAGACGGCGCGATGGCGCGGTGAGTGGGGCGCCGCGGCGGCCCCCGGGGGGCTTCTCGAGGGTCCCCCAGGCCCAGGTTTGGGGGCAAAGGAGCCTCTGTAGGCGGCAGTGACCCTGTGGGGCACAGCGGGGAATCCCCAGGGCTGGGTTCAGGGGCGCAGGGGTCTGCGGAGTGACAGTGCCTGGGGCGGGGGTTTAGGGGTGCGCAGCACTCAGGGGATGCAGTGGTCGTGGGGGCCGTGATCCCATGGGGACAGGCACCAAACGCAGTTGGAGCCATGACCTCCGCTGGGACAGCAGGTGCCAAAGGTTCCAGAGGTGCAGGCAAGGCAACAGAGGGGTCAGTAGGTAATGGCCGTTGGTGAACCTGGCTTGCTGCTTGCTACCCCCACCAGCTTTCAGCTGTTAAATGGTAAAAAGTCTTTTGTCAGTATTTGTACAGCTGTGGTATGAATTGTTTTTCTGCTTGCTTCTGTTTCCCCTTTAGTGCAGACTTGTCGAAGCAGACACAGTTTATGGAGGTGCTGAAGAAGGAGGTGAGATCGCTGCTAATAGCTGCCAAAGATGGCTTAACCCCAGCACAACTGGAGCAGGAGTACATGGCCATGATCGGCAAACCTCTCCCTCTGTGTGACCTGGGCTTCCAGTCCACCTTGGAACTGGTGGCAGATATGCCTGAAGTTGTCAGAATCTGTCCTCATAAGGATGATACTTTTATCCTCAAAGGTAAGGTTTTGTTTCCTTATGGGTGGAGAAGTTGTTTGGAACCACATACTGGTATGAAGTGATGCTCCAAAATGGGGATGTGCAGGATGAATTCCCAGGGCTTCAGGTCACATACTTTCTTTTTCTCATAAAGCTTTGTTTAATTTCTTGTCTTTGGTGTTTCTTCCTGTATTTTGATCTGCCTTTTAATGCTTTTCCACTCTTTGCTCCTGAAGAATCACACAGGCTTCTAGTTATTTTTGTACATTTTGCATTTTGCACTTAGCTTAGAAACTGCAGTAACATTTCTTATATGTACGCTAGAACTGGTAAGCATCACTTTTCCTGTAAATGCAGATGATAGCAGGAGCCAGAACCAGGGATGGGGCCTCTGGGGAGAAGCTGTGAATGTTGCCCTACCTGACCCCATGGGAAGTTTAGTATGTATCAAACAACTTTTTTAGTTTTCTTTTTTTTGGGAGGAACAGGCGTGGAAGCAAATGGTGGGTGCAAAGATTGGGAAGGGTGAAATGATATTTTTATTTAGAATGCCACAGTAAGACAAGAAAAAGTAATTTAAAAGCATGGAAAAGACCTGGATTGCTCTCCAGGGAGACCTTGCCTGGACAGGTGGGTGCTCTACAGTGGGGGTTTACAGTGATTCTGGCTGAGGGGAGCAATGAGCCATTTCCTGTTTTCCCAACAAAATGAAACAGCTGGGTTTTCTATTGTGATCCTGTATCCAAGAATTTTACCTACTTTCCTACCTCGGTCTGGATTTATCAGGATGAGAGTGCAGATTGGTCATGGGCTGTTAAAAATGGTTCAGTCCAGTTTGCAAAGGGAGAGGAAAAGTGGTTGGCCTGCTAGAAATCAGCCACAATTCAGCGTGATTGCTTTTGAAGGAGGCACCTGCTTCTGAAAAGGGTAAGGGGAAGAGGAAAGAAAGGAAAGAAGAGCAGCTTTGCCTGTGTAGAGCTTTTAATAGTTTGATGTTTTGGTAGTCTAATAGTTGACTTCCTTCTGTTGTAGCCATTGCAGATGAGACCACTAAAGTGATTGCCAAACTGGTTGCCAGACAGAGGAGGTGTGCTAGGACACGGAAGAGTGCTGCTGCAAAGGCAGATGGGGCACGGAAGAGTGCTGCTGCAAAGGCAGATGCTGCTTCTCCCTCTAAGAATCCACAGAGCTTGCCTCAGAGGTACAGGGCTCCCGTTCTGCCAGCCATGGTGAAGGCTGAGCTGCAGGATCTACTGAGTTCCTCACCACTTCTGCTCCTGGACTTTGATAAGGCCTTCTTCAGACGCTTTGGCCGGGCGTTCCAGTATACGCAATATGGGTTTTCTTCCATGTTTGAAGTCCTTGGAAGCGTGTCTGACATTATTATGGTTGAGCAGACAAGAGCAGGTTCCTTGCTGATCCTGAAGAAATACATGGCAAGTGAGATAGAGAAGGAAGAGTATCCCAAAGGTGAGGTGGTGTGTTATCTAGCTGAAAGCATTTAGCTCTCGCAGCCACTGTGGCCAAGCAGCTGTGTTTCACGTGGATATCACTGCACTTCAAGTTGCTGGAATAGTCCCGGTTCCCCTGGGTTTTAGCACAGAAGGTCTGTGGGGTACTGGAGAAGCAGCTGTCGCAAGGCAGTTGTCTTGGTAGCAGAGGGCTTAACCAGAAGTTTTCTGCAGGTTGCTATCGTTTTTTGATGTGAGGTGAAAGAAGGGTTGTTTAGCACATTCAGAGTACGGACTTTAAGAATGTGTGTGCAGGACTGGAATTTTTAGTCATTCTAGGCAATAGAGAAATCCAGAAGGATTTCCTGAATGTCTGCTCTGCAGGCTGGTAAAGCCTTTCTGATGTGTTTTTTGAGACTGAAGGTTTAGCACTAGTCTGAAAGTAACACTACAGTGTTCCACGAAAGACAGCAGAAGAGACTGCATATGTGTCCTCAGTGTTCCCGTAACAGCTATGAGGGAAGGCAGAAAATCACATACAGTTTCTGCCATATTCCTGACTTACCTGGGGAAAATTAATTTTATCATCATTCTAGCAATTGATTTAACCTTTAGCATGCTTGCAATAGCAAGTGTTTTTTTCTTTTGTTTTAATTTATTAGTACAGTGAAGGATGCCTTTTGAGTGAATCCTCATGACTGTGGTGGCTGTGAATGCTACAAGGGATGAGGAAAACATCACCAGTGCTTTCAGACTGTCATTTTCAGATGTCTTCTCTTTCTGTTTAATATGTAACACTGCATCAGTCCAACAAAGAATAACAGCCAAATTACCATCTTAGCAGCACCACCTGCAGTTGAGATGCCTCCTTTGGAACCCAGCTGTGAGACAGAGAGCTTCCACCTGGCAGCGGAAGAGAAGTCAGAGCCAGTGGAAACACAAACAGTAAATTTGGGTGATGGCCTCAAACAAGTAAGTGGCTGGACAAGCCATCTGTAGCTTTTTCATATCTTAATCCAGGGGGTGATACTCTTTTTACTGCTTTTGTTTCTGTTGAGTTTGCCTTGTGGAAGCACTGCTGCTTCCAGAAATTTTTGTACCTGTTTTAGATGAGTCTGGAGGTGACCAGACTCATCGTGACCTGGTACATAGCTTTATGTGCCATCAACGCTAGGTCTTTTTCTTGTCTCTTTCTGATCTTGAGATCTGTGTTGCAAATCATCTGAGGTCAATTAAGCATGGTCTTGCTCCCCAATAACAGTGGTGATTTTGGTGTACTTACTTGTAATTGGACTTCAGTAACTTCGTTCTGAGACTAGCTATGTGGAATTGCCCCTGCCGCAGTAGGCAGGGCTTAAGCATCAAGCAGTTATGTGACAGAGCTGGGGAATGGTCCTCAGAGACCTTGATCCCTGCGATCTCAACTCTGCTATTTGGTTGGACTTCGAAAATGTTGATTATTTTGTTGTTGTTTAGCGGTGTATTTTTAGAAAGGGATGGAGAAGAACAGTACAGAGGCTCTGAACTGCCAAAGCTGATTGGAAGAATTTGGTTGTGTCCCCTCTGTTTTTTAATTTTGAGCATCTTTAGGCCTTCTTTTTCTAAGGAAAAGCCTTCTCCTGAGTTCTTTCCTCTGCTAAGCTTGTCTTGTAGCTGTGCAGTTGGAGCGCATAGGTAGGGAAGGGGTCCCAGGAGTTCTTCCTGACTTTGGTGTTTTGTTACTGATGAACTTGGAAACCTCGGACTACAAGTTGGACTTTGTGAGGCACTTCTTAAATACACTTCAGAGATTTTTGACAGGCTGTTCTGATTCTTTAAGGAAATTGTAGTTTGGTGTGATGAACTTCACGGGGAATTCACCTAGGTCAAACAAAGTCTGCTTGTGGGAAGGGTAAAAAAGGAGGGATGTGGTCTGGGTAGCCCCTGATTTTTGTTCTTCTGTGTTGCAGAGGGAACCTATTTAAAGATTGCTCTTAGAAGATGTTTGTACAACTAGCATTTGTCTTGAAACACTGAGTTTGTTGTTTTGTTTCAAAAATACCCTAAAGAGGAGGAAGCAGATTGGAATGTGTTCGTTTGGGTATGCAATGAACAACCTGATCCCCACCCTGCTGCAAGGTGTCCAAGTATCCAGTCAGGAGAGGCTGGTAGTGGAAGTGTTGTAAGGGACAGATGAGGGACAAGGGCTGAGTCAGTCTGCTCAGCCCTGAGGAGGGAAAAGTATATAGAGCTGCTGCTCTCAGCTTTTTCTCGCTGCCCAGAGCAGGAGAAAAGGTGTCATGCACACCACTCTTGGCAGCTGCCAGTCGGGTTTAGGACAAGGAGTTAGCCAGGCTTGCAAGCCATACCTCTTGTAAGCCTAGTTTACAGTTTGTCTGTTGGTTTATCTTCTTATAATTTTGTTGCACTTCTGTGAACATGTTTTTAAGTACACACCTTCTAGGTCTTTCAAAGAAATGTCTGTTGGCGCTACCCATGTGTGAGCTAGATTATAAAGGTCCTGTGTGCCCTTAACAGTCTGATGTAAAGAGAATTCTCAGAGCAAAACTGTCCCTTAGAAATGCCACTATTCATGGGAACTTCTTGGAGGAAATCCATGAAATGTAAGGATTTTTTTAGAGGTGATGCTGTGGCTCAGGCAGGAATTCCCTCAGTTGCCCTTTAACTCAGAAATGTTAATTCACTCTTTAATGTTTTAGTCAAAATTTTTAACTCCTAAAAATTCAAGGACATTAGCCCTTGCTCAGTCTGCAGAAGGAGAGACTCCTACCTGCTTCTTTAAAAAGCAGATAAAAGAGCCAGTATTGCAAAAAAACATTGGAGTTGAATTTAGCCATATAAGCAACAGGGTATGTGCTGTAAGACAAATTTCCTGTACGTTGCCTGATGTACAATGCAGTGGTAACTTGTAGCATATTCACAGTGTGTAAAATGGAAAAAAAAAAAATTGACTTCTGGTCACTGGAGGAGTGCTGTTTGTTGTTGGCACGAAAGAAAGCTCCCGAGGCAGTGAAAGTAGCTGATGTCTGATTAAGGTTCCCATCCACACTAGTTCAAGTGAAATAATGTTTGCAGCAGTTAAAGAACACAAAATTGTAAGCTGTGCTAACAGCTCACTCATGAACAAATTTGTCTTGAGTGAGAAAAGAACCAAATTTGTAGGTTTTGTTTGTTTTTATCCTTGGGAAATAGCTCTAGTGTGAATGTGAGATGCATTTGTGCCTTATGTCAGTTTTGAATCACTTTCAGAGAGTTTTGCTGGTTCAGTCACATATTCTTTCATGGTCATCAAACATAGGAATAGCATCTTTTGGGTAAAATCCAACAAACATGGGTTGTGTTTGGTTTGGGGTTTTTTGGTGAGAGTTTTTGTTTGCTTTTTGAGCAGTAGCCATTCAATACTTTTGTCTAAATATGTGATGTGACTTCAGTTCCTCTCCTTTATTCCTTGCAGGAGTATGGGCAAGGTATTTTTGTTGCACCTCTCTTTACACTGGAGGGAAGAAAGAAGGAAAGGAGAAAGGGAATGTGAAAATGAATGCTTCTGTCACAGAGAAAATTTTAATCCAAGTTTGCACAACTTGTTGGGATTCTCTGATATTCAGTAATTTGCAGCTTCCCAGGAAACCAAAACTATTTTTTTTACCTTAATGGAAAGGCCAGTTGTGTGCGTTCAGTGCATGATGACACATCTGAGTGCCATCTTCCTCTTATCCCTTCGTAGCCTCAAGATTTGGAGCAGTCACTGTTATACAAGTTGATAATGACTCCAGAAATCCCCCCAGATGCTGTTCAGGACAGAAGCCTTTGCAGTTTACCACCACTGGAGAAAAGGTGCATGGTGGGCGTCTCTGTGGAATTCATCATCTCTCCTAATCAGTTCTACATCCACATCTGCAGCAGAGAAACATCTGATAAACTGCAGAATATGATGATTGAGATGAGGTGAGAACATGCTGTGCAGATTTAGTACTACTGCTCTTTGTGTGTGTGTGTGTGTGTGTGTGTGTGTGTGTGTGTGTTTGCACTAAGGGAGCAGGACTCCCAGCTGTTAGTTATGGTTGCTGCTGGCTTTATCACTTGATGCAGAGATGCTGGTGCCGTACTGAAACACGTACTCATAATGCTTAGCCATTCCTTTTAACTAGCAAGCAATAAGTATGGTTTAATAGCAGTTCATGGTGGTTTAGCTGTGTCTGAGACAGTCCTCAACTCTTTAAAAGCCTGGTAAAGTTATGAAAAGGAACTTTAGGGTTCCTTTGCACCTCTCTGTTGGCTGTGCTACTGTTGTTAATGTGCTCAGTTAAGGCTTTAACTTCCATCTCAAACGTGTACCAAAAGCAACAGGTCATAGGCCTTTGTCATATCTATATTTGAAAGCAAAGCCTCATCAGTGGCTTTGTGTCCATTGCGTTATACATTTGGGATTCTGTTCTACCATGACGGTGCTACAATTGCTGTTAAGTGCGTGCCAAAGTAAATGCTTGATATCCCTGGGGTATGTATAAGTGTGATTACAGACTCTGCAGACAGATACTGTGAGCCAGTACTCCAGAACCCAGATCATAAAAAGTACTGACATGTCAAGGTATTGTTAAAAATTAATGACTACGATGAATGTATTTAGCCTCTGATTAATCCCCATGCACTTTTTTTGTTGGACCCCAAGAATATCATTCAAATGTTAAAAGTTTGCATTTGCATGTTTTATTGTCATTTCAGTTTAAGTGTATCAGAACAGAGGTGTAAAGCATCTATTTAAAAACAACTCCTGAAAATTCTTGTCATGGGGACTTTGAGAAATCAGGATTCTTCTGAAGCCCTGTATATGTCTGTTTGTTCATCTCCTCCATCCTGCCAAACACAGTTTTTTGTTATGATCTTTTGCAGGCACTGTTACTCAAATAAACTTGTTTCGGATCGTTATATCATGCCTGAGTCTTCAGTACAGCCTGGACAGCTTTGCTGTGTAATGATCTCAAAATGGTGGTACCGTGTTATCATCCACCGTGTGATCAATGACCAAGAAGTAGAGGTGTTCTACCCAGATTATGGAAACCTCAAAATTGTCCGGAAGTCTTGGCTGAGATTCCTCAAGTAAGTAAATTACACACAGGTGACAGATTCACAGAATACTTGAAGTTGGATGAGACCTTTGGAGATCATCCTGTCCAACCTCCTTGATCAGACAGGGCCATCTAGAGCAGGCTGCCCAGGACCATGTCCAGAGGGCTTTTAAATGTCTTCAGGATGTAGAATCCATGACCAGTCAGGGCAACCTGTTCCAGTGCTTGGTCACCCTCATGGTAAAAATGCTGCTTTCCAGCCAGTTGGCCCCCAGCATGTACCTGTGGTGTGCCTTCCCAAGTGCAGGACTTGGTTGAACTTCATGAGGTTCCTGTCTGCCCATTCCTCTGTCCTGTCGAGGTCTCTCTGAATGGCAACATGACCCTTTGATGTATCAGCTGCCCCTCGCAGTTTCATATTGTCAGCAGACTTGCCGAAGGGGCCCTTCAGCCAGTTCTCAGTCTGCCTCAGTGTCTGCTCATCCATTCCATACTTCATTAGCTTCTCTACAAGGATCTTGTAGGACACAGTGTCTAAAACCTGGCAGAAGTCAAGGTAAACAATCCCCCCTGCTATCCCCTAACCTACCAGGCCAGTTGTTTCATTGTAGAAGATTGTCGGATTGATCAAGCATGACTTGGTGAATCCATGCCAGCTACTTCCAGTCACCTTTTTGTCCTTCATTTGTCTGGAAATGGTTGCCTGGATTACTTGTTCCATCACCTTCTCAGGGATCAAGATGAAGCTGACTGGCCCATCTTTCTTTGGAAAGACATCCCAGTGTGCAGATGCCCTAGAAAAGATCTGGGAGTTTATTACATTAATGGTGCCTTGCAGGTGTTTCCTTGCTTACATGCTAATGCTCGAGGTGATGTTTAAGACCTGTTTGCTGATTGCTCTGGGCCCTTTGCCTATCAACCCTGTCCTTCACTCCTTTGGGCTAAACTAAATCTTTCCCTGTTTCTGCCTTCATTCTTCAGACTTTCCTCTTGCCACTTTCTGTCACTTTGGGGCAAGCTCCCTAGTCCTCCTTCCTGGGTACCATGAGTGGATGTAAACATCCTCCTGCACAGACATCACTCCAAGTGGGATGCATTTGCAGTGTCAGAGGTACTTGTTCGCTGCAATTCAGTACCTTTTCCATTTTGCTTCTTCCCTCTTGTTGGCCTCTTTGTGCCTGGCTATTGGCATTCTTTAGTTCACAAGCCATTGCTCTCTGTCCATACCTTTGTAATCATAAGAGGTTGTGATGAGAAGATGCTTGAGTAAGGGAAGGTATAAGGGACCAGTTGTTACTGCTATTTCACTGGATATGGAGTGCTTTCCAAGCTGCTGTTGGGTTTTATTCATAAGTGCAAAATCTAGTACATGCCTCTAGTCCTAAATTGATTTTAAAACCAAGAAGATGAGGAAATTCTGCTCTTCTGTCTGGTTTTGCTGTAATGGTGATGGCTTTGTCTTGTGTTGTAGGTGGTGCTACTTGAAGCTCCCTGCTCAGGCCATCCCATGTTCCTTGGCCTGGGTAAAACCTGTGGAGGTATGTGTTCACATGCACTTTTGTTTATTGACATATGTATGAGAGCTATCAAGTAGATGTTGGCTTTTTCTCCTGATAAGGGCAAACATTTGGATTAATTCAGGTCCCACTGATCTTTACAGGTGAATTGCTGCTCTTTCCTTGTTGAGTAGAGTATGACTGTGTAAGTCTGTCTGTCTCTGCAAGTGATGACCCTTCTGCTGTCTATCTTTCTTTTGATCAGGGTATTCTTGCTTATATTGTTGCAGAAACAGGTAGCTACTGCTAAGCAAATGAGTAAGCTTGGTTTTTCCCCTGCCAGTAGTTCTTCAGGATCCTTCTGAAGCCTTAGTAGCTCCATCCCTGTTTTAAAAATGTCTTCCATGACAGAGCTTTAAGTGAGTTGGTTTGATGCAGTCAGCGTAGCCAAAGAATTATAGAAGACATATAGTTCCTCTGTGCTGAGAAACCTCTTGATCAAGAAGCCTGAGAAATATAATCTCTGAAGGAAAGCCTGTTAGCAGAGTTGTTTCTTATGTATTTTAAAGACATTTATTTTTAAAAAAATATTTCCTCTGTTTTTTGAGGGTTAAAGAATCACAGTTTTCATTGCGGTGAGGCTTAGCAGCTTCTTAAAAACTTTTGATAATTTCAGCATTTATAATCACATGATTCCAGGAATAAAAACAAAACAAAACAAAAAAACATAAACCCCAAACAACTGTATTTTAGGCAATTGTTATAAAATCACTGGTGAATGCCATCAAACCATGTTTAGAAATAGATATTTAGGATGAAAGGGCATTCCCAGTGTAACTAGCATTGCAAGCGTTGGGTAGTTTTAGGTCAGTGCTGGGAAGCTTGTCCACCTGACTTTGCTGTATTTGTCCCTAGCCTGACCTAGCTTATCGCCTTTTTGACAAGTGCCCCCAAGGGAAAGTCTCAGGTGGTGGATGTGGGTCTGTTTATTGTGCCTTTACATTCTTGTTTCTTCTTCAGGGTACATGGTCCAGTGCAGCAACTCTCCTCTTCAGGAAGCTGTGTGGCTCCAAGATACTTGTAGGCATTGTGGATGAATATGTGAATGGCATTTTGCATCTCTTCCTGTGCGACACATCCACTGAGGAGGATGTCTACTTCCACTATGTCTTGAGGGATGGGGGATGCGCTGACATCTGTGCAGAGAACACTCCTTCGCAGGTCAGGAGGGAGGCATGTGCTGCTGAAAGGAAGGACAGGGAAAGGATCGGTTGGGTGCCTGTAATGGGAAGATCTCTAGCTTGAAGAAAGTAGTTTTGTGAAGAGCAAAACTGGTACTCCCTGCTATCCTCTAACCTTACCAAAAGTTTGCTTTTTGATTAAGGTGGAGTCTGATGGTGCAGTGAAGACATTTTGGTTTTTTAGAACTTAATATTTTCATCCTGTCTTCTGACAGTGGATTGGAAGGGGTTTGTCTTACCCTTTTTTTTTTTTTTTTTTTTTTGAAGTTGTTGAGCTTGTTAGAATTGCAGATTCATCTGAAGCTGTTGTACATCTTGTATAAATAATTTGGAAAAGTAAAATAGCTACAGATGTTCTCAGCCTAAGGGCAAATTGAGATGGAATTGGAAGGTTGTTAAGAGATGCGTTAGTTACTTGACTATGTGTTGTTAATTCCAGCAGGTTTTCCTAGTCAGAATTTAGGAGCCCCTGAATCATCCATACGATGAGAGCAAGCTGATCAAATTTCTAGTATCTCACTTAAAATAATGTTACATAGTGGCAGAGGCATTTGAGTGAGGAACAGGATAGTTAAATAGTTTTGGCTTTCTCTGCTCTAGACGTTGAAGATTGGTGATGCCATTAACAAACTGAATTGTCTGTGGTTTAAAAAGCCTTATACTTTGCCAGTGAAATGTAGAGTGTTGGACAGCATAACCATGGTGGATTGCACATGATGCCTTGGACAGACGTTCAGGTTGTAAGGCAGTGCAGAGAGCATTTATGATTTAGGCCCATCTGTGTCATTATCTAAATGTCTCAGCTCAGTTTCAGTAAGAACTCATAATGAAATGAAAACACTTTAAAAGGTACTGCCTCAATTTTATATGTCAGCAGAAATTCAGGCTTTCCAGCCCAGCATGCTTGTATCTGTTGTTTTATTCAGTAGATGTAAAATGTTTGTTTTGGCAGGATGAGGTCCTATGATTGTATTTTTTGCACGTGTGTGTGTCCAGTTTTGGGGAGAGGAGGGCATTGCTCAGTAGTTTTGTTTCTGGAGGGAGGGGAGTTGATTTTTTTTGTAGCAAGGCAATTTCTGCAAGGATTTGGAACTAACTTGTGGGTAGTGTGCTTCTTCATAAAACCAATTAGAAATTTGTTGAATCCTTTTTATTCTTTGTAGTAGTTATACAGCATGGGTTTTTTTACTATATTGGGGGTTTTTTTGTTGTTCCTAGGGATTTGAGGAACTGAATCCTTCAGCCTTGTATGTTCAGCCCAGTGGAAAGCAGGGGATTGTTGAACTGGTGGAGCCAGGCCTTCGCTTACAGCGGGAATCTCAAGGTGCAGATAGTGAAACAGCAACCTCAAAGCAGGATGGGGATGAACTGTGTGACCAGGTGGGATTTTTGGCTGGGGTGTAGCCATCATTGAATGAAATTGGCCTCAGTGATCAGTAGACTTGTGTTGGTTTAGTATCATGCAGGTTTTTGTGGAGTTGTTTTTAGCTATTATAAAAAGCAAGCAGAACCATAATATAAAAGCAATTACATGTGGACCATAAATACATCTCTAGCTGCTTGTCCTCTGATCCTTTTGCAGACTTCAGGGAGTCTGCATGTGCAGTGATTTCTCTAACCTCCCATATGCACCGTAATTCTTCAGTTAGAGAGACAATGGACTCTGAAAACTCAGACCAGTAACAGATTCTTGAGATCATTTTGATTTAGCACTTTCATATGTTTTTCTCTTGCATCTCTGGGATTTGGCAAAGATGTGTAATAACTTGGGGTACCAGTTAAATGTGGGAGAAGACCAGAACTAGTGGTATATTTGCTTTAAGAGTCTTGCTCATTCTAAACTTATCTGAAAGGAAGCGATTTTCAATCTTGGTTTGTTTCAGGGGGTAAGTTGTATACAACTCCACTTTATTAAAAAGATAACTCTAAAGGCGAATGATAGCCAGATCTGAATGCTGCTTTACACCTTTGGTTTCAGAGAATGTTCAACAGAGGAGCCCTTTGCTATTTAACAGATGGAGAAATGGATGAACAGAGGGGTTAAGCAGGGAGTAAAACCCAGGTCTAGAGTGCAGTCTAATGTAGTACCATTAGAAACACCAGGAACACTTGTCTTGCAGGTGACTGTCCCTGCTCTTCTCTGTTATCTAAATGATAGTATTTTCATGACATATTTTACTATAGGGGCCAAAGCATGTTTTAAGTAAATGTCAGCTGCTGAACACTTCAACAGCGGGCCTGCTCTGCAGCTGTTTCTCTGACATCTCTGAAGTAAGAGTAACAGCTAGTGTAATGTTTGTAACTTGTAAAGCAATCATTTTACCTAGGTTTTGTTTTACCCAGCTGTGTTTCTGTGCTAGAGAAACTCTATCTATGTATATCTTGGCTCTTAATGGCTTTGCACATCTATATATCATCTGAACTGAAGGACACAAACCATCATCTTTATGTATTTGGAAGAAATCAATGACTGCAAATCTCTTGTATTGTGATTATTTTTTTTTTAATGGAAAAATCAGGAGAGTACCCTAACTGGTTAACGGAAGCAAGATCCATTTATGTAAATGTCAGACATAGCTGGTGATTTGGAGACTAGAGGAATGTAAATGCATCCAGATTTTGTCATGTCTCATTTCAAGGGTCTTATAAAAATCCTTTTTCAGAAACTGCAGTCATCTAGATCTCTCTTGTGTAAGACTAAACATTTTCATCTCTGCTGTTCTGGTTAGCTGTCCAAAGTGTTTCCTTCTCTTCCTTGGTGCATCACTAGCACAATCATCAAGGACAGTTATAAAATGGTTCAAAATGTTTAGAACTGGAATGAAATGTGTCTAACAGGACATTTCTTACTGCTTAGCTGGCATTCTCTGGTAACTTCTCTTCAGCAGTGGGGAACTCCCTTTGCATTGTCCAATCGTAGACTTGTCAGGATTAACAATTTTCCCCCCCCATCCTTAAGTGCAGAATGGCTGGACACTGTGGTATCAGCTCTGCTATGTTAGGACATTTCTCCATAGTAACATTTCTCAGAAGGCAGCAAGCAATAACCAGATGTTAAACACTAAATGTTTAACCCAAACATTGCTCAGATAAAACTGTACTTTCCAAGTGGTAAGTTTTACTGTGGAGAATTTAAAATGACAGTTTCTTGTTCACATTATTTCCTGTCCTTCCACATTCTTTCTGTCCTTTGCAAGAAGCCTAGACTTCTGCAGATAGAAATGTTAAAACTTCTAAGCAGAACAGAAAAGCTCCTTTGTGTTTCTCTCAGTTAATCTCTGAGTTAAATCATCTGATTGCTCTGTAATTTACCTCAGTGCACCCTGCTTTCGTCTGCCCACACTAGCTGTACCTTTTCTTGCTTTGTCCATCTCCTTAACGATGGCAGCTGTCTGCTAAGAAGGAAACGTGGGATGATACACAGCCACTTTTGGATGAAGTGAGTGTCCCAAGAGCAACAGATCAAGACCCTGAACTTGTGCAGGAGGATACAAGTGAAACTCCTACAGAAGTTATGGCAGTGGTTAAGGTAGGGGCGTTTTTCTCAGATATCGCTGTTGAGAGATTGTTCTCGTATTGAGATTATTTGTATAACCCTTTGATCGCTTTGGCCTAGATTATTTTTTTAAAAGTGACTGGCTGTTAGCATGGGCTCAGAGCTGTATGTCTTCCTCATTGCTATTGTTTCCAGTGTTGTTGATGATCCACTAGTGCTCCCCTGGCACATCAAGGTATTGGGGAAACGAGATGAAACCTGGCCCTTCACTACTCTTCTTTCCCGTCCATCCACAGCCCTCGGGGTTAACGGGAGTTATTGTGGGGCTACTCTGGATCACGTGGGCCTCGTCCTGAGTTAGGAGGGTAGGTTTGGGAGGGCTGCCTTTTGGGCTGTGCTTTGAGGCATTGTGTGGTGCTGGTGTCACCACCTTTCTTCCTTAAATAACGGGTGGTGAAGAGTCTGACAGGGCACATGGCATGGCCTTCTGCAAATGCTCCGCTCCGGGTTCAGCGGGGAGCCAATATCACTCAGGGTTTGTGGAGCCACAGAAGGCCTTGACGAGCTGGAAGGGGGCACGTGCGTACAAGGTATTGGATAATGACAGCTCCTTTTACATCTGGAGGTTGATAGTGGCTGAGACAAAACACCTTCTGGAAGGATGAGGGGGAAGGTTGATTCTCAGTCTGGAGCAGAGCTGGAAGAATGGGTGTCTTTGGGGAATGTTGCCTGAAAGGGATGGAGAGAAAATAAACTGGGAAAAGAGACCTTGAGAGTGTGAGACAAGAGGAAAGCTTCTGGTAGCAAGCGCGGGGATAAGATGAGATGAGACAAGATGGAGGCAGGTGGGTAGGTAGGAATTAGGGTCCTTGTGAACAGACTTAAGTGCTCCCCTGCAGGTATTAAACTGTGAGTTTTGATGCCTAGGAATTGCCTGACAGGATCAGAGAAGTCCTGGGCATTTCCCTGGCTGTGATTCTGTTAATGATTTTAGAACTGACAAGAATTTCTATTGAGCAAAAGTGTGGGATGAAAAAATCTTGTCTGTAGACATTAGGGGGGAAAAAATTCACCAGTCAGGAGGACAGATAGGAGGATTTCATTTAACTGATTCCTGCTGATCTCTTGGCCTCGGGGTTTTGTGGCACTTGGCAGCATCACCAAGTGGTATTCCCTCCTTTTTAGTTTTCACTGCTTGTTTTCAGTGGTGGTGGTGTTAATTGTGTGGATCAGGAGGAAGAGTAGATACTGCCTTACTTCCTGCCCCTCCCAGCACTCTCTAGGCTATCGTGTCTTGTTTGCCTCTTCTGTAAACTGAACAGCCTTCTTTTTAAGATTATTTCCATCCCATCTTTTTCCAACACTAACAGACATTTTTAATGTCTGCCCTTGCACCCTGTCTGTTTCTGCTTTGACCTGGCATGGCAGTGACACTGCCTGTCCCCCAACAAGGATAGTGTGGGTGCCAAGAGGAGATCAAGAACAAGGTTAAAAGATTATTATTTTCTTGTCATAACACTCTGGTTTTTACTGCATGTTAGGCAGAGGTTTTCAGTGGGCTGGTGGTATCAAGCTGCATAGTTGGTTAATTGGACTCCAGTGATGCCTGTCACTCAAACTACTCTGTCTTGGCATCCTGTTGGCACTGAATTTCTCCTGCCCAGCTATGTAGCTCTCCTTGCTGCTTCAGAAGCACCTCATGATCCCCTTGTGGGGGGCAATTTAAATTGCCTCAATCTCCTTGTGTAAAAACAACAGTTCTGTTCTGGGCTAATCCTCTGAACACGCTCTCATCAAACAGTGAGGCACCTCTGGATGGTGATGCACCCTTCTGAAGATGGATGCCTTTCTTCTGCTGCCTTGACAACAGAAGAAGCCTAGAGAGCAAGCACCTAATTTTTGAATAATGAACAGCTTGCTTGGGCAAGGTGAATTGCTGCTTGTCTGATGTTTCACTATTTTTCTCTTCAGTACAGGAGTTAACAAATACAGACATTGGTTCTAGTCCCTGTCCGTGGCAGAGACATGGGTAATCATCCCTAAAACTTAAATTTCATTTGTATTCTTAAGCAAAAATGCAGAGGAACTTCCTCTGACTCTGTTCCTGCTCACTTGCAGAAACTCCCAATGTTATTATCGTCATTTGTTCTGTGTGGGACTGCTGAGAGATGACCCAGCTGTTAATTCTTTGCTAAGACATGGTGATTTGTATCTTGTAATAATCTGTCGCTCTTTTCAGCTTGCTGTGCAGGAAAAGCTGCCCTTTGGCCAAGGTTGTGAGTAACTAGTTTTTCTTTTGGTTTGTTTTTTTTTTAGTCATCCAGTTGCTGACATTTCAGTTCTTTGTGGACTTTGAGAGATAATAAAGATCAGGGCAGCTAATGAACTGAGTGTGCACTAATCACACCCTGTCCTGAGTTTTTTATATACATTTTCAGACACCTCATTCTCTTGGAGAGTCCTCAATGCCTGCTGTCTTATCCAAGTCAGTGGAAGACACTTACACGTCCTTTATGTACTCCAAGGAACCAGCAGAAATGAGCCAAGATGACCCTGATCAGATAGAAAGATTTTCCAACAAGGCCCAACTTCCTGAAGCTGTACCTCCCTCTCTTCTACTTATGGCAGTACCATTTACGCTGGACAACCCTAACAGTATGAATAGATTTGTCAGTAAAAGTTGAATCAGTGGAAAGCTGAGCAGTCTGCTGCTGTGTTATGAGCCTTACAGTCACTATTGGACTGCTACTGCTTCTTTGCTAGAATAGATGAAAATGGTGGTGTTTCTGTGGGATGGAGACGTGACAATAACAGATGGCTGGATGCAATGCATCGGTTTGACCTTTGTGCAGCAAAATGAATTTTCTAAGTGCTTAATGTGAAAAAATGAATTGAGGTTTATTTCTCTCTCTGATATTTGTTGTCTTTTCTAGACTTTCTGCTGCTTTCATGCAGAAGTCTGTTTCTCCACTCCATATTTCAGGCAGTGTTCATTTCGTACTGAGAGTGTCTCAGTAATCTCCTAGCTGTAAGGGACAAAAGCATTTTTTTAAACCTTTTAAGGTCCCTCTGTGGGTGTTCGTCTTCCAAATGATGAAAGAATTTACAACACCCATGTGAGAGTTGCCCAGTTTACGAGGTAGATTAAGTGATTTGCTGAAGGCAGTGCCTGTTTGTTCCTTGGAGCAGGGCTGTCTGCCCTCTGGAGTGGAGGCCCAGTTCTCCAGACAGGAGCTACTCAGTTCACATCTGATTTCCCACCTCTGAGGGAACAGGGGTCAGCACTGAGAGGAGAGGGAGAGAGGCCTTTGGATTGTACCGTGTCAGGCTCATCAGATAGGTGTGCAGTCCAGTCCTCTTGCTGTGACCTGGTAAGGTCCAGGAAAAAGGGGTTTTAATCTAAACTGGAGCTCTTAAAGTTGGCAGTGTAGATACCATCTTTCTTTTCTGTGCCCCTCCTTATGCAGATGAAGAGAAAATGAAGAACAAAGACCTTCCCGGGAGTCTGACAGTTGGCCCACGTGGTGCCAGCGGGCTGTCTGACCAAAGGCCATCTCAGAAACTCTACATCCCTCCTACCACACTGTCTGCGGTGTTAGCAGCTGCACGCTTAGCCACTTCCAGTGACTACTTCCAGTGGGTCCCCAGCCTGAGAAGGAAGGTGTGAGAAGAGGGGAGAAGCTGGAACAGCTGCCGAGGAAAGCTGTTTAGAGCAGCAAAGGCCCTCTGCACAATCGTGCTGTCGTTTTCTTTGTTCGGAAACATTTAATCCCTTGAAAAACTTAGAATCTGACATCTTCTCAGATGTCCCCATTACATGTGATAAATGTTTTTTATTTTCAGGAATAGTTTGGTTGTGTTGTACTGGCGTTGTCCTGATTTATTGCTCTTTAATGTAATGGTTCAGGAGAACAGCTATGTGTCACACTGTGAGATACATAGAGAGAGAGAGAGAGAGAGAGAAAATATATATACCCATTAAGTTTAGGAGAGGGAAACTGGCTATCTGTTCTTCCTCCTTCAGTGCATGAGCAGTTTTGATACTGTGTGGGGAGGTGGTTTTGAACACAGTGGATGCTCTACACATGCTTTGCTGTTAGAATCGGTGGTTGTATACCAGCTCAGGCCTCAGTCCATGGAGATTCTGGTAACTTGCAAAAAGAAGCCTCCTTCCCCAAGAAGACGACGCTCTGATTTGTTGGAGAATTGGATGGCACATGCACGAAGCATCGGGAATCCTGCGTTACAGACAGTGAATGAGATCTGTAAAGAATCCAGTGAGATAAAGCTCGAAGCGTGATGTTGGCTGTGTCTATGCAGCTACTTGCCTGGGGCAATAAATCCTCCTGGGCTTGAGTTTGCTAATGCAGAGAAAAGCTGTGAAAATAGAAGTGCTCTGGGTATGGATGCTGACGTTCAACGTCTTTGCTGATGAGTGCCAGCATTCTGTCATTCCAACTGTTCCTTGGGTCTTCAGGGGCTTCAAAGGCCACTCTGTGCCCCCCTGCAAACATACCTAAGGTATGCTTCACTGCAAACCACCAAGAAAAGCGTGAGGTAAGGCTTAATGTTAATATTGGAATGGATAAAAGCCCAGCCTAAGAAGTTTATTGATTGTACTACATGATCTTTAAAGCTTGTTTTCAACCCAAACCATTCTATGACTGTTTTGGTTTAATTTCAGCATTTAGGGGTGGTTATGGATATGAAAGGGCCAAAAAATGCAGAGCAAGAAAGAAAACCTGAGTCTTCTTAGGAAATGACTGTGTGGAAGGCTAATGAAGGAGCTGGAAGCAGAGAGGTGTGGAGCTGTGGCTTGAGCAGAGGCTGTGCAGCCCTGCGGGAAGTTCAGATGTTGCCTGAGTTCCCTGGTTCCGTGCTAGGGTTGGGGCCTCGTGCCACAGGTATTTGTCGTCTGGTGCAGGGAGCTACTGAAACAGAGCTGAGGTTGCTCGGAGCTGTCTGGACGACGGAGGACTTGTCCCCAGCACCACTGTCTCTGCTGCAGAAGTCCCTTTTTGGCTTCAAGAAGGTGAGAAGTGGGGCTAGGGTGGGGTGTCCAGAGGAGACACCCACATCCTCTCACCTTCTTGTCCTCAGCTGCAGCAGGAGCTAGCGGTCTGGAGGAGCACACCCTGTCCCCATCACTGCTGGGCAGTGGCTGAGGCCAGCTCTGGTGGCTCAGCTCCCTTCAGCCTAAAACCCCTCTCTTGGGAGGGAGGGTTCTGGGAGGGTGAGAGAGGTGAGGAGCAGAGGAAGCCTCTGCTGGGTGAGTGGGCAGCATCCCTCTGTCCAGCTGGGGCTGCCTCTGTCCCTGGTCCCTGCCTGGGGCAAGGTGGGTATCTTGGCTTCCTGGAGGTGTCACTGGGAGCTTATGGGGGTGGGTCCCACTGCTGCTCAGCATGGGCTGTCCTGGGAAATTGGGGATGGGCAGATGCTGGTGGGGTCTGGAAAGCACAGGTGTGGATGCTGGGAGCCTGTGTGTGTGCAGAAAAGGAGCAGGCAAATTCGTGAGAGGGAGCCAGCTAGGGTTGAGCAGCATCACAGCATCCCCTGTGACTTGAGAGCTCCAAAATCTGCTAGTTTTTGGAGGGAGGAGCTATGACCTGCTGCCCATTGCCCTTTTTGCATGTTGTCCCTGGGTATCTGTTGGAGTCAGGTTACTGGGCTTTGCTGTGATCCCATGTACCTTTTCTGATGCTTAACTGGTCAGGGAGTTGTTGCCATTCATGTGTTGTCTGCAAATACTTGATCAGTTCTCCATACCCTTCCAGTCAAGAGAAAAGGTGTGTGAAGAGCTGAGCCTTAACCCTGAGCCTGGACCCCCTTGCCCCCAGCACATGAGGGACAGAAAATCCACCTGGAGCTGCTCGCCTGCTCCAGGGTGACCTGGGCTGATCTTCCCAGCCCTGCTGTGACACCTCACTTCCCAGAGCAGCTCAGATCGTGTTTCTCCAGTCATGTTTCTCATGCCCAGCGGGTCCCTATTTGTACATTTGTTGCTTAAGGCAGTGGAAAAAGAGAAAGACACCTCTGGGACTGGAAAGTGATGCTGTATTCTTGTCCCTGCTCCAGGGCAGAGCTGTTCCAGATACTGGGGTGAACCCGAGCAAGCTGTGACATTTGGAGGGACCCAATCCCATGGGGGTGTCTGATGAAAAGGAGGGGGATGTTCCTCCGCCCTGTGCCAACCTTGTCTCTGCAGGTGTCACATCCCTCTAGGAAGGCCTGGGGGGATACCCCCATCCTTCTTGAGCATCTCCATGGGGCACTGGGGGCCCACTGTGTGGGTGCCCCTCGTCTTGGGGTGACTGTGCAAAGGGGTCATGCTCCTCCAAAGGAGAGCAGCTTGGGGTGTAGCTGCCTTTGTCCCCAGTTTCCACCTTCCCTATAACTATGGGGCAGCTGTGCTGCTAGCAGTTTGTTGACTGGGAGTCCCCAGGGGAGAGGACCAAAATGTTTAGACAAATTAAAAATTGAAAGGCAGCACAGCTCTGCAGCTCTTCCTAAAAGCCGGGGTTAAGCAAAACACCGGCAAGGTGTGCGCTCTGGGGACTTGCTAATGGACTCAGGCCATGTATGGGGTCAGCCCCCCAAGGTGTGGGGAGCAGGGGTGGGCAGCTCTCCTCCCCCCTGGGATGCTGGCATTTCGGTGATGGGGTTCCCTTGGCTGGGGCCGTGCGTGTGAGAGCAGAGCTGAACCAGGACTAGCTCGAAAAGGGCCCCTGTGCTCCCTGGCAGCCCCTGGGCGTGGGTGGGCCTGGGAAGGGCAAGGAGTGATGCTCTGGGTAGGGATTTTGGTTTTGAGGGTGAGGGTTAGAGAAGAGTTTCTCCTGATGTCTGTGAGCAGCTGCCTGGCCGTGGTGGTAATCGGGTGCTGTAAATTTTAAACGGGCTGTCAGGAAGCATTTGGTTGGTGAGGAGGAGGGTGGAAAATGACAGCTCACTTCAGATGAACAAAGTGCTGCGGAGGCAGCCAAACACCCCCACTGCCGGCATACAGCCAGGCTTGGCAGGAGCAGAGGTTGGGGTACCTGAGCTGCAGGCTGGGGACATGAGCGGTCCTGGGCTGGCCCCTGTGGTGGCCTCTGGGACTGGTGCTATATCAGCATGGCTGAAATTTTCCAGATCGATGCACTGGTCCGTCCCCTCCCCACCCTTCTGTACTTTTGGGTTGATCCATGCTTTGCAAAGTGGGGTTCAATTCAGCAAGTCATTTCAGCTTAAAAACCAAAATTGAGTGGTGGTGACCCCAAAAACCTTTTGTCTTTTTAGATGTTTTTTCAGATGGAAATGGAATCTTTTCCTGGTCTGGGGAGTATAAAAGGGCACTCAACCCTGCATCAGATAGTTTCACTTGACCCATGAGTAAATGCTTTTCTTTCCTCTGACCTGGAAGGATTTCTTTTTTCTTTCCTTTTGACAAGAAAAAGGAAAAAGCCAGTTCTTGGTACAGGTCGCTGCAAAACAAGGTCTGGAGCTGCAGCTAGGTTTTCAGCCTCAGCACTGTGCCAAAACCCATCAGCTCTTCTGCTGCTCTTGAGCACATGCACCAGTCCCTGGAGTGACTTCCTTTTTCTTGCAGTAAAAAGCCCCACTTTGTCCTGCATTTTCTTGAGAGCAAACATCTGCTGGCAGGAGAGCAGCCTCTGGCTGCTGGGCTTCAGGTGAGCAGAGACGGGGACAGTGGTTGTGCCTTGCTGGCTTCTTGGAGGGTGACTTGGTGGCCACCCCTGGGATGGTTCATGCCAGTTAACTTCCACTTCATCTCTACAGAAGCCCATTTGAGTGGGTTTGGGGGAGATGCCGAGATGTTCCTGTGGGAAGGAGGATGAAGGAGACCTGGGGCAGCAGTAGTGTTGCTGGAGCATCCCTTGAGTGGGAAACGTCAGCGCTGCCTTTTTGTTGAACTGGGGCTGTGCTCTGGGGTGGACGGAGCTTGGTGCCAGCTGGGAGGGTCTGTGCACCCTGTCCTGCAGAAACAGGGGCTGCGGGTGTTCTGCTGAGCACCCACTCACATCGGAGTGAGTCCTCCCATCTCCTCTCCTGTCTCCACCTCAGATATGGCTGCTTGGTTGTTGTGTCCAGTATCAGTGGCACTGCTCCAAGTGCAGCACCCAGAGGAGAGGGAGAAGGATGGGTCCTTACAGGTGCTGTGCATTGCCTTGAGCTTGCAGGTGGCAAGAGGAAGGGGTGAGCAGTGCGTGGTGTGGGCTGCCCTGCATCCAAAGTTTAGGGCAGTAGAAGTACCAGCCCATGAGACTGGTTGGAATTGGGGCTGTTGCTGGTGAAACTTCACTGGTGCTGCTCCTATTGCCAGCAGGCTGGTACGGCAAGTGAGGAGGGCTTAGGACAGGTGGGGTTCCCCCCAGCCCCTGCTGCCCTTACCCCACGTGTGTGTGGGCTCATCTCTCCCTGCTGCCAGGAGGTTTCTTTTCTGGTTCACCTCTCCCAAGGCAGAAACTGATTGTAGAGGGGTTGTGATCTCACTTGTGCTTTTAATCCCACTGCTGTCAAGCTCCATTAGGAGGTTTGGCATCATCTCGCTACCTCTGAGGCTGGGCTGCCGCTCGCCCAGCCTGAAATGAGGACAAGCCTGGGCTGTGCTGGAGCAGGCAGGGGCTGGGCAGGCAGGGATGTTTTAGGGGCCATCGCTGCCCCCACTGCTCTCCCCAGTGCTTCCAGCTGTCGGAGAGGGGCTGCAAGGAAGTGTGAAACCAGCTCATTTTGGTGACCTGGTGACTTTGGGAGCTGGATGGAGAGGAGCTGGGGTGGCAGCAAGCACCATTCCCGAGGCATTGAGGGCATTTGACAATATTTTGGCATTGCAGCCTCGGCCCGCGCTCTTCTCCACACCAGGAGCGCAGCTGTGTTTGGGTAACCTGCTCACGACCTCCCACCACAGCACATGCGACTGTGTTCACACTGCCTGCAGCCGGGCATCCCTCCCTGCGCTGCCGCATGCAGCTCAGGGCCTCAGCAGGAGATGAAGCAGCTGGAGAAGGTGATTGCAGGAAGGGGAGCTAATGGACCAGCAACTGGGGCTGAGCATCCTTCCCACACTCACAAAAGAGGCTGCACAGCTCAGCGATGGGAGGAGAATGTGCTGTTGCTCATCCCCACCCCAGCCACCAGCGCCCCACAAGCAGCTCCCAGGATTTCCAGGGTGCCAGCGCTCCATATGCTGCAGGGAGGCTGGGGGCTGCCCTATGCCCAGCCTGGCTCATCGTTCCTCTCCTGAGCTTGTTCACAGCAGTTTTGCAGCTCTGTCTGCCTGCAGGCTTGCAGGTACCTGGGAAGGAGCTGACACATGACAAGAGCAGGGACAATTTGAACACAGATGGTCATCAGGGTGATCACTGGGGTAATGTCTTAATTTTCCTCAATGTCTCTGCCAGCTGTGGCTGAGGAGAGCAGAGCTGGGCTCGTCTACCCATGGCCAAGGAGCAACCAGCGCCGGGGTTTGGCACACTCTGCTGTGTTGATTATGGCCAGAGTGTGGCTTTGAAAGGCTTCTGTGCAGCCAGAGTGGCTGGAGAGGGCTCTCCTGAAAAAAAAAAAGAGGGAAGAAAACCTTCTGGGGCTGCCACCACAGTGGAGGTCTTCAGAATTGCCCTGTGCTGGGGCTTAGGATTGCTGGTGGGGGCTGGGTTAGCACCTCTGCGCTCCCTGCCCTTCACTGGTGGCTCCTGAGCTTTTCTCTGGCCAGCTCATGAGCCTGGCTTCATTCCCGTGAGTTTGCCCTGTGCTGCCGTATCACACAGGGGGCCTGTGGCTGACCCCTGGGAAGATGCTCCGACCAAACCACAGAGCTTGCACGGCCATGAGCCTGGAGAAGTGGTTGGTAAACACATGGTAAGGTTACACTTGGCTGGAAGGAGTTAATTTTCTACTCTGTATTTCCTTCCCAATCCCCTGAGCATCACCCAAACTCCCCCTGGGGCAGCTATGCTGGAATTGTCCCCACAACTGGCACTGGCCCCACTTGGAGCCGTGTGAACCGCAAGTCCCACAGGGCATGTTTTCCCTACAAACCCAAGCCGCGGTTGTGCCCATGGAGATCGATGAGCTTCTGCCAAGCCAAGCAGGGCTGCAGCTTGGCAGGCAGAGAGACCCCTCAGCTGATCAATGCACCGTGTTGCCTGAGCAAGTCCCTGGCTCCCGCAAGAGCTGGCTGGCATTACCTCCCCGGTGCCCCTCTCCCCTAACCAGCGGCTTTTCCGTGGGCAGGGCAAAACCCCTAAGGTTGGCTTTTCCTAGCTGGAGAGCCCTGGGTTGCTCACACAGTGCAGCATTTCCTTCCTAGCACTGGGAAAAGCTGCTTGGCTCCATCAAATATTTAGGCTTCGTGTTTGCAGAAGGACAGAAGGAAAGATATGGCTCATGGCAGCACTGTCAAGAGCAGCGGTGCTTTCCTGTGGGACCCCCATGTTGGCTGGGGAAAATCCTGCCTCCCTGCAGGCGCTGGGCAAGGGGGGGTGAGAAGGGGTGTTTAATTGGGCACTGTCATTTCCAGAGCCATCCCAGTGGATACAGCTGATGCTTTTGCCCCAAATATTGACCCTTTTCCCCCCTTTTTACCCCAAATTTGCCCAGAACCCTTGCGAGGAAGCCTGTCTTCTTTTAATCGCTCACGCTGTGTCTCCCGGGGAGGATGGACCCGGAGGGATGTGTTTACCCATCTCAGGGTAATAGTCTCAGTTTTAGGCTGAACAGTCCAAAATGTGACATGGGATGTTTTTCCCACATCTTGACTATCTGAGGGTAAGGTAAAGTGCATTGCCACCCCCTGGCACGGCTTAGGAGCACACAGCTAAAGCTCAATGTTGCACACTTGCTGCTAAACAAGGAAAGTAACTAAGACAGATGGTGAGCAGCCAACTTAAAAATTGCAGCAAAGGGTGAAAAAAAAAAATCTCCCCTGATTGCTCCATATGTGACTTTAAGTGGCTCATAAATCAGAAAAAGCAGCCCTGGCCTGGGGCTGGGAGAGCCTGCTGTGTGAATAGCAGGCAGCCAGGGTGCTTCTGGGTGCCTGGCTTTGCTCGTGCTGCTGCTTGTGCTGCCGGCGGCTGAGAGGGCCCCATGGCACCGGGGACATGCAAAGGCTTGTGCACCCCAAGGGCTGCCACAGATTTCCCTTTGATAGCTTTAGGTGCTGTGTCTGGGTCCTCTCCAGCTCTCCCACCACTTCCCAGGCCCCTGGGATGGGGGTTCTGAGGCAGCTCAAGGAGGGAAGTCAAAGAGGCTCTTGGGCAAAGTTCTTGCTCCCAGGCTAATGCTCTGGGAATGCGATGGGTTAATCCTACACTGCTGCTTAACTGCAGTCTGACACTGTAGACACTGTAAACCCCCACGAGGGGAGGGGGAATAGTCATTGTAGCTCTGGATACACACAAGAGCTGAGCTTTAATGACATATATCTTTTGTTTGGGAAGGAGACAGCATAACTCTTGCCTAAAGACATTACCCTAGGCTCGTTCTGCAGAGACGGATGCCGCTGCGACAGGCAGCCCTGTGTGTCCCCTTGTGTCTCGTGGGCAGCCCCGGCCCTCACCACCCATCTTGGAGCTCCTTGGCAGTCACATGTGATGGAGAAATCCTCTTTTTGGGGAATGCAGCCTCCCTTGACCAGCTCCCAGGGGGAAAACAACCATCTGCCCCATTAAATGGATGCACTGGCTCAACGGCAGGTCTTTCCTCCAGTCCACTGGGATGGGGGCTCTTTGCAGTGCCCTAAACATATGAGATTTGGGGGTGTGCAGCTGCGCAGAGACCTCCTGTGCCACAGACGCATGAGCACGGGCGATTCCTGGGTTGCACGATGGGCGTGTTCCTGGCCGCCTTGCTTGGATAACGGAGAGAGGTTGGGGCTGCTGAGCAGCTCCTGCTGCATGTTTCCTGTACCGTTGGGCTCGTTTTCCAGTGCTTGTGCAGGCAAAAGCGAACCCACCGAGGTGTATAATGACTAATCCACATCTGTCGGAATGCGCTGCGGAGGGGAAAGCTGTGCATTAACTCTGCGCTCCCCAGAGCCCTCCCCAGGGAGCAGGCAGGCTTGGGGGTGGCGATGCGCTCCCAGGGCCACGCTGGGAGGGAAGAAGGTGCTGTGAGGGCATTGCAGCACTGCCCTGAGGCGCTGTAATCAGCTCCGTGCATGCTCCTACCCCCCAACCACAAACACAGGAGGATTGAAGGTTGCTCTGGGTGACTCCCAAGGTCCTTTCCATGGGCTAATGCCCCCATTTCCAGCCCAGCAGCCCTGTTCTTGTGTGCACAAGGCAACTATATAGCTTTAAACCTGTGAGGAGCAGGCTGGATGCTGGCAGGGACGGCATTTTGCACTGTCAGGCTTTTTCTGATTGATACAGCCACCCTGGACTCTGCTAAAAATGAAAATAAAAGTAAAATCCAGCATAGAACAAAATTAATTCTCGTGCTAGCAGCCACGGGTTCAGCTCCTGAGCATCCTCCGGCATCAGCAATTTGGGCCAGTGGAAACGCTTGCTTGAACAGGAAGGAAATTATTGATGTGCTGAAGTGCAGGGGTGTAAGGTGGAATACTGCAAGGGCACCCACAAGCTCTGGGCTTCAGGCACCCTCTACATCTTTGCAGTGTGGCTGTGGCTGTGTGTGCACAGTCTTGCAGGTATCACTGGAGAAGGACCTAAACAAGGATTCACTGCATTATTTAGCTGAACAAATAAGGGAGTGAAGTATCAGTGTGCAGCAGTGAAGTCTGTGAGCTTAGATTTTTTTTACAAGAGAGCAAAACCAGAAGGGAATAAAAGTACTTTATGGTTTTGTTTTAAAACTACTCAATAAAATCCTTTTCAGTGCTGCGAAGAAGAAATCTCATAAAACTCACATGAGTTTGCCATGCTGATATGAGTTTAGCTGCAATACTTACAAGCTTTAAAGTCAATTGTGCACATGGCTGCAATCTCGGAGGGCTGCAGAGGGGGAGATCCCGGCAGGTTTACAATGCCTCTATTGCTGGGGTACCTGTGCACCCAGGGCCTGAGCAGGCTGAGTGGCACCGAGTTGCACGCCGTGCCCCAGAGGTGGTGACACTGAGATGCCATCGAGGCAAGGATGCTTTGCAGGTGCTTTGTTTCCTTTGCCCCAGAAGAAACTGAAATAAGAACTCGAGAAGTATTTTGGATCAAACAGCTGCTTGATTCACCAGCAGTGCTAGCCCCAAGTACTCCAAACATGCCAACTGGGCTTCCCAAACCATGTGTTTTATTTAAAACCACATCAACTGAAAAGAACAGCTTTGGATTTAATTTTCTTCCCCACTGCAGAACATCTGGCACTCCCATCTCCGAGATTTTCTCAGCCACCACAAAGGCAGGAATCCCACCTTTTGAGTTTTGTTTGGTCACCCATGCACTACTTCAAAAAAATAATGAAACAACAATAGGAAACATGGCTTAGGGGGGAAAAATGAGACTGGCAGCGAAATCACGCAAGCCAATAACCCTGGCTCACCAGAGCACTGCTGTTTCATGTTCACTTTGTTGTGATCTTCTGCAGCACCTGCCTGCTTTGGGCCAGAGCCACAGGGGTGATGGAGGAGCACAATCAGGATCTGGGCAATTTCAGCCCGGTGTTAGCCAAGTGACTCCTTAATCCAAAAGAAACTCTTTTCCATGTCCATCTATGGAAACAGCAACATGTCAGATCCTGAATTAGCTGTAATAATGCCTGCCGAGGCATTACTTTCCAAGGGGAGAAGCAGCTTTTTCTGTGTCCTGGGCTGTCACCACCTCCTTGCATCCTGCCCAGAACAGCCCAGGAAATTACTTCCTCACTTTTCCTGGCCTCTTCTTCCTCTTCCTCCTCCTCTGTGCTCACCTGGATGTCTTTAATTCCCATCCCTCCAGCAGCTCTGAAGCCCAGCTAAGGGAAAATGCATCCCTATTACCCTCCACAGGAATACTCCACGTGCTCGCTTTTCTCGGCACGATGCTTCTCCGTATTTACCAGCCCTCTGATGTGCCGGAGTCAGTAATGCGGAATTCTTTGTCGGTAGGGGAATAGGGAAGCTTCCCTCCCAGCCCGGGCTGTGTGTGCCATGCAGCCCATCGCAGCCAGCAGCCGCTTCGATCCTGCGGCATGGAGGGTAAGTGCTGTGACAGGATCCACTTATCTCGCCTTTGCGTTTCATAATTCATCCTGCCCTTTTGCTAAAGGCGCATAACCGTTTGCATCCAAACGAGCGTTTGTTTCCTCCCATCTCAGCTCTGCCGCTGGATCCCGGGGAGAAACCAGCTGGTCGGGCTCCTGGCACCGGCAGCGAGCTGCTGTGAGGGCTGGGCTGGGATAACTGGGAGAGTGATCTGTGGCCAACAGGATGCCCTGACTGATGGCGAGGGTGATGGAGGAGAAGGTGAGTGGTGTTTTCTCCCCAGCTTTACAGCTTGCTTGACAGGGAGGAAAAGTATTGGTGGTGTCCCTTACTGAAAAATTAAGAAACTGAGACACAGGAGGGTTCAACTGATTCACTGTAGCATAGGTCTTGCATTAATCCAACCAAGCTGTGCTGCCTTGCAGCGTCTCTCTTGCCCCATAGAGACCAAAAGCAGAACGAAACAGGCAAACACATGTTCCCACACAGTAATTCTTGCAACAGCCAGCTCATGGTGCAAGGCATGAGATTTGATTATCTTTATCGTAGCTCGCAGAGGCGAGCGGCTCTCCATTTCCGAAGGCAATGCCAGCTGCAAGCTGCACCTTCCCCAGCTTAAACTCTTGGTTTGGAACTTCAAAGCTTCCCAGCAGCTGAAAACACTTACTGGGGGCAACACCTTTCCATGTGCGTGTGTTTGTTCGGGGCCATGCAGCGATGGGCTGAGCACAGTCATGGCACAGCCGGCCTCGCACTGGGAAGCTGATGTGTGCTAAAGGACAGCTCTGTCTGACAAAGAGTCATGGGGAGGGGGGTCATCAGGTATGAAAAATAGTGGGTAGGCTTGGCATCCCCCAGCCCCGGCTCGTCCCTCTCACAGCAGCGTGGTGGATTTTTCTTCTGGCTGTTGGCAAGCACCAGATCCTGCCTGTGCTGGTGGCCAGAGGGGTGTCATGACCTGGGATGTGGTGGGATGGATCAAGCAGAAGCTGGAGCCTCCAGACCCCTGGCACGGGGCTGAGGCAGAGGTTGCAGCAGCACCGGGGACACTGATGGGGCTCGGGAAGGCGGTTTGGCGTGCCCTGGGGTGTTGCAGGACCTGGACTGGGAGATGTTGCAGGTCTGATAGTGGCCGGGGTGCTGCAGGGCTTGGCTTTGGGGGTGCCCTGAAGGGTACCTGGGAGTATGGGAGTGCTCAGGGGATGCTGCCAGTGTGTGCTCCCCCCGGGAGAGCTGCAGGCACTGGTATGTGGGCTGGGGGGGAGGCTGAGTGGGTGCACCTCTGTTTCCCCACCATGGGGCAGGCACCCAGGGGCTGAGGGGGGCCGTGGCCCGACTCCCCCAGCCCGGCTCCCCCGCGGAGGAGTTTCGAGGGGGGGGATCAAGGCCGTATCTGCACCCCCCCTACAGCCCATTTGGGGGGCGGTGCTCGGGGGCGGTCGCTCCGGCTCCCGGGCAAACTCCTCCCCACCCCCCCACCGGCCTGACCCGCCTCGGCTCTCCCACTCCTCCGTTCCGGTGATTATTCTTCCTCTTATTTATTATTATCGCAATTATTCTTATCATTATCCTCCTCCTTCGGCCCTCCCCTTCCCT
>NW_020799109.1:30184809-30192277 GCF_003259725.1 Athene cunicularia | reverse complement strand
AGTGGGGGTCTGTGGGGAGGGCAGGGTGGGGTGCGCCGGCCCCCCGCGCCCAGCGCCCCAGGGCCGCGCTGAGCCCCGGCACTGCCGCCTCATCCTGGCGCAGCTCCGGGGTTGTGGTTCCGCGGAAGGTCCTGACTTATTTTCTCAGGGTTACGTGGTCGAACTTTGCGTTGAGCTGGTTCTTTTCGTCACTGTTAACTCTTGTGGCTGCTGGGGTGGGTAGGACTACGTTTGCCCGTCCCTAAACCCTACTTCTTCGCAGCCAGGCAAAGTTTTGAAAGTCCCAAGCCTGGGGTTCAGCCTCTTGCTCCTTTGGTGGGAGCCCAAAGCTTTGCCATTCAGCAAGGACATGACGGCCCGACAAATCTTCCAACCTCGCTAGCAAACCTCTCCGCGGAAATGGTGGCTGCCTTTGCTGAAGTGGAGGAAATCAAATCCTTTTGTTTATTCTGAAGGATCTCTGTTTTATCTCTCACCGTGCTGCAGTAATTAAAGGAGACCTGTGCTCCAATTATTCGCCTGGCTTTCGTTTTCTGCTAAGGTTATCCTGGAGGATTTTATTCCCTCCAAAAGAGCATGTGGAAACATTTAGTGTTTTCAGCTGGATTTCGTTTATGTGCTATTGATTGTTTCTCCAGCAGAGAGATTTTCAAAGGTGCGGTGGAATATTCCACCCCAACGGAGATTTGTATTACTGGGGGATTTTTTTTCCACTCCTCCAGCCTGGCCCCTCGCTTATCCAAGTCCGAGTCGCTGTTTCGGGGCACTGGGTGTACTGGGGCTGCTGGTTGGTGTTTGGTGTCACCCCATGGGATTCGATGGGCTCTAACCTGGGCTTTGCCAGGGACAGGGAGAACAGTTTTTCCTAGGAAGGGCTTTTTCACCTGTTGAAAAGCCAAGAGGAAAAAGTGGCTGTGGGCTGCTGTTCCCAATACTGTGGTGATCAGTGAGTCCAATCCCATTCCAGCAGTGTCTCCACTGGGATGTGAGATGCTCTCCCCTCTCTTTCCAAAGCGCTGGATTTCAGCCCAGCCGCAGGCCTGAGGACAGCCAGCTCCGGAGCCCTGCTTAGGCTAGGCAGCCTGGCCCAGCTCTGCTCTGACTCGAAAGATCCTTAACAGGGTGGAAATCAGGTGCAGAGGATTATCCACTCGGCAAACGCTCCGCTCTAGAGAAACACTGAGTCTTCTCCAGCCATTTTGCATGGGAGCATTTGGGGTGCACGGACCAACAGGAGACCCAGGCCACTGTCTGCCAGCCTGCTGGGAAGCATTAGGACAGGGTATTCAGAGGAACTTGGCTTCCGACTGGAGCAGAATCACCCACCTTAGCCACGGGCATGAACAGGAACTCAAGACCTGCTCCCCTTTCTGGGGTCCATTTTGTGGGCATGCCTCAAACCTGGTAGCCCCCAGGGCAAGCAGCAAACAGAATTAAGGTCAGGCCGTGGTGTTCTTCGTTGTTCCCTGCCCTGGCTGCCTCCCCCTTCTCCCCCTCCAACCTCCATCCCTGCTGCCCCTGATCCCTTCTGGCATCTCTGCCCACCCGACCTTCCCCATCACTGCTTTCCCACCACCATGAAATATTTACTGAGGCTCCATTACTCTTGTTTTCTTGAAAGCGTGTTTCACACTTCATTTGCAAGAGACATTAAGAGACTTCGAGGCAGGTTTTCCTGCTTGCTGGATGCGTGTGATGGTGCGTGCATGACCATCCCAGCCAGCCCCACTCCTGCCTGTCTGGGCAGCGTGGGCTGGGCAAGGTGGAGCACCTTGAGCGATGGATGAGTCTGTATCCCCACTGTGTGATAAGTCAACTAGAAAAAAAAATCTGATCTGAAATCCGGCAAAGAGTTCAGCTCTGCAGAGCCAATCCATCTGTGCCTGGTTGTATTGTGTGGGTAAAAGGAGTGTGAGTGGTCCTGTAAAGCAACCGTGAGTGAGATTTTCCTGTGGCTTTATGGAAAAGTCACTCCTGGACCTGATCCTGGAGTGATTCTGTTTGGATTTACCCCAACAGTGCAGTTAGGACGAGGACCATGAGCCTGCGTTGGCCCAGAGCAGCACATGGGTCCAGCTTTCCCTCGGTCTGCACAGCCCATGGACCACAGTCCAGGACCCTGCTGGATGGGCTATCCTGGAGGGAGAATTGCCATTTGGCTTGGAAAGCAGAGCTGTGGCTAGGGATCCGTGCCTGCCCTGTGGCGTGGTTGTCCCCAGGTGGGCTGTCCTCCCATGGCACAGGGTCGGGATTGTTGTGGGTACCACGGGCATCTGAATTGTGAAGCAGGAAAGGGGACACATGGCTTTCCTATGGCTTTCCTATGCCTTGCATGGGGCAGCTTTCCAGGGGGAGAAAGCTGCAGGTCGATAACAATTGACCACCCATGGCTGTGTGGGTGAGAAGGGTAGGATGGGCTTCCAGTGTGGGTCCCAGGAATGGGGATCCCTGGGCATCAGGGCGGCTGTAAGCTCCCATCTTCATGGGTGATGTGGCTGCCACTGGGTCAGTATCCCCTTGGGAAGGACGAGGTACATGGGCAGAGCTAGCTGGGGCACCCAAAAAAACAGAGGAAGCAGACCCCAGAGCTCCTCATGGGTGGTGTCAGTGGCAAGGGGGTACCTGGACTGCAGGTGGCGGGGGTTTGGCTGGTTCCCCTCCAAGCTGGCTGGTTTTTAGTATGACTGCTTTGTTCTCCCCAACCCAGCGAGCCCCTGAGTTGGGAGGGGCAGCTCGTCTCTTCCCTGTGCCACGTCCGGCTCTTTGCCGGGGTGACCTGTGGTGGCTCCCGCAGAAATCTCTCCCTGCTGAGCTCCCCGCTCCCACTATGAGGTCCTTAGAAACACAGGGGAGTTAAAACCACGTGTCCTTAAGGCTATGAGATGGCCAGCCCCTGAAATAGCCACCAGCCTGAGGCTCTGGAGATGGGCATCCAACCTACAGGGCAGGCTGCGTCTCCTCCCTGGAGCTCAGGGGTGAGCAGCTGGTGGCAGCTGTCACGTTGGGCAGATAGAGGCAAATGCAGAGAAGAACAGAGACTTTTCTGGGTTGTTTTTTGGATCCCAATTGCAAAGCAACGCCGCTCCAGAGCCAGCACCTGCCCTGCTGTCTGGCCCCACCAAAAAGAGACAATCTGTCTGCCTTGCGCTTTCGGGGAGGCTTTGAGAGCCCTCCTGACTGTAGTACTGCCTCACGTGGGAGGCTCCTCTCTCTGTATTGCTGCCTGAATGCAATTAGGCTTTAATGAGTCATTAAAATAAATCTCTGTTTCTACTCCAAGCGAACATGCTGGGGGGGGAGTGCAGGTCTTGCATCATGCGGAGGAAGAGGTTGCGCTTCCCCGCGCCTTCCTCCCCAGGGCTGGGCCACAGTGCCCTCCATCTCCCTTTTCCATGGAAAAAAAGGACATTTCCCAAGCACCATGCAGATTTGCAGCTACTGCAGGAATGGGATTAAATTATAACCAGCCTTGGGGTTGGGGTTTTTTTTTGGAGGAGCAGTGGTCTGAGGGTTATCTGCTCCCTGATGCTGAAGGGCACTTGCCTGGCTAGAAGTGGGCAGAGATGTAACCAGCCCTGGTTTTAGGATCCTGTTTTTTTAAAGACATTGATGGCTTATGATTGTGTCCTTTTTAATCCATATCTGGGGCTGGAGGGAGACAAATATCAGGCAAGCACTGAAATACGAATGGGAAAGTGTAGTGCATCACTGACACATCCATATAGCTTTCCCAGCTGTAAATGGGGTTTAAAGAGAGCTTGCAAGCTGAGAGGGATGCTGGTGACCCCTCTCCTCCTGGACAGATAGAAGGCTCATCTTCCTTCATGCCACCCAACCAGTAAACGGTCCAGTTACCCCTAATGATGTCTTTGCTAATTTAATCCCTCCAAAGTGGCTGTCTCACTGGCCGCTCGCAGGCAGCAGGAGGGCAGATACTGGCATGACATGGGGGGATGTCCCCTGCATGTCCCTGGGCAGCAGCATCCCTCAGACACACAGTCACTGTTTCAGCCATTGGCCCCATAACGTTATCCGGGCTGCAGGAGGGCAAGAGTTAAAACCAAGGATTGAGCAGAAGAATTTATTTTGTACTTTATTTTAGCAACACAAATAAATTGGGTGACATTGAGGCCCAACAGATCCACCCCGGTGCAACTTGGACAGCGTTGCCTGAGCATGCTGTGCTGGGGGGGCTGAAGCCGATGGGATTACAGAGGCTCCAGCTTCAGCCAGAGCTTTTCCCCAGGGCTTTGCTTTCGGGAGCAGAGCTTGCTGCTACATGGAAAGGTTTTGCACAAGTCGTGTTTTATACATCAGGCTGGGAGGAACAGAGACAGGGCAGCAAGGGCAGATCTGGGTGGGAATTGGAAAACTGGGCAGAGGATTTTCATGGGAATGATGGAAATAAGGTGGAAAGGGCAGAATGGCACCAATGTCCAGGGCAAGCAGGGAGATAACAAAGTCATGTCAAAGAAAGCCGATGAGAAACTGACTTAATGAAAAACATCTTTAATGGGAAACTCGCTGCTGTGCTTGGTTGGATCTGTTTGGGGATGCTTCAGACTGCGTTGCACAATGCTTCTGCTGGGACTGATCCTCCTCTTCCAGTGTGCGCCTGGGATGAAGATTTGGTGTCGCTGAGTCCCCTGGTGGGATTAGCCCCACTGGAGAGGAGAGCACACACCTTCCAGTGGTAGAGCAGCAAGAAAATCAAACTGGGGAGAAGATTGTTGTCTCCACAGGGTGTTTGCAGCTCCCAGGGAATGGAGAGATATGGCTGAGGTCTTCATCTCCTTGCCCTGATGGGAAGAGCCCTCAGGTGTGAAAATAAATGGGTGCTGAGGAGGTGAAGATTTCATCTTGGAGAAATGAGGATGCTGGAGAAATACCCTCCCAGGCCTGGGAATGAACAGCAGAGCATCCTCGAAGGGAGGCTGGCTCTGTCACATTGCTGGAAGGGTCTCCAGGCTGCAGAACCAGCAGGACCCTGATCCATCTCCTGGACCTTCTTCCACCCTGAGGCCTCAGTGCGGCATGGCTGGAGGCTGAGAGCTTTTAAAGGGGTTCCTGCTGCCCCATTTGCTTTGCTGGTGCCTTCTTGCCTTTTCCTGGGTAAGTGCTGGGAACTCTGGCTGATACAGGGGAAATGCTTGGGTAAAGCACCAACACTGTGCTGTGTTAGTGCTTTACCATGGGGTTAAATGAGTCATAGGATACCTACACCAGTGCAGTGAGCTTGTGGGAACACCAAGGGTGACGTCTGGTGGAAGTAGATAACCCTTCCCACTCCTTTGCATGCTCACAAGGATCCATCTCTTGTGCTCTATGCTCTAAATACACAGGTGCTGCTGTGGCAGGGGAATTTAGGCACAACATGGGGTGTAAATCAGACCGAAGTCCTTGCTCTCCTGGGCCGTGTCCTCCAAGGATCCACGGTACGCCAGGATCCAGGCTGGGCTCTGGCTCTCTGCTGGCCATGGCCATGGGCATGGTCCCGAGCCTTCAGTGCTCCTGTGGGGCAAAATGCTCCGGATTTTAGGCAAGGATCAGTCTCACCTGCAGCATGCCCAGCATCCCGGCTCTGCCCTGCCTCGTTCCGCTCCTGGCACAGATGCTGCTGCTGCAGCTGCCCTTTACAGGGAATATTTGGGTGCTGGGAGGGATGGTGCCTATGCAAGGATGCTGGCCAGGTCCTGGCTGGCTCCAGAGAGCCCGCAGGGATCTGATGTGTGGGATAATTTCAAAAGCCCTTCTCTGTGCAACTTGGCTGGATGCCGCCAGTTTTGTCCCTGCTTATTTTGGGACCATGGCTGAGCAGCTCTCCAGCATGTGTGCCTGGGCTTGGCCACGGCTTTTGCTGTGAGCATCCCCAGGAGGGACCCCAGGTGCAGCGGCAGGAGATGAGTCATGTGGGTCAGGCCAGGGACACTTCCATCCCTCATCCCCCCATAGGCTGCCTGTGTCTGATGCGTTCCCCATGTCTGGGGCTGCACATAATCCCTTCCTGGGGCTGCCCCCATCCACCATGGCTCCTGGGCTGGGCTGATGGGGAGCTGGCTGAGCAAATGCAGTGTGGAGATGCATGGAGGGATGAGGAGGGGGGTGTAATTTTCCTGCTCTGGGTTTTAAGCTGTCCTGCGATGAGGAGGAGCTGTAAAGAGAGTGTAATTATATAGGTCTTGCCTAGATCCATGTGTAACCCTGGCCGTGCTGTGGGCTTTGCAGTATCACATTGATGGGGGGAGAACGGGTTGAAGGGATGGTCCCTACCATGGGAATCCATGCAGGCAGACAAGACAGGATCTGAATAGTCGCTTAGGGAAATAAAGGGCAGATGAGGTGCCCAAGTAACAAGATACCAGTGTAATCCATGCCCAAGACATCCCAGGCTGCAAAAGCCAATCTTCCTCCAAAAGCCTGTGAAGTGCTGGGAGGTGTCCCTGGGACAGGGATCCCAGGATGTGCTGGGGCTTTACACATTGCCACTAGCATCAGAAGGGGATGCTCAGTCATACGTGGCTGTAAAGGCAATTGCTGCCGGTGGGGAAGGTTTGCCAGGCTCCCACAGGGCAGATGAGGCCCAGCGTGGGAGGGAGCGAACCTGGCTTGACAAGAAGGTGGTTTTGGGCAGAGTTTGACAGCCAGGAGAGGGGATCTCATGGGCTTGGTGGGTCAGCAGCATGGCGTTAGCAGTGGGAACGCAGCTCTGTGCCCAGCCAGGAGATGCGGTCTGTCTGGTGGCTTCCACCCTTGAAATGGTTTGATTTTTGTTAATTGTGATTAATATCTTGCCTTTTCCACAAAGTTTTTGCAAGAACTGGTTTCAAAACCTTGTCGGTGTTTCTTCTTTCCCATCCCTTGGCTGGGGAGGAGCAGGGCTTGGAGGAAGCGGTAGGGAGCCCCAGCGAGCTAGTGCAAGTGGTGGAGGGAAAGCAAGGGCAGGCTTGAGGCAGGGCACGGGATTTTCGGTTTTGATGACTAACTGCAAATTGTTGGAGCCTCAGCTGGGGGACAGTGTCACCTCTGTGACCTGGCTGTCCTTGCGGTGGCCGGGAGCAAGGAGCTGGTGTTTGCAGTTTTCTTTACAAAACTGCTGGGCCAAACCCCACGTGACTCAAGGCACTGAAGGAGTCACAGCACAAAAAAGGCTCGGGTCACACAAAACACCCTTTCTGCTGGGAAAAGCTTTTCTTGGTGTTCTCTGTTGCAGGCTAAAATCAAAGTTTTCCCAACCGCTGCTGTGATTTCTGTCTGCGGTCAGGTCTGAACTCAAATATAACTCAGGTGGAACCAGCCATGGAGCCCAGCGCCGCTCCCAGAGATGTTATTGCTGCAGGAGGAAGCAGGGTTGCTCCGGCTGCCCATTACCACAGGAAATTCTTATGCCTTAAAGATGCTTTTTCCTCAATATATTTAGTAACAGTGTATCAAAAGTCAGAAGGGGCTGGTCCTATCCTGCCCCCCCCCC
>NW_020799109.1:30153649-30184759 GCF_003259725.1 Athene cunicularia | reverse complement strand
CCCCCCCCCCCGAAGTGATGGGGCTTAAACAAGCTTATGTGCAAGGGTAAATCAAAGCAGCAATTTGTAACCCCTCCAAAAATCAGTGTTCAGAGAGCCTAGTGTGGGCAGTAAGTTCAGCTCCCTGGTTACCCCGGTGGATCTCTTAATTAAGAGTTTAAAAGCTTCAAAGTGACCCAGTGGTTTGGGACCTGGGCAAGAAGCCGGGGGGCAAGTGCTGGGGCTGGAGAGGGGCTGCTGGGGGCTGTTGGCTGGGTGCAGCCCCCCGCATCCTCCTGCATCGCACGTTGCCATCGCTCTTTGGACTTTCATTTGGGCTCAGCTCATTTGGGGAGGGGGTCTCCTCATTTCTGCTTCCTCATGACTTGGCTCGTCCCCTTACACCTTGCAGCTCACAGCACCTGACGTGCAATGAGTTTGCAGGGTCTCAGCTTCCCCAGGTGCCCAGCCTGACCTGCAGCTGGGGGAGCTGCACTGCTCATATCCTCCCCACCTCGCCAAGGTTTGCAACCATGGATGAATCCACCTGAATCCTGCTGAACTGAGCCCTTGTGGGGCAGGCCACAGCCGCCTGAAAGCTGCCCTGTTGTTTGCTGCCATAATCTGTTTTGAAAAGGCAGCCCCTGATGCTGTTTTTTTCCAATTAGGCCCTGGGATATGATTCTGGTAAGGCAGCAGCCGGGCTAATTTACCAGGCAGACATTTCATTGAATTAGCCCGTGAGCTGCAGAGTAAAATCGGGAGGCAGAGCCCAGGCTGGGGCAGAACTGGCCAGTGAGGTTCAGCATGATGCTCATGGCAAACAGCCATGCTCTGCCTGAGCCTTAAAACTTGCTCCCATGTTAATGTTTGACCTTTGCTGGATGCGGGGGTGAGCTTGGGGCTGGTGGGACGTGCCAGGCGAGGAAGGACAGGAGTTTCTCAGCTGGCTGAGAGTGCTGGCAGCTGGCAAAAACCTCCCATCGACTTGCAAACTGTGCAAATCTGTGATGAACATCATTGAAGGAGAATAAATATAGAAGCCTGAGATGCCACTCGTTCCCAGAGTCACTTTTCAGACCATAACTTTGCGCTGCAAGGCAACATCAATTAAAGAAAATGTATCTCTGCAGCAAGCAGTTTTGCACGCCTGCCCAGAGGAGTTCGATATGGCCGGGGACCCTCCCTCTGCCAGGGACAGAGTGACACCGCTGCCTAACATCTCTAATCGCTTCCCAAGAGCCAGGGAAGAGTAATGCAGCCCTGCTTGTATAAATCTTGATTTTATTCAGCAATGTTTTGTGCTGGAGGGTCCCCACACTTGCCCTTGGGTTGTAGCCCCCTCTCCTGAGCCGCCCAGGGGCAGGTGAGTGGCGAGCACCAAGGCATCTGCTCAGCGTGGGATATTTAAATATTTAAACAACTCTCAACTGGCTTTTTAAGCCAGAAAGAAAAATGGGACTACGCCCCTGGGAGTCTGGCTTTGCAAAATGTGCATCCTCTCGCCATGCCTCTGCATCCTGCCCTGCTGCAGGAGCAGGAGCCGCAGGCTCAGCTCGGCTCACAGTGCAACCCAAGGCTTTTAGGAGACCCCTAAAAATGAGGTGGTGGGGCCGTGCGGTGCCCAAGCCCAGGGGGAGCTGAGCCAGTGGAGCCCAAAATGCCTGGCAGGTTGGGATGGGCTTGCAGGGAGTGGATGGAAAATGGAGATGGGCTAATCCCCAGCAGCAGGGATGTGGCTGCTGGGGCTGTTGTGTGGCCTGTGCAAGGGCTGGAAAAGGCTGCTGTAGTTGTCCTGCCCCTTTCCGGGCATATTTACCTTATAATTCCCAAGACCTCAATTACTCCTGAGACTCTTGCTTCCTCCCTGCGAGGTGTTACAACTACTTCTGCATCCCTGCAGAAGAGAGTTGTGTGTTAGAGAAGGCTGTTTTATAGGCACAAAATATTTTATAGGCACAAAGTGGTTAGAAAAAGAACTGCTAGGCTGCCGGTGAGCAGGGGTTGGGGGGCAGGAGGGGAGGAAACTTCCTCCTCTCTGAAAGCATCACCTCCAAAGAGATGAGGAAAGGCAGCACTTCTCTTCTGGTTAATTTTAATTTTTGCTTTTTTTTCTTTTTAACATTCACTACTTTAATAAGGAAGAACCTGGCTCCTGAGCAGGGCTGGTGAAACGCTGATCCCGGCAGCCCCATTAACAGGAATGCCTGAGATGGGGCAGGTGGAAGCCCAGCCGCTCTTGTGGCAGCGTCAGTCAGACTTGGAAGTGACCGAAGGGTCCCCAGGGCTGGTCCATCCCACCCGGGGTCATTCTCAGAGGCTGCCTGCTCGCTCCAAACCTTGGGCTAATTGCATGCAAATCAAATCACAGCTCCCATGAAGTTTTCTAGATATGGATGGCTGCCTGCATCATCCATCACTGCCTGACTCAGGGCGTGTCCCTCTCGGGGGGTCATCGAAGGTCAACATTTGCCTTTTCCAGCCACTGCCATCAGCTTTTCCCTGTTAAAGATGGCACTTGGGGGAGCAGTAACTCCACTGAAGGCTCGCCCATACCCCACCACCACTAACCCTGCTTGCATTTTGGGGTGCAGTTTGGTAACAGCACCCAGGAGCCAAGTGTGTCAGGGTCTATTATTAGCTCTCTCTCAGGTACCCTGATGGATGGAGATATTAGCTGGCTTATAGACCTATTGATTTCTCAGGGTTTGTTTTTTTTTTTCCTTTGTTTTGTGTTTGAGAGTGGCTTGAGGAGGAAATCTAATGCACGCCCACCTTTTGGCTCTGTACAGGAACTTTCCAAGAGATGAAAATCAATTTGCAGCAGGCTGGATCCTGCAAATCACAGCAGCGGAGTGAGGAGGGGGGGTGATTTGGGGGGGTGGGGGGTTGTTCCCTGCGGTGCACACAAGCACATGTAGCAGCGAGGGGCTGGGGCAGAGTTGGGCAGGTCTTGTCTGGAAGCTGCCACCTCCTTCTGTCAATTCAGGCCACGTGGCGAGTGGGTAATTAGATCTTGGCTGCAACCGCCTGGCACTTGGGCCCTATCAGTTAGCCCTGCTCTGGGCAAGGCACAGAAGGATGTGGGGACCAATAATGAAATGTGGTTGTATGAAGCATCCACTGAGGGTGGGGGGGTGATGGGGGTGATGGGTGCACCCACTTCTTGGGTGCAAGTCTCTCACTTTTGCTGAAATTGCAGGTTTTAGGCACAGGATTGACCCTTGATGGCGATTTGGTTTACCCACCTTTGTAGCACTCACCTTTCCTGCCAGTCTCCCTAAAAAAGCAACTTATTTAGCCCTGCCATGGGGACAGAGGTGGCATCAGCAGGGATAGGGACACTGGGCAGTCCCCTTGGGCAGGGGGATGAGCTGACAGTGGGTTTTTCTCCTTGTCCTCCCTCCCAGGGCCGCCGCCTTCTTTCTGTGGCCATGCAGTGCTGCCTGTCCCAGCCGGTCGCCCCAGGGCCGGCGTGACTGTGACACCCTGCCTGTCCTTTTCCGGGTAGGTGACTGGGGGGTAACAGGAGGATGCTGGGACTTGCCTGCCCTAGAGGCGATGGAGGGGAGAGCCCCTTTCCCAGCAACACTTAATACATTGTCCACTTGTGAGATGATGCATCTGCCTCTTCCATAATTAAAGAGGAAAAGGGCAAGCGCTGACTAAGCCAGGCCTTTGCCCTGCGAAGCTGTGTGATTCATGAGCTGCTGATAGCACATCCTTTTCCTGCAGAGTGTTTCTCCAAGCTTGGGAAAGCCTCCTTTCCCTGCTTCAAATTAAAGAAAATAATCATAATTACAATAATAATAATTAATAATTACCATCATCATGATCATCATCATCTGCAGGACCCAGAATGCTTTTTGCACCACGGAAGCTCCCAGGGGTGCAGGCACACGCTGAGCCCCATCCCTGTGGGATGCAGGAGGCGAAGCAGGGCCTCCCACAGCTCCCAAACTGAGGCAAGTTCTTGGGAAGCAGGGAAACGCGAGCGGATGCAAGGGGTGCCACCAGCCCACAGCTCACCTCTCCCCCTACTTCTTCCAGGTCCAACGCCTCCGTCACTGAACGTAAGTAGCCACTGGGTCCCACAGCATGGGGATGGCAGTGGGGGCTGCATGGCTCATGTTAGACCCACCAGTGCCTGGCAGGCAGCTGGGGTGTGGTTTGGGGGCTCAGACTGCCAGAGATCTGGAGTTTAAAGGCTCCCCTTTGGCTTTTCCCAGTGGAACCCCAAGTTTGCTCTGTGTTTTGAAGCAGAAGCTCTGTTTTCTGCTGGGAGGGTGGAAATCAGCCCTTTTGGCTCAGCAAGGGGGGAGGCTCTGCGGGTGGACCGCGGGGTGTTTCCCAGAAAACCCAAGCCAGAGGCAGTGATGGCAGCAAGGGGACATGATGCCACACCTCAGGTGTCCTCTCACTAAGATGAGAAGTATGATATTGGGTGATAGTTTTCTGGCTGGGGAGGGAGGAACAGGGATGTGGTATTTTGGGATGCCTCATGGGTGCCACATCTGTGATGTGATGAAACCACAGTAGGTGACCTTCATGTCCTGGGGTGACGTGTCCCTGTGGCCCTGCCTTTCAGAGTTTGATGGAGAATCGGTCGGATGACAGCGGGAACTGTTGTTATCACTGGGGGAATCCTAGCGACAGTGATCCTACTGTGCATCATCGCCGTGCTCTGCTACTGTAGGCTACAGGTGAGCACCGTGGCCACCTCCTATCTTGCCATGAACCCCAGCAGCGTTGCTGCTCCTCGAGCTGAACTGCAGGAAGGGTCTCAAAGGGGTTTTTTTTTGCATGGGATGGGCAGGGAGTGGAAACACTTTTTTTTCCCAGGTGCCTCAGAGTCTTTTCCTCCTCCCGGTGCAGGGGACCTCCCCTAAGGCTTTTGAGGATCTGCAGCGCTTGCTAATTTAGGTGTAGGCTTGGCTGGGTTTGCAATACCAGATGGAGGTTTTTATATTTGTTTTTTTCCCCTGTAAATTAAACAAGGAGGCTTTCAACAACAGCTAGCTACAGCCTCCTGCTCTTTAAAAGTTAATGTGAAGCCTGTGCCATGCAGCAGTGCCCCTGTGATGAAAAGCACAGCAGTTACTTGGAGGAGTTTCCACCTGGCATGGTAAAATACATTCCCCTTGCAAACGTCTCTGGGAGGGGAGAGGATGAGTTCCCTGGCAGCTGCCTCCTGCACCACACTCAGGTCCGGGTTTTGTTGGGCTTCGGCTGCTTTGCAGGACCCGGGTATCAATGGAGCAGAGCAGCAAGGGGCTGGTGGAGGGCTCCTGTGGTGGGGGGATGAGGGGTGCGGGGAGGTTGCACGGCTGGCTGTGAAGCTGACTCTGCCCGCTGGCTGCTCCTCTCCCCCTAATACAACCCCTTCCCTTCTGTGCAGTACTATTGCTGCAAGAAAGATGACTCTGATGAGGAAGAGGAGGAGGAGGAGGAGGAAGAGGAAGAGCCCAACCTGCCCACGCACTCGCACCTTGGCACGTGCAACGCCTGTAACTCCCGCATGGTGGATGGCCAGGGCAGCCCCACGTCCCCCTGCAGCGAGCTCAACCAGCATGGGGCTCACAACTACTGCCCGACCTGCTCCCCCTACGGCTCCCCCTTTTACATCCGGACTGCTGACATGGTACGCAATGGGGGTGAGAGGGTCACCTACACCCCCACATGCTACAAGGAGATGGGGCCGCCCATCAACATGGCCGCCCTGCAAAGCTACCCGGTGAGCCGCCACGGCCTCCTCCGCGAGAGCTTCCCGAACCCGCGGGCTATCAGCACGGAGGTGTAGTCACCATTGCCGCTAGCACAGGGTGCCCCCAGCCGGTGCCCGCTCGGGGGAAGAGGCTTTTTGTTTGTCTTGGGGGGGGTCCCGCAGAGAGGACCCCATAAGCCCAGCCCGAGACCAGCACCATCCTCCTGCTGAACCGCCCGGCACAACTAAGCTTCACAGGCGAGAAGAGGAGAGAGACCTCAACGGGTGACGTTAAACCGGCCACCTCCGAACCCATCATAAGTGTCATTATTGTTCTACTCTATCTCCTGAAGGGACTTCTCTAACGAGGGCTATGTACAGTACAACCTAATTTAATTACCCCAGGCTCCCCCGACTCCCTGAGCGAGGCCTTCGGTGTCCCCATGCAGCCACCCAAGGGGATTCCCGCTGCCTTTGGCACACGGAGTGACACGTGACCACCCACCCGCTGCTGCCCCCAGCACAACCTGCCGCTGGGCTGGGAACGACAGCGCTGCTCAGCAATGGGAGAGCGAAGGAGGGAAGCTCTGGACCGTCCTGCTCCCCTCATACTGTGTTAGTTGCCACTAGCAGTTAGCTTTTATGTTCAAGTGTAAGATAGGACACCGTCTCCCACCCGCTTCGGTCTCAGTATGTGCTGAAGAAGTTCAAGACTTGAATTTAGATCACCGCCAGGGGAGGCAAAGTTGCTCATAAAACCGCTCACCTACGCCGAATGGGCACAGGCTGAGCCTTCTGTGGGTAAAGCCCCCACCTCTTCTACTCTCCACAAGCTTTCTTAAGAGGATTTTAACTTGGACCCATAAAAACGTCAAGATTTTACTTACAGGAAGAGCCGCATCCCTAAATAACTACAGTTTTGTTCACCTTCAGCATTCAAAGCCCTGCCCAGCCCACCCTGACATTCCGGAGAGCCAGAGGAAGGTTGGCTTTAGGACAGCTTTTGCTTTTGACAGCAATAGGACAGCAACCAGGTCACGTCTTTTTTTGCTTAGGACAGCAACCAGGTCATGTCTCCTCCTTTGCCCACGACCTCCCATGAGAGAGTGATGTTCAGGTGATCAGAGTCCCCCCTCTTTTGCTTTTGGAAGAGGGTGCAAGACCCAAACCTGGATTCACCGGATGTGCGGCTAATAATGCCAGCCAGTGACTCCACCTTTCTGCAAAAATGAATGTGGGAAAGTTCCTTCTTCCTCAATAAATCAAATTAGGTGAAAAATGACTAAAAGGACATTTCCATCACTCACAGGCACTTCCATAGCAACCAGTGCAGGGCCGCTCGGCAGAGCGGTTCCCATTCATGGCAGGGAGGAGGGACCCAGACAGCAAGGATCCCCGCGGCCATGCGGATGCTGCTGGAGGCGATGGCAGGAAATTTGCTGTGCCTTTGCAATATAGGGTACAACTGCTCAGAAATGTGAGTGGTGGGGTTTTTTTTTCACCACCACAGTTTAGAAATCATCTGGCTGCTCACAGAAGGATTTGGACTGAACCTCCCTGTTCATGCTCAGAAAAAGTAGGTCTCAGCACAGAGGCAAATGCTACATGAGCCTCAAATGTCTACGTTATCTGGCAAATGGATCATTTACACTTTGGACCTGCTCATGCCTTGGCACCTCTGCTCAAACCACCCAAAGGAGAGAAGCCAGATGAACCCCAAATGGGGTGACAGTCCTTGTAACCAAACACCTTGCCCCAGCCTGCGTTTTACACAGCCTTTTGAGCAAACATTACGCACCATCTCCCCCACCTCCAGCCCAGGAAAACATTGTATTTCCATTATCCTGAAACTCAGCCGAGCTACATCTTTTAGAGTCTCCTTCCATTCTCCAAATAGTGATAGTGGGTTTTAAATGTCCTCTCACATTAAGGGCAGGCAGGAGGGAAGACAGAAGTTAGCAGCAGAGCTCTCTGGATTCTGCTGGATGGTAGTCTGTAGCTCCTACTTCATCCCATCCAGCCAGTACTCCTCCCTGAAAATACAGTCTGTAACTGGAAAAAAGTCTTGGCTATGTCAGTAAATCCCATCTTTTCCCACTATGCTCAGCTACATCTCCATCCTGCTGGGAGCCAGAAGGCAGTACGTCCCAGCAGCACGACATGCGGGCAGTCACGGCCCAGGTCTGCCAGAGGGCCCTGCAGTGCCGCCCCACGAAGCGCGCAGAGCGAGCCTGCCAGCCCAGTGGCTCCCGGCACCCAATTCTACCTCTTGGCACACAGCAAGGCTTCCCACCCCATCGGCAGCACGGGCTGGGCCATGACTTCCAAAGGGTGGAAATAATGCTGGGGGCTTGGGCTTTGGCGCGTCACCCTTATGCTGGAAGCACCCACATAGTCATCTTCGTCACACACAAATTAAGCGTGACCTGTCACCTGCTAACAAGGTGCCAAGGCTGGGAGGCAGTTCTAGAGTAGCTGGAAGGCCAGGACGAGGGTTTTCCTCATGGCCAACACAACGCCTGTGTCTGGCACGGCTACAGAGAAATGGGCAAGTCTAAAAGGGCTGGAAACACAGGAGATGCAACTGTGGGTTAGGTTTTGAGGATGGTGGAAGAACAGGACAGGGTAGGGGCAGGGATCCCAGATTTTTTTCCACTTCAGATTCCTCCTGTTGTTATTCTCTGTCTTCATTGCTCACCTATGGGTCCAAATTCAATGTCAGAAATAAATAAGGACTTTGAAATACAAAACAGGAGTGGTTTTTGTTCTTTGGCAGGCAACACAAAATGGGGTTCATCCAGTGCTGCCTGGAAGCTGTACTGGTACAAGGATTTTTCCTCCCCACCCTTCCTGCTCTTGCTTTTGCTCCTCTTGTGTCCCCCTTACCCGCTTGCCTCTGGCCTATGTACATGCATCCCAAACCCACAGTTTTATAGTTCAGCTCTTTATTGTGACACAGAATTTTTCGGTGTATTTTGGAAAATTGCCCTTATAGCAGAAGAAGAATCTGCAGGGCAGACCAGAAAGATGCCTGCTGTTGCCTGTGCCCTGCTGCAGTCTGGCCTCTGTGTCCTACCGCCTCCAACGAGAGCTCTTCAGGAGGATGATGGCAGGGACAGGCTTTCCCAACTCACTTCTCAGTAGCTTTCTAGGAACTGATGGTTTGTCTTGTGTAAAATCCTCTTGGTGGAGAGGGATGACTAAGTCCTAGGAATCCTTCCTCGCTGAGCAGCCTGGTCTACTGGGACTGGCTCCACAGCCAAGCCAAGTGGGGTAGCTTCAAGTGGTAAAGTCTGGCTCATGGGGGCTCTTGCCCCTGAACTTGGAAGGAGAGTACGGCCTGGCAGCAGTCAGGGTGACTTATGCCGACACGACCAGCAGCAAGCCTTCCTGTAGTACCAGTGAGAGCACAGCTTCACCTTCAGCACCAGCACACAGTTGGCTGTCGCTTTGTCTTCACAGTCATCTTCTGGGGAACAGAAGCATCCGCAGAAGGAGTTAAAAAGGAGACGTGCTTCCCTGGACGGAGCAAAGGGCTCCCAAGGGCTCCTCTCCCTCCCTGCCCTCCCAGTCTTACCTGGTGCCTCTGTGGGGCATGGCTGGAGTTGGCATGTCTGCCTGGCTTCTGGTTTGGAAGTGGGGTCACAGCCCTGAGCCAGCGCTTCCCCCTGGTAACACTTCACCTCCCGCAGTCGCACACCAGCACCGCATGTCTTGCTGCACTGTTGGGATCAAGAAAAGAGAAAAGGGATGTGAGAGGCATTTTTTTTAATTCTTCTGTAGTTCCCAAGTTCTTTCTTCCAGTGAAGCCTCCCCATCCCTACTTCAGAGACTATTCTTGAGAAGGTTTGGGTCAAATCCTACACTTATGCTCCCTTTATGTTGCTGGAGGAGAGCCTCCCTGAGCCAGGGCTGGGGCAGAGCAGGGGAGGAGTTTGCCTTCACCTCTTTAAAGCAACTTGGAATTGGTTTTGAGTATTGATGCTGTGACAAAAGATGGAGAACATGGCCGCTGTAAGCCAGACCCAGCTTCCCCTGTCCACCCATTCCCTAAACACTCGTAAGTTCTGCGATTCCATGATTCTGTGAAGTTAAAATCAAGGGAAAACAGGGAAAGATAGAACACTGACTCATGGCAGAGGAGGAGACACAGCTGTATCCTGTATGCCTGCATCGTGGTACATGCTCTTACTCGAGGCAGTAATCCACGTGCTGTAAGGATTTTTCCAGCTTGTGTGGGCCAGTCCCTCCACCTGCTGCTTGGTCTGCAGAAGAGCAGAGCTAATGGTCCAGTCCAGACCTAAAAGCCCTCAGCAGAACAGGCTGCTAGAAAGCCTCAGTGCAGGTCATGCCCCACCAACCAGGGTTATCAAGCCTCCTCTCCCCCTTCCCTACCATCCCAAGCCCTACCTGAGACCAGGAGGTAGTGAACCATGTTGAACATGGCCTCCTGAAACAGGCAGCTTGTTCCTCAGGTTTCTGAGAGGCTTGACAGCGCTTCTCAGGGTACTCCCTGTATACACCATTCTCCAGGCCCGCACACAACACGACCCGAGTCTTCATCCCTCGCCCGCAGCTGGCATCGCACTGGGAAAGAGAATGTGACAGCCAGGTAACAAATGATGCTAGTCAGCTGCAGAGCTTCAAGATGGCATCCTGCTCAGAGGCAAGGTGCTTAATGTCTGTGCTAACACCAGTCTAATAAGGGTAGTGCTGCCCAGGTCACAGGAGCAACGGTATCTGCAGAGGAGTTGAATTTCTTAGGGAGTGGGGACAGAAGCTGGTGATTTGTGTTTAGCCAGCACTGGGGATGCTGAATTCACCTTGGCTGGCCTTGAAAGCAGCTACCACAAGGGACCCAGAGCAGCCAAAGTAGGACTACAAGATTCTGTCTTATGTGTAGCTATGGTCTCAAAAACCATGTAGCAACCTAAATTTTGAGTACTGACAAGCTTTGCATGGGACCAAGGGGACCAAACTGGTGCACTGCAGGTAATTTGCCTGGCCAAGTACTGCTGAGCCCAGAACTATGCAGGCTTAGCTGGGAGGACTTGATCTCTGAGGACACCACCAAGAGAAGCAGCAGGAGGCAGGATCCGATTCTAGCTCAGCTCTGCCTCCTGAGACAGCTGCCAGTGGGAGATTTCACTGCTTTGTCCCCTTCTTCATGGCAGGGCCAGCTCAGCAGGCTTGCATCCACCCTTGGTCATCATGTAAGCTCAGAGCTGATCAGCAGAGAGAACTCAGCAAGGCAAAGAAGCTGGCCCACCCAAAGGTGGGGAACTCAGCTGGTCTTTCAGAGTTCAGTTGAGTTTAATATCCTGGATGCAGTTTGAAAACTGCACTGGCATACTGCATGTGTCCCATACCATAGGCCAGAGCAGGAGAGGGTTACGGGACTGCTGTAGGTCCCCAGGTTTAACCAGATTGTGCTCGTTACCAGTGCTGGAAGGAGACTCAGCTGAATATAGTCAACAGCTATAAAAGGTAGCAAAAGGAAAAGAGAAGTTTAGCTGTGGTTGAAGAGGAGAGGACTTGGCTGCTTCTCTGGTTCTCTAGAAACCCTCTTCCTTAGTGCTTTGTGAATCCCTGTTTTGCTCAAGACTTAAAAGGCAAAGCCCAAACCCCGCAGCTGACTCCATGTGTCCTTCTGGTATTTGGATCAGCTTGTATTAGGAATCCTAAAGCCTCTAGGCCTTGAGCAACAGAAGGGAAGTAGATTGGCAATTGTTTGGTAAAACAGGGCACCTGGACCATATGGGTTCACTGGACTCTTAAGTCCTAAGGCAAGTACACAGTTGTGGTCTGGATGTGACCTCCAGGGCAGGGATCTGGGCTGTGGTTCAGGTTTACCTCCAGCTATCATTTATCATAGATGAAGCTGGGTTTGTTGAGGCTTTTTCTTTAGTGGTGGGACTCAAATCTTGGGGGGGCAAGTGCATCTTCTGGACAAAGTGCTGTGCTGTCTCTAACTGTCAGCTGGGAGTCTGAGGTGGGAGAGGAGGAGGATTTCCTTAGGACGTTGCTGCCCTCCAATGGAGGTCCATGGGAAGACAGCAAATGCCACAAACTTTGGGGTGGTCTATAGGGTATAGCGGGGACAAGCTGGGTTATGCATTACTCCTTCCTTCTTTATAAAAGGAGCTAGGAAAAGGGTGCAGCTCCATGGCTGGAGGTCACACCATACCTTGCTCTACCAAGGCAGCCAGGCTCCCACCATCTCCTGTGGGATAAGGGGTGGGAAGGAGGGCTGAGAACACAGGGCTGGGCTTGACTTTACCTGCTCCCACTCCTGCTCCACCCAGTGTGCAGGGCAGTTCTTGTCTCCGCAGGGATGGATGGCCAGGGGCTTGGTGATTGGGTCACACTGTGAGTTGGAGATCACCTTGCCCTCCAGGTTGCGACATGTGATGAAGCGGCTCATGCGTCCCTTGCCACATGAACCTGAGCACTTGGAGGAATAAAGGGCATTTAGACACATCAGAAAGCAGAAAAGTGAAGGGGTCAGGGCTGGTGGTGCAGGACACCCGAGTCCTGAGCCTATCCCTGCCACTGGATCTGGGGCACTGGATCCCAAGGGTCTTTAGAGGTACACCTGGTCAGGGGCTTCCATTCTCCAGGTGCCGTGAGCTTCCCAGATGGAATGGAGCTCACCTCACAGCTAATCATAATTTACAGCACGGAGAGGCAAAAATACAGATTATTCTGTTTGTTTAGCTGAGCCTCTGCCAGAGAAAGCTGAAAGAAAGCAGCAGCATGACTGCCTACCTGCTCCCTCCCGCCAACCCTGCACCACCGGCACTGGGTGCAAGGAGCAGCAGCCCCTCCAGACTCACCGGGCCCCAGTCCGAAGCGGTCCAGCGGCGGTCACAGGGCGGGCCTGTGCACACCTTCTCGCTGCTGGGCTTCTGGGACTCATCGCAGAAGGGCGCTTCCACTGAGCAGCGTACCTCCCGCTTCATCGTCCCCTGCATGCCACACTGGGCTGAACACTGCAATGGCCATAGAGAGTCACCCCCGGGTCTCAGAAGCAGAGAACCAGGAGGACAAGCAAAGATGAGGGAGGCAGCTACGCCTCCTCCTGTTGTCCCCCTGCAGTACTAGGTGGGTGGGGCAGGGCACCAGCAGGGACAGAAAAAGGTGGGTCTGTCTCTATCTCTGCTGCTTATTTACTTTAGGTCCTAGAGCTCCAATGCTCCAAGATGTGGATGCCTGGACTGCTGTTCAAAGTCACTGGGCCACTGGCCCAGTCCCAAGCAGGCTCTGTAAAGTCAAAGACATTTTGACGGGGTTTTAGCTTCTCTGTATCTCCATGCTACTGGTTCACCCTTAGTTGGATAGAATCATAGAATCATTTAGATACTCTGGAAGTGGGAGGCAAAGCCTCTTGCTGGCAGGGCTTTCATTTTGTCAATGACCTGCTTGGAAAGTGACCTTAGAAAAAATTTTTTGCAATGGCCTTTGTTTGCCAGGCAGTGCCAGAACAGGGGAGTGGTGGGTAATCCAAGTCCTTGCTTCTCCAGGATGCAGTTGGCCAGGGGCTTCCTCAACACCCAACATCTGACAGCCACCTTCCTCCAGGCCCCAGCCCAGCCCCAGCTGCATACCTCTGGGGAGCAAAGCTTCCCCGCTGCCTACCTCAGACCACTCAGAGAGCTCCCACTGGGGCCCGCAGGCCTTGTTCTTGCAGGCTTTCCTCTCCATGGGCCTGGCCAGCCCAGCTGACTCGCAGAGGTCGTCATAAACGGAGCTGTCAAAGCCTGGAGCCAGCATCTTCCAGCAACGCACAGTGCGGTACTGGTAGCCCTCACCACAGGTCCTGGAGCATTCGCTCCACCAGCTGGTCTCCCACCTCCATGAGCAGTCCCCAAGAGAGAAAGCACAAAGGAAAACCCAGGTAAGGGGGACAAGGGACACGGGGTGGCTGAAGAGTGCCTGCACGCCTGGGACTCCCTCACCCAATAGCTGCTGTTGTGAATCTATTCATCACATATATGTCTGCGTTAAAGCAAGGCTGGTCTTGAAAGCCAACTTTGCCCTTAGCAGGCAATTTAGACAGCAAACTCCCTCCCTCTTTTTGCTTACAAGGGAATACAAGGGCTTAGCTGTTTAAGCGTATCTTCCAGACCATAAATGGCTGTACACTTTGAGCAGAAAATGATCCTTACAAAGACACACTGTCCCCATGGACAGCTCATGTCATTTCCACTCACCTCGGCTGGCAATCTCTCCCTGTGCAAAATTCATGAGTAGGTTCTGGTCGGGTTAGAGCATCGCAGTATGTTTCATCCACCTCCACTCCATCGTACCGGACACATATCGCATAGGAGGTGCTGATACCTGCTGGGCAATCAAGACCCTCTCTTGGTCAGGCTCCTTCAGATCCAAAAGTCTCCTCTCACCATGATTAAATTACTGGAGTGCTCACTACATCTGAAACTCTACCTGCCATTTTAAAAAATACCAGTATTCTCTGCATCAACAGCGAAAAAGGACTTCACATGGACAGTTGCTTGAAGCCAAACCTACCTGAAGTGCAAGTGGAGCTGCAGGGGGCATAAGCTGAGACTTTCCACCGATACATGTCAGCCAAGCTGATGTCATCATGGCCCATGGGGCTCACATCAAACTCGTTGCTGTGGAAAAAGGAGGTAGTGTGAGCTAAACATGAAAAATTGCTGCAAACATAAATTCTAGTGAAATTCTTCCTTGCTGTCTTTGAAGATCAGAAGAAACCCAGTATTTCTGCTATCTGCCTCACCTTGGGCAAGGTGGGCCACTGATGAACAGAGAATGTAAAGCCTTGATCCATCTCCTGAATTCAACTAGCAAGGTTGTAGACAGCCATGGATCAACATCCCTCTGTGAGGAGGCAGTTTCTAGTAGGTCTTGTGTATATTATGGTCTTTTGACCATGTGGGTGTCCTCAGGCTCAGTTCATACTTGAGAGGTATGACATTAGGTTGGAAAGGAGAGCTCAAGCAAGGGCTCTCTTGTCATAATGTGGTGGGAGTGTTCACACATGGCTTGCCAGCAATGTTTAAAAGTTGGCCCTCAGTCTCCTGCCAAGTGTTTACTTAGGTTACATAAGTTTATGTGCCCAGAGGAATGGGACAAAAGGGGCATGCTGTGGTGGTAAATGTGTGTATTTGACATGCTATAGACTCCTGGCCTTTATAACCACATCAGTGTTGGCCTCACAGGTCCTGCAGCACTATTTCAATGGACCCCTTAGAGGCAGGGGGACCTGAAATACATTCTGGTATCCGTGTCAGGCCAATTGTGACAATCAGTCTTTGGAGGACACAACCGTTGGTCAAGCATCTACAGCAGCTGCCATGGATAGACACTGGTGAACAGGGACATCAAGGACAGCAGTGAGACTACCAGGGGATTGGCTTAAACTTCCCTCCCCAGCTAACCACGCTCCTGTTTTGCCCAGGAAATCAAGTGCCACCTTTCAGTGCCAGGGGCTTGCAGAGGCTCTGCCTGGCTGATGTCCACGGTTGGGCTGGCACCTAGCAGAGGTCTCTCCACAGATGCCATCATGCTGTAGTTGGCTGCTTCACCCTGTTTCCCAGCAAATGTCTCCACCTTCAAGTCTTCTGGTGAGTTCTTATGGGCTGGCACTTTGTAGAGGCCCTGTGGCCACCGGGAAGCTGTGTGGGTCCATAGTCCTGCTGTGGAGTTCCTGGGGACCAGCTGGGCTGCCAGGTGCTGCAGCTCCCTGCAGAAGAGAGTGTTGTGTGGATCCTGGTGACACAGTCGCCTGAAGAGGCGAAGTCTGGAGGATGCTATGCGGCTGTTCTCCGAGAGATCGGGTCTCCTCATGCTGTAGGGCACAGCTGTGCTGACAGAAATCTGATTGAACTTGAGACCTGGAAGGAACACAGGGATGCTTGAACTATACTGGATGCATGTGGTATTTAACAAGGAAAAAAATATTCTGAATTCAGCCTCAAAATCATAAATTGCCACCAGGGTGCACCAACAGGCCTTAACTGCCTTGACCAACCTCATAAATACTCTGCCCATCAGCTCAGGATCTCCATTTAAGCTCAGGCCTGGGCCCTCAGGTGTACTTTGTTCCTGAATTGCCGTTTGGCTTTCCCAGACTGACCTCAGCTTCAACTTGTGACTTTGCTTTCACTCGATAATCACTGGACTGTTGCTAGGCTGTGTTGCTGTCACTGCCCTGCTTGCCAAGCTCAGGTGCCGTGGGACTGCCCTGCCCAAGAGGGCACTGCCAGACCTGTACCATGGCCATGCTCTCCCAGCTCCCCTTCCCCACCGAGCTACTGGCCTTGCTGCTCCCTGACAGTCTCCACCCCGCTATTAATCATCATTCCCTCTTGTCTGCCCTGATGGTAAAGCCACCTTAGATTTCAAGAAGACCAACATGGGATGTTTGCTTTCAATGAACAAAATGGAAGGGAAGGAAAAACAAAGCAACCAACCCAACTTTGTTTCTCCACCAGCTGCTGCTGCTTCCTCCTCTTCCTCTCCTGTGTTTGCATGGTAGATGTGTCTTATCTGGAAGTCATACTTCTTCTCTTCACCTTGTTCCCAGCCCCAGTCCTGAGTCTGACCAGTGGAGTTGGTCTGGAAGAACTGTGGGTGGCCAAAGCCTAAATCTTCATGCCCTTCTCGTAAAGGAAGCTGTTCACTGGTGTCATCTGGCGACAGGGTGAGCCACGTGGCATTGAAGTCCTGGGCAGCTCTGGAGACGGCTGGAATGGGATGGTTCTGGCTGGTCTCTGGTAGGTGATGATAGAGAGGTCTGTCTAAAGCAGGGGCTGCAGTTCGGAGAGGTGGCATCCGTGGTACAGTGTAGTCATAAGTTATGTGTGGCATTTTCCCATTAAAGTTATAGTACTGGAGGCAACAGGAAAAGAAAACAAAATCCCTTTTAATTTAAGAACATGTATTTCCTAGAGCACTATTCTAGCCACGTCCATTTTGTGACGGATGTTAAGAGAAGATATCACACTCATAAACCTGAGGAAACCCCCCAAGACTGGATTCCTCAGCCACCTACACACTCAAGTTTGGCTTGGGAACCAGGTTAATATTCCCTTTGTCTGAGAGAGGCTTACAATTTTGAGACAGGCAAGACAGGAAAGCCTAAAACTAGCTCCTCACATACCATGGCATTTAGAGACTGGTTAGTGGGCCCATGAGCTATGATATACTCCAACCCATCTGAGTCCAGGCTCGAGGGTCGCCGGTACTTGAAGATCGTGCCAGCTACCCTGAAGTTCTGGGGGTTGTCAATGACAGAGTTGCCGTTGAAGAAGAAATGCCCAGATTCATCTGCGAGCGCTTCAAAGAGAAAGAAAAGGGACAAATGTGATACTCCATACAGAACACTGGCACTGAGGAGACCAAACAGCTCATGACCAAGAAAAGCCAGACAGAAAAAGAACTGCAGGCCGTCCAGCGTTCATCTTCCACATCAGGTGAGATCAGCGGTGTTCAATGCCTGCTGCTTTCATTTCCCTCCAACAAGAGCACCAATGTCTTCACAACAGGGACTGCCCATGAGCTTGGTTTCCAAATGTCCCTCCTGCCACTGGCTGCTGGAGATGTGGTAGCCTTGGTTTATGAAGAGATTAAGTGCCCCAGTGCTACCCTGGAGAAAATGCTCCCAGACAGCTCATTCACAGCACACACAGAGTGCACAGAGCCCTCCTCCCACCTCCCAGGCAGCTCAACTGGGATCTCCACATCCAGGTGGTTCCTCTGCTTACCTAGGATGTTTTCTGTTTTCCTGCGCTCAATGATGAGGATGTCCATGGCACCAGCAGGGATGTTGGTGATGAACACATAACCTGAGGAACAGAACAGAGGATGAGGAAACCCTGAGGACAGAATAAAAAGGTCTGGGTAGGAAAAGCAGTTCATGGGACAAGCGTGTATGTAGGAGGGCCACGCTGCCCGTCAGGGGCAGGGCACTAAGGACATAAACACATGTTGTGCCCGTCTGTGAGCTCTAATCCCAGCCCCCCTCTGAAGTCCCATTACAGATCACCATTACAGGTCTCTATGGCTCAGTCTGAGCACTGCTGGGTTTGGAATCAGGAAGGAACTGCACAAGCAGAACAGTCTGGCTTTAGGTGTGAGGATGAATGTGCTCTCATGATCTTTCTGGCAAGAGCACAGAAAAATCTTACTAGTGATCAGGGCGGAAGCTGAACAGAGGATGCAAAAGATCATAGGTCCCCTCAGCGCCTGACTCAACAGAATTTGTTTCAGGAGTAGCATAAAAATTGACCTTTAAAGGGAGAGGAAATAAGAAGGCTCTTAAAGTTCTGTGGTTTGGCAGCTTGTCTTTCCTGCTAGAAATGCAGCTCTTGTCCGTTCTGTAAGATTTTATGAGGACTGGGAGGCCAAAACCCCCGCTCTGGAAAGGGGCCTGAGTGCTTTTCTAGTCCTGGGGTCTGTAGAGAGTGAGGCGGATTAATGAAACAACAGTGTGAAATGATGTTCCAAAAGATCCTCAAACCACAGTTAATTAATTACTAATGAGGATACCACAGTCTATTCCTTCTGTGGGTAAGGGAATGGGCCGTGAGGTTTCAAGGGATGAATCTCAGCCCAGTTTCAGAGGGACTGTCCCTCATTCACGCTAGCCTTAGGACTGGGAAAGCAGCAGACCAAGTGCAGGCTGGAACAAATGCTGTGACCCTCATCACAGGAGCTTAAGTTCCAAATGAACACATAGCACAAATAAAAGAAGATTCATTGATCTCTTCACATTATCCGAGGAAGGCAGGATGCCAGAATCAATAGGAACAAATAGATCCCCAGCTGCTTCCTATTGTAAAGAGGTGAAGGGAAACGTTACCAGCCTAATATACAGCACATCAAACCAATCTCCTCTGATGATTAAGTGAAAAGGACAAAATACAGGCATTTAAGCAGAGGTGACACTCTTCAGCTCTTTCCACTAAGCAGCTGGGAAACTCCTACTCCCATTCAAGCCAGTCACCCTTCATGCCAGCTGGTGGTAAGAAGCAGCAGGTGGTCTCCGGACTGTGGTAGCAGGGAGTACCTATCTGTGAGACTGCCTTTCGGAAGCTGCCCGAGACACGGTGGCAAGTGCTGCCGTCCCCTCCACACACCCTGCATCTGTCCATTGTCCGGGATGAGTACAGGCTCCCATCGCACCCAACTGGCTGCAAAGAATAAAACAAGAAAGGGTTTTCTGGGGCCATCTTATTGCCACAGGTCAGGGTCTTTTCAAGGAAATGCTACCACGCTCTTTTGGTGAGGTTCGGGGCAGGGATGTAGGTTAGGTTGGAGTGGAGTAATGAATGAGTTCAACAGCAGCAGAAATTCACCTGTGTAACTTATGACCAGCTACACTGGGCCCCTTGAACCTGGGGCAGAGGCTTGTGTGCATAAGTGAATGGAGTAAGACTCAGGTAATCTGTTTCGGTTCCTTCTGTCTCTGTATTTAAGCCAATCCTTCCCACCAAAATAATGACACACATCACTCTCCAAGAGATGCTGCATCAAAGGCAGGCCTTTCTGAGGTTGTAAGGCACCTCTCTGTAACACTATATACACCTTCATCCTTGCTGTATGAGGTGAAAATCAAATATAAGATCTTTAAAATTTTTTTCAATTGGATGACTATGTACAAACCTGCAATTCTCTGTGCTGGGAGGGAAGTGCTGTCACTCTGGGAATATATGGATGTATATAATTCCCTTTGTGTGACCCTCTCTGCTCTCCTCTAGCCCACAGGCATCCAAGAGTGAATGTAATAAGTCTGTGTCAGGCCTTGGTTTCAGTTCCCTGCTGAGAGCCCTGGCCTTGCAATGACCAGGAGCTCTAGTCATGCACTTACGCTCCCAATTTCTGTACTACCTCCCAGAGCCTCACCTCACACTTCCCATTGATGCAGACCCCTTGAAAGGTCCTGTCTTTGCAGGAGGTACCATCCTGTGCTCTAGCCATCAGCTGCCTCTCTCCACTCCGGGTGGTGCACTGGAGGTCACAGGGCTTGTTGGAGATACTGGTGTAGTCATCTGGAGGGACAGGGGCAGAAAGTCACCAGGCAGATCAAGGTGCTCAGAGATGGGCAGGGAGGGACTTTCCTCTTATCCATAATAATGGATTGATGTCACCTTGGATGTTCCTGCTGCTTGAGATGAGAACCCAAGGCTACAGATTCTGGAGTAGTAAAGGGGTCATGGTATGCAGCTGCAGCTGGGGACCATGCCTAGCAGAAATACTTCTTGCTGGAAAATCCTTCTCCTTGCCATACCCTCTCCCCTTCGCAGTGACATCCCTGGTGCCAGACATGGGAATCTGCATCAACAGATCCCAGGCCACACATGAATACACAAGAGCAAGCAAGACCTGTAAGAGGAGTACTGAATGTGTAGGGCTGTGGCCAGCTACACCCCACTCAGCTGAGCAACTGAAGCTAGAGGTGCAGATGTTCTATGTTCCCTTGGCTGCTCATTTAAAGAGAAAAACAGGTGTGTCCAGAAAGAGGATAATAATTTAGGTGAGCTCAATCTGGGACTCAAGGGACAACTGGCAAACCATGTGAAGCAATGTGTCTTGCCTGCTCAGGAAACAGATAGGTGTCCTGTTCAGAACAACCCACCACCAGCCCAGCAGGAAGCATGCTGGGTGACTGAGGCAGCCAAAATGGGAGAAGGCACAAAGAGCATGAACACCCAAGATAACTGCTGGTTAGCCAAGACAACTCAGAGAAACCTATGTCCTGTCAGCCCACCAGTGCTTGCTGATGCAGGATCCAAAACAGGAGCAATGTGGTGAGAGAGGAGGCCTGGCTGGGTGAAGCGGTTCTGTGAAGAGACAGGGAACAATTTCTCCAAAGCAGGGAGCACAGGCAAGCAGACCAGCCAGGAGCATCCATCCCTTGTACCGCAGGACATTCCCCTTCTCCATCTGAGAAGATCCTGTGGGTGTTGTCTCACCCTGATCCCTTGTGTGAAGCTGTGAAAACCCACCTGGATAGAGGGGCATCCAGTGGTAGTAGCGCATCCCAAAGGCTTTGGCATTGAAACTGGAGCACTGCTGCTGTTTGAAGCTTGCTGTGTTGGCTGGGCAGGGCTATGGAGGGAATAAATGTGATCAAAAGCTCCCTATGTCACAGCCTCAGTTGTGATAGCTGCTTGTCCCTGCTACATCCTTGGAAGATGAAAATGCCCTGTCCACCCTGGAAGAAATCAGTGATGGACTCCAAGGTGCCATAATACAGACAGAAAGGCCAGGCCTCCATTGCCAAGGGCCCCTCAGACAGCTGCATTTAACAGTCCTGCAAAAATTACTTCCAGCAAAGGGATAAGCATACTGGAGAAACTTTGTCCCTCCCCTCACCCCACAAGAAGTTATGTTTCTATATCCTTTTCCCTGAGAGCAGAGCCCATCTCCCATGTCTTCAAAGGCACACCATCAACTACTCCAGGAGTGGATTGTACTCCTTGTCTGCACAACTCTGACAGACCAGTCGTACCTTCAGTGCTGGTGCTCTTGCAGCTCCAAGTGTGACCCCAAGTCCTGAATTCCCCAGTGAGGACCAGTCAGTACTGGAAGTGGTTCTCACCTGTTGCTGGCACAGTTGGTAGTGCTTGGCTTGACCAATACACATGGTGCTGTTTTTTCCCTGGGGCATCTGGAGCCTACAAAGCAGAAAGAAAATGAGCTGGAGGTCTGTGAAATACTAAGGTATTGAGGGTGATAGAGAAGTCAGGCCAGACTTAAGGGGGAGAAGCAAGGCAGGCATTTTATCAGAGCAAAACTTTCTGGATCTAGATTAGACGGCATCTCCTCAGAAACACTTTTCAGTGCTTTTAGGTGGACTTCAATTTTAGGCTACTCTTATTTTGGGGCAGGTTGAGCAGACGAGGAGTAAGTGCAGTATCACCATCCCTGGGCTCCTTCATCTCTGAGCTCTGAAAAGGCTGATGTGACAAAAGGACAATAGACCCTGATGATCCATCACTCCCACAGAAGCACCCAGGATTTGCAGTGACTGGTGGAGTTGATTTCAGGATTCACTGTGTAGTAGGCAGAGAGGTGGCATCTCTTATGCGGACTGGCTACCTTAAAAGACTTAGCAGGAAAGGCTTGGTGCAGATGATGGCCCAAAACACTTTCTCAGCCCTTGATGCTTTAGCTCTGAAATGCTGAAGTTTCAACTCCAAGCCCCAAATTAAGGCTGACATATGGGTGATTCCCACAGCCCTTCACAAAGGAGTGGTGAGTTTCCCTTTAAGCTTCCCTCCAGGGTGCAGCCGGCCTTGCAGGGAGAGCCATGGGGTAAATAAGCCCCAGGTGTCCTGCATTAAGTAAACAAAGGTCAGGTGTCCCACTTGGGGATAAAAGCTGGGACCACTTGCAGGAAGCGGCAGTGTCTGTCTGTGAGGTGGATGCACTTTACAGAGTTCCCTGTTGGGGAAGGACCTTCCACCTTCCTGGGCCTGGGGTCCAGTCAGGTCTGGCTTTTGTAAACACAGGCTGTGTAGAGATTCAGTATGTGGCTTCCTTGGTCTTATGTATTTCGCTTGTTGACTCTGTTGTCTCCTGTCTCTTCTATGGGAGACTGCATTTCACCATTTATTCTGCCCATTGTTGGTTGTGTGTTGTTGTTGGGGTTAGTGGGATTGATGTTGATTATGTATAAACTGACTTGTTTGTACCCCCAGTGCTCACCCATGTACTGACCCTTTTGTATCAAATACAATTTGGTTATTGGTTCATCTTTATGCTGGCTGTGTCCTTTATGCTAGGCCTAATAATTGGCAAAACAAACTCTGGCTAGCAGGAGTTATCCAGGGGATACTGGAGTCCTTGACTGATACATAGGCAAAAAAATTCTTGAAAGCTGGGAAGATGTATGGAGAATGGCTGAAACCACAGATTAAGGCAATGAGGTCTGTGTAAAGATAAGCAGCAGACAATGCATTAACAGCACTGGGAACTTAGGATGCACTGTGTAATGAAGAACCCTGTAGGCATATTCAAGCTGGACAGGCTAGAGGTATTGCAGCTGTACCTCCAGAGCTATGCTTTACATGATGTAGGCAAAGCCTAAATTTACACCAAGAGGCTTGAAAACTGCCTGTAGACTCAGGCAGAACTTGTGAGCTAGTTCCACCTATGAAGCACTTAATAAATTCTCCTTAAAACTGCAGAAACCTTCTGGCTGTGTTTTATGTCAGTTTTTTTAAATTCAGACTTGATCCCTGCAGTAAAAGCCCTCCCGTCCCTAGCTCTGGAATCAAGGATAGAGTAGATGCCAAATGGAGAGAAAAATATCTCTTCTGGCAGCAGGCAAAGGGCAGAAGGGCTGCTCTGGCTGTGGGGGGTGTGAGACAGCCCCAGGCTCCCTCCTGCCTGAAGTGCTAAGGCTTGGACAACAGGCCCCAGCCAGAGTTGACCTATAGATGAATCCTGTATATTTTATAACTGATAACCATTGTGCTAGTAGGTATTGTACTACGTTATAACAAACCACTTATACGCTGAGGTAAAAAGTGCTAAAGTGTTAAAGTACTGAAGCCTAAACAACAGGCCCCAAGCCAAATGTACTAACTTACTATGTAGTCATTAGCAAAATATGTATCCACATTAATGAAAGATGTAGCTTAGATATCATATACTCATTACTGATGATGAATGTAATGAAAACATGTCTATCCTGAATATATTTTTTTTATCCTTCTTTGTGCAGATAACAAGGCCATGGAGCCAGCTGTCCAGCCTTGGGACCAGATGTGTGGCCTTGTTCTGAAAAGAACATAAGCAGGGAAACTCCCTTGGCTTCCTCCTTGAGCCCTGGCCAGGCTCTGGGGGAATCCAATTGGAGAGTGAAGCCAGATGTTTTACTGCACCATAGTCAGGTGGACTTGTTTATTCAATACTATATAAACCTGGACCCTCTTACAGTGACTTTGGAAGCCTCACCTACAGGTGGAGGTGCTGTGCAGGACTTCCCACTTGCCGGGACAGGCTCTCCAAATCCTCGCTGTAACCGGGGCTCCCCAGCGACTGCGGATCTGGATGATGGTAACGTATGCAAGTGGTGAGGGATCTTTCTTAATCACTATTCTCCTTCTCATGTAGTAATGATTTGATGCATTACACAGTATTTTCCTATTTGTTTGCTTTAAGTGCATTATTCTGTCTTTTCTTACTGCATGTTTTCTGTATTACTCTGTTACATTAGTTATCCCCAGTAAAATACGCCTACTTTTTTCACTCTGGTGTTTGCATTTAATTAGTATCCTTATAAGCAAAACACCACCCTCTGTTTCCCACTGCTGTCCCACAATGGCCACAGTGTGCTGGGGAGGAGGAGCAGCAGCAGAGATGCTAAAAATCACGGTTAGCAGGGAGGCCGCATCCAGACAGAAGGTACTGCAGCACATCTGGACCCTCACTGTGCTGCCAGCCAGCCCACACAAAAGTTTTCTGCTGCAGGAAAGAGAGCAGGTTGGGGGCCCTAGTTTGAGCTTCCTCCACTCAGGAGTGCATTCACGCAGAAGGGAAAAGGGCTGAGTGTGGGACAGGCAGCCCCTGTGGGCTTGCTGTGCTGCAGGATGCCAGTGCTCATTAACATCTCAGGAGTCTGGAGCAGCAGGTTAGAGGTGCTGCAGGAGGAGGGCTTGGTGGCAAGGTGACCCAGAAGGGGCAGTGGGAATTCAGGCAGCTGAAGTTCCCCAGCTCTACCCAGTTCCACTGATACAGGACTGTAGCAGCTGTAGGGGACAAATGGAGATGCTGTCAGGTGACAGTCAAATGGCAGAGGGAAAAAAAACTTGCAAACTCTGCAGGGAATAAAGAGGAGAAACTGCTGAGAAGTGGCTGACCTGGCTGCTGCCAGGAGTAAATCAAGTTCCCATAAAGTGTCTGGGAATATGTACCCACATCCTTAACACAGGAACCAGCTACAAATCAGGGTTAGGTTGGTCAGAGCAGCCTCGGTAAGCAAGGGTTTGCCAAGGAAAGAGGAATAGAGATGGCCTTCTCCAGCCCACAAACCTGTTATCTTCAAGTCTCCACAGACCCCAAGAGGGGACCAGCCTCCTGTTCCCCATCAGATGAGCCAGGCTGAGTGGGTCATGTGTTCAGGGGGATTGTCACCTATCCCACTGTGGTGTGCTTCTCCCTCACCAGCCCCCCCCCGCCACTGCTGCCTGCCCACCACCTACCCCATGGACAACAGTCGCCTTCCTCTCTGAGAGGCCACAGAAGAGGAAATGGCCAACCCTGCAAACCCAGGAGGTTCAGTCCCAAAACACAGGTCAGGGACACCCCGTTTTCGCTCTGCCACTTGAGACCTGACCAAGGGCTCAGGCTGGGACACGACTCACCTCTGTTGCAAGCAGTGCCTCTCCCGGGACATCACGCCTCTCCCGCAGGACCGGGAGCATGTGGACCAGGAGCTCCACTCTCCCCACCACTTGGTGACTTCTTCATCCCAGGGGCCAGCTCCATCTGCTGCCTCACTACTGTCCTGACAGAAACAGAGGATGGTTAGCTGGAGAACCTGGCTCCTCACCACCCTAGACAGAAACGGGCCTTCCAAAGGCAGCTCCCCCAGCGACCATGTCATCTGGATGCCTTCTAAATGGGCAGCACTGGGACAACTGTGGCTGGCTCAAGCTCATATGGGGCCACACCAGGCTTACAACTCTCAAAATTCAAATTTCCCTCCAAGACTGAGCTATGTATGGGAAGGAGGATGCCTCTGGGATCTCATGACACAATGTGGAGAAGGGCTGTCAGGCTGGACACGTGTGCCAGTGATGCCAGTGGCAGCCTGACCCCCAGTGTCGCTCCCAGCCCAGGTCAGACAGAACAGCAGATCACAGCTCATCCTGATGCACGGTCAAGAGAAGAGGAAGAGCTGCAGCCCTTGGCTGTGCGATGCCTGACTGCAGGGAAGCTGGGGGTACGCATCTGTCACTCGCTGGAGCTGCATTTCAACAAATAAAACTTCTCTTTGTGACTAAATCAGCTCAGATCCAAGATCCTCACTCTTCAACCCTCACAGAAGTAATTCTGTAGAGTGCTTCAGAACCAGAGACTCCTGCAATTGCTGTTGTCCCCTCTCCCCATGCACCCCACTGTGCTTGGAGGAGGATTGCTCCCTCTCCCAACATGCCTTGCTGGGGCTGAGCCTTTAAATTTGGCAAACCTGAGGTCTTTTGGTCCCAGGGTGGTCCCTGCAGCAGGCTGCTGTTGGCTCTGCCTCCACAATTCCCATCAGGTAAGGGATTCTGGGTTTTAGCTGTTTGGTTTTTTTTTCTTGCAGTAACTTCCTGTTAAGTGTTTGATGGCCTAAAATCTCCCAGAAACTGGCAAACTAGCCTGTGCAGGAACTAATTTGCTGTTTATTGAAATATAGCTGTGAGTAGTGTTAAATGCAGCAATGAGTTTTAACAAAGGACAGTGACTGGAAGGGATTTATCCAGCTGAAAATGCTGAGAGTGTTAGTAGGAGAAATGAAGAGTGAGAGAGAGAGAGAGAGAGAGAGAGAGAGAGAGTGAGTGTGTGTGTGTCTGTGTGTGTGTGTCTGTGTGTCTGTGTGTTTTTACTCTTTTGGTTGACCGTCTCTTGCCTTTATGCTCTTTCATGGTGTAACATAGCCAGTGCTCTGCATCTTGTAGTCTAACTCCTGCCTGAGAACTTACCATTTCTACAGCATCTGCCAACAGAACATTCTCTGGGCAGAGGGGATGCAGCTGGTTTTATGCAAATCTTTTAAAGTTCTAACAGTGTGGCTGAAATGTGCACAGTGCCTCTTCCTGGAGATGATTCCACAGAGAGAGCACATTGAAAATAACATACTCTGCTGCAAAAACGCACCATGTTACCTGGCCTGACTCCCTAGGGATTACAATAGTTGAATTAAAAAACAATAAAACAAAACTCTTTGCTGATCTTAAATGTTCTGGCTAGAGTTGACTTGCCCAAGAGGGACCAAATGCCACAGCCAGCAGCTGAGTTGCTCAAGAGAAAGACAAAATTTAAAAGAAACTGACATTTTTAAAAATACTTTATTCTCTTCTTTCAAATGATCACATTAATCTATTTCCTCTGAGAATTTTTGTCTGTGTGTATATTACAGGACTGTTAATGGAAATGCTGACTATGTAGCTTCCACATTCACAAAGGAAATAAACCAGAAGTCTCATATTGTAAGGTATTTTCAGCTAAAATCTTTACCTGACCCCTTCTGTGCTTCTCTATAATACACATCACAAGGCCTGTGGAGGAAAAGCTCTTCACAACTGTTGGGAAGGAGAATGCCAGTGCTTTATCTGCTACCTGTACAGAGAGTTCAGCGCAATACAGATTCTCCCATAGCTGGGGTAATCATCAAAGCTGATGTCTCACCACTTCCCTGAGTAGTTCCATGAGGCGCATAGATTGCCTGGAGGAAAGGCATATGGACCAAAAGTTGCAATATTTACATAGTTTTTCCCCAGGTGACAATAAAAATTTGTGTAGCTGTAATATGCCAGATTGTCCTGCTCCAGAGATCTTAGGTGAGACAGGGCTGAAGGGAAACAGGCAAAGGGAAGTAAAATAGCCTGTTCTACTGACCTACCCCTAGACATGAAAAAGACTCTGTATTTGGAGTGGTGGGAAGTTGTAGACTCCTTTTCAGGGTTACTGCTCCTGGGTGTTTTGCCTGGATGCAGAGAGACTTGGCACATGATGGTAGAGCTGAGGTTTCGGGAAGATCAGCATCCCTGCCTTTGTGTATCTCTCTCTTACAGTTAGAATAGGAAACGTTTCTTGCTGCACTGTGACTTTCAGGAATAACAGGAGCCCAAATGAAGATTTACTGAAGGAGGCTAGTCAGAGATTTTTTTTTTTTTTAATGTAATGTGTTCCCCTATATCCATAAGCCCCATTCCTGCTTCCTCTCTGCACTGGAGGAATCAATCACTTTTTAAGTAGATTGATTTGGCTCTCAGGTTTTCCATGACCAAGCCAGTCCTTGCCTAGGAGTATTTATCTTCTTGTGCAAGCAAGGACCGTGCTGAGCTGTCCCCTTGGCCAGTGAGACTTACAGCGTGACTGCGTCCTAGGCCTGGTCATCTGGAAGGGGAACTTCAGTTACTTAGAGCTGGGGCAGCTGATTCCAATATGTGCTGAATTTATTGTATTGTCAGAAATAAATCTGCATTAACCATGACACACAAATGGTTCTTGGTTTTAATTAGAGATATTGCACTTTCAAATTTCCAGATAATAAATTAAGAACTGTGGGACAGAGTCCAGATTAGATTAGCTCCTAGATTTAGTTTCCCAAGCCCCCCAACAAATCCAAAGAGTCACCTTCTGGCCAAGTGAATCCCACTGCTCCACCCTGTGCCTCCTCCTTGCAGAAGAAGTCAAAGGGGCTTTACAACAACTCTTTTGAACTCTCCTTGATACAGGAGATGCTGGAGCTGCTCTAATTTGTACTCTGCTGCAGAAACAGAGAAACAGAGCAGGCTAGAAACACCAGAGCAGGAACAGAGCTAGAAACACCAGATGTCTAGTCTTTATAAAGCTGGCTCTGCCTGGGCTTGGGTGAGAGCTCTGCCTAAAGGAGGTAAGAGGGACAGGTATGATTCCTTAGATGATGAGAAATATAAGGCCTAGAATTCACATCCATAGAAGAGACAGACCATATGCCAGTTCAGCCAGGTGCTCTCCGCAAGAATTTCCCCCAAGGCGTTTGTGGCTCGGCACAGGGCGACTATACAGCTGCAGTTCCTCTCTGAGGCTGAGTTATTTCTGTGCCTCTGCACTGATGCTGGAGGCCACGCAACTGAGTAGGCAAAGGTTGCCCTCCTGTCCCCTTGTTGGGGGGTCCAGAGCTTTGAACCCCAACCTGCAGGGAACTCTTCCAGGATGAAATATCTGTCTCCAGATGCACAGATATCAATGACAGAAACATGTCTCTAAACCAGCATAGCTGAATGCTTTTTCTGTCTAACCGAAGACCCAGCAGCTGCTTCTCCTCTCCCCCCTGCCAAACAAAGGCTGCCAGACAAAGTGCTTCAGCCCTGCAAAAAAAAAGGGTGGGCCTGCCCTGACATCCTATTGGATTTCCAGGCGGTCTTTCTAAAGAGCTGAAAGGGATAAATTCTCTGTTGACTCTCTGTCATGCTCTGGATCAGCTCTGAGCTATGCTGCGTTTCCCAGAAACATGGGAATAATCACAATTACTGTCTCAGTGGCCCAGTCTCCTGTGTTGCTTATTGTTGTGCCTAATCTTGAGATTCATTAGAGCCTGGGTCCTGGAAAAAAAGCTGTCTGGGAAGAGAGACCACAAGCATGCCTGTCTAGTTCCCTTGATGGAGGAGCGGGGGGGGGTGCGGGGAAAGCTCTCTGGGTCAGCCTGGCATGCCTTAAGGGCTGGTGCACCACTGAAGGGCACAGTAGCTGTCGTAAACTGTTCTGCTCAACCCTGTCTCAGCTTATAAAATTACCAGAAACAGCAGCTGAAAATTAAACAAATTCTTCACAGATCTTTTCTGAGGCCATTAACTGCGTGTCGTCTACCAAAAATTTACACGATCCCTTTACTTAAGGGCTTCTCTCTATAGCACACCACACCACTTCCTGAAATACTAAGTAGCTTCATGTCTTAATGCCTGGAATGGATGTCGCATTATTATCTGGAAATGAATGCCCATGTTCACCTCCCCTGGTCTGGGTTCCCTGTGTCATCCTCTGACTAAAGCTGTGGTGACAGACTCTAGCACAGCCCTGAAAAAAAACCCCAACATTTGCAATTATGCCCTGATGTTTTACAAAAGAACTGGTGTTTGTGTAAAGCCATTTGTGATCTTGCCATTGTTTTATCCTATTTGGGTAGACTAGATAGTTTATATGACTCAGTGTTGGAAGCAGACACAAAACCAACTTTTCCTTAGATGAGCTAAAACAAGATATTTGAGAAAAGAATAACTTTTATGGAATCAGGAAGAATGCTAATCTGGGGAAAAATGGTAGCTTGCTAAAGATGTGATATTGCAGCAGGTAATTACAGAAATCTGGACATATAATGAGGATGAGAAGCAAATGAGAAAACCAATGACCAGAAGCCAGTGGAGATCTGTCTAGTTCTGTCCATAATCCTGTCATGACAGAAAGTTCACAAACAAGTGCTGCACGTCATTACAAAATACTTGATCCAAGTCATTTAGGTCCTTACACTTATTCTGGGGCAAACCGGAAGAAATGATGGTAATCTGTGAAGGGGAAGAAGGGAATAACAGGTGGTGTGCACAAGAGGCTTCTCTACCATCAGGTTTTTCAGAGGCATTGAATGTACTCAGTCCCACATAGGAAGGAATTTGCTTACCCTATCTCTGGATTGAGACTTTCTGTGACACTGTGCAATCATGTTGTATATAGAAAATGGGACAGCAAGAGGAACTTCAGGTTAATCCCTGAACGACCATTTTGTGCACGGTCTTGCACCAGAGATATCAATCAATACTAGCAACTACGTCTGCCCGGCCAACTCGCACCACACAATCCTCGATCAGAGTGTTCTGCAAGGATACCATGTGTTCCTTGGAGTCTGGGGGGTGGGGGTGGGAAACACAACCCAAACCCCTCTTCCTTCAGCAGAGCAGAATCCATTTAGCAGCAAAGAAATCTGTCTGGGTTCCCCTCGAGGAACGCTGAGCCACAATGCACGCAGTGACCCGTGAAGGCAGGGGCATAGCCGGCGCCCTGCAAAGCCGAGATTTCTGTCTCCTCTGCCACAATCACGGGGTGATTCTCCCCGGCTGGGCCTCGGGAAGGGCACAGGGACTGGCTGAGGGGTTTCAGTGCAGCTGTGAAACGAGTGCCACGAGGAGGGCCAGGCTGAGGTCCTTCGTGGAGGAGAGAGCAGAGATGAGGGGAGTACGGGGCTTTGACACCCAGACGTGCACCCCACAGTGGGGAAAGCAGCTGCCTAAACCCCTGCCTGGAGAGGCAGGGGGAAGACGGGAAATCTGTTTTCAGCCCTAAACTTAAGTCAACCCTCTGCTAGGGATGGACGGGGGGAGTAACCTCGGGCGAATCCTCAGCCAGGGAAAGGCCCTGCTCCCACATGGTCCCTCTGATGATGCTGGGAAGCCTCCTCAGGCGTTCTCCCCCCCCCGCCGGCCTTTTATGAGTGCCAGGCCTCTGGGGAGCGGGCAAAGCGTCTGGTGCCGGGGTAAACTTGGGGGAGACACGGCAAAACCCCTTTCTCAAGCACCTCAAGACTGAGGGAGGGCAGCGGGGACACACACACCACCACCACTCCCCATGTCTAGGCTATCCCCTTCAGGAACCAGAAACCTGCGGGTAAGGGCGAGGGGGCCGCCGCGCTCCCCTGAGGCGACCGCCCGCTCCCCAGCGCGGGCTGGGCCTCCTGCCCCTGCCCCGGCACC
>NW_020799109.1:30151276-30153599 GCF_003259725.1 Athene cunicularia | reverse complement strand
GGGGGGGGACACACGACACACGACACTCCTGATAAAAGCTGTTTGCTAGCAAGCGAGGGGCAAGGTGAGGAGGGCAGCGATCTGCTGCTGACCCATCCAGAGACAATGAGGGTGAGGAGCACTGACAGCATGGTTGCGCCGAGCTGCCTTCTACAAAGGCAAAGGGGGAAAAAAGCTTCACAGTCAATTCTTGGCTTTCCTGCCCTGCTGCAGCCCTGTGTAATGTTCCCCTGGAGCCAGCTCCGGCCCTGCAGATAAGCAAAGCTGTGGAGAGGGGGAGAGGCTGTGCCTGAGAAGAAAAGAGGGGCTGGCTCCAGCCAAGTGAGGGAGTTGGTAGCAAGGCAGGTCTCACTGGAGTTTCAGTGTGTCTGATTTTCTTCAGCCCCTCTCAAACCCAGTGTCTGAGCAGCAGCCCTGGGAGACAGAAGCACGCTTGTCAAGTGCCGCTTGGTGCAGAGATGATATGGGGAGGAGGATCTTCGTGTGAGGCACTAAGGAAGCGTGACAGGGCAAACCCAGGTGGTCTGTGATGCTCTCCCCTCCAGGGCCCCTCTCTGCCCCTGCTCCCCTGACCTTTCTTGCTAGTCCTGCTCTCATCCAGCAAGCGCAACTCCCGAGACCCTTCTGCTCATGGAGGTGATGCAAGTGTGGTGTGGAAGGCTGCAAGGCAATGCTACTTGCCATTTTACATCCTGATTTTAAGCAGTGTGGTTGTTTTCTTGCCGTTCAGAGGAGATTTTGAATAATCTCTGTCAATGTGGGAGCGAGGGTATGGCAGATAAAGGTTCCCTTGTAGTCTTGAGAGCCTACTCCCCAGTAACCAGTGTATTGAAAGGTTTGATAGTGCTATTGAACCAATGAATACATTTAAGACCTTGCTAATAAAACCATCACCAGACAACACAACCAGCTTACAGTCTTGTAATCGTTTGTAATCCACCTCTCCCAATTTGTATTTTTTTTTCCTACTGTCTTTATTTAGACCATAAAATACAGCTGCCACTTTCTAACTGGGCCAACTGGTTCTGCTGTGCATGAGCAGGCTGAGCTCTAAAATGCAGCAGCCCTCTGTGGTTTTGCATTCAGCCTCACCATTACAAGGGGCTTTTCCCCAGTTGCTTCCTAGTTTCATGTGCCCTGTTAACAGAAAATAGATCTGCATTACCACTAGGGAACGTTTAAAGGATTCACGAGGTTGAGGATCTCTTCTTTATTAGCATTCAAGCCCCAGAGCCACATTGTCACCCTAACAGTCTCTCCATAACAAGAATTGAGCTGGGGTCAGCCAGTGTTTCTTTGTATGTTCCAGGCACGTTTGGACACATGGGCTGCTTAGGGGGACTGGCTATGAGTATCTCCTACTCTGGAAGTTGTCTAGGATTTCAACCTCTTGTTTCACTAAATTGGGTTTCATCAGTCAACTGTTTCTCAAAAAAGCTTCCAAATGCAGTCACAAAGGGAATCAAAGTCTGTGGAAAGGAGGACAGTGTTTGTGGCTGCTGTTGCAGCAGGTCCTGCAAGACTGGAGTAGACTATCCTCTAACAGGATGTGAAGGGATTTATTCTGCTCACAACTCACTTGCAGATGTCACAGATAGCAGCCATCTTCCTGTGGGCAAAGTCCTGGGACCACAATTATAGAGGCTGAGAGTTTAGAAAAATATATGTGGGAGACTGGCCTGAAGTGTAAAGGTCTTCAGACACCTCTTTAGTTCCCTGTGTGTGTGTTTTCCTCCTACTGACCAAGCTGCTGGAGGGAGCCTGTCTTTGATAGCAGTCTTGCAGGATGTTGCACTGGGTTTTTAGTCCATCTTTCTGGCTGAACAGTCCCAGTAACTCAGTTGGCTTTATCTGATGCTTGCCCCAGCACAGATGCCCCTTCCTGGCCCTGGGAGCAGAAACAACAACTGGACATTGCTCTCCCTGTGAGCAGAAACCTCTGTGGCCCAAGGGTCCCCTCTGCAGATACAAGCTCTGACCAGGGAAATGGTTGATCCTTCTTCCTAGTGCTCTGAGCAGCATCAAGAGTTCAGCTCTGTTAACATAAGCAGTGGCTTCATTCAGCTCAAGCTGTAATTGTGGAAGAGTCCAGGTCTGTTCCTCTGTGGAGATTACCATGACCAGAAACTGCATCCTGGAGACGTGTAAGTGGTCCCTGGGCTGCTGGGGCAGAGGATGGAGTGTGATAGGTGGTAAACCGTCTGTTCATCAAATTCAGTGAACTGTAATATGAACTATTGCATATTGTGTAATACTAACAGCAAATGCTTAATTGAACTAACATGATAGTGTAAAAAAAAAAAAAAGGGACAGGAAGGAGCGG
>NW_020799109.1:30146801-30151226 GCF_003259725.1 Athene cunicularia | reverse complement strand
GTCTCATACAGGGGAGGCGCCCCGCTGGATTTCAGTGGCCCCCACCTGCGGACTGGTCTGCCGGAGCCCCGACTGACGAACCCTAAAATTCGGCAACAAGCAAAAGAACACCGGTCAACCCCATAATCTTTGTGCACGAAGTCCCGGACGAAGACGCACAGGGTTGCGTGAGTATAGGCCGGTTTCCCGTTCGGTTGGGGTTGGGTTGCCTGGAGCGTGGTGTGTGAGATGCCTGGTAGGGCGAAGCGAGTGCGGACCCTTCGGTAGTGCGGTTCCCATATCCCGCGAGGGACTGGGTCATGAAAAGGGGGACTAAATTGTGTGAGTGTGTGCAGACGCTCCAGAAGATGGGACAGCAAGGCTTCTGATCCCATGGGTGGTGTGGGAACCCAGGTGAGGTACCCTCAGATGCCACTGGATAGCCCTTTAGGATTGATGTTAAATAATTGGGAAAATTACCCCTTCTAGGCGGGGTAAGGACAAAGTAAAAATGATTTATTATTGCATGGAGGTTTGAAAAGGTAAACAAATTAGGAGCGACCATCTCTATTGGCCTGTTTTGGGGTCCTTTGAAGAGTGGGTCTGCCAAACTTTGAGCATTTATCTACACCAGAGGGGGCTAAACCCTCTAATATGAGGGAATAATCTTGCTGATCAAGAGGCAAAAAGAACAGCTCTTAGATGCCTTAGACCAAAAAACAAATTAAAAAAAAATAATCTCACAGTCTGAAAAAGGGATGAATGAACAAGAAACCTGCAACTGGACAGATCTTGGCTCTGTTCCGGATAGTGAACAGGAATTTACAAGTCTGGCAAAATTAGCAGCCTGCCCCGATGCTATTAATTGCTAATCCCGATCAAATGACTCCCCTGATTCAGGGCTTGCTGGACTTTTTGAAATCACATGCAGTACAATTACAAGATCGTTTGCGGAATGCATTAGCCTCACAAGGGGGGAGACCCCATAACTTGGGAAGAGATAGCTCAGGACTTAATAAATTATGGCCGGAGAATGGGCCTTATCACGGAAACGGGTAAACCTAAACCCTCCTTACGCAGAATGGAAATGCAGGAAAACCTGTCCCCTTCCCCTCCACAAGTTTTAAGAGCAAAGAGAAACCACTTGTGGACTGAGGGAATGAGACAGGGGATTCCCCGAGAGTTAATGGATGGTCTGCCTACTACAGTTTTAGAAAAGCTCATTCGAGCCTGGAAAGGCAGAAGGAAGCTGCCCCCCCCCCACCCCAGCCGAGCAGACCTTTCGGACAAAGGGAGGGACAGAACTGAAAACTAACGAGATGGTGGTAATTGCAAACTGGACATGCCATCCCCAGTAAGTGAGCCGGGGGATGGCGGGTGGGTCCATTTAAGGAGGCTCACAGAAAATACTAAGGGACACCTGTTGATTACTTTTCCACTTGGCTCCCTTAAAACTCCAGTTATTTTTCTAGTAGATACGGGTGCTCAGGTCTCAGCGCTCCAAACTGATATTACCAAGCGGAATAGCATAATTGCTGGCAAAAAGCAGATTTGGGTTACAGATATTTTTGGGGACTCTAAGCCACAGCCGACTGCTCAGGTGAAATGCTGGTTACCTGGGAATGAAACTGCAACAGAAACTATTATAATTCTAAAAAATTTTCCCACAAATATCCTGAGACTTGACCTATTGAAGGGACAAGCCTGGGTAGATTCAAAAGGAAGAAATGGAAATCTTGGTCCCCAACTGCCTCTGTAAGACTTTTACAGCAAGCACCTGCACTTCCTCCTTCTAAAATTGTTAATGTGAAACTTTATGCCTTACCATTGTGTGCCAGGGAGGAGATTGCTCTGGTAACAGCAGAGCTGCAGGAACAAGGGATAATCATTACAAGTCACTCACCCTATAATCCCCCAGTGTGGCCAGTCCATAAACCTAAGGGAAAGTGGCGACTGACAGTTAACTATTGGCGATTATATGTCCATACAGTCCTCTAACAGCTGCAGTACCTAACACAGGTAAACTGATTGCAATACAGGAGGCAGACAGATATGGCTTTGCCTTTATATGGGAAGGTGTGCAATTTATTTTTACATATCTCCCCCAGGGATACTGCCATCCACTGACCATTGTTCATTATACATTAGTGCAGGAGCTTGCTCAAATCCCTCCTAGGGAAAGGGTCAAGATATATAAATATATTGATGATGTTCTGACTGGTGGCTCTGATCCTGCTGCAGTGGGACAGACCCAGAAAGGAAATCACCCTGCCCACCTCGGGAGCCTTCACCTCCCCCAACTGCACCAGAATACCCAGGAGATTCAGACTTCCCACCAGATTCCCCGAGGGAGCAAAGAAGAGTAACCCAGAGTCAGATTAGAGCAGCACAAGGCAACAGCAACTTGTACCCCCTAAGGGAGGTTGCAATGGGAGGACCCCCTAGGTGTGGTGGAGCAGGTGGATCAATTTTTAGGACCAAATATTTATACCTGGGATGAAATGCAAGCCATAATAGCTATATTATTCACTGCCGAAAAAGGGAGACATGATCAGGAGGGCAGTAATGAGAATCTGGGACCAACAACATCAGCAGAGCCCGGCAACAGATACGAAGTGGTCTCTAATTCGACCTAACTGAAATAACCAGAATGAAATTGATAGAGGCCATATGCAAGACCTGAGGACGATTATAGTCCAAGGTATAAAAGAATCAGTCCCTGAGGGCAGAATATTAATAGAGCTTTTAGTGAACAACAGAACAAAGATGAAACACCTACTGAATGGCTCGAAAGATTGAGAAAAAGCTTACAGTTATACTCAGGAGTAGATCCTGCCACCCCTGTGTGGCAGGCTTTGTTAAAACTCAGTTTGTGGCTAAGTCCTAGGTAGATATTAGGAAGAAGCTAGAAGAGATCGAGGATTGGCAAGAGAGAGGAATGGATGAATTACTGAGAGAAGCTCAGAAAGTTTATGTTAGAAGAGAGGAGGAAAACCAGAGAAAACAAATATGAGAGCAAACAAGGGTATTGGCAATGGCCGTGAGAGAGGGACAGAGAGGAGCTTTAGAAGTGATGGGAAGGCCTGTCGGAGAACAAAAGGATAGATGCTCCTGGAAAGGAGGCAGTCATCCCTCCGACTTGGAGCGTAAAAATATAAGGGAAATGGAATGTTTTTATTGCAAAAGGAAGGGGCATGTGAAGAAGATTTGCCGAAAGAGAATCCAAGATGAGAAAATGTTCTCTGAAGATTAGTGGGGTCAGGGGCTCTATGTGCTGGGGACCCCAAAGAACAAAGAGCCCTTGATAAAACTTAAAGTGGTCTTCAGCGACAAGAGGTTGAGTTCCTTGTGGACTCAGGAGCCAAAAGATCTACCATTCAGGCTTTACCTCCAGGTTATAAGGTATCATCAGAAAAAGTTAATGTAATAGGGGCTAAAGGTGAACCGTTTGAAGTCCCGGTTCTTCATAATATAATTATTGAATCAATATGTAAATATGTGATTGGAACATTTTTATTAATATCAGAAGCAGATTATAATTTGCTTGGATGGAATCTGATTATAGAATTAGGAAGCAATTTTGAAGTGGAAGAAAAAGAACTCAAAGTCAGATTATGCCCCTTTACAGTTGCGGATGAAGAAGAGATTAACCCAGAAGTATGGTATATCCCAGAGACAGTGGGTAGATTGGATATTACCTCCTTTTGAAGTAACCATTAGGAACCCAGAGATCCTGATCAGAATCAAACAGTATCCTTTGCCGCAAGAAGGCAGGAAAGGTTTAAAGCCTGAAATAGAAAGACTCCTTAATAAGGAAGGGACTATTGGAACCTTGTATGTCGCCTTTTAATACTCCAATATTGCCCGTTAAGAAAGCAGATGGGAGTTACAGATTAGTGCATGATTTAAGGGAAATAAACAAAAGAATTGTTACTAGGTTCCAGTAGTAGCAAACCCTCACACGCTATTAAGCCAATTGAACCCTGAACATCAATGGTCTAGTGTCATCGACCTAAACGATGCATTTTGGGCCTGCCCTCTTAAAGAGGAATGTAGAGATTATTTTGCCTTTGAATAGGAGAACCCTGACACTCACAGGAAATTAAGATGTCCTAGGTTAAATGTTTACCTCTGGCCCTACTAAATATCAGAACCCAGCCTAAAACAGATACCGGAATATCTCCCTTTAAAATGTTATATGGAATGCCTTATGATTTGGAAATGCCCCCTGATCACCCTCAAATTAAAGACGCAAGAATAATATCCTACCTAATACAACTAATGGCAAGGAGAAAACAACTACAAACCCGGGGAATGGTGGTACAAAGGCCTCCTTTGGACATAACAATGCATCAAATTCAACCAGGAGATAAAGCATTGATTAAATCATGGAAAGAATCTTCATTGACACACACCCCCCACACCCCACCCCCCCCTTGGGAAGGA
>NW_020799109.1:30131675-30146751 GCF_003259725.1 Athene cunicularia | reverse complement strand
CTACAAGCCCGGGGAATGGTGGTACAAAGGCCTCCTTTGGACATAACAATGCATCAAATTCAACCAGGATATAGAGTATTGATTAAATCGTGGAAAGAATCTTCCTTGACCACCCCCTTGGGAAGGACCCTATGTTGTTCTTATCACTACAGAAACTGCTATTCGAACTGCTGAGAAGGGGTGGACACATACCAGTCGTGTAAAAGGACCGATAGGAGATTCATCCTGGCAAGTGACCAGCTCTCCCGGGGATCTACGAGTCACCCTTCGAAAGACCTAAACAAACACTGTGAAAATCAAGGTACAAGACACCACAAAAGGACTCAATAAGTGAGACATTAATATTTTGTCCAATTGAAACCTGTATTTGTTTCCCTTTTGTGTGTATAGAGTATAACATATGCAAAGAAGGCTGGTGGATTCATAATACATTTGAGGTGAGCCTCCAATCTAGCTGTAACCAGTGTTACTGACTGGAACGGACACTAACTAACTAGGTCTTAAAATTGTAATAACAACGGGGAAAACAATTGGAAAAACAAACAAACAAACAAAAAACCACCACAAAAAAAAAACCACCAAAACACAACTCTAAAACTTGGTGGGAAATAGGTATTAAAGGAATAAATCCTGGGGGAAAAAAAAAAAAAAGAGTACACTCACCCTAACTGGCCCACAAAGTACCAACTTCAAATTCCCTGTCAAGGGCCTGAGGTTAAAGCTAAAAACTGGGAGGCCTATGTATCCTGGAGTAGAGGTATAAACATACCCCTGAAGAATACGATTGCTGCCGAGAAGAATAATACGACTGCTGCTCTACGCAACAGAGGAGGCAGAGGAGGCAGAGACGTACACCGGTGGGGAAAAACTTCAAACCCTACTCTGAGGGGGGAAAAAAGGCTCCCAAGAAGTAAAGGCCAGAAATGGGTGCAAAGCACCTTGACTCTAAAGAAGCAAGGCCCCCCCCCCCTTCTATAGAAGTTGTGAAAACTTTCAGAATCCCACCAACCTTCTATTGGATTTATTTGACTATCTGGATAACAAAGAAATGGAGTTTCCACCCTTCTCAGTCCATTCTGAGCATACTACTCAAAACACATATACCACAAGCATGGGCTGGACTGAACCACCAGCCCCATCAACCTTTTGAATGGACTCTAACTACTTAAAGAGGTAACCAAAAGCAAATACAGACTATAATAACATCAGGGGCACCATCATTTGTAAGTCCCCTGTGTACACTGGTGCCTGTAACACCTTGCACCCAGGATTCAGGATTTTATATTTGCCCCAGTTCCAACCCAGGAAAAAGCTACTGCAATTATCCTGACCAATTCTATTCTAAGTATTGGGGATGTGAGACTATAGCCTCAGATTGGGTACCCAGGAGCAAGGCCGTTCATATTATTAATTTTAATCTTAACTTTTGGTCCTTGTATATTCAATAAGATAGTAGAAATCAGAAACAACTCATTTAATGATCATGGGAACTAAGTGTGAACCTCTGTGAGGAACACCAAAAATGGAGGAAACTTTCATCCTGAGCCAGCAAGCACTCAAAAGATTTGATGAACAACATGGTTAAAAGAAAAAGGGGGGTTGTGATAGGTGGTAAACCGTCTGTTCATCAAATTCAGTGAACTGTAATATGAACTATTGCATATTGTGTAATACTAACAGCAAATGCTTAATTGAACTAACATGATAGTGTAAAAAAAAAAAAAAGTAACAGGAAGGTGGGGGGGACGACAAGAGAGGAAGCATCTGTATGTCAGAAGATGTGGAGAATTGCAGGCGCATAATTGAATAAAACAGGAGGATGTTCACGACCATGAATCTCATTATGCAAAGAGATTACTGGGCCTAGACTGATAAGAACTCTGCAAACTCCGAGGATCATCACATTCCAAGCGAAAGGTGAAACGTACACGGTGAGGAGGACCTACGGCCTCCCTCCCAGAAGACCACCCCCCACGATTTGAAGACCCCTGACCGTAGATTTAACAACTTCTGCGCAAGCGTAAAGGACGGATAAGCTAATTACCATACAGAGCGGGAGTAGGCGGGTTCAAGTAATGAATATGTATAGCTGTATAATGACTATGTAATACTTTGTAGTATAAGAGTGACACAGAGTGCCCTGGAGGGTGCGGTCTGCTGTTTGGAGCAGGAGACTCCCCGGCCGCCCAGCGCTGTTTTGCTTGTTGCCGCTTGCTAAATAAAGAAATTGGGAACTCTGACTCAGCCGATTTTAAGACGTCAGTTTATAACATGGAGCAGACCTCAAAGGAGGTATGGTGTGGGGAGACTGTTTCCATTCCTCATGTCGAACCACGCTGCTGCCTCTGCTCTGGCTCCTAGAGGATCCATAGCTCTCGAGTGCCCTCGCCAGAGCGGGAGAGGCCAGCGGGAGGTCTGCTCATGGCTTTGCCCCTTCCCTGTATCGGGAACATGCTTGCAGGCTGTATTCTTCGAGCCTTTTTATTGCAGGCTCTTGGATCCTCATCCCGCAGGCTGAGGCCAAGATCCTTTGTGCAGTTTATTGTAAGGCTGCTTCCCCTGGAGGGGCGAAGGGATGAAATAGAAAAAGGCTTAAGCTCACAATATCTGCAAATCTCTCTTACAATGGAGCTTTTGTAGGCTGAAAGTGACCCCCTAGGGCATGCAGGGTGGCGTGCCAAGCCTGTGCAGCCCTGGCTGGTCCACTCACCTTTAAGGATGATGAGTTTATATCAGCTCACAAGGCAGTGGCATGCTCACATGTACAATCCCTGCTAATTTTATGGCAGAGCAGTCCAGACTATCCATCAAGAACTGGTTTTGCCCCTCAGTTAAGCTGCTATGTAATTTTCAAGGTAATTTTTAGGGTTGTTGAACACCTTGTGGCATCATATCCTTCTCTGCAGAGCTACAGCTGCAGGAAGCAGGACTGAAAAAACAAAGGAAAAGATGGTTGAGGAGGAGGATGCATTAAAAGGCCAAGTAGAATTTTTTTTTTTTTGTAGATTAGAAATTGAAAAATCATTTAGCGATAGCATTGACCTAACAGCAGACAACAGATAAGCTCCAGCCAAACCCATGGCCTTGCCGTGCTTGGGCAATGTGTGTATGTGCAGGAAGAGATGCCGCCAGAGATTATGAACCAGGTGCATGGGGCACAGCTGAAGGGAAGAGCTGTCACTAGCACATGTGGACGTGGTGCCCAGGAGGAACAAATTAATTTGCCTCAGATGGTGCAGAGCTGAACTATGTTCTGCTCCATCCTAGTCTCTTGCTCTGACCTGTTACAGCCGTCAGAGTTGGTGGGAAGGAGGAGCTTTGGCTGTGCCCCCCATCCTCTGCAGTGGTCTCCCTTGATGAGTTGCTGCACCCATGTGCTGGGGAAGGACACGCCGGAGTGGAACGTTTCTGAATTAACTCATAGTCTGGGAAAAAGAAGGGAACCCGAATCCCTGGCTGGGAGAAACCTTGCTGGGGGTCCTGCTGTCCCCCCTGAAGTGACTCCAGAGCCAGCCCCACCGGGGTGCAGAAGGAAGGCAATTGTGTGGAAATGTTGTGGCTCAGCACAGTGGGTGGGAATTTTGGCCTTGTGCCTCTGCATTGGCATCTCTCCCTCTCAGGCAAGCACTGCTTGGCTGTTTCAGGGACTTGCAGGAGGCTCTTGCTTGGCACATATTAAAGATCCTTGTTCTGAACAGGCTGCAGATTTATCCCTCAAGTTTATGGAGAGGTGCAATCACTGCTGAGCAGCCTCTGGATTTGCCTGCCCTGGTTTCCCAGCCTCTTTTCAACAGCAGGCACCACTTCCACCCTCGGATTAGTCTGGTTCTTGGAGCAGGTACAAGGATGATGATGATGCTGTTTACCAGCATAGATCACAGTGAGCACAGCATCTTGGGGAAAAACACCGGTGCACTCGGAGCTCATTCAGCTGCTCCCTTTGGACTCACTTTTGAATTCATGTGCAAGACTAAAAAAGCAGCCTGGTTTTGGCATCAAGCAATCACTGCACCTGGTGATGCTGGATTTTCATCTGAATCTTTGAGCTAAGGACCTCTTGGACTCTCATATTGGACAATAGGTGATGAGTGATATTTAATTCTGGCAACCAATCACATGAACATTACTGTGAAAATATATGCCAATGTTATGAGTATTTAGGCTGCCAGGAACGGAAGAGAACACAGAACTAGAGGGTAAATATTTTTTTTTCCCCAGCCCTCTCTCTGTTTAGGCCAGAGCTAGGCAAAATAATTAATCAAAACCATAAAAATTGGTGTGTGTTGAGGTGGCGTGACTGGGTGGAACTGATCTGATCAAAGGTGTTGAAATGACAAATATTTGCTTTCTGTATTTCTAAAATATTTCAGTTGTCAGTGGATTTCAATTTCATTATTATCATTAAAATATTATGCAGACCTCAGTATGTTTCAGTCTGGATTGAATTCAGCAGCTGTTCAGGGCTTTGTTTTTAGTTTTGCCTTATCTGAAAAAGCTGTGAATGTTTGCTCCAAACAACTGAGAAAAAAGTTGTTTGGAGTTTTTTCTGCAAAAAGCAGATATTCACTTTGTTTGCACAGCTACAGCCCTGACCTAAATGAAACTTTGTCCAATATGATGATATGCTTAATGCACTGAAAAGAGCTAGAAAAAAACCCCAACAAACAGAATATGGTAAGACTCCAGTATCACTTCAAAGACTTTGCTGTTTTCTTTCACAATCACATTCTTTATTTTTAAATAGAAGTCTTGTTTCAGAAGCAAGCAGATATTTTGTCTTTAAAAGGTCATAAAAATATCTCTGTATTAGAAAAGCTGGGGTGGATGATGCTTACAGGAATGTGCCCAAGCAGTGTGAAGTTGCCCTTGCATACCTTAGCTATGCATTACAAACACAGTACATAAAACTGAGTGAGATAATGTTAAAATACAGATTTCCCTCAAGATACTGACATAAAATGATTAATGCTCTGCTGGCTCTTACACCAACACCCATGCTGCACTCTGCAGAGCAAAAACAGTGTTTTCCATTACCAAAGTAGTGTATAGCAATAAAAAGGAGGGAGGGGAGGAAGTAACCCTTATCTTCTACAAAACCATGCCCTGGGCTGCCCTGCTGATGCTGAGCTGCAGCAGATAATTCTCACATCTAGCCCAGTGTTTGTCACAGTTAAAACCTGTGGTCTTGTCTTCATGTCCCCAACCAACCAAAAAGTCTCTTTTTGATTGGAATGTGAACAAATAACCCCCTCCTCTTCCTTTGTCCCCTTCTCCAAGTTACACAAATCTCCTGAGACAGGACAAGGCACACAACAGGAGGGAAGAAAAGACAGGCTGTGATTTTAGGGTGCAGGACGGTACCTCAGCTGAGCCATCAGTGGGGCAGATAAGCAAGGCACTGTTGGCAGGATACCTAGCCAACATCAGGGTCCAGTTGCTGTAAGGAACATGCAGATAACATTGCTTGTAAAAACACCATCATATTCTCAATTTGTGCCTCACCCAGTCACAGGAGCCTAACTCTGGAAGGTCCCAGTCTGTGCTGCTTATATGGGAATGAGCTGTACTCTGCTACAGCTGCTCCTTCTCCAGCAGACAGCACCATCAGCACAGGGGCTGACACCTGGGGCTGACTGCTGGGTTATTATAAATGCTGTAATCTGCACCTACCCCCTAGGTGATTCTTGAGATGGTTGCTCTACCTCCAAGCATCTGCAGAAACACAGTAGGCAGGGGTACCATAGTGTTCCTAGGACTCAGAGTTCTCTTTCTGGGATGCAGAAGAGATGTGGTAAGAAAGCAACCTGCTTTGTTGAGGACTTTTAGTGTCAACACCAGATATTTTTGTTTTTACTAGCTAATCCCAGCTCTGCTCCTAGTTGCTTTAGCATACGCCAGAGCCACCAGCTGCCAGGCAGCAAGGCAAATGTACCCTTGGAGGGCAATGACCTGCTGTGCTCCCCTACATGGTTTGAAATAAATATCAATGTTAACATCTACGTTCATCAATGAAAGTAGGCTGGGGAGAGGCAGGCAGGAAGCTTCCTGCCCTACACACAGGTGAGAGATCAGGGTAGGACCAAAGCAGGTGCATCAGCCCAAAGAGATGGTCATAGCCTTGTAGTGGCAAAAAGATCAAGAGTGGACTTTTTTTAAAGAGGTAGTATTAAGTTAAACTGTATTACTCATTTTTTCACCTGTGCAATTCCTTGAGGTGGTTTCTGTTTCATTGCTCTCTGTCTCTGGAGCTTATTCTTTGACATATGGGATTCCCTCCTCCTTTAGAGCAGTAGTCATGTGCTGACAACCTGTAACTTATTATGATTGATGTTTAGGGGGTTTCTGAACTACAAAGTTAGGATCTGGTCTTTGCTGGGTGTCATTTAGTCTGTGTAAGTGTGACTCTATCAGGACTGACTGATCAAACCCTTGAGTAACAAACTGGTTTTCTCTTTGAAGCACGCCTTCAAAATGTTGGGCTTTGGGGAATTTGACCTTCCTGTGTTCCAGCGTCTCTCTGCAAAGAGAGATAAAACTTCTAAATAAAGCATATTGTGTGACTGATGTATATACCATATTAGCAAACTGAGGGGCAGGCATAAATGAAAGAGCTACTGAGCTGAAGTGTCTTCTGGCATACTAGTGGTGTATGTTATTTGTGTATTTCCTGATAGAAACGCTACCTGCAAAGTCCTGTTTTCTCTCCTGCCGCCCTACACAGCTATGTCCTCTTGCGTGATTAGCAGTCTAAAGCACCCATTCTTCCCATCTGCCAGAAGGAAGCATGTGATCTGTCACCTCCAGGACTCAGCGGGATAAGTGGCCTGGATCAACTTGTACCTGTCAGACTCTTCCCAGGAAGATACAAGAAACAAACTGAAGAGAAATAGCACTGGCTGTGTCTCCACCTGCACCAGTCAGCCAGGACCATCTTTCCAATCCTTCCCAGGGCTCTGGCAGCCTTTGCCCCTAAGGTTTGGTGTGGACACGGCAGCCCCCCTTCTCAATGGTCTGCACTGGGTGGATCGGTAGGACCAAGTGGGAGATGCGGCTCCACAGCCCACTCAGCTTGTCAGAGTCCATGTGGTCATAGGAGCCGGGAGTCCTGGTCTTGGTGAACTTGGCCCAGAGGAAGTCACGGACCCTCTCTTCCACCTGCTGGAGGCTGATGTGTGTCTCCAGTATTTCCTCCTCTAGCAGCACGGTCAGCAGCAGGGCCACGTCCTTGAAAGCAGCGCTTTCATGGTCACAGTACTTGTAGAAGATAAGGGTGGCCCCTGCTGGCAGCAGTTCGAAGTGGTGTATCACTGCAGCACGGCCCCCAGCCTGGAAAGCAGAGCTCAGCTCTGAGTCCACCTCCAGCTTGGCCTGGTCACTCTGGAGCCTGGATTTATCTGTGCCATCGATATGGACCGTGCTGGCATGCAGAGCGGCTGAGTAGGTGTCAGCCATGCGGGTGCTAAGGCATCGCAAGGTCTGCTCACCCTTGTGGGAGGCTGTGAGGATGATGATGGCTGGCTGCGTGTGGTGGGATGCATTGAGGTGCTTCTGCAGGAGCTTACGCCCACGAACCCACAGGTGGGGACTCTGCCCCGGAAACCTGTCCTGCAACTGGTTGAACTGGGACAGGAACGCCTCCACCGTGGGGTTCCTGGGGGCTTGCTGGGACTTGGAGGCCGGGTTGCCAAAGCAGAATATGAAGAAGCCAACCAATATGAGGCTCATGAAGAAAAGCCCTGTTCAACAGGGGAGAGACCCGAGATGGGGAACAGAAGTCAGTCCCAAGTGACCTGCAGTGACATGCTGGAAAGTAGCTACAAGGGCTCTTTATCCCCTCTCAGAGCTTCCCCCCTTACACTAAGGAAGTGGTTCAGGTTGGCATGCTCTCTGGGGGCCCAGGAATGGTGAAGAGGCTGCTTGCTCCAGGTTGTGAGACCTGTGCTCCTGCACACCAGATGGGGTGGCCACAGCTCCAGAGATGGAGGCAAGGCTACAGCTTTGTTGTCAAGGTGCAAAATTTCCTGAGGAAATTGCAACTGACCACTTCTCTTTCCCTCTCCTCTGTTTTCTTTAAAGTCTGTGGCCATTTGGAGCACCTAACTCCACATGTGGAGGTGTCTGATCCAGCTGAAGTCTTGTATTTGCTGCCTTCCTCCTAGCTATGCTGGGTGAACAAAAGTTACCTGCCATGCTTCTGCCCAGAAAAAGGACAGCGAGGTCCAGACACAACTGCTTGTGTCCTTCTCCATGGCAATGCAAGGTCTCTTCCTACCAGGAGAAATGTGTGGTGCAGATCAGCACCACGGTTCCTCCTTGAGGCCCCATGACACAGAAGGAGACTGGGAAGGGGGATCATCAGCTCAGGAGACCATCAGACCTCCCAGGACATGGCAGGGTGTTCCCAGCATGCTCAACACAATGTGCCTGCTTTTGAGGCTGAAGAGCTGCAGGGAAAGCTGCTACTATAGGGTCAAACTGAGGCTATTTTTAAGGGGATGATTTTCCCCTCAAACCTTCAGAAAAGGCTATGAAAGGTCCTGAGAAAGAAGAATTATTAAATGTGCTTCATTACTTGTTCCTGGAGGATCAATGCCTTCTGGTCGATGAATAACAAGCAAGGGAAGCTTCTTTTCCTCACCTTTCAGCCAGTGGGACTCTTTGGCCTTCTCCTGATCTGTGTTTTGGATGGTAGCGTTCTGCAAGCAGGACTGAACTTCTGGCTCTGGGGCTGTGTGCCCTACAGCAAGAGAAAGAAATATGCCACTCATTGTTGAGGGAACAGGCAAATTGAGCCATAAGAAAAGCAGTAGAACTGCCAGGAGCTCCCAGCTGAGGGAAAGAGTTAGAAGTGAATACTACTTTGGGTTAACACTGCTTTGAGTCTTGGCTCTCTACTTGTTAGGCAGGGGAAGGAGATTATGCCAAGTGTAGTGTAGTTGCATGCCTTTCAAAGCAGGACAGTAGCCAAAGGAGAGAGAAAGAGAGAAACCAGTTAATTTCTTATGGCTTCTTTCCTGTTTGACTGCAGAAAATGGACAGTGGGCACTAGAGAGCTCACCATACCACTTTTCTAATGCCTATGGAAAGCATAGGCATGTGCACAGTGGAAGAGCAGCAGTGTGCAGCCACCAGCTCACCTTTGGTCCCATGTCTGTTCCTTAACATGCCTTGGAATTTGCTCTCCTGTGTTTCTTGCTCTGTGTGCTCTTCTGGCTCCTGATCTAGGAGAGGGGCACCAGTGCTCTTCTCTGTCAAGAGGCCCTTGGTGACATCTTCTGTGGCAGCCACATCCAAATATGTCATTTTACTGTCAGAGCTCAGTGACTTCCTTCTTGATGGAGCATCTTCCTCTGCTGTGTAGGAGCTTTCACACTGCTTGTTTGTCTCCTGGTCCTCCTGTGTTTCCTGGTGATCAGGGCTGTCTCCTTTGCTGTCCATTTTATCCTGGGCCAGCCTAGCTGCATGGAATAAAATTTGCAGACCTGTGTTTAGTCCCTTTCAGCATAAGAACCAACAACCGTTTCTCCTGCTCTGCCTTCTCTAAGCAAAGGCCCAGGTTATCAGCATTTTAGAAACGCTGTGCACACAGAAGGGGAGAGACTCACCTTCATATAAATTGTCGTCTTCCTGGGGTCTTTCTGAGACACCATCTCTTGTCTTCCCAGATTGTTCCAGTGATATTTCAGTTTCCTGGGGAACCTTCTCCTCTTCTGTGGGGCCAGCTGACTCTGACAGTGCTGTCTCTTCTCCATCAGCAGCTGGTGACTTACGTGCTAAAGAGTCCTCCTCTGGTTTGCAGGAGGTCTCAGGCCACCTGCTTGTCACTTGGTGCTCAAGTGTTTCTCGGGTGGACTCTTGGTGCACAGGGCGCTCTGCTGTGCTCTCCACCTCATCTGGAGCTGGCCCAGCTGTTGGGATCAGAGTTCAAAAGCTGAACTAGCCATGCAGGAGTCAAGAATACCTCGTGCTTTATCATCACCCTATAAAACTCCCAGTTCTTGTCCTTTAGAAATATCTACCCCCTGTGATGGCGATGGTGAGGTAGTGAGACTGGTGAGAGAATAGGGTGACCAAAAATGAGAAAACTCACAGATCGAGATCAAGATGGGTGAAAAGGTGAAGGAAAGGGGGGGAAATCACAAGTGATGCAAAGGCAATTGCTTGCCACCTCCTTACAAGCAGACTGATGCCAAGCCATTCTCTGAGCAGTGACCACCTTGGAAGTTAACCCCCCCGCCCTTCTTCCTCTACCCCAGTTTTTATTGCTGAGCGTGATATTATACCGTATGGAATATCTCCTTGCCTACCTTGGGTCCCTGCCCAATCTTCTGCCTACCCCAGAGTATTTGCTTGCAGGGGGAAAGTAGGGAAAAAGATGAAGCTTTGACACTGTGCCAGCACTGTTCAGCAATAGCCAAAACACTGCTGTGTGAATAACATCTAGGGTTTTTTAAACCACAAATTTAAAGCACAGCACTGTATAGGTTGCTATGAGGGAAGTTACCTCTATCTCAGCCTCTGTCCCATGCTGTCCTATGTGTGGTGGGCAGGCAATTCTTTCACTAAATGGTAGGATATGTTACTGCATCTTCCACAGATAGTGGGTTTTCCTAGGTTGGTAAATTAAGGTGGTGGATTTGAAGCATTTCTAAGGCAGTTGTTGTTGAGTACTGGCTAGAACAGTTATGCCAAGGCACTTGAAGTATCAATCTGAATGTAAATGTTAGCTCTGCTTGTGCTGCTTCTCTGCTCCTGTTCTGGAGCTGCTCTCCCAAATAGCTGTGGTAATGTATAATTAAAAGCAAACACTGGAGCATAATTCAATAGAGTTCTGGGGCTGAACATTAAGCCTTTGCAACATATTCCGAAACTTACAAAACAAACAGTGCAGTTCAAATTTCAGGTGCTATTTGTGAAAAATTGCTTATGAATGATCAAGCACTACAACAACATAGAAATGATTATGCTAAAATTAAAATAAAGACTGATAAAAGTGGCAAGGAACTCCCTATCACTTTGAAAGCAGAGAAAAAGCTGCACTTGTTACATGTCAGGACATGCTGTCCTTTGGAGCGTGATTTTTACATCATTCCTTGTTGCCGAGTGTTACAGGAACGCTTCTAACCACCTAGGACAGATCTGAGCTGGTTACAGTGTCACAGTATCACTGAGATAGGTAGTACTCCTAACAAGGCACCTGGAGAACGTAAGTACATGGTAGAAACTGAAATATGAGGAACCTGGAGGTATCCTGCTATTCAAGCTGGGCACAAACAGTACTCCTTGCCCTGCCTCCTCCAGAGGTTTCCCATCCATAGGTGATGGAAAACAGGCTTATTTAAGCATCTGTAGATGGGAAGCACTGGGATGCAGGGAAGAAAGCTGTCCCAGTCTGGAGCTCCATCATTAGCCTTACTCATGCTGCTGTCCTGAACACAGTCTAAACCTGTTGCAGATGGCAACCAAAACTGAAAGTAATTTGTTAATCTTTCACCCTTCAAAAAAAGATAGAAACTTGCTTTTCTGGGCCTGGAAAAGAGGGGATTATCTTTTTTTATTATTATTATTTTTATGTTGCTTAAGTTTCTCATGGCACTACTGAATATTCTTGTAAAGGTATTTTCCTAGTAGGTGGCTAAAGTGTAGGATTCACTTACCTCCAGACATATCCACGCTTGGATTCTCTTCCATTTTCTTTCTCCCCTGGAGCTCTCGCTTTTGCACTGTTTTGTTTCACTTTCTCCTTTGCTCATAAGGAAATGTATCTCCCTGCTGCTCCAGTTGCTGACCAGGTTCTACCCCCTTCACAGACACAATCCCATCCTGGTCTTGGGAGTTGCAACAGAATGCCCATAAACCTATTGATAAGCAGAAACAGTGATTTATGGTGGAGAAAGAGGCTCTTCCCTCCATGATTACCAAGGTGATGTGAAAATGGATGGATGCCCTTGATAACTGCAAACTTTCGGCCCAAGGGCTATTAGCTAGCTGTTTTGCTTCCTAGCAAACTACAAGCAGTCCAAGGGCTAACGCAGACCGCATTTCTCCTGGGACAAGCCAGTGGGATGAGGCACCGGTTTCTTATCCAGATGGACTTGGCGGTGCTCCAAGGTGGCAGGCCTGGAGGCAGGGGCTCAGCAAGCTGCCCCGTGTGCTTTTGGGCACCTGGTATCTCACAGCCAGGTCAACACAGAGCAATGAGACTGCTCCACCTTATCCTCCTGCCTCCACTGTGTCAGACTGGGAGATGGTGGTGCTGAAAGGCAAAGTCACTGGCCAAAACACCACCTGGGCCCTGTGCAGCAGCGTTACCCCCACCCAACCCTGCACCCATCCGAGGGGGCTCAGCAGTGCCCTGGCCAGGTGTGGTGAACCTGGAGCCTCACTTACATCCCCCCAGCGATACTCACCCCTCTGCTAAAGCGCTTTGGGACTGGGCAGACACGCAGGAACGAGTGCAACGCCTGCATGCGCAAAACTAGGCAGGACGGAAAACTCCCAAGAAACTCCCTGCTGGAGAGCGGTTCGTGTGTATTTCTGTACAAAAATCTCAAGCCCAGCCTTCCCAGCAGCTCTTCTAGCATAGCCCCCGACCCGCACTGTCCTTACAGCTGAGTTTCCTTGCTAAATGCAAGATTTGGAGGTGAAGGGGGGTGGGGGTGGTGTTATAATTGCTGCTCTCTGCTGCCCGGCTCTTGTCCCTCCCCTCCCTGTGCTGTTCCCGCTGGCGACGCTCTGGCAGAAGAAGGAAGTGAGAGGAATAAAGTAGCCTGAGGAGTCGGACTCTTACCCGAGCAGGTTTGGAGCCGGTCAGGGTAGCGAAGTGAAGCAAAGGGGCGGCAGGAGAAGGCCAGCGCTGGCCCCTCCGCTTGCCCTTCCCAGAGGCCCTTTGGCTCTCCTGGTCAGCCGGTGCCTCAGCGCACACCCTTAATCCTCCCCTGTCAACGTGACAGTGAACTCTGCCCTGCCACAGGCACCCGTCGGGCTGCTGGGAGGTGTAGTTTTCTTTCTCTCCTCGCCAAAGGCGGACGGCTTTTTCCCCGTGAACCACAGTCATTCTTGGGGGCGTTCAGGAAATAACTTGTTTTTTTTGCTGTATTTCTGAAACTGTGGTCGTGCAGAGTTTCCTTCAAGCAAACTCGATGCCTGGCTTCTTCCTGCATTAAGTAACAATATTGCAGATTAAACAACTAAAGGCAGTGAGGAGGGAACTGTTTTGAGAGTTCATTTATGAAGATGAAAAGTACGGTGAGAAAAACAACCTGAACATGTAGCCAGCAAACGCCAGACTCTGGAAATGTCAAGCTGTGCTAGTACAGGGAGGCTGGGAAGCAGCCTGCTGTGAAATGGAGTGTGTTACATCAGCCTGGAGGGCAAGGGATGGTGAGACCCACCGGTGCTCTGCTTCCAGCATGGTCCAGAGACCACAACAAGTGGAAGGTCAGAGAGAATGTGCATAGTAGCTCCTGGTCTCATCTGGGCAATGCCTTTCCAAAAAGAATTATGCTATGCCTTGCTGTGCCCACACAAGGGATAGGTATGGTCGAACCCCTTCCCTGTTCCCTGCTGCCCAGGACACATTTCATGGGAAGCAGTGGCATGGAGCAGGGTGTGCCAGGGGAAAAGCAGCAGCACAAGGAGCAGCAGCGCAGAGACTGAAACCCATCTCAAACTCAGCTTTGCAGCCTTTTCACTAACATCCCCAGAGGAGCTGAGCAGCAAACGGCTGAGATGAAGCATGAGGAAAGACAACTGAAATGGAGCTGCTAAGGAGCAGGCACTAAATTGCTGAGACTCCTCACCTGGGAGAGCAGAAGGCTGAAGGGGGCCATTTGACTAATCTGTTCACTAAATCCCCCAACACTAGGACTCAAGACACTTGTAAAACAGGTAGGAGGTTGGGTTCAAATGGGCAGAAAAAAAAACCAAACCTCTTTATGCTGTGTGCAGGAAACCTTATTGGCCCAAGGGTCACAGAGGCAGAGTGTCAGAAGGTTCAAAAAAAGGATGAGACTGCATGTTTCCCCCTGGGCAGGACTGGCCAGAGGGTGCCCTGCTTCCTCTCAGTCTCTCCTCAGGCCTCCATGAGCCACCCCCTGCCTTATGGCCAACTCTGCATCTGTCCCTTGACCGTACTGTAATCACTTGGTTATGAGACACGCATGTGTCATGCTACATGAGGGGTGAGCATGTCTATGAGTATCGACACTGATGCTGGTCACATCAGGAAGGAGAGAAGGCGCGAGGTGTGCGTGGGCACAGCACATGGAGCAAGAGCAGGATTGGACCTTCTCTCTGGCAGCACAGAAAGGCAGCGGCTTCCTCTGTGGCCCCCAGAACCCCCCTGTTGGTGGTGGCCAGGAGGAGACAGAGTCCACCTCCCTTGCGGGCAAATTCAGCACATTTTTTTTATCATGGCCAACCTCTCACTGGGTGCAACAAAGGCTGTAAAACTGGAGAGAACAGCAAAGCAGGAAAGAAAAAGCCTGAGTGGCTGATCGATGGAGGCCAAGCTCTCCCTGAGGGCTCTGCTCTTGGTTGCTGTCCATCTTGCATTCCAGCCAAAGGCACGTTTGATTTGATCTGCTTCTGGCCAGAAAGAACGGCTGAGGTGGCCGAAACAGACAGGAGCTGCAGGTGTTGGGTGCTATGGGCTTCATAAGAATCAAAGTATTTTACACCCTTCTGTCCCCACAACCAGCCGGTCCCTTCCTCACAGGAAGCAGCTGGGAGTGGGCAGCAGGAGCATCCTGCCCCCAGCAGTGGAAGTGTCATGGTGGCAGAACTGCAGCTCAGCAAGCGAGAGAGGCAAATGTGTGACAAAACGGGGGGAGAAGGCTGACAAAACTTCAGCCTGCATGGGTTGAGCACCCGGTTACCCAAAAGCAGCTTGGCAGGAGAATTAACTGGTCAGCCTAGGGCATGAAGTCATCCTCCATCACAAAACTATTACAGAAAAGCACATTGATGTCGTGTAATGTTGCTTTCTCTCCTTCAGCATTCAGTCATGGGATATGAGCTGGGATGTAGAATCATAACTCAATAAATCTGGTCTTTTTTTAACTCGAGTTTGAGG
>NW_020799109.1:30115470-30131625 GCF_003259725.1 Athene cunicularia | reverse complement strand
AGCGCCCCGCGGTGGATCCCGCGGTTGAGGGCGCGGTGGGGCGGCGCGAAGTGAGGCGGGCGGGCCAGCTCCTTCCCCGAGGCCGCCCGCCTTGTCTGCGGGACCGGGAGGTAGCGGCAGTCTGGGGGGCGGTGTGTGTGTAGGGGGGTGTGGTGTGTGTGCCCTCCTGGACAGCCCTGCTGGCTGAGATGTTCCAGTGAGTCTGAAAGGGATGTTCGGTGCTCCTGGAAGGCCTGTCAGGCTGGAGACGGGTGAGCTTGAACGGAGCTGCCCGGCCTTGCCGCGCCCTTCACCGGTTTCTCGTTTCAGGAGAGGAGCATCACTTTGGGAACGCAGACTCCTTGACTCGCCCCCCTATAAAAGCATGTAGGTCCGCAGGTAGGTTTTAACTTGGAGAGGCTGCTGTGTGCACTGCTTGTAAATGTGCTGAAATGCAGAAGACTGGAGGAAGCGGTGGTTTTGGGGATTTAACACCTTTGCAGGTTTTAGTGTGGTTCCAGCGTACAGGTGAGGAAATCCTGCTGCCTTTTTTAGGTCATGTATGGAAGATGAGGAGCACTTCTCTGCCTTCCAAAAGGATCGGTGTGTGTAGAGCATGCTGAAACCCTTAGGTGGTTGTTTTACCTAGTGTATTGCTTGGAATAGTACTTCATCACAGCATTAAAATGGGGAATAAGTTTTTAAAGGCCGAATTTAAATAAAGTGTCTTGAGTTGCTAATAAACAGATTGCTGTAAGACTGCTCCATGCAGTGAGCAACACTGCTTATGAAGAAGTGCATAATTTGGGCTTGCCTGTCCTTTCTCTCACCAAGCATGCATCGGGACTCGCTCTGGGACACTGGGCTGGACAAGCTGCTGTGTTAGCTTTGTTGCACCTTCTTTTTTCTTTAGTTGATGAAAACTGTATCCCCGAAATTTTAGAGGGATGCTAACTTTGTATAATATAGTCACATGGCTTTAGCCTGTCATTCTATCAGAAAACTTCAAGCATATTGTATTTCCTTCCATTTTAGTTTGCAGCTCTATTTTTAGTTGGTCTGTATACATCACTAGTATGTGGCAATTCTCATATGGATGAGTTGGGTCAGCCTGAGACAGTTTCCCATTCCCATCTGTATTCTTGCAACAGGGCTGTCACCAAACTCTTGTTACAACTGTGGTGCATGGCCCTAATTACATGGCACTGCCCTTAAAAAGGGCTGCCAGTGTTACGTTTCAGAAGCAGAATCTTCAGGAGGTGTGGACAAATCATATCTTGAGGGAGGAAGAGAGATTGTGAGTATTTCTTTGGGAAAGTACAAAGTTTATCTGTGAAAAAAGCTGTGGGAAGCTGTTGCTCCCACACGATGGCTAACAGGGCACTAATGTGTTTAGTAATATAAACGTAGCTGAGTTGCTTTAGGATGTACATCTGAGTGTTTCTTATTTTTTAGTGTAGATGTCTCTCAAAATGAGGTCGGGGTGGGGTGGGGGAGAGATGCCCTCCCCCACCTCTCCAAACTCTTTAACAGCAGTATTTGATTGTAGTTACAACAGGCGTACAAGTCTGATGTTAAGAGACCTTAATGGTTTATATAGAAGCCAAGGAGTAATTTTTACCTCCTTGCAGCCCTCCCACCCATAGCTATGCAGAGTTTAGGGGAATGCAAGGTCTGAGGCAACAGGGCAAGCAAGTTGGATTTTTATAAGGATGTAATTGTCGTACTTCTCTGAGAGCAGAATGAAAGCAAAACCACAACTTGAGAAACTGGTTTCTGGCTTCTGCTTAGAGGTTTTAAATATAGATTTGGAAACTTGCTTCTAGAGCTAAAAAGCTTTAAGAACCTACAAACCCTGCCTTGTATCAGGCATCTCCTAGATCAGCGAGCTAAAGATACATGCTAGCAATCTCCATTGAAGTCATCTTAAAATACAGAAGTAGAGTGTACCAGTTAAAGGCAGGCACACTCGGTGGTTTTGGCACTCGAATTTGTGCTGTCTATAGTTGCTGTGCAACACTGTACAAGCGTGTTGCAGGCTTATGTCTGTGTTGAAACAGACTGAATCCACAGGGATAGATACGTACTAGACTTAGAAGAACAAGTTCCACTATGTTAAAATAGTGGCTTTATATTTTGGTTTATAAACTTGTAGTTTATGAATTTGGAGATTTCTAATCCTTTTGATTAAACTGGTGTATGAAATGGGGATAGTAAGAACGTCACTCTCTCCTGGTAGGTGACTGAGCATTAGGTAGCTGGCTAGCAGATTGGAGGTGGATTGGAAAATCCTCACTAGCTGCCTGGAAGGCAGGAATGATCCTTTGGGTAGGAAGCTTAAGGCCTTATAAGGAAAGAACAGGTATGTCTGGACTGGAATTTTATTTATGCACATTTCTAGGAAAGTTAAACTTCCTAAAGGGGGAGTTTACATTTCTCTGTAGGGGATGCCTTGCGTGCTGTCTGCTTGCACTAATGTGCTTTCTGTTGGTGATACTCGCTATTACAGAAGGTGCTGATTCACAAGCTGTCTTCATATGAGAAATGAAATAGTATATATTTAAATGTTTCCTTTTTACAACAATTTTTGAGAACGTTTTGAGGGACACGGAGTACTGATTGATGCAAAGAAGGGTAGAGGAATTAAAAAGTAGGGACTGCATGAGTAGCAGTCTTCAGGTTCATAGATCTTCTGGTCTTGTGATTACTAGCCACTGCTACTAGTGAGATTTTCCTTGCAAAACCTCAGTACATAGTGAAATATTATGGGTATATTGTTTGGCATTCCTGAAGATCAAGAAATTTGATGAGGATCTTCATTCTTAGTTTGGTGGGAAATCAGTCACTTAACAGCTTTTTAAGATGGTTTTGAAAACATCATATCCCACTCACTGCATGCAAATACTGTTGTACCTGTGACTTAATATCTTAGTTTAAAACTTAGAGTTTTCACCTTTGTTTGTGTTTTGGGTTTGATTTGTTGTGGGTTTTTTTATTTCCTTCCTTTGTATGCTTTGCATACACTGGCATACTAAAGCTTCCAGAATATTTTAGAAAAAGGTTTATGTTTTCTTTTCTTGAATTAAAATTAATAAACACTAGGTGGCAAGCTGTGTGTTGCCCTCACGCATATGGGAAAAGAGCTATAGAAACACATTAAACCCCAGAAGAGCCCAGAATTGTTAAAAGAATAAAAGGGTCCAGTGTTAATGTTATAGAGAAAAAGTTTTACTGATTGTATTTGTTCCTTTGTTGTTTCCTCTGCATGTGCCCTTCAGCTTGATTGCTGTGTCATGGTCTCTGTTCTACAGCTGTACTACAGCTTTTATTCCACACCTGAATTTCCCCCTGCCACTCCTTTTATCAGGGCAACCATGTGGTTGCACTTTATCCTTTCAAACCTCTTCTGGTGTTCTGCTTTTGACTGCTCTTCCAGTCCTGACCTTTGCTCTGTTATCTCACAGGGCATTTTTTCTTTCTAGTTAGTAATATTAACCAGGCTGGGTTTCAGCATCTGAATGGCTGGTAATTTTGGCAAACAATCTAAAGGTGTTGGTTTAGATTCTTCCTAGCTATCTGAGGGGATTAAGTTAGGAGCATAGGTTCCCTGTATTGTTGTTAGAGTTAATGAGAGAAAGAGACACAACTAAAGGATGGCTTGGCCTACATGAAAAGGGGACTTAAGTTCTGTATTTGCTTCTCTCTCTTCCCCCCCTGCCTAATGCTATAGAAGACAGCACAATTATTGGTTTTGTCTGCCCAAAGCTGTGGGAAAATTCTCTTTACTCCCATGCTTATGTATTTAGTAGTTTGCACTGAATCCCTTTAGTGTAAGGCATTTCTTGGCTCATAACATCTGGTGTCTTGATGTCTGTTTTTTTAAGTGGTTTTAAGCCAAGGACTCCTAAAAATAATTTTAAAAAAGTGTGTGGTAGTGTAGACAGCTATATTTTTAGTGAACTCAAATTTACCATTGGCTTTTCAAGTCTTAGTTGCCTTTGCTTACATTTTGAGAAAGTAACTCCTGGGAGATCACAACTTGAAAATCACTGATTTTAGCTCATGTATGTTCTGAAACTGTGTCTTGGGCACAAATGACACTGCACCTATACCAATTCTCCTTTTTTTTTTTTTTTTTTTTTTTTTTGACAGGCTCTTTTTTTCTGACAGGCATTTCTTCAGCTTATTTTCGTCAAGAGAGTCCATTAAAGGAAAAAGCAAAGGCTTATGACAGTAACGAACCCGAGAAACCATCAGAGCATCAACGAAACGTTTATACACTGTTAAAAGGTAGCAACACCAGTTTTATCAGTACCATTTCCATGATGTAATAAATGATTGCTTAAATGTCCTGAAATGACATTCTTTCAGTTCTGTTACAAAAGGGGGAGCTGTTGAGTTGAAATTTGAATGGTTGAAGAAGTTTAAAAAAAAAATAATTCAGGATGCACTCCTGCATATGAGTTAAATTAAAACTGATTGTCGTATGACAGTCATCTGCTTGGGTGTAAAACCTTAAAGTTCAAGAAGGCACAGTATTAAGCTTTGATTAAAAAAACATAGATCTCTTTTTTTTTTGAAAAGCAAACCAAAAAGTGAATAATATCTTACATGCTTTGAAAACCGTTATGAGAGTGGATCTTTGCTTCAGGCAAAGCAAAACTGTTATTTTTCTAAAAGTATGAGTTACTTTATCAGGAGGAAGCTGACTGTACCAAGTGATTTCAAAGTGAGGGAGGGCTTTTTCTGTTCATTGCTCAAGGTTTTTCCCCTTATATTTGTTACAGAAGCAATAGGGAAATACACTGAGAAAGAAAACATGGGATACTTTTTAGCCCAGCAGAAGATAGTTACGTTACTAGAGATGGTACATCCAAATAGATACACTATATAAGGGAGGTTTTTAGGAGAGCTGCTAAGTGGTCAGAGACTAAGGTGATGGCTTGCATTCATTTGGTGAGTAAGTCTCTATTGCACAGTGTTGTGGGAGGGCACTGGAAGCAGTTGTGAGTGCAGACTGACAAAACAGACATGAACCAGGTAGCTGAGATGGGCACAAGAACACCCCTGTGTCAGCCTGCTCTTTCCCAAGGAGCACATGCAGGCATTTTGCTCAGGCAGCGACAAACACGACCATGTTTGATGGAGTCCCCCTGGGCTGATAGCTATGTTATGGTGGTTGCTTTACACTGTTTATTTTTGGTTTTTCCCTCCTGCTAAACAGTTTTAGTTTCAGAATCTGGTACCCTCTATTAGCAGTTACTTTTTTTGTAAAAAAAAAAGGAAGGTTAATTTTGTGTCATATTGGGAAAAGGAGGGTGAAGGGCCAAATTAAGCCCTTTCTGTTAGATAATAGTAGATTTCTCCACCTACAGAGGGGTCCAAGAGGCTGTCAAACGGCACAGGCTTGGTTTGGCAGCACAGCATATACTCTTACCCTGTTCTCTGAGGATTTAATAGAAAAAGCTAAAAGCATGTATGGCTTGTCTGTCATTTCAACTTCTGATGTGATAACAAAGTTCTTTCATTTGTGCTTTGATTTCAGAAAGAAAGGCTGACTTCCTTGAGAAAAATCAGGAGCACTACTCATCTACATCACAGAGTAAGTAGAAAAACAGATACTTGGTCTTCCTCTGTAATTAAATAAAAAATAGAGAATTATTTTCCTTTCTTCTACTTATGGATTTTCTTGTGCCCAGGGCCACTGTCTGGGAAGGTAGAAAGGGACCCAGGAGGCAGCTCCAAATGGAAGCTGGAGAGGGCAGCACATTCCAGAGGCAGAGCCCATCTGTGAGGTTATTCAACTTGCTGACCACTGAAAATGACCCATTGTTTTTGTTTTTTTTTTTCCCCTTTTTGAATGGATTAGGAAATTGAGTTGATTCATGGGACAGTCAGTAAGTGCAGAGCATGTACTAGTGGCACTGTGGGGGTGAGCTGAGGAAGGGGACAAAAACTTCACCTTTTTTTAGCAGTGAATGTTGGATTAGTTTGTACATGTCACCTCCCATTCTAGCCTTTCCCTGACTAGGTGGCTTGCTACGATTTAATTAGTTGTCTTATACTCCTGGAGAGGAGCAGCATTTTTCTCCAGTCTGTTCATCTAATGACCTTGTGTTTCAGATTTTTGTCCTTGGTTGTTTTTGTAGATTTGTTGGTTTGGGTTTTTTCTCCTCTAGAAGAGTATTGAAAGAAAATAAAAATCTTCTGAATTCTTAGTAGCCTTCTGTTCTTAATGTCTCGGTGCTGCTTGTTTCTATCCTGAACAGATATAGATAAACAAAGTCTTGTAAATCCGAATTCAATCTGGAGAACCTGGCAGGGGTGGTTCAGGTTTTGGGTTTTTTTTTTCTTTGAAAACCATAGTGCCTTCCGAAAGAGAAGCTTCTCTTGTGGTAGCTGCCCATCTGTTAAACACCTTTGAAAAATTAACTGATGCTGGGAGTTCTCTCTAGTCTGGTACTTTTTCTTTCCTGTGCCAGAGGTAATAGGTGCTGCACGAGTGACCAGTTATGTGTTGGGTGAAGAACTTTGGAAAATCACTCTGAAAGCTCTAAGGTGTCTGCAGAAGTTACGCCTTTGGAGTTAGGCAAGACAAACAATTTTCTTGGCCTTCATGCAAATTGTGTTGTAAATAAGGCAAGATTCTTAGGTAGGATAGGATCTGGTTTTAGTCTGTTTATTGAAATATTTTTCCCCTAGGGTATGAATCACAGCTGTCTCCTAAATATGAAACCTGGTCTTGGCAAACAGGGCTACATTGTAAAATATTGCAGATTTGAGGCGATTTTGATCTGTTAACTATTAAAAGATTTACATGAGCGCATTCAATTACAAGCTCCATGTCTGTGTCCTATTGGGGTGGGGGGTTGAAATTACAGAATAATGTTGCTCATTATAAGCCAGTTAAACTCCAGCTTAAACCAGACCTGCTTTTAGCACCTTGTGTGATTACATTGATACAGAAACAAGGTTATAGAATTTATTCTAGTGTTCTCAAAATAACTACTGCAGGGTGTGTTTGTTCAGTTTATTCTCAGTAGTGCCATTGACAATATCCTTATTTGGTTATACATTATTAAAGAGCCTTCAGCTTTGAACCAGTTGCTGTAGTTCACAAGAAACCAGAAATTCTCATGTCTTTTTAATTAACTGACTAAATGCTAAAAACATGCTGACCAGTAATTGCACTGTATATATTCATACTGGTCTCTTGGGAAAGTTGTTCATTACACTCCTTTACGGATAATGTCTCTTTTACTTTGTTGTGTGGGCCCATTTAAATAAAGAGACCAAAAGTATATTTTGAAGTTGAAAGCTTGCATTTTGCTTTAAAAGCACAATTCATCCCAAGAAACTGACTGCTGATGAAGCAGACCTCTGACCCAAGCTAGACGGAGAGACAATATGAGGCTATGCCTTTAACATATCGCTTTCCTCTTGTTACTTTTATCTTGCATGATGTTATTTTTCTAATAGGTGTGTTAATTGAGCTTCCATTTTTCTGTGCCTCAGATTCTTGAGTAAAATCGGGAAACTTAATTGGGACATGGGATCCTTGTGCAGAAAATAACAGGTTGTTAAATCTCTGCCATTTTGTCATCTAGTACTTGAAATGCCTCTGATTTTATTTTCATAACTTTTCAAGAGTTAAAAATCTTTGGGTGTGATTTGTGATAGGTTGGGGACTTGTGCTTTTTATGCAAGATTGTCAAGATGGCTTAAGAACTGACATTTGGCAGATAGCGTAGATGGAGGGATGGTCTGCCAGTTGAATGGGACTTCTCAGGCTAGTAATAGTGGTGAAAGTACCATTTTCCTTGTTCAAGACCAGCTTTGCCTGAGTGCAGGAGGGTGAATGTTGCAGAAAAGGACAGAAGGCCCCACACCTGATACAGCCCTACCTGGAATGAGGTCACAGCTTTGACAAGGTTTGCTTCAACAAGGTGTTGTGCAAGGGTGCTTTGTTAACCTTCCTGTAAGCTTCGTAGAATTTTGTATGTAAAAGCACAATTAAGAACACCCTTTCATTGAAAATAATGCAGTTTGGCGATTTCAACTCACTGCTAAATTCCCCACTGGAAGATTGGTTATAATTGTTGTCTTAGTATTCTTCTCATTTTCTTTTCTTAATCTCTTAACAGGCAAAAGTAAATTTCGAGATCAGTCCAGTATAGGGAAGGAGTCACAGCCTTTGCCCAAAAGTAAGACTTCTGCTTTCACTTCTGTTTTGTGCTTGTGTTACATTTAACCATTTTCGTGCCTGTCCAAGTATTAAATTTCCTGGTAGCTGGTGTTAAACTGAGGGTCCTTGCCAGAACAGATGGTTTGCTTGCTAGGGCGTGTGTTTTCAGCACTAAGGAAGGAAGGGTGTTGTACAATAGGTAATGTTGCCACCTGAATTTAAGGTCTTCCATCTGTAGTGTTTACAATATTTGCTGCAAGATTAAAACCATGGCAGGCCTACTGGTGTTCTTATTTACCAGTTGTTGTGTTGCTGTCCTGGTAAAAGTTAGGATATAAAAAGGTAGTGTAAGGTATACAGTTCTTTCCTGTTTCCAGGGAGGTTGATATATTTTGTCACTGATTTTACTGGGAACAGAATCGAGCCTTATGCTTGTAGTATGTCACACAGCTGTTAATTTAACTGTTCAAATACCAAACCAAAATATCTGATATTCTCTGTGCAGTTTGCTGTGTGTACTCTTTGTAAAGCTGACTGATCCAGAGATCACAGATGTTTTCTGATAGCGTTGATCACCAGCATTTGAGATGCAGATACTACTGTAGATACTGGTTTTATCCTTATGAAGATAGGGAGGAGAAATAATAACACAGAAACCATTTTGGTGATACCAGGTTTTTGCAGAGCCTAAATGTAGGAAAAAGCTTGACCTTCTTCAGAACCATTTAGTTTGGATTTGATTAAATAGAATGGAGTATTGATAAACTTTCAGAACAGCTCCTTTTTCAGAAGAATGTCCAATTTCTTAGTCAATCTGGAAATGTGTAAAAAAAATTTTTTTTAATGCTGTCACTTAAGTTGCTAAAGAAGTTCAAAGCTGTTGTGTTTCTTTAATGAGAACATCTTTATGCTCTTCAACTGCTGTACCAGTAGGTTGAGATTGGGACAAGTTAATTGATTTCTACTTTTTCCTCTCACTTGTTGATTTCCGATTACTTTTAAAACATTGTTTTGTCCCTGTTTGCTCCTCCTTTCTGTAGATGGTGATGAATCGCAGAGTGGATTTCACAAGAACTGGACTTTGTTACTGGTTCTGTTATTTAGTGTCCCATTGCTTTATGTCCTGTGGAGTGGAATGCCAAGTCTTCTAGATGCAACTTTGTCAAGTAGAGATACTCAAATTCTGCAAGCATTTCGGGCCCGGATGAAGAAACTAAAAAATGCATACCAAAGTCAGGACCCCAGTCTGTGGAAAAGAACCCATGTGTTCCTTGAGAAACATCTTAATGCTTCCCATTTGCATTTGGAGCCAGCCATCTTACTGTTCGCAGCTGGCCAAGAAGCTGAGAAAGCGCTGAGGTGCCTAAGTAATGAGATTGCTGATGCTTTTGCCTTCTCCCAAAATGCTACTACAATCAAAATTAATGGGGCAGACAAAGCCGTATTGGATAGTGACGTCGTCAAGCTGGAGGTAGATAATGAGCTCAGCTCTGGGTTCAGAGAAGGCAAGAAGGTAGCAGTGGTGCATCGATTTGAGTTACTGCCTGCAGGCTCCACCTTAATCTTTTACAAATATTGTGACCATGAAAACGCAGCATTTAAGGATGTGGCTCTTCTGTTGACAGTTCTTCTGGATGAGCAGTCGCTGAGAAAGAGCCTCACCTTGCAAGAGGTTGAGGAGAAAGTCCGGGATTTCCTCTGGGCGAAGTTTACGAGTTCAGATGTTCCTAGTTCTTATAATAGCATGGACACAGATAAGCTGAGTGGACTGTGGAGCCGTATATCTCATCTTGTGTTGCCTGTTTGGCCTGAAAAAGGCCTCCCTGCAGAGGGATGCACATAAAGTTACTGGACAGGACTTGGGAAGGGAGGAAGACAGAAAATGTATGTTGCAGTGGCTGAACAGGGAAGAATTTATTGCAGCTGCTGAGCTCAGGCAGAGTACAGTCCTTTCTGTGCAGAGAAATTCCCCCAACTGGCAGGGTTGTTTCTGCTGAAGTAACTGGGTCTTCTCTAAATCAGCTGCAGAGTGTAAGCAAGGAACTTGCTGGTTGTTGGTAAGGTATGTTCAGTGACTTATTCAGGCTTGGTGTCCTGGAGCTGAAAGTGTCCGCTAGTGCAGAACCACTCCTCTTGCTTCTGAAGCTGTCGGTGCACTGTTGGCTTTGCTATGAGGATCCTGTTCTGGTGGTGCATAAAGCTGGTAGCTCGTTTGACAAGGTGACAGGGTGGAAAAACATCACCTTAATCTGCCGGAATTGCTTACTTCTAACATAAGAAAAAACATAAACTGAAAATGATGATAGTGATGTGAGTCTAAGCACAAGCTTTTTCTTGTTCCATCTGATCACAACATGGATGTCAAGCTGTCTCTGGTGACTTCTAGAAATGTCAAAATTGCTTGAAAGATTTGTGACTTGTAGGGAACCTTTCCACAAACATTTCTTCCTTAAATGAGCCTGCCCCGCACAGTTCTGGAAGAGTGAGAAAAGCAGAGGTACAGAGGATTGCTTAATGTTAGTAGTACTGACATCAGTTAAATAATCCTTCAGCACCTCTTTGCCTTGCTGCTTCCAGAAATTCTCTGTTCTTTGTCGAAGTTCTGCAAGTCTTAAAATCTGAGGAGGAAATTTTAAAATGCCAGCTGTGTGTATGCTATATTCTTCCCAAACAAAATCTTAGGAAGGTGTAGGTTATTACTCATTTTAATAAGGTAATTATTTTTGCATCAAGAGAATTTATTTATTTGGGGTACTTGGTATCCTAGAAAAATAACCTTTCTTCACGTGTCTGCGTATAACCTGCTGCTTGCTCTATAAGCTTCTAGTGAAGAACAGATTTGCAATGCATGTTTTTAAAATATATTTTTTTAGTGTGCCTCAAACTGAGAATCCCTCACACCAGGCTAAAAACATGTACTTTTTTTTTTTTTTTACACGAAATAGAAATAAAATTTAAAAAATAAAGAGAATTGCAGCACTTCCATTTCATTACTGTTAGTGTGTGCTCTTGAACTATTGGTTCATGTGCATTTGGTTTTATTGAGTATGAAGGAACATGGGAATACTGCTCTCAAATTAACAGGATGTTTTCTTGTAACAGCTGAGACATTAGTGGCTCTTGGACTCATCCTTTATTCAGAAGCCCCTTGAGCTGTCAAATGTCCTTCTTAGCCAGAAAAACTTCTTGAAGCTTCTGGCTTCTTTGTGCAAGCAAAGGTCTGGGGTATTAAGTGGAATGGACCAAAATCACCTTAAGCATGTAAAAGAATGCAGTTTGAGACACAGAGTTCTGGTCATTTAACCTAGGAGTGGATTTGTTCTAACCCCTGAGACCCAGCAATGGATAGTGCTTTTTATTTTAATGGGAAGAAATACAAACAGTGTAAAAAGTCATGGAAGTGCTGCTGTTCTGGGTGATTAAGAATAGCTCAGGAAGGAAAAGACGGCATTTACATTTTGGACATTTCACTGGACAAATTAAAAAAAAAAAACCCAAACTGTGACTTATTTCCAAGTGTGTCCTGATAGTATATTTGTATATTATGTCAAGTATTTTAGTGATAATTAAAAATAAATATACTTGTTTGTTTTATAACCTATTTTAAGATTTAGTTATTTAAGGTGGTCAGAGTCTTTTTTCTTTTTTTACATGTTTAAGATTGTTCATTTTACCTTTGACCAAATACAGATGGCTACAAAATTTAGAACTTTTAAGAAACTTGAGTGGGGTGGTAGATACTGGGGTGCAGATAATACCAGGGCTTTTCCCTAACAGGGAACATTTCAGAAAATTTTAATAGCTCTGAATTCTTTTACTTGGTGTTCTTTTACTAATTCCTCAGTTCTGATTTCAGCTGGAACCAATGGTAAGATATGGTTCACTTGTTTCATTAGTCCGATACAAGAGTCAGCAGCTGACAAAAGGGATGACTTCATTCTTGTTCCACTCCTGGCTGCATGTTCCTGTATCTCTGCTGTTGCAAACTAGTGCACCGTGAACTGACTGGAGGGACAATCTTACTAAAAACTAGCTTAGAAAAAAAAAAAGGATATAATTAGCAGAATTGGCAACCACAAAAAAAGGACTTAGTTATGACATGAAGGCAGGAGATTCCATACTCTTAAACAATTCAAACATATGTAATCCAGGTTATTTTCTGTTTCTAGGACTGCTCCCCCCAAGTTATGGGGTATTAAGGAGCTATGTTCCCTTGTTTCAAGACAAAATAGGAGGGTGCCTGGAAGGCTTAATGGTGTGCTAGACAAAAGCGAATCACTTTTTTTTTTTGGTAACTGTAGGGAAAGTGAAGTTGTATTTCCAGTTATATGGTGTGTTGCTTAGGAAAAATAAATGAAAAGCAAAATGGTATACACAGTAGCCCCTTCTGGAGGTGGTGAAAGGCTCAGGATTAGAAGGCTGTTTCTGCTCTTGAAGTAGTAGGTCCTTTTTTGTAGCTGTTTGTGGCTTTGTCCTTAAAAGGCTGTCATTAAATATCTACAGGTACTTAATATAAATCTCATTAACTCACTCTTCCTCAACCAGAGGTGAAGAGTAATGTCTGTCTGTCTTGCTCACAGACAGCTGATTACTATTCTCATATAATTATTTCATTGCCTGCAGCAAACATAGCCATTTGATGTTTTCCAAATTGTAAAATACTTTGGCTTCTTCTAGAGAAATCTCACTTCTGAAGTTGAACTGTCCTCAGCTGTCAGCAGAGCAGCAAATTTAATAGTGTGTGACAGCAAAAATGTGCTTATATAGAGCAAAAATACCAGATCTGGCCTTGGAACTGCAGAGGGGATGTTTCTTGTTCTGTGGGCTTACAGCATACAAACTTTGGGCAGACTACGATCTTTGGGGAGCTGAACACACCAATTTGCAGACAAAATTTCCAGCACTCTGCAAATTGGACTGGAAAATGCAGTCAAACTTGAGTGAGTACAGGTTGTGAGCAGACACCCGCAGCTGGTGAGAGCCCCCTTGTAGTGGCCAGCCCAGGTGGAAGGTGGACCTTGGCCCCTCTTCTACTCCTGCTGTGGAGGAGGGCAATACCCCTTCTGCCTTAAGCAGTGGATGTTGTAAAAGGGACCTAGAACAATGTGCAGCCCTGTCTGTTGTTACCTTGTCTTTCACACCCTGCTCTGAGTCATGTTGCATTGAGAGTGGAGTTTGGAGCGCGCTAAGCGGTGTTGTTAAAAGGACTAATATTTCCCACATTTTTTCACACCAACATTTTCTTTTTTCACAAATTAAAAAGGTCATGGTTTCTGTATCTTTTATTTTGTTTTGTTTTTAAAAAGATGCTTGTTTTGAACTACTAACTGATTCAGCTCAAACTGAGTGCAAAAGACAAGGTGAGCTCCATGTTAAGGTAGGCAGCTAATGCACCATCTGCAATGCAATCACCAGCGTGCTGTATTTAATAAAAAGAATCTGGTTTTGGAGGTGTACAATGATACATGAACAACTGGCCAGATTCTGTGCTAAGACCCTGTAGCACAGCTGGAAAGCAGAAGTGATTCCTTTATTTTCTAAGCCCAAATCACATAGAGAACAATTTTCCATGCATTGTTTCTGCTGCAAGACAAACTACAAAACTGTAAGAGTATGGAGAAGGTGGGGGGTGTTCCTGTAGTCCTCACAGCTGTCCTGTGTCCTGTTTTATTGTCAGCTCCTGACAGTTGGATTTATAATTGAATGCCTGGACAACCTCATTCCATGTCCAACAGGTGGAAGCACCCTTCCCCAAATTCCTCCGTGGCTTTTGGGAGCCATGTCAGTCAAGGAAAGGGGGGAGGGAGTCTGGGGGCTTGAGCCGATCTTGTGGCTGCAATAGCCAGCTGCCCCTTTCTAATTTTAGAAGGTGTGTGCAAGAGTAGTATGGAGTGGAAAACTTTCCAAACCTCTCTTAAAGCTGCAATACCCGTTAGCCCCAGATGAGATTGTGGCTCTTTAATTTTAATTTACTATCTCTCTCCATCCTCCACTTCCAGTGCTTGGGTAGTGTTTTCTGCGGTTACCTCCATTGCTTTGCAGTTTAGTGAGCAGTTGATCAAACTGGAGTGTGTTCAGTTCTTCCTTTTCTCTCAACTGTGGCTATTTGCAGGTAAACAGTTTCTTTATTTCTAAGTTCATAAGATGATTGTATTTTCTGTAATAATGCCTTTCTCTTCTCTTTTTGTGTGATGTTTCCCTGTCAGAGCTTTCTGCTCATTGGTAGGGAATCTCTGAAAAAGTAAACCTAAAGTTTTACTATTAAGTTCCACTGACAGATACAGAGAATAAATAGAAGCCATATAGAAGCAAAACCAGTAGACAAACATTGCCTTTTAATTTCATTTGACTGGCTGAAAATAAATGATTTTCATGTTTGAAAAATCTTAATGTGATGCCTTGTTTGCCTGAAGATGAAAAGAAGGAGCATGAAACTGCTTCCAAGTAGAAAAGAGAAACTCTGTTTAAAAGCATAATTAAAGAGGTAGTGCATTACAAAAGCGCTGAATAATTTAAATAGGCTGCCAATCCAGCAATATTAAGCAGTAAATTTAAGCAAACATTGGGTGATGACAGGGAATGTCATAATTTAATTTGCCCTAGTCTGAGATCAGGGCTCCCATACACTGTAGTAATATTGTTTTCATTGATGGAAATTGTCATTATTATCATTATTACTTAGTCTTTTGCATTTGGGAGGATCAGGTTTTCTCTCTGAGGACTCAGGACGGAATTAAGCACTACTTACCAATATATCCCATTGGAGCTTTGTTCATCTTTCGGCTGTTCACCTATTTTTTCCCCCATCTGGCAAAACAGAGTAGTTTTTGAAGGTTTAAACATCTCAAGCTTACCTCTTGTTTCAAAGGAGGTATGCTTATGAGGGAAGATATACTCTGTAATTAGTGTATGTAAAAGAGCCAAATTAAGGTTAAATGGGTATCCTGTAATTGTGACATGATTAAGGTCTGCGTGTGCTAAGCTTTGCATCTGTAATGGTCTCTCAATGTTTAGGGTGTTTTCGTATGGCGTTCCCATACTGGAGTAATTTACATGCAAGATGTTGACCATTTGCAAGAGGAGGGGCTATGTAAAAATAGTTTAATCCTTTTGGGTTAAAAAAAAAGGGGAAAAAGGTCTAGTAGTTTGATTCTGTAGTGATTGGGGTAGATAACTTTCCACCCCCATGCTCCCCCAAGAAATTTGGCATCTGTAGTCAAACAGTCATGCTAATGACTGAAAACCAGACTCAGGTGAAGTTGTAGACAAGCCCTGAAGGAGATATTCCCAAAATAACTGCAGGAAGCATTTTTTCCCCATTCTAATAACTTTCCTTCTTCAGTGGGAATAATCTTGTTACAGCTGGATAACATCTTAGACCTATTTTTGAAATGTGGGTGGTTTTAATGCATCTTTAGGGTGGAATCTATGCAACAGAAGATGGTATACTAACAAATCCTTCTGGCTTTATAATGACTTAAAAGTCAAATTAAGCCAGTGGTACGCAGTCATCCCTGTGAAGTATTGCAAATGTTGTTTATTTAAACTTAAATTTGGCAACTGGGAGACTCTAATCAGAGTTGCTTTCATTTTGAAAAAAAAATTAAATTATTTTTATAAAGATGACTTAGCTATGAATACAAATGACTAAAAGTGCCGTAGTTTCCACTGGAGCTGCTTCAGGAATGCCAGCATCGGCGTTGGCACTGCTCTGCAGCAGTGGTTTAATAAACATTGTGAAGTCCCTGTTCTTGCATCAAAACCAAGAGCTCTGCCACAGCTCTTTATTCTTCCACGAACCGGCAAATCAAGCCTGCACAACCGTGGAGGAGTGGGAGGGGAGGGATGCTTTGAGGAAAATACTGGAAAACGTTTTTCTGAGGTCAAGGCCTTGGGTCAAGCGCCCAGAGAACTGTGAGGAGTGAAACCTCCCCGAGCCCGGGGGGTGGCTGGAGGCCCGGCGGGAGGCCTGGCCGGGCCGCCCCGCCCCG
>NW_020799109.1:30087884-30115420 GCF_003259725.1 Athene cunicularia | reverse complement strand
CGGCGCTGCCGACTGTCACTTGGCTCGGCCTCCGCTGGCGCCGCCGCCGGGCTCCGACGTCCTCTGCTTTACCCATTTTACCGTGAAGTCTCTCTCCTAGTTTGTTTCCTACTGTTTATTGTGTTAGGGGGTAGCGGGGGAAGGGAGAGGGTAGGGGAGCTCTAGTTTTACTGTTGTCTTTTCGCCTTGTATGGGAAAACCGCCGAGCCCGGGTTTTTCTGAGAAGCTGTGCTGGCTCCGACTCGCTGTCCGCCTCCCGAACCCGGGGTGGGCCGGGCAGCGCACGACTGCGCTCCGCTCACCTCGGAAACCGCCCCGTTGTGCCGGGACTGGCTTGCGACGGCGCTTTTTAAAGTTTAAATGGTCGCTCTGCTTGAGCCTGTGCTGTGGGCTCGCTGCCTCGGGGCTGGGGGAAGAGGACCGGGATCGCGCGGTGTCTGCCCGCGGAAAGTGGTTCTTACATCCCTGGCTAAGAGCTGCCCCAAGCGCTTCCTGCCTTCGTTACTGCCATTCAGTTGGGCTGGTGTTGGCATAAGGGTTTTTATCCCGGTATGACTGTGGCTTTTTTTTCTCTCAATGCAGTTTTCTGTGATATAATGCCTACTGTTGATGTAGTTTTTCTGGCATAGTTTCTTTTTCTGTCTTTGGGTCTAAGCTGTATCTCAGCAGCCAGGCGTCTCTTGGCACATTGTGTACGTGTGTGCATGTAGAGGTTTACGCGTCAAATAGCTTCATTGTGTAGATGAACGCTCCAGTGTCTTGCAGTTGAAAATTTACATCTTGACGCATCAGTTCTGTATTTTGTCATCTTAAGCTACTTCACAGGGCTACAGAGTGTACAGACTTGAAAACTCATTCGAGGGTCTACATACTTGTGGGACAACGTGTGTGGAGCTGTAGGCGGTTGGGCACTTGTTTGTTGTTTTGCCTGTGAGCTCAAAACGTTCTGCCAAACTGTCTGTGCGGACAGGATAAGTTACGTGAACTGCTTGCTCTTTCGTATAGTTCTGGTTGCTACAACAGTTTCATTAGGTAATGCTTTAGATAATTAAATGCAACTGAGGGTGTGGCCACGCGAATGCTGTAAACTCCTGAAGGCTTCAGTTTCTGTGAGTGACGCTACCTTAAACAAAGGTAAGCTGCATCCACTAAACACAGCAATTTAATTTATGTAGTAATGACATGTTTCTGCAAGGGGCCGGGGTACTGCGGAAATTATGTTGGTGATTGATGTAGATCTGGTAGACTCCCTGGTCTAGGTGTGGTGTTAACTGAAAAAATGTGATTTTAAAACTGTAAGACATTTTGTTTGCATGGATTTGTTTTGCTAATCTTGCTAAGCTTTGGTGAATAGCTTAAGTTTGCCACTGTAACACTGGGAAGATTTTACTGATATAACAGTCCCAATGAGGATGGTGGCTTTCATATCTTGAAATAACTTTGATCATGAACTTGTGCCAGCATAGTAAAAGCATCCCTTAAACGGATAAGAATCTAATCTTGGTATTGCTACATCTACTCTAAAGATTTTGTTGACTTGGGTGGAATGAACTTTCTGCATCTCCTTGCACCAGTCTGCCAGGCACACTGCTGGTTTCTGCTAAGAAAGTTACATTGTATCAAACACCTATAGATAAAGTCACTAACGTGGTTAGTCTCATAGTATGCCGGGATGAGGCTTCAGTGCTCTTAACATCTTTTAATAGTGAGGCATGTGTTTGAAACCGGGAGGATGTAGCACTAGCTCTATTTTATATTGCTGTACCTATGGCAGTTAAGTGAAGCTGCACAACGTCAGGTTCTGCTGCTGCTTCTTTTCCCCACTTTGACCAGTTCTGGCATTGACCATGCAGCAACCAGATTCAGTTTGATAAACTGGTAGAAAGCTAACCCAACGAAAGAAAAAGTGAGTCAGTTTATGCTGGGTTAGTGAGTTAAACTGGCTTGTGATGCAGTCAGATGAGCACTGCATCTATCACAGAGGAGTGGCAAGATTGCTAGGGAAGGTAGGGAGGAGTGTGTACATTCCTTTATCACTGTCAAGTTGCTAAATCTGCTCAACTCTACCTTAGAAATTTGCATGAGGAGTGTAACTTTATCAGTACAACAGTGCTGTTTGAACAGTGCTACTGATGTACTTTAATATAATTCATGCTATTCAAACCAATATAAATTGTGAAAATATGAGAACAGCTATAGTGGTATAATAATGATAACAGAAGGGGTTTGGTAGTTGAGTGCAGAGAGAAAACTTTCCAAATACAGTTAATATATTATGCATGTGGCTGGATCAGAATGTCTGAGTGTAAAATTTATCCCTAGATGCAAGTGCTTGGAAGATATATGTGTATCATCATGCTAATGATATAATAGACTTTAATGGACTAGTCGATGGAGAATAAAATTACTTATATGCGTAAGTCTGAAACCTATGCCAATATACCAGGGAAAGAATAGAGCAGGTAAATTAACTAATCAATTATACTAGGTCAATTGAAATTTACTGAACACTGACAGAAATTCTGTCTGTGTTTTAGCTTTGTAAGGACACTTCTTACTGAGGGCAGAATTTCACACTAAGACCAATCCATGGCAAAAAGTGTAAAAGCTTAAAAAAACGTCAACACTTTTCTCTGATATTTTCAAGTCGTATTCACAGGATGTGTTATGTTTGCTAATGGCAACATGCATCAGGTGGAATTGTAATACTGAAACAAAAGTCTGGATTTAGGGTTTAGGCACTTAAAGCTTTTAATGGGATGGAGTGATTAAATATGAGAAACTATTTTATTGCTTGTTTTAGATAATTCAAGAAAAGTCTTCTCAGCAGAGTCCTGGTACGAGTCTTTGTAATGCCAGGTCGGATATGGGCAGTGTTGGTTGTCACTGTTCTGCTTGTCGTGGGGATTTGTTTGCCTTTTTTTTTCCTCTCATGTTGTTATTGAGAAATTTTTCAGACACTACTTCTGGATGCAGTTTCAGAGCAAAGGCATCAAACTTGAGAAAGTGACATTTGGAACATTTTCCCTTAAGTTTTCATGCATGTTATTCTACTTCAAAAGAAAATCAGTCTGCAGTTGATGCAGCTGCAGACAAAGTTGCTGCTCTGCTCATATGTGCTTGGTTTTGTTGGACAGTTGAAGGCTGTTGTCTTATGACTCAAAATTGGCAGATCTTGCTCTTGTATCTGGCCAGGAGGATTGCCTGTAGGTTTGAAGAAGACTTCCTCACAGTGGAGTGTTGCTTGTGAAATGGGACAGGGCTTGTTGAAGAGTTTTAAGTGTATTCCGCTGAATGGATTTGTTATGGGCTGCAAGAATTGAAATCTTCTAATGTGCATTTTCTAGTAACTGGAGATGAAACGAGTGAACTTTTGTTTTGAAGGCCAAGGAAACAAATGCAGGTTTTTTCTTGAAACTAGGGTATGTTGCTTATTTTCTGTCATAAATGCAAATATCTTTGAAGTCAAAGAAAATACAGAACTTCTGAATGGATAAGCAAACCTTCATATGCATCTCCTTAATAAATGGATGCATTCTCTGTGCCTTTGTGCTCTGATTTCTTCATGAACAATGAATCAAGTTATGATAATTGTAACAACGTTCATTTCCATAGATTTCCTCAGAGTACCTCCTAGCGTGTGATAGAACAGAGTAAGACATTCAATGCATTTTACTTTCAGTAAAACAGCTAATCCATTTTTTAATGCCAGTTGTTTTTTCCATCACTTGTGATGAAGCAGAGACACTTTTGCAAGTTGCCATGTCTTCTCATAGCAGAAGGGCATTGTAATTGTTCATCCTCAGCATGCAGTTAGAGAGAATCACATTCAATAATGTTTCATTGGTAGAAAAATCCTAACTATAGTTTGGATGCAAAGTTAGTAGCTGACTGATGCCAGTGATTTAATCATGAAACATATTTGGATTTTTGTACTATATTTTCTCACATTTGATGATTATATGACGATGTCATTTATCTTCCTGGTTAACAGTTAGAGGTAGTGACATGTGTTTTGAAATTCTTTACTGCTTTTCTATCTGCAAGTGTGTGCTGTATCTTGATTGCTCATTTTTTTGGTAGTACCTTAATATCCCTACAAGTCTTTTTAAATGTTTTTCTAGTTTAAGACAGATTGAATTCTATTGGTATATTTCTTTTGTTTTGAAGCATTTGGGGTTTATTATTTTCCAAAGTCCTAATGATTTAAATACGAGGTGTTTTGGTATATATACTGTTTGGATTACAAAGTAAAATACTGAATATTGCCTAAAATTTTACTCATTCAGAGCAGCTGACATTCACAAGCTCTTTGGATGTTGGTGTTTGTTACATCCAGCTTTTTCTTGCATCAGCTTTACATAATTGTGTCCATTGTCATTACATACAGCCTTACTCTTGGGGTGCAGTGCAATCTGGACTGGTAAAATATTTCTAATTCAAATAGTATTAGCACCCAGTCAGAATAAATACCAGCAAAACTACCTGTAAAGGTACTCTGAACAGATTGAACCCATTGACTCTGCATCTCAGCACCATGTAAAAATTATGAGAAGAAAAATCTCCAATTTTGTACCAGAAATCATTTTGGAGGAGCAAAGCAGAGATCACAGACTTGATATAGTGTGGTGGAGAAGTGTTAAGATGAAGTTTGTGTCTGTGAAGCATTGTGGAGTTGTACTTGGATTTTGACTATTACCTGCCTTTCAGAACCTTTGCCCCTGAAATATATTTCATTTGAAGGCTTATTATATAAATGAACATTGAAAGAAGGGGGAGAAAGACTCATCTGATTCTGCAGAGTCGGCTGTAGATTCTGGAGATGCGGTGCTTTTTTGAGAGATATGTCATGCATTTGTTTATTGTGTTGAAGCTTGTCCTCAGTCCTGAGGAAGGTCAGTAAATCACCTGAATCTAATAGCTTCAAGAGACAAAATTTTCTCAAAATATCTTGAGGCCAAAAAAAAAAGGTATGTTACTCTTGTATTGAAACACATTTTAAAAGCCCATAAACATAACAAAAAAAGTCTTAGAACAATGAATTATGAATATTTTTAGCTCATTTAAATGGGATAATGCAATATGGTAAAAGCTCAGTTTACAGAAAAATGAGTAGGTAAAGGTATTTGTATTCCAGACTCAAGCATATCATCATAAATTCTATTTTGTGGTATTTGAGGAGATGTGGAAAGTGTTTCTGGCATCTTTAAATAGAAATTCCATCACTTTCAGTGGGCTGGCTCAGAAGAAGTTTGCTTGGCTAGGTCTGATTGTGTCTGCCCACCTGTGTGTGTCTGTTATTGCCAGTAATGCAGAGCTGTAGCTGCACAGGCAGAGCTCCGGAGGGTCTTTTCAGGCTTCAGAAACCAATTTTCAATTATTTGTACAGGGAAACTTAAAATTTTTTTGTAAACGTGAAAAACATCCCTAAAACCTTTTATTTGTCTCTGTGCCCATTTCCCCCACGGACAAGTCTCACTGTGTGAGGTGTGAGCGCGGTGGGACACACTGGAGTAGGGCGTACAGACTCCAGTGGTATCTTCACAGGTTAAGAAAGTGGTGAAGGGAACGGTTCCCCTTTTCCCCAGTCCCACTCACTCTACTCGAGGTAAAGGCAATAGCAGCTTCAAGCACTTGTTCCTGGGGAACAACTGTAGATGATGATACATGACAGCAGCTAGTACAGGACTGGGACTGATCTGTCTGTTCCTCAGTGTTTCCATTCCTTTTCATTCTGCTTGTACAGAGCTTGTAGCTTATGGTATGACGTAGCTAAGACTTATAAAGTAAAAAAACAAGAAAGCTACTTTCAGACCTTACCAGATTCCTAGTCTACTTCACTTTACCACACAATCCCTTTGACTTTCTGCCTGAATAGGGCAAGAGAGACCAAAACCTAAAGAAAAGATGGCTGCTTTTATTGCTACTGCTGCCTTCTTGTAGCTTAAACTCTGTGAATTGTTGGCCTCATGCGCTGTATACCCAGTTTGTAGCAAAACCTGCCCCTTTGGGGATTAAACATTTACGAATATCCCATAGAAGTTAATATTATTAATTTGCTTCTTTCCCCACTCTTAGCAAAGTTTCATCTTTTCTCTTCTGGTATGTCTTGTGTTTTTATAAGAAAGTCTTAAGGAATACTGTTCCCTCTGCATACTGTTTTTTTGTTTTTTTTTTTTTCACATAACCACTAAAGATTAGTGAACATAACAGTGGGTCATCTCTCACTCACATTCTCTGCCTTCTCTGAATCTCTATGATTCAGTTTCCTCTCCTATTTCCTTGTTTTAGTGCCATGAGTTCTGTGTTTTCTCTTTTCTTACTAAGGTTGTGCTACTAAGAAAAAAATCATACTGAGAGTGCGTGAAAAACTTTACAATTGGACCAATGTATCGGTTTCTTTTCTTCCTTTCTGCTGTTCTCTGTGCTGATTCTTAAAAAGTTCTCCCTCCTTTCTCCCTTCACTCCCTTTTTATATCCTGCTTCTCTTACCACTTTTCTTTCTTTTTCCCAGCCCTGTTTTTCATGTCTTGACACTTTTATGTACCTTTGCTAAGCATATTCTACTTTCATATTTCCCATTCATTTTGAAATGCTTTCCTCTTACTATGTTGATTTGTTATTTTGTTATCTGTTGTACCTTTCATTGCCATCCTTGGTATGTTTGCTAGTAAATGTAATGCTGGTTTCTCTCTCTTTTTTTTTTTTTTTTTTTTTTTTACAATTTTTCTGGTGTCTTCTCATGTGCTTTCGGATCTGCCAGTTCTCTTCAGTGTCTTCCCATAGGAACAGCATAGGAGAGAGTGGTTGACATGCCCTGTGTCTGTCCATCCCCAGTTTATTCCAGGAGTTTGGAATATATCCTTCCCTTGCTAGTTTCCTCTTAAGTCCTTATCTGCGGTGCCTTCTCTTGTGTACTTCTTTTTACTTGGACAAATGAGTAAAGAATGACATGGGCACTTGATGTGGGATTGAAATTTTAGAACACAATGGTGTTTGTACCTTAGCTAAGATACGAGGCAAACCAGCCTCGAATGGACCTGTGTAGGATGTCTGTGTCCTCTAGTGAACAACCAAATAACCAGGAGATCAGTTCTGCTGAGTCTGCACTCTTCCACATTTTTTTTCAACAAACTTTTAAGATCCTCATAGCCTTATCTAACCTGCAGATAACCTCTTGTCATCACTACTGTCTCTTCCGAAGTTCTTTGGCATTTCATCTGTTCAGCTCAATCTCTTTGTTGAAGCTCTGTATTAAATAGTGGTGGATCATTTAGTGTAGAAAAAAAAATATGGGAAGCAGTCATTTCAGAACGTGATTTTTACAATGTGTTTCTTAAAGTTGTTCATGGGACATTGAGACAACTTCTGTATTGATGTAAAATGTATGTTAAAAACATTTAAACTGCCTTTGTGTAATTTTTTTTTAGTTTGGTATTATTCTCTGATCAATATTAATTTCAGTGTATTTCAGTGTTTAACCGGTCCACTACCCTGCATGCAAATCCTATAAATAGACATGGCAACTGTGTCTTGATTTATTTCTTTTTCCCCCCCTAGCTGTACTCTTGATAGCATTGAAGTGTCTTCTCTGTCTGGTTTAAGGTCTTGCAGACAGGGTATTGAATTATGCAAGTACTTGGTTTTTGTAGTGTGCTGTTTATTCAATAGAAAGAGGCTATTTTAGTAATCTGTAGGAATTCAAAGGCTGTTGGGAATCAACATCATTTGTAGGTAGGTTTTGAAAAACTGATAACTTTCTCCCACCCTACCAAAGGAGGGACATCTAAACCCCAAACCCTTATAGTTACGAAGATTACATTGCAAGTGAAAACTACTGCAGTGTTGCCTTCCTGAAACTGTAGTCAGGTCCAGAATGCTCAGTTCTGACATGTCTTTTTTTCCAGAGAGCAGCAACCTGAGTTAAGCAAAACTGCTCGGGGGATCTCAGCTGACTGCACTGAAGCCAGTAAGAGTCATATTGTACGCTTGGAGCTGGCACTGGAGGTATTTGCTAAGAGAAAGAAATACAGCAGGATGCTTTGTGATTACTTCCCAACTTGTGCAGGAAGGAGGAGAGGCCGAGTGGCCTTTTATAGAGGGGTGTCATATACTTTTGAACCAAGGCATTGAGACAGAATTACTGACCATTAACGATCATCAGCACATAACTGTCAGTTACTTGTGAGAAAACCTTAGTTCTACAAATGTGTTCACTGTGTTTGACTTGTGCTCTGTTCAGGTCAGTTAAAGGATTGACAGCTTTTACTTGAGTGTCAGGATGAAAGATATAAGAAGCAATTTTAGGCTTTTTTAAATTAATCTCGTTCTTTTCACAGGGACTTAGGGAATACAGAGTATATTAAAATACTATATTCACAGGACATCATAAAATAAACAGTAGAGATTTTTTTATGTACATTAACAAGAACAATTCTAGTCTCTCATATCCTAGTAATTCTAAAGATAAGAATAAATCCCAAGCAATTACATGGAGAGACACTTAATCCCTTAAGAAGTGGTTGCTTGTCCAAAAGTTCTCTTATGCTAAATTTACCTATTGAGTAGGTTTTGTTATATTTGAGTTTGGGTAAGAAATTCATAATGGTATGAGATGATGTTTTCAGTGGCTCTCAGATTGGCTCTTTATGGAAAATTTCCCCCATTTTTATTAATATTTGTTTCTACATTTCTAGCACAACTCTGCTTCAGTGATGGAGAAGATCAATTAAGATGGTTTCCAGGGCAGGGCAGTGTTACAATTTACAGCACGACTGATTTGAGGCACAAAGCTGCGATTCTGCATGAATGAGCTCTGCAGCACCTGTCCTAGAAGCAGAATTTTCTAACTTTGCTTGACTCACTACCCATGACTAGATACTTAAAAAACAAAACATCTCTCACTTCTTTCTAGAATTTCTGCATTATTGTGGACTTCACTAATGTGTGTGTATGCGTGTTTTTCTGTACCTATGTATATGAGCTCACATACCTTTTCCACACTCTTTAAAACACTTACTAGAATTCTTTAAAGAAAGTCAGAAATAAAGATCTTTTGAAAACCTGCGTTCTTACTATTGATAGCCTTTCTTGGGGCATAACAACAGTTTTGTGGGATAACTTACTGCCATAAATAATAGCTATATGGCTGAATGTGAGGACCAAACTTCTCTGTTGGTCACTGTGAGTATCCTTAAAACCATGTATGATAAAAATCCTTGTCACAAAATATACAGGCAATGATCTGCTCCAGTAAGTAGTACACAATGTTAATTTTGTGGGGTGTTTAGTCACCTTTTATCAGAAGAATTACCTTTATATTTAAATTATCTTTATATTTGAATGGCCTTTTATGTGGCACACTATGTAGGGAAATGAAAGCAAAAGAAATTTTCAGAAAATAAGAAAAAATATATCTGGGCATGCCTGAGAGAAGAGAGAGGAAAATGTGCCTTTATGATTCTTTCAGAGGTCCAGAACTTCCCGTATGAATTCTGTGGTCACCTAATTTTTTCTTTCCATAACAGAAACGTCCTCAGTCTGTTGTGCAGATGGCTCAGTGAGCACATGCTGCCATAGGTACTCCTTGGTGAGAGGGTTGCAGCAGTACTGACTAATCATTCTTGGTGGCTGTATGAGCTCCTCTTAGATCTCTGAAACTTAATAGCACTTCTTTAAAGTCTGCTACAGCTTTATGTATGACAGCCCATCTTTTGCAATGAAAGTAACGAGAAATAATTATTTGCATAAATTACCTGCCTTTTCAAAATTATCTCTCCTCATTGAGTAGCTTTTTTTTTCTCCTTTATTAAAAACTCCTTTGGTAATAGTGACTGCTTGGTTTGTTACTCAGAGTTCACCTTTTTAGATTCACTCAGAGTCATGCCTTTGAACTTCAGAGGAAGACAACGGCATCTCCAGTCCTGTCTTTTCCTGGGTGTAGTGTCCTGCTGCACAGTTCTGTTCTGCCTTTTCTTTTAACAGGGATGAGTGACACATTCAGGCAGAGTTGGGTAGTTTTGCTAAACATTTATAGGTTCAAGCCATGCAGTGCTGCCCCTATTAGCCTTTACTGTGCAGTATTTCAGTGTGGTCATCTTCAGACTTGCTGGGATACTTAGTAATAAGACCTAAATTGCGTGACCTCTGGGTTTGCTTTCATCGAGTTCACTCTTCTTTGTAACAGATAAGAAAAACAACAAAACCCTCTTTATTGACAGAATTATGTGGTTTATGAAAAGCTGCAAGCAAATGCATTTATAATTTGGTGCTGCTTTTCTGATCTTGTTCATGATGCAAGTTTGAAATCATCATATGAGCTGAACATTCATCACAGTGATCAAGGTTATGTTCTCTTTAGCGTAAGATACATTTGTTCTTGCTTTATACCTCTTTGATTTTTATGTGACTATTTTTTGTAGATAAATTGACATGATGTGGAGCAACAAGTCAAATGAGGTTCCTCTACAAAATACGAGGCATAACCAAAACAAGGATTCTACCAGAGGTATGGATTTTCTGTTTTATTGCCTTTAGATGATATTTTATCATGAGTTGTTTGAAACTTTAGGCAGTTTTTGTAGAAAGCATTCTTCATTCTCAATTTGGAAGCTAAGACCCTGTGTTATATGTCTTCCTTTTTGCAGAGGTAGCAGTTTCATACTCTTATTTGCAGAGTATTCACTGATCTGCATTAGAAATTGCCAGCGTATGATATGGTTGCCAAGATGGCACAGAGACAGATTTTTTTGAGTGCTGTAGAGGAGGAGTAGTGCAGGAACAGAAACTGCGAACTGTAGGCTCTTGAAAGAAATGATGGGGAGGCAGTTGCTCCTGACTCTTGCTCAGTTCCAAAGTGGTAAAAAGCTAGACACTTGAATAGCAGCAGTACATCACCCTAAGGTGACTTGCAGCACTTTTGTCTCCCTGAACTGGAGAAACCCTGTTAGCTTTTGGTTGTCATGATTACTCTAATTTAGGAAAGGGGGTGGTGGTGTGGAAATTACAGTTCCTCTGAGGAAGAAAGCTCTAGTCTGTAGAGCAGCTGAGTTGCATGCTAAGTCTGTGACTCAAGATCAGTTTTATGATATCCGCTATGACCAAACTGAAGTCCAGAAGTTATTCTGAAAGCAGAGACAGATTATCATTTTATCTGCAGGAGGACATTATTGTTGTTTCCTGTGATATGTTCAGTTTCTTTTAAAATTACATACCTTGTAAAACTGAGGTATTCTTTAGACATGAAGCACAGTCTTGTGAAGTCAAAGTAAAGTTATTTATGCTATTTCCTTAACTCTTCCTTTGTGTTGTTGCATCTTACCTGAAAAGAAATTGGCAGGTTTTTTACAATAAGGATTTTTAAAAAAAAACCCACAAACCACCAACTTTCTAATACTACTACTCTTCATGGTTCTGATGCACATTAAGGTTTTGGATGTTGCATTGTGTAAAACATTAGATTAGAAGAAAACCATTAGAAACCAAAAGAAGAGGGGAACTGAGGAAGTAAATATTTTTAGAGGAAAATATTATTGCATCCTACTGAACTGGATCATGCACAGAGCACATGCTATCTGTTAGATGAAAAAAGATGAAGTTGATTAGTGCCTTCTGCTTGTTCTTCGCAAATATTGCTTCTATTTTATTTGTAGGGTGTACAGTTTAAAAAGATTACTATTCAAAATTCACGTGTTCAAAGCTTGATTTTTTTTTTTTGAGTAGAGTCTTTTGGTGATCATGTATTCATGTTTAGATTATTAAAGAAGAAAATGGAAGGCAAAAAAAGTGAACTATAGTATAATGGAAAAATATAAGATATTTGTTTTGGGATAGATAACTAGTTTTATTTTGTCTTCTAAACATCTTCTGTGACGTGTGGTAGATTTGATTTCAAGTGTAATAATGCATTCAACCTAACTTAGTGAGCTTATTAAATTTTACGTTAGATATATTATTGCTCTGTTGAGCCTTGACTGATAATAGCCTCATAGAAGAGATTTACAGGTTAGGACTGAGTCATTAAAAGAACTTGATTAGTGAACCCATGAAAATTGTTTTGAAGCAACATTTTATTTCATTGTTTTCCATGTACTAATGAGAAATTTATTTCTTTGTTTCTGCCCTGTAAGATCTAACTGCAGCATGGGCTACTTTTTCTCAGACTAAGGCTGCTGTAAGTACTGATTTATTTTTCTTTCTTACTCTTTTTAAAATTTGTTAACAGCTGCAAAGGCTTTAACGAAAGTATTATTTTGCTCAGTGACTGTCTGTTAAACAAGTTGAAAATAAGGCAAGCAGTATATGCACACTGAACATCTTAGACAAAGTTTCCCACACACAGTAGAAGAAATTTTTGCTACAGCAGACTTAGGAGTGTAGTAATACCTGCTAAATCTTGAGTGTAATACTACTGTTTAAGACAGTGGCGACTTCTCATTTTTTTGAAATCAAAAAAATAGCTCCCTTGCTTACTCAAAGTAGTCAAACTGGGACAACACCAGTGTATTTCATAAAAACCAGTTTATTTAATAATTTTACATCTTTGAGCATTGGAATTGCTGTCTTTTTGTGGGAATTTAACTTATCGCACAAGCTTCTAAAACCTGACTTCAGTGAAGCCAGACAGCTTTTTTTTTTTTTTTTTCAATTCAGCTCTTTCCTATAACCTTGTCCCTCCTTTTTTTAATAGCTGAGCATTAGTGTGGGATTTTACATGTAGAATCTTGTATTATTCAGTTTTATTCTTTACGAAAATAATGAAAAATCTGTCGCATTGAAGGAAAAAAAATGGAGCTTAAAAATCAAAACCAATTTTCTAATTTGCATTATCTTCACATTCTAGCTACGTCATATAGAAAATAAATTGGAAATAGCTCCCACCAGCACGGCTGTATTTGATTCTGTCATGGATGCCAAGAAGCCCTCTACTAGCACTAGCAGGAAATTAATCAGAAAAGGTTTGTATTATTGAGGACATAGCGTGTGAGGCAGGGTGAAGCCCCTGCATTCTGGGAAAATTTGGTTCCTCCTCGCTTCCCTCAAGTTGCCACCTGCTAGTGATCTTTATTCATGAAACTCATTTGCCAAGGAGAAACTAAAGTTTTCTTCCCTTGGCTTAAGAAGGAAAGTGTGCTATCATAGTCACTTGGTTAGAGGGAGTGATAGGACTTCCCCCACTCTGTGAGTGAGCAATGCTTATCCCATTCTGATACCATGTTTTTGAGGAGGTTTTGGATAACAGTTGCATAAACCTGTGTTTATACTGGACTAACTGTTTATGTTTTTTTAATGTTTGTCAACTGTTACAACCCGATAAAATTCTAAATGTGATTCTTCCTTTATTTCATTTAAGGAATTAATTCATCTGCCTGTAAGGAATAAGCCCTTGTTTTAAATACCATTTAGAGCATTCTGGTAGTGTGCCACTGGAGAAAGACAGATCGACCTCTAGTGGCAACACAGTCAACTTTCACAGATTTAATTGCTTATAATTAAAGTTCAGGCATTATTATCTCTCTTTAAATATGATCATTGGTTCAAGCACTTACCACCTTGCTCCGAGTTGTTGAAATCAGCTTGTTGAAAAAGAGAAGAAAGTACTTTAAATGCTATTTTGGAGTGCTGCTTGAACCCAAGAAAAACTGTATTCTTAATTGTTCAGCCCCAAGAACTTTTTTTTTCTGGAGAGATAGGTACATAGAAGATTCTTTGGTTTCTACTTCAGCTTCCCGGTCCTCCAGCCAAAATAAATCAAGCAAGGAGAAGTCCTCACGCAGCCCTCTTCGAGCGACCACTCTTGAAAGCAATGTGAAAAAAAGCAATCGTGTGGAATTTCGTGAACCATTGGCTTCACACAGGTTAGTGCTGGGACAATACACGATTAAAGAAAAATATGCTAAGATCAGAATTAAGCTAATAGTGATGTTTTTAACAACTGCTCAAAAACTGATTTGTTTCCTCCCCTCACCCATCCACATTAACAGCATGTGGCATTAGACAAAAGTATCCAGTGCTTTTTAAAAAATGTTACAAATTTAGTTTTTGTTCAGTGAGTATGAGTTTAAAGTCAAACGTGTTGAAATGGGGCCAGATCATCAAGTTGATGTGGCTGTGGCCTCAGTTGGCTGATAGATTTGATAGGTATTTGGTTTCAGTCATAAGGACCAAAAAGAGTATTTCCTCATGCTTTTCCATCCCTGTTTCATTAGTTCTTCAGCACATGTTCCCAAATGTATTACCATAAGACAGTAGAGCAAGAACATCTAGTGGTAAAGATGCATTCTGTTATTGTGTGTGTGAGAAACTCAGGTGAGAACAACTGTATCAAGGAGAGAAAGTGGCACAGAATAATGCAGACCATGGAACATGGTGGGGTGTGAGGAATGAAGGAAAATACAGAAAATCTGGTTTTCCTAGACTATGTTAAATACTTTCAAAAAGAAAGAACCTTCAGCAGAAATAAACTAGTTATAAATTGTTGTAGTATCAGAGCCTACAAAACTTTTGCCATAACTCTTTCAGTTCCTCGTGTTTTATAAGCAGTGTGTGTTCTTTGCACAGGCATCCCTGATGAATAGCTTGGTTGGGTTGGTAATAGTTTTTTATTGGATTCTTACACATACTTTGCATTTTTTTCTAAATCAGGGGTTCTCAATCTTACCTTCACCACGGACCCCCTTTAAATACCTTTTGTGTCCACAGACCACCAAGACTTAATTCAAGATTTAAAGCACTAGACTGCATCAGATATTTATTTCATTTTTTTCATGAAGCATCTTCAAATTTGGAGACAAGGGGCAATAAATTAATCTGCTGATGCAGACGTTCCTATTATAATATCTTTATTGCAGTGATTCTATAGGAATTTAAAATAATAGCATCAACACTGTTCTTGCTCAGATGGCCCATTTCATGCTATTTTAGTGTGCTAATTCAGAATTTGATGCCATTTTTTACATTAAAATTTGACAATAAGTTTTTACAATTCTTCTCACCTCCCTCCTTGTTTCTCTGTGTCCAGTCACCATATATTGTTGTTTACGGGTCCAGGCTTGATTTATTCTGTGCAATTAAGCCACTCAATTTTTATGTTGATTGATAATGACTGCTACACCATATAACAGGAGTGTACTACTAGAGAAAGAGAGATAGATGATTTCACAAGTACCATGTTATGAGCTGGCTTAAATGGGTTATTTAAACATACTTGCTGAAGAAGCAAGCCAGGTAGATTGGGTGCTGGATTTTCACATCTTCAGCACCTCATCAGTAAAAATATTAAATATATTTTTTTTCCTAACAATAATGTACCATGACTTTATTAAAATATACAGTGTTTTTCTGTGGAAAAAATGCTGAGAGATCCTTATTTTGAATTTCTAAGCTCTCAGTAAGCTTTACATTTGTTGCAATACAGCCAGTTCACTCTGAAGTTCTTGTCAGGGGCTTGCCTTTTTATGCTCAAATACAGGGAAGGGTTTTCGGCGGCAATGAATTTTTTTCTCAGCTAATGAATGTGCTGTTGAGGAGCGGTGCATGTGTGCGTTGCTTTGTTTTAGAGAATATATATTAATTATGCTTCTCAATTTTTACACTTGGTTTTTATTTGAAGCCTTTTTAAACTGAAGAGCGACATTACTGCTTGCTGATTTCCTATATGCCCTAATTTCAGCTCTTCAACTTTATATATAGTCCTGTTCAGAGTGTGAGTGCAGAAAATGAAATTTTGAACAGAAACCTCTTTCAGTTTTGTCAGACTTGCACTATTAGATGTGTGGTGATCAAATTTTAAAAGAACTTGCCTTTAAAGTGGATACAAGGTATAGGAAGTTATTCTTTTAATGGATGAACATGTTCATTGCCTGGTTGGGAGATCCTACAGTTGTATTTCTGATAGTGACTTGTTTTATCCTTCTATTACATCAGGGATACATATAATTCTCTGTTTTATCACAGTTCTAGCCAACTTGAGGCCAAGCAACTGCTGTCTAGTTTGGACTTCAGCGGAGCAGAAGGGAAGACTGAAGTAACAGGACATACGATACATGACCAAGAGGAGCGGGATCTACACAGCAGAGATTTTGAAAGCCCATGTTCTTCTGCTGCAGATGAGACTGTTGTTAGATATTTGAATGACCGACCAGCAATTGATGCCTTGCAGAATAATGAGGCATTTCTTAAGGTTGCAATATCTTCAAGGCTGGAAGAGGAAAAAACTAGTGGCTCCAGAGGAGACGAGAGTAGCACTAAAACTCCTCAGAGTAACATGTCCCAGGACAGTGAACTGAAAGTGTCTTCCCCTTCTGTCACGAGTACCTCTAGTGCTCATAGGCTGGAAATCTTAAAACGGCAGCAGCATGATGCTAAGTTGGAGAAGCTGAAGGAGCGGATTCGGAAGCAGTGGGAGCATTCTGAAGAGCTAGGTGGCAGAGGACAGCACTCAGGATATGCCGAGCAACCTGTCATGATCACAAATGTGGAGAATGCGGTGACTCCTAAAGTCAGGAAAGTGGCACCTGCACCTGCTGCTCCATCATACAGAGGTACGGGGGTGCAGTATCTCTCCCTGTTGATTATACATGGTGAAAGAGCAGAGTTTAATTCATTGAGCAACATGTCAAGGCATGGACAGGACTCATAATTGTGTTTGAGCAATATGGGACTGGGTAGCATGGTTTGATCACAGATATGGACAAAGGAGAGAAGAAATTCTTGCCAGCTGACAGAAATGGATTCTTTTGAAATTCTTCCTGTGTCTTCTTACAAATTACTGTAAAAAAGAAGTTCGCTCTATTAACGTTTGGGTTAATTTCATTTTTTTTTATGGTCACAGAGCTTAGTGACATTGTATTGATTGAGAGAGCCTTTCACATTTTTAATAATTTTTTCTTCACCCAGTCCACTGTTTTTCAACTGTGAGCAAGTGGCAGACTGGTATATTGCTTTCTTCTAATTTAAGCATTAGAAATTCAAGTAGTTTCTTACTTGGTAGTTTCCCACCCCTTCCACTTTGAAAAAGCTTTATTTACATTTTACACTGTTATTTTAAACGCTTAAATTGTTTACTTTCAGGTTTCAATCCTCCTGAAACAAATATTCGCACTCTGGATGGAAAGATCTGGCGTGAGGAAGAATTTCACATTAGTCGGGAGCTGTATAGAGATATAGCCCTCCAGTTAACAGGTGAGACAAACTGCACACATTAAGCCACACAACCTTCTCTTAAGAGGTAGAGAGATTTATTTTGTGCAAGTCTACAAAGTCATGGAAACAAAAAATTGAAGCAATGAGTGTTAAACATATTGGACCTCTCTCCACAGGAGGAGTAACTCATTGAATACTAAAATGGAAAAAATAATCCTTCTTCCCATTCTTTCATTAAAATAGTTTTAATAGAAAAAAAATCCTGAAAAGAATCAAATGATGAATTTTCTTTGAAATAGGAGTTTTAAAAAAAGTCTTCCTTAGGACAATTTTTGTTTACTTTTGTAACAGCTTTATACATGTTTGCATGAATGAATACAATGTCCTGTTTAAAGGGACAAAACCAAACAACTTTTTGGTTTTGATAAAACCTGTATTATCTAATGGGAACAATTCTGATATTTTTTTTGATCTTTAACACCATTAAAGTCATTTTGTGCACTGTATGTTGAAGCCTGAATTCTACTGCCTTCAGTATAGTGTTAACAAATTGTCAGATGGAAGTTGCTTTAGGAATTGTTAGGGGATTAGGTAGAATATATAAAGGGGAGATGGGGGCATCTGCAGTGGAAACTCTCTGGGAATGCTTATTTAAAATGCATTAGGTGGCCTGCAGGAAAAGGGCTGTGCCTTCAGATGTGTGTGGTGGGAATGAGATTATATTGCATTAGGTTGGTTTAATATCTCTGAACTTGGAGAACTTTAGTACTTTATGTCAGAATAATACAAGTCATCTTGAAGTTCTTGGGGAAATTTATGTCCTATAGATTTGTACACATGGACTTTTTTAGAGGTCTTCCCTGGATTCCCTGAGAAGGAGACCAGAAGAAAGTTTAAGAAACCTTTTAAATAATATAAATTTTATTTCCTCTACAACTCTTTTGCTTTCGTTATTGTAAGGCTTAAATAAGATACAAGAGGGGAGACTGTGTAACTTTGCAGTGGTACATTAACAGAATATTACCATTGGGGTTTATTCCACGTGAAGGTGTAGGAGAGACTGTTGAATGCTAAAAGCTTAGAAAACTGCTACTCATTCCTCTTTGCATAATGATCTTTCAAAAACATTAAATATTATTGTTGCAAAATGGCAACACGGGAAAAAAAGATCTTTTTTAGGTAATGAGCTCATTTAGCAACACAGTATTCTGATGCTTAAAACTACGAGCAAAGATGATTTAAAAAATCCTGTATTGACAGTTACACTGCCAGAAGACCAAAACAGTAATACATGCTTTATGTTTTCCAGTGTTCTGCTCCAAGACCCAGTCTTCATTAATTTTTCACTCTGGAAATCTCTAGTACTATTGGCAGCTCTTTCTTCTGGGTGATCTAGGGTAGGATGCCCAAGTGTGCTTTTTGATTTGCTAGGCTGGCCACAGTAGAGTAAGGTTGAATTGCTTTTGACTGACTGAGTTGCGGGAGGAGATCAGATTAATAAAAAGGAAGGGAATGGAAGATTAAAAAATCCCCTGAGAACCTCTAGTTTTGCAGCGTAAGAGCTTGCATATTAAGAATAACTTTTCTTGCTGGTCAAAACATTTAAGACCAGAGGAAAATGCGATGAGATTGTAAGCCTGTATGTGTCTTTGTATGCTGATAGTATAGTGGCTGGTATGGAAATTATTAGACTTCAGTTTTCTTTTGCTTGTACAGCTTGACAAGGTACTGAGGAATCCTTCTGGAATCACTCAAAAGTTCAGAAAGAAGAATCACTTCTTTTCAGTAAAATTATTCAGCATCAGTCCATGAAAGTAATGCTAAGTTTCTAGAGACTTTTAATCTACACTAGCATTTATTTTTTTAATTTTTACAAGCATAATATAAATGATTCATGAGCTCTTTATAGAAATCCAGATTTTTTTTTTTAAAGTTTTGTTGAAGAGGTTCTATTAAAAAGGCATTTGGATCATGCATGTGTTCAGTGGAGTTCTGCCTACAAAAGGGAGGAGCTGTGTGTGTGTTCATCCATACTATCCTGATGCCATGTGTAGAACAGCTGTTGTGGAACGTGTCTCCTTTCTGACCTGGAAAGATTATACTGAATAGCTGGTTTCGAGTAATCAAATGCTGGTGCTGTACATAATATATACTGTAAATGTATTTTTAGGTTGTTGGATTATCTATTCATGTGTTAATTCTGTATTAAAGTTACAGCATATGGAGTTTTGGGTGTGTACAGTCAGTTGTATCAAAACTGTTCCATGCTCTCTAGTGCTAAAACAAGCTTTAAGATCTCCAGTATCTACAGAAGCCTTGTTCTTTACTGCAACGAGATTTTTACATGTGAGTGTAGACCGCAGAGGATGTCTTTATTTTCATTTAGCAGTTAGGCTAAAGGATGTTGTATGGACCCCAAGCTTCCAATAATTCTGTCTTAAAGGTGTTCAGGATTGGCTGTACTAGAACAAAATTGCTGTAATATCAATAGAGTGAGTGGGAAGCAGCCTGCACTTTCCTGGTATCAGGAAGCAACTGTTTGTCACTGAAAATGGTGAGGAGGCAAGCTAGATTTCTGCAAAAGCAGTCACTGAGGCCTCTGGTACTTGATTCTGTCTTCCCTGCGCTTGTTGTCAGCCTCAAAGATGACTGGAAAATCTGTAAGGGAAGGATATTAAGGGGGAGAAAGACTCTTAAAATTCCATTCCCACATACTTTAATATGACTTGTTGTTCTGTCTGTGGTACTTGCTATAGGCATCCGTTGGAGAGTGGATTCAGCTGAAATGAGGGGCTGTAAAAGTTAGTATTGGCATCTAAATAAAGCTTCAGATGTATCTTTGGAGAAGGTTGCATCCTGATTGTTTTAGGTTGTCTGATCACATTCTTTATAGAAGAGGAACAGGAAAACAGTGATAATAGTGGCCATGGAGTTCCTTATCTACAGTTCACTTTTGGGATTAAGAAAATAAAATCTTCAAGGCTTGTAAACTAAAGTGCTTTAACAAATCTTTGAAAATGTCTGTGTAGCCTGCTGATACTGAAGACACAGTTTGCCTGTCCTTGAGAAAAGCTTGTCTCTGCTGTGTACCTTGGGCAGCTGGGAAGCCCATTCAGTGGGCTGGTGATTGAGCCACATCTCAGGTCTCCTTTTTGTTCTCTATGAAAACATGATAAAATGTGACTTTCTCTTTGGTAAGTGTTCTTGGCATCTCTAAAGCCTATGTAAATAAGGGCTGAAGTGATATAGAATAGTTCTGCATCACTGAGTGAATTCTGTGACAAGTTTTGCAGAAAGCAAAGCATACCGGTATCCTGTCTTTCATGCTACTGCATGGAGGCAATGAGTGCTGTCATGTGTTAATGTGGAAGCAGCAGCCTGTGTGTTACAGGAGTGAAGGAACTACGTGTTCCTGTGGAACATAAATACTATAAAATATCTGTAGTTGAAGAGAACCAACAATTGTTCCTGTCAAGCTGTCAACATTTCATTTAAAGTTGAAAATGAACTTTGTAAACGTGTATTATGGTGTTGCTGTGGCTTTGCTGCTCTCCATTGAGTAGGTAAACAGTGTTTGATTAAACATTTTCATGCTATGAGCTTTTTAAAATGCTGGACTGGGAGTAATTGATCTCAACGTGTAATCTGGGAGACTCAGTGAATTCTGTTGTGTTTTTCTGAGTTCCATTTTTTCAAGGTAAATGTTGAAGAAAGCTTGTTATTCTATGTTCTTTCCTGTGGGATATCACTTAACAGCTTTTGTTTGTTTTTAGAGGACTCAACGGTGAAAGGAAAACCTACTGAGAGAAACAAAGAGAAAAAAGCACCCAGACCAGTGCGGAAAGTGCAAAAACTGACACGGTTGTCAAGTCCAGAGTCCAAACAAGGTGACTAGCTCTACTGTAGAGGGAAGATTTTCGCATGTCCTTTAGAGAGGAGTTTTATCTCAAGAAGTAAAGAAAAATTAAAGCACATTGCATTCAAAGTCTTCTCAGATGTGCAACAATGCTGTTGTAGTATGTTTGTAGATTATACTGCATTGAGGATGTGTATGTTTTTGTTGTTGGTTGGCTGTATAGGCTTTGTTTATTTGAACACTTGCTGTGTTCACCTTATGGAAGCTGCTGAAGAGTGTGCATTTCTTCGGGGTGGGGCAGTGTCTTTAGGTATCTGTCAGACCAACACAGACAAAAAGCAGCAGTTCTGAATCCTGCTCTGTTTTACTTGTGTTGAAGCTGATCAGTGCCTGACCTGTAGCTCAGTGAATAATGCTGAGAGGAGGAATGGAGATGATATCAAAATCAGTCAGCAGGACTTGCTGAGTTGCCCTCAACTTGAATTGAGGGGTTGTACTGAAAGCTGTTCCCCTGTAGGATTTCTCAGCAGGGGAGCAGAGAACAGGATGTTTTTTTGGCTCTTCTCTGGCTGTTCTATATCCTGTGTCAAGTTGTTGCTGTCCTGCACCTTCAGTTCTAGCTTGGCACATTCCTCACTTTTTTTAGTTAGTGAAAGAATGCAAAAACACATTCCCTAACAAGTCTCACAAATCTTGATATTTATAAAGGAATGTTTATTTCTCTTACCAATTAAGAATTTTTATATGTTGTCTGACATTTCTACTATTCAGAGAGGATGATGTGAGCAAGTTACTGTAAACTAGTGTCTGATAGTAGAAAATGAGATTAACTACATGTGGAATAATGTTAGTGCTTCTTAGTTTTCCATTAATGTTAATCTTTAATATTGTGCATAGCAAAAAAATTAGGAAGACTTCCACATCTGCTTTGTGTTTAATTTTCATACAAAGTAAGTAGTTATGGCTGCAATCACATTTTATTTTTCTTTAAATACATGTGATGTTAGGCATCTCTTTGCACCTCTTAAGGTTTTACATTTCTCCTTACGTACAGTAGCCCATAATTGGTAAATGCTTTGTTGAAGAAAAAAAACTGCTGTAAAAAATTATTATAAAGGGTTTTTTTAGAGAGTGACTATGTGCTTCTGTATGCTGTAAATCATGAAGCAGCATGTGAGTATTTTGTGGTAATGAGTGCTGATACATGACAGGTAGGGATTTGCTCCTTCCTATGCTGATCAATTTGTACTTCAGGAGCTATACTAAGCTAACAACATATTTGTGCCAGTTCCAAGTGAGGGAGGAGCACAGAGATTGCTGCAGGTTTTAATGGCAGTGGTTATTCTCTGTAATGGATTAAATGTGAGGAGAATGATGGCCTCAAGTCCCTATGAGAACAGAACCAGTTCTAAGCGGCATATCCCTGATGGTCTGTCCTCCAGTCATAGCAATGAGAAGCTGCTTGACATAGCCAAAGCTATAAATAGCCACAGCTCATGTTCCGCTCTGCTAGCGTGTTTTAGTTCAAACAGCTGACTTAAAATGGAAGATGAGACTTTACACTGCTTTTTAAAATGCATGTAGAAGCAATTGAGAAGACCAAGTTCGGCAAGAGAACCCCTTTGCCTGATATGTCTGTTTCAAAGCAGCTTGTAGTGACATGTTTCAAGTGACAGATTTATAAAATACTTGGATAATTTACAGTGCAATCAAGGAGTACTGTTAGCAAACGAATGAATAGTGGGCTACAGACTTCTGACTGAACAGATTTCCTCCTTCTGGTTTAAAATAACAAAAATTTTAAAAAGGGGAGTGGGAACTGAGGACTGGGGTTGTCAACGCACTATTGGTCTGCTGTCCTGACTTTCACTGGAAGTTGCTTTGGTACCAGGTCTTCAGAGCCCTGTAGCAGGGCCCAAAGTACAATCTCTTTTTGTCTGTGGTGTGTTCATGCACCAGTGTCTGGGTTTGTTTAGGCAGTGCTCTTAGAGGTAGAAACTGCAACTGGATGGTTAGGGATCGACTGCAAATTGGGTGTTCAAGTTAGGTACTTCTCTAGCAATAAAATACTCCTGAATTCGGTCTGAATTAGGTTATTAATACTCTTATTTTTTATATGTGGAGCTTTTGCCAAAGCTCTTTAAGGTAATTAATTTTTAAATTTACTATTAATAATAATTGCAATAAAAATATTAATAAATATAATTAGTGGGATGAAAGGTGAGTTGACTGAATGTAGCATTTAATCTAACCGATATTAAAGATGCCACTGTACCCAGTTTTTATCACTAAATGATGAGTAGGATGATAAAATAATACTAATAACATTTTGATTGGGTTTCTGTCTGCTTCAATGGAGTCTGTTCTTGAATTAAGTATCAGTTAATAGGGTTTATCTTAATTATTTTCAGTCATGGTACAGAAGTTCCAGTTAGAGGACCAGAGTTAGTACTAGCATAGAAAAACTGCTGCTCGGTACTTTTTAACCTCCTCAGAAGACACCTATCTCAACAATTAATTATCCTTAAAAATCTCTTAAAGTGTTTTTTGCTAGATATCAGCTAATACTCATTTAATATGAAAATAAATAATTGATTTCCCACCTTAATTTTTGTTCTTATTACATTTGCTCTTACATTTTAGATCCTGTTCTTTTTTCTTATTTTCCTTATTTAAGTAGAGATGAACAGCTTCTTTTCAGACCTGCAGAAGTATTTCCCTCTCCCCCAGTAACACTTGCTTATATGTTTTAGATCTGTGTAACCATTTTTTCTTTTTTAAATTATTTTTTTAGGGCTTTAATGTGCTACATCATGTTTTGGGTTTTTACATTGGTTTATGTGTAGGCATGAAGCACTGATAGTTGTGTGATTCAGCTGTTGAGTGATTTCATGGTACATCGCTGCAGCTGTACCACTTATGCAGAACTAAATGGTATAGTAATGATTAACAGTTGCAATAAATACTTTTTTGGTAAGTTAGAAAATCCATCTGGTGCCTGACTTTTATTATTTATTGTGCAGGTGGAAACTATGTAATAAGTACATCTTCCTGGCGGGAGGGACAAAAGCTAGTAAAAAAGATACTGGGACCAGCTCCCAGAACAGAACAGGACAGAAGAGCTGTATCTAGTGACCGAACAGGACGAGAGAGAGCTGTTAAGTCTGGTAAGTTGTACTCTGATCACTGGATGCTTAGTATTTTACTTTATTATATAACACTGCTATATATAACTCTGAGATAGAGTGTATTCAGTTTCTTATTAAAATAACTCCCCTATTTTGACCTACAATTCGAGTGGGGAGAATTTTGCTCACCTCTATGGTTGGGATGCATAACCTCTCTTCCTGGGTGGCTTATGAACTTTTCTTGGTGTCATGGGAAGCCTGCCCCTGCACGTGTGACTTGCGGGGCAGTACATGCTGCAGAGGTGCTCAGGAGCTCTGGAGAAGGTGGGAAATAGGTTGCAACCCCAACAAAAAGATCACCTGCAATCTGTCTTTGCCTTTTGAAGCTAGTGGGAAAGGAATGGATAGCAGTGGTCCACAGGTCAGATTCATTTTCCAGATGTGTTGCATGAATACATAAGCTGTGGTTGGGCATCCCTGTTTTGCAGGAATTATGTTTTTTCCAGATGCTATATAACATCATCCGTGTGCATCATAGATCGTCACTGATGCCTCTACCATCCCTTTTCAGAATTTACCCAGAATCTCAGACAGGGCAAGTAAGGGATGGTGATAGCTGCTGTGCTGCTTATGCCTGTGAGGTCGTGGGACAGGTTAGAGTATAAAGGGTGTGAACTCAGTCTAAGCAAAGACCACTATATTCAGACTAGGCACTGAACAAAGCAAATGCACATTTTCAGTGAGTTCTGCACTCCTCCCTCATCTTCACTTTTGCAGCTGTTTCAGTGATAGCATGTAATTTCCCAAATTTGATTTTTACCTGAAATACTTGACAAGTCTTACTCTTTAGCAGGCTGTATTGGAAGGACAGGCTCAGATTCTAGACTGGATGTTACCTGTAAAACCTCTTCAAGAAGTTCTGAAAGGTCAAGAAGTAAAGTACGATCTGAGAATAATCTGAAGAAACTGCAAGTAGCTCTTCCAGCTGATAACCAAGAAGATCATGCCTCTGTAAATAAGGACTTCCTGCCTGTGGAGATACGTGGAATCCTCGATGACTTGCAGTTGGATTCCATGAGTACAAAGCAAGAGAAAGATGTGGAAACACAAAATCAGAAATCTATTTTGCCTACTCAAAATGCCAGGAGCCACAGTCCAACCAAAAGGAAACCGGACAAGACAGCTGCCAGTGAGGAGCCTCAGGTGATCTCTAAAAAACGTCACTATGATACAGATGAGGTTCGTCAGTACATCATCAGGCAGCAAGAGGAGAGGAAGAAGAAGCAGAATGAAGAGAAGAAAGCACAAAAGGAGGCAACAGAACAGAAGAACAAAAGACTCCAAGAGCTCTACAGAAAGCAGAAGGAGGCTCTTACTAAAGTGAAAAATGTGCCTCCTCCTGAGCCTTCAGCAGCCAAACGGTTACAGGAAACCTATTCTAAACTATTGCTCGAACACACGTTTTTAGAAGAGCTGCCTGAGCTGCCTACAGTGCAGGAAACACAGGTATAGCTGATTCACCAACTTAATGTGTTGCAGGTGTTTGCAGGAATAGGAGGTCATGTGTTTAGGAAAGTCATGACTTGTCCTGATGCGGTTATAGGTTAAGAGAAAACATAAAAAGAAAACTGTAGCTTTTGCTTAAACATTGTTTTTTTTTACCTGGAGCATCCTTGCTAGTAGCTGCTTTTTGGCACAGCAAAAACTACTAGAAAGGTGAATGGAAGTCATCTTTCTGTTTATTAGAAGCAGAATTTTGGATATTAGCTAACAGCAGCTCTAAATGTTGTTTCTTAAGAAAACAGTAAACATTAGTCAAAATGTGAATTGAAGAGCTTTGAAGTTGTTTTCAGTCAGTGGACAAACTTCATCAGTGAGTTGTTTGCTAATCAGAAACTGAATATGAAAATTAATATATGGTAAAAGACTAATACCAATTTGATGTGTTGAGCTGAACAGTTTGGTGTATGAGCAAAGTTTTTTTCACAGCACATTCTGCTGAGACAAAACCATAAATGTCTTGTGTTTTTTAAGTCTTACTGTGGTAGGAAAGATGTGATACTACACCAAGAAATGTAAGCCTTTTCAATTTTAATGAGACAAGAGCTTCTAAACTCCTGCAGACTTTTGAAAATGCATTTTTATGGTTGTCTTCATTTTTTAGCCCAGACCTGGTTATCAACCATCTGGGGAATCTGACAAAGAAAACAAGGCTCAGGAGCGTCCTCCTAGTGCATCTTCCAGTAGTGACATGTCACTTTCCGAACCGCAGCAGCCGCTACTGAGGTGAGCCATTGTAGGTCTTTTGAGAGAGAGAGGAAAACACTCTTGTCTTTATGGCAATTATAACGTTTCCTCGTGGTTAAGAGGAAGCTGTTGCCAGAAAACATAAAAAATTTTGGTTGTGGGTATTTATGAGTCTGTAAATAAAGTGAATGGTGGTTGCTGTTGATCTTCTGCTGACATCAAGAGGATATAATTTTCATAGTGGGAGACTATTTCCTCTGTGATTGCCATTGGGTAAAAGAAGCTGATCATATGAATATGTTTGATTTTTCTTACTTGATTTGTTCAGTGTTTCTATTTAATCTACTCTCTTGGATTCAGGCCTTTAGTTACTGTGTCTACCAAAAGCTTCTGCTTCTGCTTGGAACTAGGCTTTTCCTGTTTCCTTTCATGCCATTTTCCCCATTTTTAATTGTTCAGTGTATTATCAAAGTTTTTCTTACTGTAAGTCAAAGTGCCCAACCAAACACTTATATTTAAGGAACTAAACCCCATAAAGTTTATCGTATATTCTTAGTATCCCTCTTGTGCAAGTGTGTCTTCATTTTTAATTACATAATGAATGTCTGCCTCTTAAACGTATACTTGTTTCATTATCTGTACCTTAAGTTGGTCAAATCCATGCTGATTTTGTAAATTGTGAGACCTGTTTCCTTTCTGGAAAAGTTCAAGGAAGTGCTAGGAATGCTGTGTAGTATTGTGTATAGAACAGGCTGCTAAACCATATAGTAGTAAATACTGTTAGAGTAACATTGTAAGGAAAAATATGTTCATACTAATAGTAGGGGAGAGATGAGACTTAAAAAGCTGTATAAGGTATTTGGAGAACTTCATAGTAAGCAGAGAAGCATCTTTTTTAATGAGAGACTTTCTAGATTCCCTAGTATTCAGAATCTGTGCAAGTGATATTAGTGAAGGAGGTTCTCTACATAGCTCCTGTCATGCAAGTGGGAGCTATCTGGAAATAAAAATATGTCTTACAGAACTGTAAACGTCCTTGTATTTCCAGTCTTCCTTTTTTCTAAATGTTCTTCATGCCTACTCTAAGTGGCAGCTTCAGTGAAACATGGGCTGGGTTCAACTATATGGGGAAGGCTGGGGCTAAACAATTCAGAGCGGGGGGT
>NW_020799109.1:30050849-30087834 GCF_003259725.1 Athene cunicularia | reverse complement strand
TGGGAATAGATAAGAAAAAAGACTTACTGATGATGATGAAAACACTCAGCTTGTTACAACTTCAAAACACACAGTACGCTATAAATGGCATTTCAAATTTGGAAGGTGCTGTTTTAAGCTTGCTTGCTTTTCTTAAATAATATTTTGTAACTGTTTACTGTCACATTCCCTGCCCCTCTGATTCCACCAAAAAGTATTTCTTCCTGAAAAGTAAATTTGTGTCAATACTTTCATCTAAAACAACAAGACTTGTCTAAGTCATCAACTTAAGTGTTGAATTTTCATTTCAGGAGCGATTTGACGGAGCCTCCGTGGGTACAGCCAGACAGGTTGAGCCCAAGAGTCCAGCTCTCTCATCCACAAGCTCTCATGGGCTCAAGTGGAGGCCCTTGCTCCCAACACTGGAGTTTTGAGAAGATGAACCTTTTGTCAAAGGAATGTGACGCGATGTTGGCAGGCAGGAGGAGCCATGCTGCACCTGTGGGATCACTGGTCTTCATGCCTCAGCCATACCTGAATTCACCTGCTGCACAGCAAAATCTCTTAGTAAAACCTACTGCCAACCAATATAAGAGCAAATTAGATCGGATTGAAGCTTTGAAAGCTACAGCTGCTTCTCTTTCTAGCAGGATTGAAAGCGAAGCCAAAAAGTTGGCTGGGGCTGGTATCAATTATGGTACCATGTGGAACTCGGACCATGAATTTATGCAAGAAAATCAGGATGATGGGCGGTGGGCAAAGGCTGTGAGTCCTCCTGTGAGAGAGGAAAATGAAGATGCTTTTTCAGCCAAAATTCAAAAAATGTTGGGTACTTGTGTGTCTCATACAGCCTTTGATGATAGCCTTCCTGGGGTAGGCAACCTTAGTGAATTCAAAAAGCTCCCTGAGACGATCAGGCCTCATACTGCTGCAGTCAGCCTTGGAAGGAGGTCCCCTGCTGCTAACAGGCATGAGGGGATACGAGGACATTTCTTTAAGAGACAGACTGACTCCCCAGGGCATGAAAACCAGGCTTACGCTCCAAACAAAGCCGCAGTGCCTCAGGAGTCCAGCATTGACTCCATCAGCGAAGGGCCTCTCCTGAGCGATGGAAGCCTCTCTGAAGAGGAAGGAGCCCAGCACAAACAGCTGCAAATGAAGATGCTGGAGACATTAAAAGAGAAGGATTTCTGCATTCGGGAGAGAAATGCTTTTGAGCCCATAAAAGAGTTTCAGAAGGAAGCTGAGAAGTATTTGCCACTTTTCACTCAGACAAGTGGCACACACAGCAAGGGACCATGGGAGGAACTGGCAAAGGGAAGTCCCCACAGTGTCATCAATATCTTTACAAAAAGTTATCAGCTTCATGGAAAAGGTAAAAATGGAAAAAATTCTCATGTGAATTTTTATTTTCTCAATCTTGCTACTCCTTACACTTTATACTTTGCCAGCAAGGAATGTGCTTTTGGATGTCTCAGACATGAATCTGTGTAAGGCTTTCTCACTCTACTTTTGGATGATAAATTATTTCCCCCCTCTTTTGCCGCCCTGTCTAAGGAAAGAAGAAACAACTTCATGCTTTCAGGCTGGAAGAACATTATTTTTATATCAGATTGCTCTGTATTTCTAGATCGGTAACTAATTCACATGCTGGTTACATGCATTAAGGACAGCCATAGCTACAGAATTGTGAACTTGAGTTTACATTTATTGTATGCAAAATTACATACTAAATCTAAATTGCCCAGAGTGTATTTGGAAATGGTTTTCTCCACCATGGAGAACAGAACCTCTGGATTGGCACATGCTATACTACTACTACTACTACTATATATGTGTTCTGGATCATCTATAATAACATCTCGTTCTGTTTCAGTTAAGGCAGAAAGGTGAAGTTCATGCTTTATGCAACTCTTATATATCCTGAGTTCTTGCTATGCAAGAATGATACAGCTTTGCTATATTACTAGAAACATGTAACTTCAGTGGATGAATGATGTGGACTTTCCTTTTGCATCTTTGCTTATATGAGTTACTTGATAATGTCTCAAAGTAGTGCAACAATTAAAACTCCAGTAACAATATTTGACTTTGAGAAGGTAAGGTTTTGGTATATCAGTAGGGAAAGTCTCCTGCTTAAACAAGCTCATTTCAAGTGTTAGTCTTAAGGCATAACTGCACAGCTGTCTCGTGCAGAATGCTTCATTTGATTTTCATTTTTTGTACAGATTTATTCTTCATCTTGAGTATTTTGTCTAGAATTCCTTATTTGGAGGAGGAATGTTTTCTGAGAAGTTGATTTTTGTCTTGTGGCTTTTCTTGATTTTTTTTTTTTTCCTTCATTTTATTTCCTTTAAAGATGATTGCATTTAAGTTTTCTGCAGATGGTTCTACTCTCAAGCACTGTGCTCTTCAAAAATGTTTTAGCTGGGGTGTATTAATGAAGTAGAGTATTCAATTATTTTCAAAAAGAGGAAGACTTTTCTTGTTATGTTGTGCTAAAACTTCCATGGGATTGATAGACTGTTGTTTTCTTGATGTTTTTGGTTTTGAAAGGAAGTCTTCAACTTGTGGTTGGGAGCATATTATTCCTGTAGCTTTATTACCTGTTTGATACACATTTGCATTTGATACAATTTTTGTCTTTTCCTTCTTTTGTCCACACTTCAGTGTTTGATGAAAGGTTGAACGGAGGGTCCGCCCTCCTGCACCCTTTACTTCCTGCCATGAGCCCTCCAGAGAGTGTGGTTTCTTATGAAGATGATTTTGCCTCATCACAGGGAAGTGACACTTTAACAGACAAAAAGATTGCACGTGACCTCAGGTAACTGTGTGTTAGACATCTTGTAAGAATCAAAATGCAGAATTTGACAGAAAATAGTTAATGCAAAATTTGCATCATAATGTGCTGGGTATCTTTTCTGTTATGCTGTATTGGAATACTAGTCAAAGTGATGAGGTATTTCTACATATCAATCAGCATGGTTAAGGCATAAAGATAAGAGTCCAGTACTTCTGTTCTCTAATACTTGTTCTTTAGTCTGGCAGGTAGCTTTAAGCAAGGTTCTTACCCTTTGTAGTCAAGTGAAAATTAGTTCTCCAACTTAGGTGGCTGCTGTAGTACTCAGGTGATTAGTCTTTGTAATTTAAAAAAAGGTATTTGAAAGCATTAAAATACTTTCAGTACTTCAAAATTTTTTTTAAATCCTGTATTGCTTTCGGTAAGGGTTCATTATGGATACATAAATTATCTGCAAGAACTTTTAAAACCTCTTGTTCAGACTAAAATTTGAAGTCCCTGAATCCTAGACTCTTCATGTTACTGCTGAATTCATGTGGCTTCCTGAATTTCCTAAGACCCCTTTTTTTGTAATGAGATATATTTTCATCTTTTGGGCACCTTGGAGAAGGCCACAAGTACTGTGTTTGTAGTGGTGATACTTTACCGCTGAAGAAAGGAAGGTAAAAGGCACTTTGCGTGCTGAAAATGTTGGCTGCAAAGAATGGTTTCTTTATGATTAAACTTCGTGATAGATCATCTGTTGGTATTTAGTGTATGGTGCATTACACTCTTACTTGCAAATCTGTTTTAATTCTTTACTGAAAATTGCTCATATTTCTGTCAGTTGATGATATCTGTATGTCCAGAGATAATCTAAAATGCAGTCATGTTTGGAATCATTCTTATGTTGTTCAAGTCCATAGTCAAATAGCTTTTAAGAGTTAGCACTGGAAAGGATGGTTATCCATCTTTTACTGTTTCATATGATTAGAAGTATGTTTCAATATGTTCAATATCATGTCAAACTTCCTAGTGTCTTAGCTGTTGTAGTTTTTATTCTCAAAAGCAATGCTTTTCAAGATAGGCTAATTAGTACAGTTTCAGCTGTCTGTCTCTAATTTAAAATGTGGTGGATTTCTTGTGCACAATGTCATGTGGGAGTTGGAAGTCCTTAATTAATCACTGTCAATGTGCTCCTTTTTAGTGTTGCTGGCAGCAGTAATTCAAGCATTCAGGAAGAAGTTCCAAGTAGGAAGTCTTCCCATGAACCTCGATCTGTAGAGCTTGCATCTCAGCATTCATCTGGACCACAGTCTGCAGCATCTTCTCGCTCATCTGCTTCCTCTAAAAAGAGAGGGAAGAAAGAACGTAAGTGTAGGGTTTTATTTTTTTCTTGAAGGAGTTTTTAGGGTTTTCTGGTTATGAAAATTGCAATCTTTCTGCATATCTGGAAACTGCAGTGTAATACTGATAGGGTGATTTATTAATTCCTCCAGTGACTCCTTCCTGAATTCTTTTTTGCCTCTGATGGCAAGATGTTGCTAACAGCACTGAAAATTTTTCCTTTCCTAAACCAGCCTTCTAACAAATGAGTTAATTATAATATCATGAGGAACTATCCTCAGGTTCTGTGCTGAGGAAATTCCAATAGGCTGCTGAGAAATGAGGGTTATGGCCACATTTATGAAGGTGACAAGAAGTTTGCCTGTATGCTTCATCTTTGGATCACAGTTAGTTTTCCTAAGTGCGCAAATTTAATAAATAGGCTTTTTCCTACAGTAACTTGTACATTACAAAAGCATGAAGAAACTTGAGATTTGGTACCCTTTTACTATATAAGCAATGGGTAACATAAGAAAAAACTAGGTTTGAAGCCAGTAAAGGGAATGAGAAAAATAGGATTGAGCATTGCAGATTATCTTCCTATTTTTTCAAAATTCTCTATCTTACCTAAAGAAAGCCAGGCTTTACTCCTGAGTATCAGTATCAAAGAGTCAAATTTCTTTATGTAAACTGATAGTGCTGAAATGAAAGCTGAGTCAACAGTTTTGTTGGCAGTGGACACAATATGCAGAAGAGAACTTAATCTCCTGTAGGAAGCTGCAAAATTTACATTTTGTGCTTGTTGGATTTATAGATTTCTAACTCAAAGGCATCTTTAACTGGGGAAAAAAGTTCTAATTATTTGTTTTGGGGCACTGGATCATAAGATATTCATACACAGAATACCAGACAAACTTTTGGCAATGTTGTTGTTCTTAGGGTTGGACTCTTTGAATGGAAGTTCTCGCCACTTTCCTGTGGAAGAAGATAAAATGCTATCTGAACTAGAGTGGGGAACCCAACAGTCAAAGAAGTCCTTATCAAGTAGCAGAATTTCTAATAAAGATCATGAGCAGAACCCAGATACAGACAGCACACTGGAAAACTTGTCTGGACAATCCCTGATGAGGTAACATGCAAATATATGCAAATATAGTTAAGCTTGGTAGTGTTATGGCATGTTACCAAAAATAGCTATGTCTTTGGATTTGCAAAGGGAAAGTAACAGAAATGATCAAATGTCAGTAAGATGGGCATGCATAAAAGATTTTTTTCCCTACATTTTAAATACGTAAACCTGAAGTAGATGTCTGTAGTAAGAAAAAATACAAAACAGTGATTCTGCCCCAAATGACCCCTTTATTTCTTTTTTAAGGATAACTGGCCACTCTAGGTATCTTGTCAGGTTCAGTACCTTAAGCATTGAAACACATTTTTTGTTTTCTATTCTACAAATGGTTTGTAACAAGTGGAGAAAAAAAAAAGCTAGTCAACCTGTGCAATCATGTTGTTCTTTTCAGTAGGATACACAGACTTTTTTGCTTAGACTTGTGTACAACTAATACTCATAAGCCTGTCCAGCTCTGTGAGGTGATGCATTCTGAGATGAACTGCACATCAGAAAAGAGTGTAGAGGAAGAGAAGAGGAAATATTTTCCTGTTGCATTTTCTGTATGTCTACTTACAAATGCAGTTTATTTTTTTGCAATGAAGTTATGAAATATGGTCAGCTTAATTTTCACGGTACTTTTTTTCTAAAAAGCAACAAATAATATGAATGGTCTTGCACAGGTTCTCTGTGGTTATAGAATGACTCTGAGGCGATGACTTTTACTGGTACTCAGTATTGGGTTTGAAAGGTCCTGTGATCTCCTAAGATAGGCCAAGTAAAGCAGAATGTCTTCCTAAGGGATTTAAGTAGCCATGTTAATCCTTTTTGTCTTAATAAATTTAGAATAGTAAATTTAAGAAGTGTCTGCATCATTTTCTGTATGTCTAACAAGAGATGTCTGATTTTCTCTTAAGTGTAACTGTAGTAGCATTTTCCTGTTTAAGTCCAAGTTTTGGCTTTCAAGCATTTAATTGCATTTTGATGAAAGACTCAGGGCAGTGACTTATCATGTTCAGTTGCATCCATATGCTGATAGTAAGGTGTTTACTTTTTAAACACTGTTCATTGTATTCTGATATCAAAATATTGCCCAGATTGCCTGTGAGTAAAACAAAGATCTTCACTCAGACTCTCAAAACAGATTTGTAAATGTACATGCAGGTGTTCATCCTGACTTTCTCATGCCAGGTTCCTAGCAGGAAGCATTAAAACTGCTTGTTTGGTCATGTAGAACATGTAGATACTATGTTAAATTTTTTTTGGTGTGTGCTGACTAGGTTTAATACTTTGGTGGAGAATAATGTGCTCTAGAAACTTAACCCTAAACCGGAATATAGGTACAAAATTTATCTCATGAGGCCATTTCCTAAAGGCAGACTGAGCCTGTGCAAACCATAAAAAGACTGTGCCTTTAGTGTGGATCTGTTTGGTGTATATAAATGGAAGAACTAGGATATTGCTTTATTGTCTTACCAAATGGCTAGATTTAGGAGAATATTGACTTTCTTTTTTCATTTCACTGTCAGTTTCTCAGAGAAGGGGAGATCACAGAAGACGCCAACTTCTTCTCCATCTTCTGGTTCCCAAAAAATGTTGCAGTTTGATTCTATAGGCAATACAGCAGAAAGAGTCAAGTCACCTGCTGGCTTTTCTGGAAGTACAGCGTCAGGGAGGAAGCCTAATGTAGCCTTCCCTGACTTGAGTCTGGGAACTAGTAGGTCTGTAGCAGGAGCAGCCTCAGCAAGCGGTAAGTTGTTTTGTTAAAACCATACTAATCCCAGAGCAGTTTGTTGTTTTGGTTTTTTTCCTCTTTATTTGATGTGGGGCACTAAAGTCTATGAAGGTTGACTTAAGTAAGTCTTACCCTGCAGGATGTATGCGCTTCTCCCCTGCTGGTCTTCAGCATCGTTTATCAGCAGAATTGAACTACCTTAGTGCTATTGAGGAGTCTGTGCGACAGCTTTCAGATATAGAACGAGTACGAGGCATATCACTTGCCCAGCAGGAGAGTGTTTCTTTGGCTCAGATTCTAAAGGTAATCGAAAAATACTTCCTTGTCTTAACCTTCTTTTTTTTTTTGTTTCAATAAAACTAATGAAATTAGGGCAAGTTATACTTTTGTTAGCAATGTAAAGAAATTGTAATGGCATGATGGAGCATCTCTATTAATGTCCATTTTTGGGATTGATGTCTGTTATCTTTCTTACACCAAGTTGGCACCAAGGAACTGGTGACATTAAAATATGTGTCATTTTAGCTGCAATCACTGCTTTGACTGTGTACTTCAGTAAAATAAAATCTTTATTATTTACTGGGTTTGACATGGGGTACCAGTGCTGTGCAGTGTAGTTGTTCAGGCTGGATCATTTGTCTTATTCTGTGAAAAGGACATTTTTGGTTGAAATTTTCCTTATGTTGACAAGATTGTTTGTTCTAGTTTGTTGAAATAAATGGTCTTCTAAATACTCTTTCTTTCTACACTCTGGTGGAAGAGTATGGGGAATATACATTGTCTACTGTCTACTTAAAAAATCGAGAGGTTCAGCAGGTAGGCTAAAAATTTACTTTAGCAGAAGAGCCATTACCAGTAGAATAAATCTAGATCTGTCAGAGGTATCTGCAGCCAGTGGCTAAGGCAAAAAAGGTCTTTACATTTAACTTTAATGATTCAAACTTGTTTTCCTGATCCATAGGCACAGCAACAGCGCCATGAACGGGACTTAGCCCTTTTGAAAATCAAGGCCGAACAAGAAGCTTTAGAAAGTCAGAGGCAACTGGATGAGGCAAGGCAGAAGGCAGCTCAGGTAATGCTGCCCTTCAAAAAATGTGGAGTGTGTAAGAGGCAAATTTCTGTAAGTAAATCTGTGCCTACAAGTATTCTTAATTTGAAGCTGTAAACATATGGAAGTGGTGGTTTTAATATAGCTGAAAAAAGCTCTTTGGAGTCAATTTCAAACTTCTTTCTTCCAGATTTTGAGAAATAAAACTTTAGTTATTATAACAAGAACATTTTGAAGAGCTGAACTGGCTTTGTCTTCTGCATAGGTCCATGCAGAGTCACTACAGCATCTGGTCCAGTCACGGCAGGAGGCTGTACGAGAGGCCCCTTTGGCTGCGGCCAAGCAGGCAGAAACCATGCTTCTCACTACAGATACAGCTCACCAGATCCATGAGGTGAGGTCCTCGGTAAAGGAAGAAGCTGTTCTAATTTCAGTATTATTTTGAATACCTTCCTGCTTCCAGGTTATTTTCTGTTCCATGGCATTCTCAGTGCAACTTCTTCACCTTCATAACGTGACAAATGATAGGACTTTAAAGGAGCTTTTCTGGCATTGTTACTTAGAAGTCAGTCAGCAGTCTTAAATCCTTGTTGATGACTCTTATGATCTTACAGTTAATAAACTGTTAAGAAGTTTGTTTGTCCAGGAGAGATTGGTGATAAGTGAACACATCTTTAATTTGTAAGAGTTGTACTCCATCAGGGTTTGATCCTGTATCTGTTTGATATGCAAATTAAATTAGAGAGACAGGGAAATAGCAATTTTGCTAAAAAAAAAAAAAAAAAAAAAAAAAAGGAGGATTGGAGGATCTTCAGCAGACTTCTTAACTTGGGACAGAGTCTGGAGTTTGTTTTGTTTTGGTTTTTTTAATCTTTTTTCATTCTGCTTGTGTCATAAAGAATATTTATTAGTTTTCAGTTTTATATATCAGTTTATCAGGTTTTATACTTGCTATTCCCAGCATGTAGCAGATGCATAAATAAGAAACACAGTAACCAAAAAATGCTTTTGTTTCTTCATTGTTTAGCAATCCCAGTGACTGTGGATTAGGTTATGGGATGGAGTGTAGAAGGCTGATGGATATGAACATAACTGTTTATTCAGTCTATGCACATGCTGATGCTTAGCAAAGCTGTTTTTATGATAGGTAACGGGACTGTAGAATAATACTGAGGTTCTTGTTCTGAACTTTGCCAAATGAGTGAAATTTAAATACTTTTTGAATAGAGAAGAATGGATTAGGTTAAAGGAGCAAAAAAGCTCAGATATCTGAGATACATGCAGAGGTTGCTGATAGCAGGTAGTGAAGTCTTGGATGAAGACAAAGAAACATTTGTAGTTTTGTCCTGGTTTTAGCTGGGATAGAGCTAATTATGTGTTTTTTCCCCCCTTCGTCCTTAGTAGCTAGAATAGTGCTGTGTTTGGGTTCAGTATAGATTTTGATATGAGAAGAATGTTGATAATACACTGGTGATTTTTGTTGTTGCTAAGAAATCAAGGACTTCAACTTCTCATGTCCTGCTAGTGCACAGATACATAAGAAGCTGGGGGGAGCATAGCCAAAACAATGGACCCAAACTGGCCAATGGAATATTCCATATCATCTAGTGTCATGCTCAGTATATTGATAGGAGTTGATTGGGAAGCTCCACTCGGGTTTTTGCAGTGGTGATTTCAGGATTCTCTCTTCTCTGGGATTGCTGGCTGGGAACAGGCTGGGCATCGGTCAGTGAGTGGTGAGCAATAGCATTGTGCGTTACCTGTTTGTATTTTCTATTATTACTATTATCGTTATTATTTTATTTCAATTATTAAGTTGTTTTTATCTCAACCTACGAGTCTCCTTACCACTCCAACTCTCCCTTGCTCATTCTCTGGGCGTGGGTGAGGGTGAAGAAGTGGCTGCATGGTGTTTGACTGCAGGCTGGATTTAAACCCTGACAAGTTTATCGAGCCAGTAGGTGGAAACCAATTAAGCAGGGTAGAAGAAACAGTGACAGCTTTTATTTGGTCTAGGGTTGTAATCTTGTCTTGCTTTAAGTTTGAAGTCTGAGACTTAAGAGGTGCTAGTGGAGAGGTGGATGGGGATGACCTGGCCAGTGATGATGGACTGGCAGAGTAGCTTTTCCATCCATGTTCACTAGTGACTCCTGATATTCACTAGGTTTTGTAAAATTGTATGCATTACAATTAGTGTGTACATTAATTGAAGAATTAGTGAAGAAGCTCAGTATGTGTATTGGAAGTTATTGAAATACAGCTTATTGCTACCTTCAAAGTCATCTTGAGTTCATTGCTCTGCAAGAGGCAGACCCTTGAACAATGAGAGAAATAGTAAATTCTAAAGCTGCTAAAACCCAGTGTTATCTGCTGTGATTCCTGAAGTTGTACTTATTTTGTAAACAGTGACTACCATGCATTGGAAAGGAGAAATTCATGGCTATCTATTGATTTAATGCTGCCAATTGTAGATCTGGTAGTTTGCATAACATTGGAATTTTAAACCTGTTGCTTCCTTTAGAGTGAAAATAATATTTCTTGCTCTTTGGGCAAGATGCACTTTAAAATGAAAAAGAAAACATTGTTTCAGGCTTTTTTTTTTTTTCTTTTAAATGAATTGTAATGGTAGGTCTGGAATGTTGTATTATGTGGGATCATTCTAGTGATCAGAGTTTGCTTAAGTTGATCAGAATAAGTAGTGTCTTGCATGTCTGTAGTTTCATATCAATTATTCCACTCTACATAAAGAATATGTATTTGTAGAGTAGTATGCACTTTTTACAACTGAAATTAGTAAATACGTAATTACAAACCATCTCAAAACCGTGCCTTAGGCATTTGTTCAATAAATCAGTAAGTTGCCTGTGAGAGTGACTGTTTTCTATTTCAAAAACATTTTGATGTTAATAAGCTCATTGTATTCCTTTCATTTTTTATTATACTCAGATGACAGAGTTGGCACGAACCCAGATCTCGGATACTGTCAGTGCTCCAGCTGCTCCAGTCACCACCTTGTTTGACCACCAGCGTCAGCATCATTCAGAGTTCATGAAGCAGCTGAGAGCCCGAACTGATACAAACAGGTTCTTCCTAATGTTTCACATCTTGGGAAGGGGGAAGTCAGATATTTAGATTTAGCTTCACTTGTTCACTTGTACAAGAAAATTGTAAGATGTCATAATGAGTGAGCATTTAAGAAGAATAATTTCTATTTCATCTTTACACCCTAAATAGTGTACTCCAAAGATAACACTAACTGGTGATATGAAGCTCTGTATAAAGGAGTAGAAAAAGATGCTCTGTTTTCTGAGATGATTTAACCAATCTAAGCTTTAAGTGGTATTTTCAGAAATTTTAACTGTTACTACTTCTAGTAAACTGATGAAAGCTTGTGAAATCTGTATTACTCTTTGTTTTAAGACAACACAGACTTATCCAGAACACTTCTCTTTCTCAGGAAATGTGAGTCTGCTGCCATGTCGCAAGGTAGAGAGGAGACAGGTGACTCAAAACAGACATACTCACCAATGTTTGATAGTTACTCAGAGTCCTCAAGATCAAAAGTTCATGATCAGAGGTAAGAAGAGTTTAGATTATACAGAGGATTTTTTGCTATAAATAAGAACTAAAGTACAAAGGAATATCAAGATATTTCCTTCAATATTTTTGTTAAAAAGAGTCAGTATTAAACCTTCAACAGATAAACCTGTCTTATAGTCCAGAGCTTGAAGATTTACATGCCTACCAGAATTTGCTTTGTCTAATTAAAAATCTACTACACTGTGGTCCACAGTGTGATAGTACATTATGTGTTAGTATCCAGTTTTGAATTTGCTGTGTATGTTTTAATTGGCTGCTTTTCTCTTTCCTAACTTTAGAATAATTGAGTTTCACATCCACTTTCTCATTCGGCTGAATTAGCAAGAGTCTATCAAGCAGGTGAAGGGAAATGGTTATTCCACTCTGTTTAGTTCTTGTGAAACTGTATCTGGAATAGTGTCCAGTTTTGGACTCCTCAGTAAAGAGAAGACATTAACATATTGACAAAATTCTAGTGGTGAACCACCAGGATGGTTAGGAGGCTGGAGTATGTGATGTAAGAGAGAGGCTGAAGGAACTGGGCTAGCTTAACCTAGAAAAGAGAAGGCTGAAGGGACAGGGATGTAGATGCAGTATCATTTCAAAACCAACCCAAACCTTCTGCATGTCAACTATTACTGGGATGTTAATCATGGTATATACAGTAGTAATATAAAATATATATTTTGAAATGTGCACAGTAATTTTAAAAAAAATTATCTCTTGATAACTCAGTAGTACCAGCAGCCGCCAAGAGAGTCCTTCAGTTCTATCTTCAAAGGAGAACGAGAAGAAGCTTTTCTGTCGTGAAAAGATAACTAGCAGTGTTGAAGAACAGGCTCATACTGGTGTGGATGATTCCTTGCGGAGCGATAGTATTTTATCACTGCCAGATGAAAAAGGTTAGCTCTGTAGTTTGTATGTGATGAATCTGAAGGTGGTAAGGGGTGTGTGTCTGTCTGTCTGTTTCAGAGTTAGTTTCAGAAATAAATTAGGAAATATGTGTGAAGAAAGCTGAGCCACAGGTGAATTGGTAGCCTCTTAAGAGGTAACAGGATAGCACAGTGAGATGGGAACCTTTGAAATTCTGCACAACAGAGTGATGGAATCTGTGGGCCCTTTTATTTTCTGCTGTGCTAGCTGTAGCCAGATGTTCACTTGCTGAACACACAGGCTGAACATTAAATGTTTCAGCGGACCCAGAAATGTGTTTATACCTGTGTACAGAAGTCTTAGCTCTTTTGAAGCTAGATAACAGTATTTCATTATGTCCTCTAACTCAAGGTCACTCTTTCCTAATAGTTATGTCTCTGTGTTTCTTGTCCCCTCAACTTTACTGAGATGAGACAGAGTAAAGCTGCATTCATGGTACATACCTGAGCATAAAAATGCTTCCAATTTCTCCTTTAGATTCTGCTTCTGTTGCAACAGAGTATTCTCTGAAATTTGATGAGTCCATGACAGAGGACGAGATAGAAGAGAAGTCTTTTCGGTCTTTGCTGCCCTCTGAAAGTCATCGCAGAAATAACTTGGAGAAGAAACGGGGTAGTCGTGATGATTCTGATGAGGAAGTCTCCCCAGAAAAAACAGCTCTGTCATCTATCAAGGTAGGTCAAGCAACCATAGTTAAGGTAAATTAACTGAACTGAAATGGTTAAGCTGATGAGCTTCAAGTGAACTGTTTTTAGCTGTGTTTGCAAACTTTAGGGTTCTTTTCCTCCTTGTGGTTCTTTGAGCGTCTCAAAACATAGAGTTGTATGAATCATGCTGTATGTCACTGTTGTACAAGTGCCATGACTTATAGATCAATCCATCCAGATCTCTACCTGTTCTCTTGTGGCTTTGGAGAAGAGGAGTGGCTTTTTGAGGTAGATGATAAAAGTCCAGTGAATTAAGTCTTCCTGCTGTGCCTACACACAGCTTGGAAGTACAAAAGGATGCTTCATTTCTCTGACCCAAGAGGGGACATCCCGAAACTGTCATGCAGCCCAGCTGCACAGCTGATCTGTACAAAGCTCAGAGAGGAAAACCAGCTTCCCTTCCTACCTCTGTGTTTGTGTGTGTATATCTGTATATACACACACTTTGGCATTGAAAAAAGCTTTGGAATTTCTGTATTATCAAATCATGTCAAATTTGTCTTGCCTTCCAGGAGCTAAGCATGCCATTCTCAGGGGGGCAAGATAGTTTCTCTAAATTTACCATGGAGATGGTAAGACAATACATGAAAGAGGAGGAAATGCGAGCAGCTCATCAGTCCTCACTGCTTCGTCTCCGGGAGAAGGCACTGAAAGAGAAGACCAAGGCTGAATTAGCTTGGCTGGAACACCAGAAGAAGTAAGGCAGTTCTGAATATACACTGTTGCTGACTGACCATTTTCTTGTACTTCTACTTGAATTTTTTTGGAAGAATTTACTTCCACCCCTCCCTTATCAAGTTTCAATGGTTGAACTAATCTTCTGACATCAGTAATCTATACAAATGTTATTGTGACTTGGAAAGAACAGAACCCAGTTTGTAAGTGTGCTTTGTTTACATTGAATGTAGTTTGATAAAAGAAAATTTCATTGAAACAATAAAACATCAGATGTGTGGTGTCAGTCAGAGAAGGTAGTTCCCAACCATGACTCTACAAGTCTTAATTCAAGAATGTATAAAACTGTAAAAGAGTTAGAACTTTATTTGCTTGGTATCTACCTGAGCTCATTTTAAATGACTCAGGCTGAATTTTTTAAGGATAATTTTTTAAGGATACATGTTTTCCTTAATGATTTATTTCCAACCTAACATATGCTTTGTCCTGGAATGCCACTTGAAGTACCTAGTGATACTACTAAACAGTGGTGGCCGGATTTAATCAATAATACTTTTCCATAATTACTCTCTGCATGAGAGTACCACTGTTCACCAGGCATTTTCTTCCAATTTCTTGTTGTTGTGGGTTTGAGAAAGGACTGTGAGGTAGTGACACAAGTGTCCTTCCTTATGTCTTTCTCAAATGTGAGCATATGCTGCCTCTGCAGAGCTTCTGCCCGGTGATGTGAGATCTTGTATTACCTGTGTTGGCCTCTTCATTGTGCATGTCTGACTAAACAGTACAAAATATTCCACTGTAGAGCATGCCAGTGATTAAGTGCAGGCATATACTCTTCTGCAGGTTAGGAAAAGTAAACTTTTTTTTTTACTCTTTAAAGTTTTTTTTAAAAAAAGCTTGTTGTTGTACACTTTTTTTCTTATTTAATCTTTTCTTCCAATCTGTTCACAGGCATTTGCGAGACAAGGGAGAGGATGATAAGATGCCTCCTATTCGAAAGAGGCAGCGTGGTCTGCTGCTGAGATTACAACAGGAAAAGGTAGCTGATGCCCTCTAGGAAAATCCTGTTGGAACCCCTGTGTGGGCATTAAACGTTTCAGACTAAAATCTAGGAATTGAGAGAAATCCATATCAGGATTTTGGAGAGGAAGCTAGCAGTATTTCTTACGAATGTTTTATTTTCATTTTGGTAGTTTTTAACACATTGTTTTAAAGGATCCTTATGTATCAGTAATCTCACTCGTTAATACTTAAAAGTATTAATTAATCTTCTATTCTTTGCTGCTGAAGTTCAGGTTAGTTACTTCATCATGTAGTTGCAGTCATTTTAAACCCATAGCAAGGATGGCAGCTTTAGTGTGCGTTCTTGAGAGCTGTCTGTCGCAGTTCTTATGCTTAATCTTTTATACCTAAAAGGCAGAAATTAAGCGTCTTCAAGAGGCTAACAAGGCTGCTCGGAAGGAGAGGCAGTTGATCCTTAAACAGCAGGCAGAAATAGAACGAATCCGTCAGACTACAATAAAGCTGCAGGAAAAACTGAAATCTGCAGGAGAAAACAAGCTGGTAAGTGTTCACTACAGAAGCTGGAGTCTTCCCTCTTTGGCCGTGCAGCTGGTATTTGATTTCAGTGTTTATAAGAATGGAAAGCTACTAGATTGGACCAATCACGTGTAAGTTTTGTCTGCCTGAAAACAGTCTTATCTTCTTTATCTCAGAAATTTTATCTTTAATTTCTTTAAAGCATTGTTTAAGGAAATGCATTTGGAGAAGTGGTAATATGTTTAACTGGGCAGTAGGTGGTGTTTGTTCATTCTCAAGCTTAACTAATGACTTTGGGAATATGAGGGGTTTGATGCTTAGATCTCATGGGCTCTTATTTTGTTTGATTATTTGTCAGACCCCAGAGTACTAAATGTAAATGCTAAACCCAAAACTTGCTGCTTTGTGTGTGTATTGATGTCATTACGTTGTTTCTTGCATTGCTTTATGAGATAGAGAGATGGGATTTTGGTAACTGTCTGCCTCCTTACAAAATTTTTTGGAGACACAAGTTTAACAATAGTAGTATAGAAGGTTGCTTTCCTGGTTGGGTAACTGAATTCTGATGGGGTTTTTTTGTTGTGGATACAGTTAGGGGAGAACTTAAATTATGGAGAAAAAGGGTGTACTAAAAAACTTTGTGTCAATTAACTTCGTTTTCCACCTTAATTTAAATTTTCAGGTGGACAGACTTATCTGAAGTAGTATTTGATGTAATCTGTGGAAGGAGTAAACTAAATTAACACAGTTTTTAAAAAGATTGTCGAATAACATCTTACTTTTAATGTTGTGTTTTGTTTTTTTAACCCTCCTTACAGGAACTTCACAGTGAGGATGATATCAAGCAGAGCAGTGGTTCTAGCCCACTTCCAACTGATGCAGAAACCCGCAGCCCTTCCCCAATCTCAATCTCCAGCAGTGAGACTAGTAGCATTATGCAGAAACTTAAAAAAATGCGCAGCAGAATGGATGAAAAGTAATTAATTTTTTTTTCTTATACAAAAGTTTACTATTTTAATAGAAGAAGTTAGTTTGGCTAGTATTTGCACTAAAAACGGCTCTCAGAAAAATTAGAGGTATTGATATCACATACACTTTGATCTGAGTTGCGTGAAAAATAGCTGATTGGAAGCATTAATAGAACTATATTAATCTTACAGTCTTTAAAATATGACATTAAAATTCTTGCATAAATTCTGAGATACAAACTAGTAGCTGAGGTTTTATTATAGAAGATTGGTTTTAATATTCTTTGTACTTGATAGAGTTGGTAAAAGCACATCAATTTAAGAGATCTTGATGTTTGTACATACAAGGAACTTGGACAAGCTCCAGCCTTGATGGTACCTCTTGTCAGAGTTCCTCTTGCAGTGAGAGGCTGAAGTCAAATGGTCAAAATGGTGCCTGTATTTTGTATTTCCCCTTTTATTTTAAAGGGAAAAAATACAGGGTGTGAGACTCCGGTATTACAGTACCAGTTTTTGTCTTGAATTGAAGCATAAATTATAAATAGCAATAGTCTTATGCAAAAATTAGGAACTGAGTTTGAGATCAGGCTCACGAAGTCATTGAGCTTGTCAGGCATGTGATTTCTACCTTATTCAGCTGCTGAATTTCAATTCTAATTGCATTGAAATCATCTAGAGCTGAATGCTGTAAGTATTTTCTTAATTAATGGAGGTGATATGTGTGTGACTTGAGAAGACAGGCAGTTAGTAAGACCTTTCTTTTCCTCCTGTGTGGCCCAGAGGTTGGAAAAAAAATGTAAACTGTCGTTAGTCTCCCGAGGAAATAAAAAAGTATATATGCAGTTCCTGGCTCTACAAACTAAGACTGAATCTGTTGATTTCAACTGTTAAATTCTATTGAATCAAAAAATGCTTCTGCATCTTTTCAGTGTAGGAATTACTTTGTCTGCACTAAACATTCCAAATGCTTTACCAGCATGTGTTCATTAGTTTGAAGCCTTAAACTCTTACTTGAGACTAATCCATTGAAAGTCTGCCCTCTGCCAGTTACCACGAGAAATAGTCTTCACTTAAACAATTTTTTGGAACGTGTAACCAAGGCCGGTCAATATATTTTAGTCCATACGAGTGATCTTTGTAATGTTTTTTCTCTTGAGACTCCTAACACAGCTGGATAAAACACCAAAAAGATATCACTGCCACTTAAAGACAAGCTGTCTGTGACTCCATAGCACCCTATTTGCTTGTAATCATTTGAGAAGCACGTTCCCCATGCTTGCATGTATTTGTATATGAAGATAAGAAACAGTAGTTGTAAAAGAGGATTTGATCTAAGTAGGAAAAAACATGTTCTAGTTGCATGGTCTTCATGTTCTAGCCTGAATTGATTGTTATTTTATTCAGATTCTTCTGGTAGGATCTGGTAAACCAAACAGCCAAAATCACAAATGATTTCAAGTTTCTGAAGTGTCATATTTCCAAAACTAAACTCTTAGCATTTTAAGTCATGTGAAAACTACCCTATTGTTACAGCAGCAAACTCTTTTCTCAAAATATGTTTTGAGACTGGTAAATGGCTTAGAATGGGGGCTTGAACAGGATGTGCTCTGTAGGCCATGTTGACTTTAGGGTTTAAAAAACCCCAAGATTGTTCTTCTGATCTTATTTTTTTTCTTGTTCAAAAGAGGGTCTTTATCTTATTTTCTTTCTATCTGAGATTCAACATATAAAATTTCAAATGGTGATACAAAGCCATGTTATAGCTTATGAATTTTGAGATATAGTATTAATACTGTATTAACAGTATGAGTATGCGTCGGGCAGAGGAAGCAAGCAGCCAATTCAGTGTGAATGATAGAGCAAGCTTCAACTTTATTGAAAGAAATCACACCTTATATAAGCACTCTACAATAATCATGCATACTACTCACAAATCTATTGGATACATGTAAAAGGTTACATTATAATATCCCAGCCCCTTGTGGTATTTCAGGTATGCATAAACACCTTCCCTCTTCTGAACCTGTTTTTCTCCCAGGGCCTACACAAGGTCATAATGTACCTCAGTTTCTCTCTTTGTTAACATAACAGTCCTTTGTTAGCATAACTGTACCCTGGGTTTTTTCCTTTGTTTACCTCAGATGGCTGCAATTAGCTTCTGCAGAGACCCATGGCCTTGCTCTCTGCAAGCCATTCTCCAACATGAGTATATAGTTTTAATACTGTATTAATGCTATAAGAGATCACAAGTATACTTTTATATTCAAGACTTCCTTTGCCACTTTTTTATCAGGTAGTGGTTTTGTCAGTATTGTTTTTGAAATCTTACTTTTTTAAAAGTGTCTTCATTTCTAAGTGACAATTATGATTGAAGAAAGAGTTACATATTAATAAATAATTGTTCCTACTATTACAAGGAATAGTAGTAGATACAAAGTATGTTCAACCCTTAAAGACATCTTGTCAGTCCAAAATATTGCTTACCTGGAGAATACTTTTCAGAAGGTGGATAGCAGGATTTGAGCTGGAACACGTGGAAGTTGTGTGTGATGTGATGTATCTATGTGGTCATGTATTTTTGTTTTTATGGTTTTGTCTTGGATTGCTATATATGATCAAAGAAGTAGTATTTTGTGTAAACGTAAATGATTCTCCAGAACTAAGTCTTTCTAACTTTCTAGATTTTGCACACCTTTTACAGGTTTTTGATAGTGATAGCAGTGTTTATTGATTGAAAAATAGTGCTGACTTGGTATCTATTTTTAATATCCTTATTTGTAAAACACCTAAGAATAAGATGAACGTAATAGAGTAAAACATTTGGTTTAGGGTGTAATGATAGAAAGCTGCCCTTTGAAGGGAATCAGGTTATGAGATATGGCAAAAAGAAAGAAGCCAAACGACAAGTAAACTACAAAGGAACTGGAGGAAGGAATTGAGAAAGGCTGCTATGCTGGATTTGCTGTACTCTGTAGCAAGGTGGAAATCCTTTGGCTTCCTAACTTTTGAAGCAGCTTTAATATTTCTCTTCTGCTAAGAAGGGAATGAAAGAATAGTTCTATTTTAATTGATGAGTCTGTGTAGCCTGCATGTGAACAGGAGCATGCTCTGTCAAAGAGAATTAACCACTTTCCCCTTGCTTTTCTTGCATATGCAACTTTAATGATAATCTGTGCAACAGAAGAACTAATTAAATGCTCATTTTCTTTTGCTTTTCCTTAATATGCTTCTTAGCTTGCATTGTAGTTGATAGAGCTATATGGAGCATGGTATTTTTCTATAAATATGATTAACTCAGTAGGAATTAGCTTAAAATGGCAATTCATTAGGAAATACCATTTTAAGCACATCTTCTGTAGATTTTTAAAAAAACAATAGGCATTATCTTTCTGCAGTTAATACTTCAAGTGAAAGAGGCAATACCATGAGTATTCTGAGACCAAGTCTGCGCTCTGTTGCAAAAACAAAACAAACAAAAAAAAAACAAAACAGCAGGTAGAAGTTGAATTACAGGTATATGTCAGACTTTTCCTGGAATTGCTCATTTTATGAAAACTTTTTTTTTTTTCCTCCTCCCCCTTTCACTGGTGCTTACCTTTGGAGAAGTAATTTTACCGAGGTTTCACCAGGTGAATGAAAATGTGTTTAAAGTTTCACACTAGCAAATGTTCATGTTACAAAAACAGTGTGCTATTTAATGCTAATAATATACTCTTATCAACAGTTAGTATAGCAGGAGTTGCAAAAAGATTAGGTTGAGATATGTTAACTGGTGCGTGTGGGAGTCTGCATCAAAGTAATAAAACTCCTTCCAAAATTTAAAGAAAAATACAGCAATGTAAAAATAGCTTGTCTTTAACAGAAAATGAAGTGTTTTAAGTGTATGTGTGCTATTATCTTCTGCATAACAGTGTATAGTTTTTCTACTTGATGTTGGGTAATAACTATACAATGTTAAATGCAATTAATTTTCAAGTTCTTTGCTAGATGCTGTCCTTTTCTCGTTCTTTCTGCCTTTTTTGCTATCTTAGCGTTAAACTCTTCCTCCTTATTTTGTAGACACTGCTCTCCTGTTCACTACTTCTTCTCTGTCTTTACGTCTCACCACTGGGCCTCTCTCAGTGTCTGTTTTCCCAACCTCCACCCCAAATTCCAGCTGTATATCTACAACCAATTGGTCAGGTAACTGTATCTTTCTCAAGTGATCGACTCTTTGATAGAGCATGCTCTGTTCAGTCCTAGAAAGTCAAGGGGTTCTTCATCAGTGAATGTTTTTGACACTTTCTTCGCTGTTTCCAGATCTTTATTAATGACATAGACAGTGGGATTGAGTTGCACCCTCAGCAGGTTTGTGGATGACACCAAGCTGCGTGGTGCAGTTGATGCACTAGAGGGAAGGGATGCCATCCAGAGGGACCTGGACAGGCTTGAGGAGTTTTCCAGTGTGAACATCATGAAGGTCAATGAGGCCATGTGCCAAGGTCCTGCACATGGGTTAGGGCAATCCCCAGTATCAGTATAGACTGAGGGATGAATGGATTGAGAGCGGCCCTGTGGAGAAGGATTTGAAGATGCTGGAGGACAAAAAATTGGCCAGCAGGTCAAGGAGGTGATGCTCCCCCTCTGCTCTGCTCTCATGAGATCCCACATGGAGTACTGTGTCTAGCTCTGGGGGCACCAGTACAAGAAAGACATAGACCTACTTGAGCAGGTCCAGAGGAGGGCTACAAAAATGGTCAGAGGGCTGGAACACCTTTCCTGTGAAGAAAGGCTGAGAGAATTGATGTTCAGCCTGGAGAAGAAAAGGCTCAGGGGACACCTTACTGTGGCTTTTCAGTATAAACAGTGGTCTTACAAGAAAAGTGGAGAGAGACATTTTACCTGGGCCTGTAGTGATAGGGCAGGGGATAATGGGTTTTGGTAGATTAGAGAGGGTAGATCCAGATTAAGGAAGAAATTTTTTACGGTGAGGGTAGTGAGGCACTGGAACAGGTTGCCCAGAGAAGCTGTGGCTGCCCCCTCCGTGGAAGTGTTCAAGATCAGGCTGCACAGGGCTTTGAACAACCTGATCTAGTAGGTGTCCCAGCCCATGGCAAGGGGGTTGGGACTAGATGATCTTTAACGTCCCTTCCAACCCAAACCAGTCTGTGATGCTTACCTCTTATTCCTATTGCGTTCCTGAGTGGCAGACAGTTGACTTGGCTCCCACTGCTTGGTCACTACTTTGAAATAGCTGCTGAAACTGTGTAGTTTGGGCTTAAAGTCATTATATGTTGGATATGAATGTATAAGTACAGGTTAGAGCAGCAGGTTAATGCTTCCAGGTTAATATTTGGAATGCATGGATAAAATATGTGATGTTAGCACCAGAGAAATAGTTAGACTTTGAAATCATGCTGGTGTAAGCTGAGTGCTGCTGCTCCTTCTTTGCTTCCCCAGATCTCCAGCTTCACAGATGCCAGATGTGGGTTTGCATTTTTTTCTGTGAAGGTGCCCCTGCTTTTGAGGATAAATATGTACCCTTGGTATTGCAACTGGAACTCTCTAGGATGTAGTAAATATTAAGGCAGTGTGTATGCTACCCTGTGGCTCTGACCTTTTAAACTCCAGGGTTGTAAAAGGGTCTGTGTCTTTAGCCATGCTGCTTTATCCTCCTCTTCCTGTAGGCTGAATGTTGGAACCCTCTTTCTCTCCCATCACTTCTTTTGACTTCTCTTTCTTATTAAGTAGTCTTTTTGTGGGATTAGTTTCATGGTCATTTAGTTAATTCTCCTGTCTGCAGTCTTCTGGCTTAATTCATTTGACATTTGCTTTTAAGGAGTCCTGCTCTTTTGAATCCATTTATTTCAGCCTTTCTCTTGCATTTTATTTCAACTGGATTTGCCTCCCTCAAGATTCAGTAAACTCTGAAGATCCACACATTCTGATGAAATTAAACAGTGGGTGAAGGAAGAATTTGCCTTTTGCATTGAGATCATTGTAATAATGACCTCCATAACGAGTTCCAAATACACGATCTGCTAGACAGTTGGAACTGATGTGTATCTGAAAGTAAGAGTTGATAAATCTGATAGTGCTGGTGAAAGACGACATAAGCATGACTGTCCATGTCATGTTTGTAATGCAGTTAGTGTTGGTAGTCTAGTATCTTAATGATATTAATCTGTCGGTTTTGTCTAAGAGTAGACGATGTTTGATGTTTGTCTGTAGAAAGTGATAAAGTAATGCACAAAATGATGGAATCTGTCAGCTTGAAGGTGGCAGGCAGGTGTTCCAGAGACACTGAGATGCTTTCTATTTTTTCACCTACTCCTGTTTTGACCATAGGAAAGAAGATTGTGTGCATGTCTTACTATCATCCGAAACTTTTATCTTCACATCATAACTTGTCCACCTTACCTGCATCTGTTTTAGAGAAGGGCTTATCTGAATCTTAACCTTTTTGATCAACTGTCAGCTCAGTTTTCCAGGGAACAGAATGAGCACTGAATGAGCAAACAAGAAATGTCCCTTAGCAGGTGAGACCTGCAGATTATCTAATTGGTCATTCCAGTCTCTGGAAATAAAAGGGGTTTTGAAACATGAGGGATTAAAAAGCACAAATGAAATTATTACTTGCTTTGCAGATTAAAAACTTTGATGCTAAGTGTTTGGGCAGCTTGAAGTTACAAATTATAAATGCATTTGCAAATCAAAGTATCACAAGTCTTTGAAGACTGCCTTTTTAGGCACCACACCTTCTCTATGAATGATAAACTATTACTCTAGCTGGCACACCAGGTATTTTCTACAGAATGATTCTATGACATCTTAAAAATCTCAGTGTAGGAGATGAATGGATTGGTACACACTCTTCACTAGACTTGGCATGTCAGAGGAAGTGTGTGCAATTGGTGTTGGACTAGCTTCTGTTTACTATCTTAAAGGTTGAATCCTATGGTCTTGGTTACTACAATGTTTAGAAGTAAGACCAGATGCTGTTGCTCAAGAGTGGACAGACAGAACTAGTATACACACACAAACCTATTCATACCTACAAAGTTCTGTAAGAGTTTCCTCATTTCTGAGGTTTCACTGATCACCTAAGAAATATTTGTCAGAAAGAAAATATCTGCTAATTTTGAGCATGAGCTTTACTTTTTATCTACTCTTAAACTAGCAGTCAGATATATTAGTAGCTGGGAAAATGTAGTCCTGTATCCTTATTCTCTTGATGCTGTCAGCTCACAATTAGCATTCTAAGTGTGGCAATACATAGAGATGATGCTTAAAGGAAGAAGGATAAAAGCTCCAGTAATTCAGGAGAATTACTAATACAGAATCTTCTCTTATAATTCTGTATTTGAAAAGAACTGTGGGGCAACTGGGGTTAAAATTTTTCTGTCACTGGGATTAGCAAAAGGAAAGATTCTTTTTTCAAACAGTCACTGCTTTCTTGAGGGTTCCAGTTTAATACCACAGGTACTTTTGTTGTCCTGAAATTGGGAACTTAACCTGTTAATTTTAGCAAATAGTTAGTAGCACTTTTAGTGATTTTGAAGATCTTTAAAATTTCAGCAGCATGTTTACAGTATATTGTAGACTTTACTTACTGCAAATAAAAGAACTCTTGTGTACTTGCAGGTTTTTTCAGCAGCACATTAGAAGTCTAGGAGTTAGTAGTTAGTGGGGATATTATCCTAGAAAACAGTTGGAACAGCTATAACTCTGGGAACTGTGGCAGTAGAGCATCCGGGTATTGGGACCTTTGAGTGTGGGACCTTTGAGTGTGGTTGGCTGTTTTCTCATTGTCTTCTGCTTTGTCTGTCAGGTTCCTAACTAAGCGAGAACAGAAGCTGATGCAGCGTCGACAACATGCTGAAGAATTGTTGGAGTGGAAACGCCGCCTGGATGCAGAGGAAGCAGAAATACGGCGGATAGAAAAGCAGGCTCTAGCTGCCTGGGAAAAAGAGCTACTCAAAACCAAAATAGCCAGAAAAGACCTGGGGGATCAGAGAACTGAGCCCAAAGGTAATAGAAGAGGGGGGAAGTGATGCAAATGACAATAGTAAAGCATATTTGACACAACGATTGCTTAGGTTTGCACTTTCTTCCATTTTTGACATTCTGGTTGTGGTTGTTCTCTAGACACTCCTAGAATCTCAATTTCTATACTCTCTGCTGCCTTCTGTTGTCTTGTTCTTTTAGCCCTATTTTACCCCTTAGTTAAATGTGTATTCCTCCTTTGCTGGATATCTTCTCAAGTGAACAGTGCAGCGTAGGCCCATCAGACTTTTTTACATACAATTTAAACTATATTCCTGTCTTTCAAAACAAAAATATTGCGTGATCTTTTGCTGATCATCTTCTGAACTTGATCTCTTTAAACCATTTTCCCCTGTAGTGCTCAAAGGGTCTATCCTGTTAGCCATATTACTGATGGTGAGGTGACTTATCAGGGACTGCTTTCCCCTTGTCTATGTTTTAAAAAAAATAGAAAGCATTTTTCCCTCTGTTGTTAATGCACTGTAACTGTTTGAAATCTGCAACTGTGCTAGAGTGTGCTAGGCTGTAGTTAGTATAAATGATGCTATTGTGAGGAAAAATAAGTTCCCAGTTTTGGGAGCTACAGCTTTACTGTTCTGTCTTAAGTGGACCATACTTTCAGCATGAAATGCTTAAGTGAATTGCAGTGGGAGAAAATAATGACACTTCAGGGATTGTTCTAGAAATAATCAATTTTCCTTTTTTCTCCACTTTGCTGAAAGCAGGCAGCATGTCCTTCAAATGTGCAAAGGGAATTCAGAATTATGCCCTATTACACTTTTTACTGAAACAGTCATGTGGATTTTAGGCATTGTAAGACATTTTAAAGATGGTAAGTGTATGAGTCAGTAAGTTCCAGTGAACAAAAATTCAGCATGAATGCTGAATTCTCATCAACAGAGGAGAAAATAAACTTGGTTGCTATTAATTGTATCTATCGGTAAGCATTGGAGCACAACCCTGCTTCAGAAGTTGTTCCTCTCCCCAGCCTTTGCTCAAATACTGAATAGTTCTCCATGGCTGCCTCAGTAATGTTTTGACTCCTGCGGAATTTAGTAAACACGAGTATTGAAAACCCAACTTACTGTTTTACTTGTTGCCAGTTGAGAGAGTCATGATGAAATCATAACATTAAAATGTTTTCTGCAACTGCTGTAAAGGAAGCAATCAGTTCTAAATTCAAGATCTGGCTTGCAGATTATATGCTCCTTCATGACTTCTTCAGACTAATAGTGACTCTTGCTGGTGTATGGTCAACTGGAAGGACAGGTTTCCCTAACAATGTTTTTGGAGTGCGTTGTCTAGAAAATGTTAGAATATCCTGAAAACCTCTTTTAGATATTCAGCGATCACTAAGAATGTTTGGCAGTCTTAAATCATAGTTCTCTAGTAAACATGCTTGCTCCTGCTAAATATTCCACCCTCGGTGTCTAGGTGAGTGAAATTACACTTATCAATTTGACATGTATTGGTAGCAGTTACTACTTTACATGCAGGTAGCAGTATCTCTGAAGGGATATAAGTCAGTGCAAGTTCTTAAGTGCTTTGGGTTTTTTTTCTCTCATTATTCGATCTCAGAAACGGCTAGTGAAGAAGAGTCTCCAGTGCCGCCTTGCTCATATCTGAACAGTGAAAGCTCTATCCCAGAAGATCTTGGCAGTCTAGCTGCTGAGTCTGTCCCATCAGAGACTATGGGCCATGGACAGCCAGAAAGCCCAGATCAGAGCACAACTAATGAAGAAATGGTTTATTCTGAAGAGTTCAAGTCCTCTACCTCACCTGGCAAACTTGTGAGCTTTTTATGCTATGTATAGTCTTACACTTGTAAAAGGCTATCAGTGAAGTACTAAGTAGAGCCGTCCCAGCTGTCAAAGCAGAGGTTAAACTATTCTCTGTTTGCAATACCATTTTACATTACTGTGAATAAACACTGTGATCAGATATGTTCTTTGAAGTCTTGAGGAAAGGTGGTTTCAGCACAGTTTAGGTATTTTTAAACTTGTGGGTAGTCTTGCAACATGCTTTGCATACGTCACAGGTATGTAGTATTAAGTGGTGGAACGCTGACCCAATTTACCAGTGTGAATTAGCTGTAGGCTAGCTTGTTACCATTTTATAAATTCTTTGAGGCCATGGAAACTATGCTCTGTTTTTCCGTTTTGCTCTACTTACAAATGATGTATCCCAGAATATTGTTATGGGATGAAGAAGCAGAGCTATAACATCATGCACAGTCCTTTGTGTTTCAGATTATGTCTACTTGTTCCTAGTTCTGTCTTACTGTTCTGTTCCAACTGTTACTACCTCTTGGTTGATAATTTTGATGTTTCATCCTGATAACTTTGCCCTGTGCTCAGTGAAACAGAAAATGCAGTGTCTGAGAGGTAATAGAACTGCCCTTCTAGACTTATTTCAAATACTTTCTTGGAAAGTTTTCTGAGAAGGTAGGGAGGTAAAATGTCTAATTAGTGCCAGAGGTTATGTTCTAGGTGTGTATAATGTTGCAGCAGTAAGAGCATTTTGGAAGAATATTTGCTGTTAGAATTTTTTGCCTGGCTGCAGCAAAATAGTGCTCCATTGTTTTACTGATTTAGAAATGTCATCTTGCACCTCTTAGATGAAATGGTCCTTTTGGTTTCACAGATATTTTTAGTTATGGGTTCTTATTGCCGTGGTTGTTACCAAGTAAGATTGCATAAAATGTATTGAACACCTGTGAGTCAGAACCCTGTCAGTTCACTTAGGTAGTAACAGAGTTGTCTAAGCAGGTGTACTGAAATATAAGCTCAAAGTAAACAGTCAGTTATTGCTGCTCTTGATATTTTTGTTTTATTGTCTACCAAATTTAAGATTAAATTCTTCTTAAGATAGCTGGTTGAGATATTCTCTAGCTATACTGTTCTTTCCTTGTAACTAACTTGTGATGACAATGATCTCCTACTTTGAAACTGAGCTTTACAAGCAATTACTTATTTGTCCTTTTCTTCTGCCATAGTCTCCTCCCAAAAGCAGCATATCTGTATCAAAGCAAGATTCCAGCAAAGGCAGCCACAGAACTGGAGGACAGCTACGTTCACCTGTGAAGTCTCATCAGATATCTCACAACTGGTCTGATGAATCTTTGTCTGTGACACAGTCAGGTAAGTGTAGTGTCTACTTGCATTTAAATTCCCTTTTCAAAGCTTTTGGTTTTAACAAGTGAACTTGAAATGCAGACATATATGTGGGGAGGCAGAGAGAATTTCCTGGAAAATGTCAGGGCTTTGGGGTTCTATGGGAGTATATTCCCATGATGTAATTTGATTACTTCAGTTTAAGAAGGTCCTTTTTTTTTTTTTTTTTTTTTTAGAAAACAGTGCAGGTTTCTGCAAACAGGTATGAAGAAGTCAATAGTTAAGGTGGTCCTAGAATTTAAAATTACCAAGGTTAGCTGTGCTTTTAACAGGTGACACTGCTCTATTCCTCATGTTGTAGGAAAACAGAATATGGTTCAGCAGCATACAAACATGATTGTCCCCCTGAACACAGACTGGCTCCAGAAGCAGTATAGCTCTGTTATCATGGCAGCATGAAAAGTAGAGCAGGCAACCGTGATCATGAAAATAAACTTTTGTAAAATAAATTATTTGCAGTCTCTGATTTCAAATGCTGAAGAAAGATATAAGAGGTGGGAAGCCAATCAGGATGGTGCTGGTTTCACAATAAATCATTCCATTGTAAAGAGACAAATCTTGTAGGCTGCTGAGTAGTAATGAAATCACTGCTGTGACAGTCTGATGCACAAGATTGTCAAAGATGAAAGCATGTGCAGACCTTTCCTTTTATGAGTTGATCAAGAAGAGCTGTAATTAAACAGTAGGCACTTACTGTTCAGGAGTTGTTAATTACAGTGACATCATAAAGTAGTCCTGATTAGCAAGTGTGTTTCCAGTCTTTTTGTCCTGGGTTGTTTGTTTTTTTGTTTTTTTTTTTTTAATTCTCTAAATGGTTAACAGCAGTTGTTAATGGAAAAAGAATACAGTAATTTGATTGTATTTACTGGCTGGTGTCAATGATGAAATCCTTCGTTATGGTGGCTTGTTGTCTTGAGAAATAAGACTGAATAGCAAAACGTTCAGCTGTTCCTTCTAGCTGACCAAATAATACTGGTGACTTACTTTCTAGGATGTTCAGTAAAGCCATTGATGTTTATAAGCATCCAAGCCTTTTGGTCCAGAAAACATAGATAATATTGAGCGTTAGAAAAGCAAACCAGCCAAGATCCTTCTCTTAGGTGTGGCAGCTGCTGCTATAGAAGAGGAAGCAGGACATCAGCTGCAGGGAGGAGCTCCAGTAAGGCTATGTCAGATAAATATTTTGAAGAGTTGTTGATACTTAATTGTGGTAGCACCAGTCTGGGATGAGGCTCTTGTTTTACACTGTGTTGGTATACATTTAAAGCAATAAACAAGTGGGCAGAAAAGAATGAGACACTGAGGCAGTCTCTATAAAGTCTGGGAGGTCTGAGAGACTGACAGGTTGTTACAGCAGGCATAATGAGGTAGCAGAATTACTGGTAGAATGGGGTTATCATGCAGGGAATGGATCTAAGTATCTGGGAAGAGTGTCCCAAGGGAAAAGAGGTAGAACATCATCAGAAGGACTAGAAGACCAGGTTGCAGGGAGTTCTGGGTGGGAATAGAAAGGAATGGAAGAGATCTTATTAAAATTACTAAGGATAGCGGTTAAGAAAAAATTGCCCAGGTGGAAAATAGCTGCAGTTAGTAATGGCATCATAGGAGTATCTGTGAAATTGAACTTGGAGCAAAGATATGCCAGGTAGCTTTTATAAGCTGTTATTGCATAGTCTAGCACGTGTCTTAAGCTCAATGCTACCTCCATTCACCCCGAATAAATTGTCATCCTGAGGCCTGACAACAGTGAAAATGTCTGCATTGTTCAAATTGACTTTCCTACCAACTGTTGACCAGTCAGCTCTTCATTTCATAGACGTATTTCATCTAGGTGGTGGAAAATCTAAATGGGCCAGAAACCTAAACTTTTTGGAATCCAAGTGAAGTTCTCCTCAGTGAAGTGTACCCTATAGAATGAAACTGTATATTGTGATTGTAAACAGATATTTCACTTATATTTTTGGTATGCAACTTTGAGTGGTCATATTTTTAAATATGTCAAAAAAAAAATATTTCTACAACAGCTGACATAAGCAGTTAATGAGGTGACAGCATAAACATGGGCTGTTGATGTGAGCAAGTTTGGTAACAAGTTTTATTGTTATAGAGTATGTTGTTACAATGTATCAGAGCCTTTATCTTCTAAATTAAGTAAGATGCAACACTTTCCTGTGTTATATACTACCCTTATGAATCTGAGATCCCACTTTCAGTCTTGTTATAAGATTAACATGTTGGCATTAAATTCTCTGATATTTTGTTCGGACCATATTTTGCTTTTATTAAATGACTGTTTACTGCTTTGTGTAGAACCATTTTGTGAGGTGCAAGCGTACAAAGACTAAAACTAAACTTTTTCAGAAACCACATCTGATCAAAGTGACATTGAGGGACGGATCAGGGCCCTGAAGGATGAACTACGGAAAAGGAAGTCTGTGGTTTACCAGCTGAAAAAGGAACAGAAAAAGAGACAAAAGGAGAGACTGAAGGCCCAGGAAGCCAGCTTGATAAAACAACTGGAGGTTAGGAGCAGTAGGAAGAAGGGCAAAGTAAAAGATTATTAGCCTTGGATAAATCATTATAGTATGGATGTTGTTGGCAGAGTATTGTGTCGATGGCTGTGAAAGATGCATTATTGCGATAGAACTTTGACTGTGTTCTGGCTATTTAACTGTTTTCAATAATGAACCAGAGCCTTGAGGCAAAAATGCCATTATCTTTTAAAATGTACATCTTTAATGGGTTACTAGCAATGTTCATGGGGCTTATGTACGTTTATACACGTTAATATCCTAGCTTGGATTAACGAGTGATGCTCATGTAATTTGTTTTTGAAAGTAAAGTATTAAAACTTCTAGGATTCATGACTGTAGAGCTTTAGGAAGTTAAACAGATATTTTTTTTACAGACAAACTGTGTATCCTTTATTCATTTAATAGGTTTTGATTGCTGAACTGTAATTATGGTTTAGTAGACTAACACCCATAACTGTTTTCCATGTGCAGTCGTATGATGAGTTTATCAAGAAGACTGAAGCAGAGCTGAGCCAAGATCTGGAGGCATCACCCACAGCCAAGCCTCAGATTAAAACTCCATCTTCAGCTGCTGCTGAAAAACCTAAGATCAAGGCGCCACCACTCCATAGGTAACTGGGCTTTCTTCTTTTTAAGATTATTCTGAAACTGTGGTGAATGCTGTTTTAGCAGAAACCATGAGTGCAAGGAAAGATGGTACCTGCTCTTCCTTGAAGTGTTGGACAGTGACAGTATCCTGCTGACCTATTAGCTGGTCTCATCAAACCCAAGACGTACTGTCCCTGTAATCATATGCATCTCAATCCTGTACTGCCCAGCCTTTCGAGTCTTATTTTCAAGTTCTTTCTAAACTTGGTAATTCTTACCAATAAAAATAATTTTCAGTTGTGCAAGAACAGTACCAAATGGTTGTATTGACCTGAAGGAATTTTCTCCCATTTTGGTCACCCATCATGCCTGCTGCACTGTATAAGGCAAACCATTCATCTTTGCAACTTAAATCTGGTTTAGATCTTAGGTTTTAAAAGGTAGAGATTCAACTGATTTATGCACTTCCTACTGTATTTTTAAGTGTTTAATTTTCTCCAGCAGATGGTGCAATTTTAATGCATGCAAGTAATTAAAAAAAAAAAAGTTATTTTCTTTTTCTCTCTTTTTGAATGCAAACAAGGCTAAAGTTTGATTAGTCTTTTAAAAAATTGCTTTCCAGGCCTTGCCAAACTCTACTCTCTGTACCCATTCCTATTTTCTAAGGTCACAGTATGTTGACAAAACAAACTCTTTATGTTATCATTAGTGTGGTATTATAATTATAGATGCTTGTGTTTCCATTTTTATCTATTAAAAAAAAAACAGAACACACTCTGTAACCATGGTTCATGCAATCTGATTTTTTTCAAATTTAGGCCTGAGACAATTATAAACTGGAAATCACTGGCTGAATCAGAGCGATCCAGAGCATCTTTGGAATCCATTTCAGAGCATACAGGTATGTAGCTCGAAGAATCTATACTACAGATGAAGATCTTGAAGACTGACTTGTTCAAACTTCCTTGTGATTGTAAACAAGTATTTCAGTTATATTTTTGGTATGCCTTAATCTTTTAATTCTTGATTCAAGAGAGAGCATGCAGGCTTCATAAAGTCATAATATTCAAGCTATATTTTTTACTATTTTTATTTGGTAGGCTTCTGCTTTTACTGTTTCCTGTGTATTTGCTATTTAGTTTTATTCTTGCTGAGATTTGTGTGAAACCATACTTATGTGACAACCTTTTTCCTGATTTTTGTTCCTTTATCACTTGAGGAAAGTAAGGAAATCAAAAATAATGAAGAATTTAGGAATAAGGGTTTTTTTATATATACTACTTAATGTTTTGCTGTGGATCATTATCTACCATTCTAATCTTGGTTGTATTTGTGGCTTGCAAACAAATAACAGAGCCTTTACCCCTGGGCTCAGTATTGTATGGCATTACAGTGGTACAGGGTACACTAGTGGTACAAGGAACAGAATTGGAAAGAAAGTGTTAGAACCCTGGAACTGAAAGCATGTTGCTCACCTTCATAGGACAGCTAGAAATATATGTTTCCAAGACACCTGTTTGTATCTTCTTTTAGCATAGAAGCCTGGATATTAATTTAGTTGCCTATGGTTGCAGTTTTCAGTAAAACAATGCAGGCTATATGATCTGCTGTAATTCACTTTCTTTTCCTTCAAGATGCTGTGTCATCAAGAACTGAGAGATCTGTGTCTGTGCACACCAAGAAGGTGGCTGTCACAGATGTCCACGCAGAAGAACTTTCTGGAACATCTTCCTCTGTCTCAATGTCTCCAAGGAGTTTCAGAGCAGGAGCTGGTGATCCCTTAGATAATGTATCCTCATCGTCTCTTCTCAAAGATGTGAAAGACACATTTGAGAAGATTTCCTGTGGGTCAGTGAACAGTGTGGGAAAAGTATCCAATGATGTGGCTGCCTTCAGTCATAAATCTGAGATACAGGAAGACTTGGAATACATAAAGTCTGAGGAATATGAGACTGACGTTTCTCATGTTAAGCCTTTGGAGAGTTCTGATGTCTTGTTGACATTGGATAAAGAACAGGAGAGCTCACTGGACATCCTTCCAAAGAAAGTTCTCCGTTCTGAAAACAAACACTCTCAGAAAGAACTCTTTGGTTTGTCTGTGGAAAGTCTTCATGGTACGGAAGAAATCTTAGAACAGAGACTGGCAGATAAAGATGCTGTAACTGGCCCAAGTGTAGAAGACTTGTCTTGCCAACTGAGCAAATCAGCAGAGGAAAAAGGTTGTCTTCATTCGGAACAACTCTTTAGTCAAAAGGAGCTATCATACCTTGAAGACTTTGAAGGATCCTCTTCCAGAAAACAAGCATCAGTTGAAGAAACACTTCCTGGGGAGTGTCACAAAGATGATTTTGAAGCATCTCTTCTCTCTCCTAATAGGGACTCTCAGTCACTGACAGCACGGTCACAGCACACACAGACCAGCAGGAGCAGATCCACCAGCCTTGGCAGTGATGGTGAAATCAGTGAATACCTCAGTGACAGGTCTCTCTCTCTCTCTGGCAGCATGCATTCAGAGAGGTTATTGGAACTGAAGTCCCCAACAGAACTTATAAAAAATACTGAACGCAGAGATGTGGAGCAAGAACAGGCCCCTACCGAATCACTGCTCTGGGCCTCTGTTTCGATCATGGAAGAAACAGATAGTTTGCCAAATTTCAACATTGGTGATAGAGTTCTTGTGAGTAAAGTCCAACCTGGAACATTGCGATTCAAAGGTCTGACCAAGTTTGCCAAAGGGTTTTGGGCTGGTGTAGAGTTGGATAAACCTGAAGGGAACAATAATGGAACTTATGACAGTATTAAATATTTTGATTGCAAAGAAAAGCATGGTATTTTTGCTCCTCCTCAAAAAATCTCTCACATTACAGAAAGTATTGATAGCTGCTTAGACACAAATAAGGATGAAGATTCATTCTTTGATGATAGACTGGAGAAGCAACACAAAGCTGAGCGGAAAGACAGAGGCAAAGATGATGAAAGCCAGAGCAGAGATGCAACAGAGAACTATTCCCAGGATAAAGCTCCTGCAAACACAGCTGTTTCAGAAGCCTCAGATGAAGAAAGGGTAGATGAGGAGTCATCTTCCAAAGCAAACAGCATAAAGGAGGTTTCTGTAGCTACTGAATCACTTGCCCAAGAACAGTCAGTGGTGGATTATCTGAAGCATGCTGTAAGCGAGGCCAGCCTTTCTCATGTTATTTGTGATGGCGTGGATGAGGTTTCTACTGTTCAGTTGGATGACATCTCGGACTTACTTTCTGAAAAACTGGAGAGGCAAAAGACATTGGGGGAAGAATGTGCTGAAAAGTTAGGTGATCTCTCTACTGGAGTTGTGGAGAAGCCTGCAACTCCACTTCTGGATTTGCTGACAAAAGAAAAGAAACAGTTAGAAGCCCAGCTTAGACTACCACTTAGAGAGGAAGAAAAGTCAAAAGACCAACTGGAAAAGGTCAGTTTGCTGACAGACAGTCTACTTAGAGATTTTGTGAAAGACACTGTCAATCAGTTACAGCAAATAAAGAAAATAAGGAATGAGAAAATCCAGCTCAGCAACCAGGAGCTTTGTGATGTGAAGGATGAATCCAGTACCCCATCCCACCAGGTGGAAAAGCAGATTCCCGACGGACTGAATAACTTTTTTCTGAGTTCTGATTTGGAAGATGAAAGAGAAGAACTTTCCTCTCCAGACATGTGTCCCAGACCAGTGAGTAACAGACATCTTGCACTGAATTTGAGTCAGTTGTTCCTTTGACTGATGGTGATTGAATCAGAGAAATGCTGTGCAGCACCAGTTTGTTTTCTCCCAAGTTCTGTTTGGTGATGTGGAGATTGTCTTTATGTATGTGAGTTCTTGTGTGTCCCAGTTCACAGCTCATTTTGTTAGCCCTACAGGCTGAAAGACACATTTTGACACATAAAGGTGAAAAATACTTCATTTAGGTTGCATTCTGCTTACATGTTCAATTTGTATTTAATCCTTAACCTCAGTTTTTATTCTAAAAATGGCAAAATACAATCTATTGTAAACTTACCTCTCTCTATTCTTGATACAAAATAATCATCTTGAAACATAATTAGTTGCTGTGGAGGTCATTAAGGTGTCACGCTTCTCTATCCACTGAACTAATATATCATGAGCAGTGGCAGTTCAAACTTCCTCAGAACAACCATTAATGATACAGATACAGGACTTGGCCTTTCTGCTGAAGATCCCAGTAAAACTGTCTACTTTGCCATTGATCTCAGTATATTACCATCACAGAAAGCTTTAGCCCATTGCCCCAGTGTGAGCACTGCTCAGTCGCTAAAACAGCCATCACCTGCTAAAAGCTTTTAGGCTGTTGATTTAGATCTGAGACTGCTGGGAAGTGAAGTGAAAAGTTTTATGTCACATTATTAGTGTTTAAACCACTCAGCTTTTCATAAACAGTTAAAATTTAGGACAGAGAATGGGCAGGATGCAGAGTCTTTTAAGCTCTGTAGGAGCCCTCTAAAGCATTCATCAGGAATGATAGAAAACCCAGGTATTGGCATCAAAACATTTCTAATTTTACTGTGAACTCTTATTATTTTTCTGAGTATTTGTGCATACATTGCCAGTTACAGCAGTAGAGCATTTAAAAATGTAAGCTGAGTTAGACAATAGCATGACACTGCTTTTGTATTTACTCTGTGGCTCTTAATTCACAGGAGAGTCCAGTGTTTGGTGCCAGTGGTCAGGAAGAGCTTGCCAAGAGACTGGCAGAGCTGGAACTCAATCGGGAGTTCCTTAGTGTGCTGGGAGATGATCAAGACTGGTTTGATGAAGACTATGGCCTGAGTTCCCGTAAGGTCCAGCAGAAGCAAGCTGAGGAACCAGCAGTGCTGCCCAAGGTAGAACTGCAGAAGGTGCCAACAAAGCCAAGTGAGGAGCCTTTGGCGGTCCCTCATACTGCAGTGGAGGTAGAAAGTATGGTGCATGCAGCAGCTGAGGAACTCTGGAAACTGAAAGAGCTGGGTCATGATCTTCAAAGTTTCAGCCTTCATACAGATCTCAGTAGTACCCTCAAAGAGCAGGACACAGACACGATAAACAAGCAGGTTTATAAAAAGGTACGGTCTTCAGGCATTTTGTTCTTGCCCTTTGAATGTTTGCCATGAACAACAGAAGCCTTAACTTTTACTTCTTTCATTGTTAAGGTGGTATTTGATTTAACAAGAGAGATCTTTGGGGAAATCTTCGCTGAGGATCCTAATCTAAATCAGCCTATATGGATGAAACCATGTAGGATTGCATCTGCTTACTTTCGCCGAGTAAAAGATCCAAATGATCTGGCTGAAATCAAGGTAGGAAGGAAGAAATCTTTGTCAGGCAGGGAAGGTGAGATTAATAATATTGTACTGCACTTACCTGAGTGTTAAAAGATCATAACAGGTGTATCCAGCAAGACATGAGCTGAGAAGAGAAATGATATTACAAAACTGAAAAAAATGGTCCTTTTATTCAACAGATTTGCCTTCCTGTCCTTTTGGCTGGTACTAGTTGCTTTTAAACCTCAGCTCTCTGTGCAGAACTGCAAGGATGACCTTGATCTTATAAAATTGCTACGCTGACAGGCTGCTGCTTTAGCAGATTTCAGTGGAACTCTATGGGTATATTGGCATGGATCCAGTGGTAGGGTTGGGCCAAATGGGATGAGCTGGATTTTTTTACTCAGACACACCTGTGCCAGCCTCACTGAGGACAGTGGGAGTTGCCTGGAGGGACCCAAAATTTGACTGGTGAGGGCACTGTTATATTTGGAAAACCAGGAGAGGTCTCCTGTTATTGGTGGTAGTGCTCAAGAAAGGATAAAACCCCCAAAAGCTAGAGCCTTACTGGACCTAGATTAAACTTGCAGGGCTGGACATTTGGATAATGTCTCCCTGAAAGCACTCAACAAAGAACATTCCATACAGCTCCTCAGGACACAGATTGGGACTTCCACCTGTACTGTTTCTTCTGAAATTGGGGGTGTGTGTGGGGGTGTGACTGTATTTTGATTAACCTGCTGAAGATACAGGATGTTAACTGTCTAGAAAAGACAGAAATAGTATCTAGATTACTCTGATAGTTGAGAAGACTTTCAAAAGCATGTGGCTGGGAAGAGCAGGGGCACAGCACAAGGACGCCAAATTCCCACCCTGCTTTTCTTTCAAATTCTCCCATAAAATAATTTGCCATCATTTCCTGTTTGCTGTACTGTTTAACTGAAAGTTTCTGTTCTCAAGATTGTTACAGCAGTGGGTGTCTTCTTCCCCCCCCCCCCCC
>NW_020799109.1:30033242-30050799 GCF_003259725.1 Athene cunicularia | reverse complement strand
ATATGGATGAAACCATGTAGGATCCCTTCTTGAATTTGAAAATTGCTATGCCTGTGTACTGCTGCCTCAAGGACTTTCACTGTAACTTTCATGTATACACTGCATGTCTCTTAGCTAAACAGAAAGCTGTTAATGCATTCTATAATGTGACATTTTAGGTACTTGGTGCATACATTTCATTTCTTAGGTCAAATGTGATAAATCTCACTCTTGCTGTTCTGTAGAGCTTCATTGCAGCTGAAGTACTGAAGTTGTTCAGCCTGAGGAAGGAGCCTAATCACAAGACAGATTGGCAGAAGATGATGAAATTTGGGCGGAAGAAACGAGACCGAGTGGATCATATACTGGTCAGTGGATGAAAATAACAATCCTGTCAGATACAGCCCACCAGACTGAAATGTGACATATGATTGTATTTTTCAGTATTCAGTCGTGCTGTTTTAAAGAATACAGAGTGCGTATGAGGTCTTGATAGAAGGTGTTAAATTTTAGAGAGCAGCCTATTGACAAAAAAGGAAGTCTGGTGCCAGTGAAGTAAGGTGACGAGTGAATTCTCTGTTCATGCCTACTGATTTGACTGGAGTATAGATTTGTCCGCTCCCAAAAGTTTAAAGCATGAATTTACAGAAGGAAGCACTGAATATTTCACTGAAAGGAGGGTAAACCTTTTCTTTCAGAAGGAAATACAATTTTCTTCTTACTTTAATTTAAAATGTTTTTACTTTGAAGTAATATTGTTTATCTGGAGACAGTGATACTGAGAACTTAATAGACCAGATTGCTAACCAGTTTCAACTGAAGGGTTGCTGAATGAGATTTCAATTGAAAGGTTGTTGGATTAGAACAGCAAAGACTTCAAAGAGACAGTTTGGGACATGACAGTCCCTAGTACAAGGTAACCAGTCTGACAGATGGTACCCACAGCTAAGCATTTCCTCAAAGTGAAGCAACGAGCAGGACTCCTGCCCCTGTAGTCCTTGTCATGAACTAGTGAATGGAGCTGCCACTGGGGCAGAGGCAGGTCAGTGTTAAACTGCATGAGATAAAGTATGTATGGCTGTGTACTAGTTTTTGAAAGTTACTTGTTGGCTTGTACTGCAGGATGATTAACATCTTTATTGGCTATAATGATAGTGAAGGTTCTGCTTGGGAATATGAGTCGTCATTAACACTGTGCTTCACTTAATTATACCTGAAATTGATTCCATACACGTGCACATATAAGTAACTTTGAGTCATGGGTCGTGTGGTCTTTTAATTGCCCATCAGTGGAAGGTGTCCAACACAGGCTTTTTCCCAGGGGTTTAATTGTATGTAAATAGAATATCTATGTATAGAACCTGCATATCCTAGTATGCTTGATTCTGGGATATGAAAGCTGTTAAAGCATGCACAAAAAAGTCTTATGTTTAGATCCCTGAGAGAACTAATAGTACAACAGTTATGACTGTGTACCAGTTTCCTAATTTCTTTGAACCATACCTGGAAAGAAAGGTTCTTGACTGGAAAATTCTAGTTGAAGGTACTTAAAGTGCTTTAGGTGGACTAAGTTTGACATTCAGACAATCTAGTCTACAATTTACATGCAAACCCAGACATCAAAGATTAATGGAGCTCTGACAAGTTTGGCTTAATAAATAATGTGTTTAATTTTATTTTGTTCTCACAAGAATACAGTAATAAAATTTTAGCTGAAGAGTGGGAATAACTCTGTGAAGGTTGCAGCATGCCACGCTTTAAGAATAAGGCAGTCTCTGTGGCATTTCTAACAAATTTATACTAAATGTGAGATACTACCAGAGAAACTTCTAACTGAAAACCTAAGGAAATAGCGTTCAATTTCTCTTGTCTTGTTTTATTAAAATCTCTCTAAAGCATGAAGTATCTGGATAGCTTTCTCTGTCTCCTCGTCAGCGTCCAACATACACGTAGGCTGAGGCGCTGCATTTTGGTACATCAAAACCTCTTTAAATTACAGCAAGAACCCTTGGGCTTAAAGTCATGAGTTCTGTCATAACACAAATCCAAAATCATAATTGGATATACAGGTTTGTGCAAGATCTGCCTATCTGCTAATAGTTCACAGTGTAGCCCTAAACTGAAACTGAGAGGTCAGTTTTGGAGTTTTCCACATGTTGTTTGAGGTATATTCAAGTAGTACAACACAGCAATTTCCTGAAAGAGAAATCAAGACTTTTTTGGTAGGTTTAGGTGCTTTTTTTTAGAAGCTTCTTTAGAAATCAGATTCTAAAATGTTTTGTTCAAGTTTTTGTGAAGGTTTAGCCAATGTACACCTCCTGCAGTGTGCAGGGGATGTCTTTTTAAAGCAGAGGTAAACTTTCTTAGGCTTCTGTTATTTTCATTTAAACTTTGAGCACAGGTCCTTCCCAGTTACTTCATTTCCCCTTCAAGTAAAACTGACATTAAAATGAAGACATCCTTTGATAGTTTCCTGTGGAGACAACTGTATATTTTTAGTGACTTTGAGACGATTGAACACATCTGAGTGTCTGATACTCTCTGACCCAGGAGCTAGGCATGACTAAGGGTAAGAAGGTTTTTGATACAGAGGAAGGGAATTCTGTTATGTTGCCTTCTCCAGCATAGTAGCAATGACTGTCCAATAGTGATGTTGTCCGCTTGGATGGTCTGGTAGCTCTAAAGCTGGAAGCCATGGCTGTTTGCTGAATTTCTTTTTATTTCTTCTGAAGGCACAGAAGCAAGTCCCAGGCTATTCTGCCCAGCGTACTGTTTCCCTGAGTATCCCTGGATGAGTCCTTCTGGCTTTATCATACCAAATCCAATTCCCAGTGGTTCTTGTGTCCACCAAAGCTTCAGCCTTGTGGGGAAGGGGCACAGGAGAAGCAGCAGCATGTGCTGCACTGGTGCTCTCTGTGTTGCTGGGCCCTGTGTGTGACTGCAGCCAGCCATCACACCTGCTGAGAATTAAGGGGAGAACAGGAAGAGCTAGTCTTTAACCTCCTTGCTCTACCTTGCTCTTTTCTACTTCCCTCAGTCACTGCATCTTTAGTTGCATTTGCACTTTGGTCTGCACTTTCCCAACACTTGACACCAATATAGTTAGCCATGGTTTTCTGCCAGTGACAAAAAAACATCTTCCTCTTCTCCTTTGTTGCAACACTTAACTTTGATCAGGCATCTCTGTCAGAGAGCGTTTGTATCGGGATGTCTTGAGAGATCTCTCTGATCTGCTGCATAGCTGTTCCTGTTATTAACATTTACAGTAGATCATGGCTTTCGGTGAACAAGTATGGGGAGGTCCACATTTATGAAAAGCTACTTTGTTTAAAATTAAGTTAAAGGAATGTTTACGTGTTTGCTTTCCTCTCATGTCCCTTTGTGTTGCCACCTTCGTCATGTGTGTGCTGTTTGTGCTTTGTGGAGAATCTCAAACATACACAGGCTGAGGCGCTGCATTTTGGTACATCAAAACCTCTTTAAATTACGGCAAGAACCCTCCTATGTCCTTATTTAAGTTCAGGTGCTAACAATAGACTGTTTCCACTGCTTTTTTTCCACTTGGGTCTTCAGCCAAAATGCCCTGTGCTGATATATTTGCATGGGGCTAGAACAAACTCTGCCATTGCTTTGCCTGCCACCCCGCCTTCCCTTTTATCTGGAGCTTGAGAAAGCAAAGTTCACATAATACTGCCAGACCTTATGTGTTTAGCTTTCACACCTGAAAAGCCTGCCAACAGAGTGCTGAAAAGTACTTGATCTTCTGACCTATTGGCTGAACACCTAGAATGTTTCTCCCTTTGCAGGAACTCTGCAACAAAGCAGAGCTGTTCCTATCAAGCTGGCTTGATCAGAAAGCCCACTTCTGTGGCACCTGAGACCTAAACCCAAGGGGAGTGCAACAGTAAGAAGAGAAGCAAAGCCTGCTTGTATGCTCAGTCGTGCATCTTAAGATTTCCAGGCAGTCTGGGAGAGAAGAGCTGTGAGAATGCACCTGCCTGCCTTCCACCTACTGGCATTCTTCCAAGGCAGAGTTTTATTTCTGAATTTTTGTACTTTTAGTCTCCACATGATCTAGTTGCTCTTTAAATGTGGTTTATTTTGCATATATTCTTGCTTTTGAATGGGACCCTATAGAAATAGAATCCTACTCATTTACTTTCTAAAGTTTCCTTCAGGTTATATTCTTTTAAGTGTTGTTTTGTGGGTACTGTGGCATTTATTAGACAGCAGGATCATGCTACCTCATCTCCTGATTTTTCATTTGTGTGCCCTCTTCTTTCTTTGAGTGTTTAAAAAAAAACCCCAAAGCACGCAAAAACCATACTACACAGCCTTCTGCATTGTGTCACTACTTATCTTTTCCTCTAGCATGGAACTAAGTTTCATTAAAACTGGTTGGGTTTTTTTTTCTCCTCACTTTGCCCAAATGTGGTTTCTCTCTGGTATAGAGAGCTTACTTCCTGATATCAAATATGTGAAGTTTTACTTTTTTCATGAGACTGTGCAAGAACTTAAATGCTGCACATGTACTGAAAACAATGCAAAGCCCACTTCCATGAAGGCCATGATAGTCACCAAGTATAAGTCAAATGCAAGCAAACTGTCTCCATTGCTTAGAAGCAGTTTGTAGTAATACAACAAATGGATCAGACTTTTCCCAGACAAAGAAGTGGCAACTGCCTTGGCTCAGATGTCTGCACCTAGGGCTGCAAAGACAGCATGGCAGTTTCCACACATGTTCTGAATACACTATAAACAAGACTTGCCTGCAGCTACAAATTGCACATTCTCTTAGTTTTCCAAAAGTATGTTCAAGGAAGTCTTCCTAATGCCAAAGGAAATTGTGCACTGTGCTTCTGAGAAAGAGGGGGATGATAGAGGCAAGAGAAAATTAATCACTGAACTGTTTTTCTTTATTTATCTTTTCACTGCTATTTAATATGCAGCCTTTCCCTGCCTGGATCAACTTACCTTGTCCTCTCCCATTTACTTGCAATTCTTTATCCCATCTATATCTCTTTCCACCTGGAACACAGTAGAGGAACTGTCCCATCAGGTTGTTGTAGAGGAGACAGCATAAACAGCAGCTTAGTGTGGATCTGGATATTGGGGTTTGTTTAAAGGCCAGCGAGACCAAAGCTTTTCACCTGCTTGATTATTTTACTCGCTTGCTTTCCTCCCTCAGTGTTATATTCACTAGGTCTTGACTTCCCTTCCCAGCAGGGAGGTTGCTGCTGGCCTGGGAGGGTTGGGGCAGCAAGTCCTGTTGCTTGGGTTTGTGCAGCTGCTCCCAGTTACCAATCTTGGAAATCACTGGTCAAGGCCCCTGGGTGTCCCCTGGTGTTTGTCTCCACTCACCTCCTTCATCTCCAGGGTCTTCCTCCATTTCCAGGGTCTTACCTCCAGACAGGATTTTCACCTTCTCCCTTTGGGGCCCTGTTTTCTTTCCCTGACCACTTACACTTTTTGGGAACCCTTCTTTTTGGCACCACTTCTTCCTTTTGTGACCCCTGTTTCTTGCTTTTCCTCATCTAAATAGTCTGTGATGCAGACACAGAATACATCATCAGCCTCCACATTGTTACTTCTATCTTATGCCTCTTTGTTGATGGGAGGACTTAGGACATGCAATGATTGTTTACTCCAGGGTTTTGGTATCTACAACCAGCACATACCTGTTGCAGGCAGCAAACTTCTGCTTGGGAGTTCAGAAGTCTGTTGCAGACATTGATCCCCACAAAAACTTACACCCAATTGTCTGCTATTTGTTAGCATTCAATTTAAATTCTTTTTCACCTACAACACTGGTTCAAAGTTTGATTGCCAATATTGTTGCTTCTTCCATATTAGTAAGAAGCATGATGAAACCATTAACACCTCGTTTTTCACAGCCCTATGGGAGACGGGGTTATGCTGAAGTGGAGCGCTCCCTGTGGTAGCACAGAGATTTGTAATCACATAGGGTGACTTCCAAAGCTGTTTGCAGGATGAGATCCCTGCCGCTCTCCCCAGGGTCTCTTAAGTGGGGCAGAAAGGTGCTGTCAGACTGAAGCTCCATGTATAACTGAGGCCTTTTGAAAGCCTGCAAGCCCTGAAGCAGTTCCCATAGCAGCCTGTTCTTTGGCTTCACGCTGTGTTTGGGTTATTGAATCATCATGATGCTACAGTAGCTGTCACCTTCAAAATGGACAAGTTTCTGGGCGGTTTAGCCTCAGGCAAAAGGGAGGAATGGAGCGGGTTGGGGCTATAGCTCTTGTATTCTCTTTAGATAAGGACACCATTACACACAGACACTGGATTAGTGGATTTTTAGTATGCTTTAACATTGTTTTGGCAGTGTCTAGGTGTCTGACGCATTTGTCTATGTGGAGAGCATAAATGTATTTTGAATTCAGAGTGTAGGATTTATGGTCAGAGGAGCTTTCTGCTGAAGCTGAGCAGAGAAGGAGCTTTCAGCAGGTTTTCTTTGTCACTTTAAATAAGTGACATTTGCACCCACTCTTTCTTTTCTTAACAGTTTGAGCTTTGTTAGGGTGTTATCTGTAGTACTGTAATGGCCCCTAAGACAAATTTTTAATAAGTTTAATTGGAGATGTCCAGTTTGAACTCACAGTAAGTCTTGATTTGCTGAATGAAATTGTATACTTCTGTCTGTTACTAAAACACGTATTTGCCAGTGAGCAGTAAAACAGGGTTTTGATTGTCAACAATTTAAGAATAGAAAGAAACAAATACTTATTGAGTTACTGTTTCAGCTGTAGTGGTACAAAATTCCATTTGTAATAGTGCTCTCAAATCCAACAAAGCTTAGAATATTCTGCGCAAATGAGTTGTAATGTTATCATACAACACATGCCAGCATTTTGTCTTCCTGTACAGAAGAACTGGAAAAGTTAGTTGTTTACTGTAGATTTTCTAATTATTTTTCAGAGGAACTGAACTGCAGTAAAGTCTCTTCTTTTTCTGCTTCCCCCCAGTTCAAGGCCTTTGTATGATTTCTTACCAGTTTAAGCTGCATGGAGTCGGCTTCTTACAAATATGCAATTAGGGACATTTTTAATGGAGCTTCTGCTGTTGGCTGAGCTTATCCCATTAGCTGTGTTCTTTCAAGTGAAGGACTTGTAGGAATATGAAATCCTTTAAAATGGATACTACAGTGAAAAGAAGAAAAAGTTCAGAGAGTGAAATAGCCTGATTCAAATAGATCAGTGTTCATTTTGTTATTCCAAGCGTTTCCTGTAATCTCTTACAAAGACAGATACGTTGTTGGCAGATGCGCACTGGTTTGGACTATTTCTGGAACTTTGCAGGGGATATTATCGTAGAGCAACAGAATTGTAATGTTTCTATTGCATTTTCTACCCTCAAAGGTGCAGGAACTTCATGAGGAAGAAGCGCAGTGGGTGAACTATGATGAGGATGAACTATGCGTAAAGATGCAGTTGGCAGATGGGATCTTCGAGGCCTTAATCAGAGACACTGTTGATGTACTGAACCAGATAAATGAGAAACAGCAGAGACTGCTCCTTGTCTGACAGTGCTGAAAATAAACTTACAGCTGCGTAACCACTGAGTCATGGGCCTTGCTGACTCCTGACGTACTCTCCACCCTGCAAGCGCTGCTGCTGGACTTCCATGCCTGGGGTTTAAAGGCAGCTCGGATGTGATTAGAGGAACCTGAATTTGCATCCACTGCCACTAGAGACCTCGCACCAGATTTATTGTTTGGAACAAGCTGATCCCTCACTTGAGGCTGCGTTGCAGTGCTCAAGACTGTTCGTCTGCCAATGCAGTTATGCCATATAACTGTCAGCAGCTGTCTGGGGCCCTGGCCTGGGGTTTTGACATGTTCAGCGTGTGCTCTGAAAGGGTTGGGTTAAGTTGAGACATTGGCTGTTTTGCTGGAATGGCTGTCGGACATCAGTACTTGTCTTTAGAAACGTGAGTAATCTGAAGAAGAAACGGTTTGGTCAGGTTTTAGTCATGAATGGAGACTTTTGCATAATGAACAGTGTTATAATCTTAACACCTCTTCTCCTGCAGCCCTAACAATGTGCATCAGTTTCTTCTGCTCCAGAGCCTACTTAATTCCCTTCTCTGTGAAGCTGGTTTTCATCTTTCTTCTGTGGTGTGGTACCATGTATGGTGCCAGCCGGTCCAGGGAAATTAGATGATGTTGCTTTCTGCATTCAAGTAAAGAATTCTTGATGCTTTTCCTATGTAACTTGCTTCAGTCCCTAGATGGAGCAAGATAAAGGCCGCCTGATGTCAAGCGTGAAAGATGAGCCTGTGGACAACTTTCCTCCTACTGTGTAGCACTACTCTTCCTGGAGCACCAGCTGCTCCCAGATAATGGATACTCAGGATTTTCTCAGGCACGAGACATGCAGGAGTGGAAAACATTTCCTCACAAAAATTGGGCCTTCAGTTCCTCAGCTTCCTCCCTTACTGTCACCTGATAAATTGGAGAAGCTGTTACTTGAACAATTTAGAGAACAGAGTGTATTCACCAAAGAAAGCAGTGTCCAGTGCTTGGCTGTCTGCATGTTTTGTGCTTGTGGGTTTTTTATTTATTTTCAGATAATTTATTAAGTGGGTTATAGGAGAGTGTCCTGTGCAGTTGGCTGCACTGTCTTATGTTTTGAGACAGCTGAACTTGAGACAGCATCTGTTCTGGAAACTTCCAGAGCCCCTTGTTCTTTGCACAAAACCTCTGGCTTCTTGAGGCAGATAAGGGAGGGAAGGTAAGAAGAACCAAACCTCAGTGACCAGGGGTGGGATGCAAAGGCACGACTAGGAATGAAGCTTTATCACCTCTGATTCGGAGGTGATGGAGAGTTGAGGGGCCTAAGCTGAAATATGATGTGAAACTTCCTACTCCATCTGTTTCCTTCCTTTCCCAGAACTTCTAGACCATGGGCAGCTGTTACGTGGTTGATTTGGTGCTGGGTTCAACTGCCGCCACCTTCTGCTGAGTGCTCATTCCTAACCTGTCCCTCCCGTTCTTGTGGTTGTTTTGGAGGAACACAATCTGGGGTCGAACATTGATGCCTTAATAGTGGATGTCCCTGCTTGCTAACCTGGGACGAGACCCAGAGGACAGTCAGATTCTCCAGATACACTGGAGTGCAGAAAGACACTTTGAAGCCCTCCCCTCAGGTGTAGCAGGGAGATCTCTACCATTTTGTTCATATCTGCTTGGTTCTTAGCCTTCCTGCTATGCATATCTCTGCTGCTACTGCTCAATTTTGTTTTCTCTTTGCCACTTCTTTCTTTTTTTCTTTGAAAGCTATCATGGGAATATTTGCATTTTGCACAATGACACACAGCTGGTAATTCTTCAGGGACAGCACTGGGAAATGTTGGATTTGTCAGAGGTCCATTTAGATTCTCAGATGTAGTATTGCCAGCACCTCACTTGTGAGTTAATGGTGAGCCATATTCATGGGAGCTTAATGAGTGGAAGAACCAGGAGGAGGTCATAGTGTATAACAGCACCTCCAATGGGCATATGTGTGTCTGTCTGTCCTGCAGTAATGGCCCTTCTGGCTAGCTGGAAGTCAGATGGTCTTGGTGGAGCATTGTCCAGCTTTTTTTTCCCTGAAGTGATTCACTTGTCCACATAAAATGTCGTGATGCTGAACCAGGAAACTCTTGAATGCTAAAGATAGAAGCAAACTAAAGCTGCTACATTTAACCAGCATGGTGTCACTGGTTGGGTCACCGCCTCAGATTCCCTTTCCTGGGTGTATCTTTTTCAATAGCAAGGATTGTTATTTTTATAGGTAGCAATTACGGAAAGAAGGCAGAAACCTGCAGCGTAGGTTTGTAGCTGGAGTATCACAGAAAGAAAGTTGATTTGCTGTTCAGTAGATACTGTGGTGACATTGAGAAGGTTGCCCTGCATCCCCAAGGCTTCCCAGCTGTTCTGCGGGGCTGGCAGGGCTCTTCTGCTCTGTCCACCGGCAGGGGGAAGGTGGTGCGGTTGGCCTGCCAAGGTACCAGCGACCATTGGAGAGGGTGTGTTGGTGATCATATGCCTCTTGTCTTGCTGGCTTGGATAGCGCTAGTTTAGTACCCTCAATAGAAGTAGTAACTATTTTTACACCTGTTTGGGCAGAAGGAAGCTGTGTCTAAGTAATGGCTTTATTCCTTTGCAAACATCACCGTTTATTTTTGATAGCAATCCTTGCTAGGAGCAACCCTAGAGACTTGAACGGATGTGAATTACCTTCTCAATACCTCAAGCGTGTTGAGTTGAGTGTATATTGAAAACCTCGAGTGTTGAGTACTTGTGGACTGATGATTACCACGATGAAGCAATGGTCTGTCTGCTAACGAGGAGGTATGGGGAAGCCTGGAGTCTCACAGACAGAGGCTGGATTCTCTGTTTCTCCCCCACCCTCCCCATTCTAAGAACAAGATGATATTTCTGGCTCCTTGTTATCTTGGTGCAACCACATGAGAAGATTCAAGGCTGAGACATTTTTCTGAGACCCGTAAGCTGTTTGGAGCAGTGGCTGTCCTCTCTGGGGAGATGCGGTTCCCTCTTTGGAAGGATCTTGGTGCCAGGTGGGAAAGCCCAGGCTTGTGAGGACAAGGAGTGCGAGTACCTCTCTCACAGCAGGATGCTCCCTGAGACAAGCTGTGGAATATTAGTACTTCTGCCTTTCAGAAAAGGCTTGTTGCTCACAAGGTGGAATGAGGGGTTGAAAAATCCTGTCTTGTTCACTTTCCTTTATTGAAAAAGTGGCCTTAGCTTTTTGCAATACTTGAATAAGTGTGTACCTGCAGAAGATCTTCAGTAGCACAGTGATAAGAGACCTTTTAAGTGACTATTCTGCGGGGAACTGCGTGCAGTTCTGACTTTCATATCCCTTTGCTACCTTAAGAATATTAGGAAAATAAAGTACTTTTCAGCAGAGAAACAGTTGAATCTTATAAGGTATTTAGTGCATCTGAAGTGTTTACAAATCAACTAAAGTGGAGAAAAGCAAACTATTGAACTTATTTGTAATTTAAACAAAATTATATACAGATGAAAGAGGAATACTGTAATTAACCTGCATTTACTAGTTTTTTCCTTGACTTTGCAGAGCCTTTTGATATATGTTTGCAAAGCCGCCTTCTGGGAGGCTCTGTCTCCCTGTGTACTGTCTTGTGGAGATGCTGAAAAGAAACCCGTTTACTGTGTATTTGTAAATAACCTGGTAACTTGGGTTTTGGGCCAGTTTCAGCTAATGTTCACATCCAGAGCAGCTTTGCACAGTAGACAGACCCAAGGATGTGGAAGGGTTTTGTTTTTTTGTAATTAAGAACTGTAAAATAACCAGGGTGGTCCCTGTGTACACCAGTGTAAATATATTTGGTAACTGAAATGTACTTTAAGAGAACAAAATCTGTAAATAAACTGATTTATAAATTAATTTTGGTTTCTGGTTCTTTATAACAATGGAGCTTTATAATTACCCAAATGATTGCTAATTCTGAAGGTGTCCTGGAGATTTGTCCGTTGTGCATTCCCCTTTCTGTCCAGTGCTGTGCTTGGGATGCCAATCACAGGCCACAAAATCCCATTAGAGTTGCCTTAATTATAATCGTAATGTTACTAGTTGAAGCTGAGTGTTGATAAAAGCAAAACCAGAAAATAGCATTGCGTAATCATTGCAGGAATGCACTGCATGATCTGCAGGAGAAAAAAGTATTCCTTGTACATGTTTACTTAAAATAGGTTTTAACAATTCATGGTTTAAAACATTTGCAGGGGGGGAGCTATTTTTATGCTAAACAACAGTCTTTAAATTCTTCAGAACCTGTCTTGTTTTGGATCCCTTGATTAGGCTCCAAAATTGTTACAGCTGCTGTTACCAGCACCGATCGCTTCTTTCCCTGAAAACTTTATGTATTGGTGGAATTTTCCTAAATCTTTGCTGTTTTATTTCCAAAATGAAAAAAACCCAACCAACCAACCAAAAAAAACCCAAATACTTTAAGGTGTGAGGGGTCCTGGAGCTCTGTAAGAGGGCTTGCAGTGCCAAACCACAGGCATACAGGCACGTGGCAAATGAGTGGCAGTATGAATTGTCAGATCAAGCATGTTTATCGAGCCTCCTCAGTGCCTACAGCTGCCGTTGCACCTCTGCTGTGTTGTGGTGCCATTTATCAATGCATAGCCCAGCAGAAAAGGCTTTGCTTTCCCTTTACTACAGATGCTGGTCTTTCCAGCTTGGAGGATGCTGTGGCAGTCTGCTCCTCACCACTCTTTGGCTGTCAGAGGCGTGTGCGTCAAACGGGGGGACCTGAGTGAATAACACCATTGCAAAGGTATTACTCTGGGCTGAGCAGTTACTTGCTCTTTGCTTTTCCTTAGCAAAGGGGCTTCATCCTGGGGGAGGACTTGCTGTGCTTGGACTTCCATTACGAAAGCAGCTTTGCTGCAGTCTGGTGGTGCCAGGAGCGGGCCGGAAACACTATCCACGGCCCTCAGACAGAGAAGCACGTCGTGGCCCTCTGAGCTCGGGGGGTTGAACTGGCCAGAGCACAGCGGTGGGTTGTTTGACATCCAAAGGGCTGAGACAAAGTGATGCTGCAACCTCTGTGCTCTCATTACTGAGCAGCAGTTGAGCATCCATGTCACCTCTTTCCTCGCCCCACAGCAATTTTCCTCCACAAGTCCTGTATTTTTAGACAGTGTTCTACTTGCAGCCTTCAGTGTCCATCCCTGGAAGTGTCTTAGAGTGCATTTCACATTGAAGAAATATTGATCTATGCTTCTCTGGCTATAGAACCCTTTTAAACCACTCGAGCGATGGGAACGCTGCCATGGCACTCTGGCAAGTGACACAGCAAAGTGCTGCATTGCTACTGCTGTCCTTGCCCAGGATGCCCAGTAATCAGCCTGATGGAGGCTCCGATTTCCTCATCTGCAAATCTACGTTGCTTCACTTAGGCGCTGACTTTCTACGGTGGTGTTTGTGCAACTCTTCCCAGAACCCTTGGAGTGCAGTTGCCTCCGACAGCTGTTTCACCCACGGACCTGGTGAAACTCCAGGGTTGGGCAATGGCAGGCAGCTGCCTTCCCAGCAGCACGCTGGAGGGAGTGGGGCTGGTTTGGTGCCTCCCTTTCCGGGTGCCTCCTAAAAGGCCTGGCAGGGTGCTGGAGCACTTGAAATACTGACTCTGCTCCAGACATCGCTGCACAAGGGCTTCTGCAATGTCCAGGCTCTCATTAATGCAGCCCTCACAAGAAAAGGAGCCAGCGGGAAGCTGCCTTCAGCACGCAGGAAGGAGAGGAGGGGGGCTGCCCGGCTGCTGGCACCCAGCCTGGAGCACGGGCCGTTGGCAGGCAGGAATGCAGATGAGACGTAATGGAGTTTGAAAGCATAGGGTGCTCTTTGGGTTGCAGGTCCTGTGGGGGAGGGAAACTGAAGCAAACAAAACCTATAGCCCCAGCCCAGCACCTTTCTGCTTCTTCCACAGTCAGATATGGCAGAAATTTGGGGGAAAGGAGGAGAATAGAGCTGGGGGGGTGCAGCAGCTCCACTCAGAAGGGTGAGGGTTGGGCAGGAGCAGGGCACAGGGGGGAGTTGTTTGGGGTAAGGTGCCTTCTTTTGCCTGCCAAGTGTGCTGTGTGAGGATGGCCTGGAGCAGGTCTGCTCAGTTCCTGCTCTCAGTGTTTCTCTTGGTCTCAGTTTTCCAGCCCATTTCTCTAGCTGTGCCAGACTTGTCCCCTGGGCTGCCTTCCCTCCCCAGTGTTGGTTTCAGGCTTCTCACACACTGACTTGTCTGTCACTGCTCTGTGAAATCTAGCTTGACTCAAAATAGGGTTTTGTCTGTGAGTTTGCTGGAGGTGGAATTAATGCCGGTTCTGGAGGCTGTCCCACAGATTTTATTTTCTTTTATTCTGGCAAAATAAAGGAGGCTGCAGGGGATCCTACTCCTTGTGTTGCTTGGCTTGAGGACCTCATCAAGGAACCTGCTGCAGTGTCCTGCTGCATTGCTCCGCAGAGGTGATGGAGCCAGGTGCTGCGCAGTGAACCCATGATTTGGCACATCAGTCCTTGGTAGGTGAGACCTCGCTTATGCTGTAGGACTGCTGCCACAGCAAGAGAGGAGTGCTCCATTGTCATCCGTGTGGTATTCTCAGTTTCATGCACTGCAATTAAACCAGCTGCCAAGAAATGATGTGGCAAATCTGGGCGGTGTGGCCTCCTCCGATCTGCCCCTGGTAGCTGGGCAGATGAGCTGGAGTGGAAAACATCTGCTCTGTGCATCCTGGGTCATGGTGATGATTTATAACTTTAAGTAGATCTTAAATTTGCAGGTAGAACATTTCCTACCCAGACATACCAAAGATGACACCAGTTCCTCCTGGTCCCCCCAGGTCCCTCCGAAAAGAGCAAGCGCAGCGTCGCTGCTGTCCTTCTGAGCAGGGATGATTCAGCAGAGGGTGAGTAGCAGAAAGGGGCTGTGGTGCTGCTGTAGTCTCTGCAGACACAAACTACGTGAACACATTCATCACATCCTGAGAATGCACCCCAGATTTTCTTTTACGTTTGTTGTTATTACAGGCTGCTTGAGCTTGAAAGGTAGAAATTGACTGTATCCAACTAAGCCTGTCTTGCATAGTCAGCAATTCCCAGCTACCACTGGGGGCTATAAGGGGCTTTCCTGGTCTTCATAGGAGTGAGCTTGGCAGAGCTGATTTAGGGTGTGGGAAGCAGTCAGATTTCACATCCACTCTGTGCGTTATTCTCTTGGCAAAGCTGCAGAAGCTGGTGGGTTCATCGTGCAGGTGCTGCCAAAGGTCTTGTCTGAAACCATGTCTCAGTGGAGGTGTGACTGGTGCCACCAGTGAAAAAGTGCCACCTGGATTGGAGTGTCCCAGCTGACTTCAGCTGGCTGAGAGGTGGCAGGTGGCCCAATTTTCACTCTCTCTCTGAAACTGTTTGGTGATGCTAATTGGGGAAATGAGGCTTTTCTTACATTAAGAGAAGGACCACACTTTAAACAATGCTGTGCTCCAGATCGAGGAGGGCTTCACTGAGTTCTTTAGTCCCATTTTGTGAAGGCTGAAGAGAGAGGAAAGCTGTCAAGCCTTCTCTGCAGCTGGTATTTCTGAGGTGCTCTCAGGGCAGTTGGGTGCAATCTTCTCTGAACAGCCTCTGAAATGCCAGGGCCAAGTGACAGAGTTGCCATGATTGTATCATGAGTCTTGCATTAGTTGCGTGTTTTTCTTGGAGTCAGTTCCTGGAATCACACAATTAGGTAGGAACGTGTACTTTAATTTTCAAGGAAGAAAGTCCATTTCAGGATCTCCCTGTCCCCAAACCTTCACAACTAAAGGGAACTGAGAAGGTCATAGGTCAGCTTACCTGGCCGTTTTGAACTATTGGTGTTTTGCAGCCAGATTCATGCTTTTAAAACTGGACAGTAAAATTCTTTCTCCATTTTCTGAAGCATAGTCCTTTCTAGCACTTCAAGGGCTGAATACATAAAAAACCAACTGCTCTTTCCTTGTCTCCTCTCTAACCCAGCACAGAGGCCATCAGAGTAGCTCCTTGTGTCTGCACAAATGATCCATTTTGGGTGCACAAAACAAGTTCTGCAGGGCTTAAATGATTTTGGCGAGATCTTAGCGGCCTTTGAGGCTCTTGGCCTGTTTGGTGTTGCCCACACCTCATTGACTTCAAGGAGATTCCTGCTGGCTGTTAGTCTGGGAAAGGAGATTTGAAAGCTGATGAGTTTAATGAAGTAAAGCTACCACTCAGCTGCTGCACAGGAATTTGTGCAGCACCGGAACCTCTGCGGTGGTCCTTAGCCTGTGGCCTTGCCACTTAAGAGTGAAGCACATCTCTTCCCAAAGTTAAAGATGCTGAGGTCGGCACTGAAGGCTTTGCTGTGCAGCACAGCTGAAAACTAAATAGGTTCCTACATGTGCCAGGAGAGCCTAAAGCTGGGCTTCAGGGCTGGCTGAGGATTCAGCAGCCGAGCATCCAGGGTCATCCAGCACCCATCCCCTGTGCTTCACTGCCCTCAGGCTCTGCTAGCAGCGACTGGGTGCAAAGCAAGAGAGAACAAAAAGGCAGGCAGCACTGGGAGGGCATTTCTTCTACTGCTTCTTGAGTTTTTGGAATTCATTATTCTCAAAGCCATCATAAAATCAGCTGTTTCAAAATCTCTGCTTCATCTTTGGTTTTCCACACCCATGCCCTGTCTCGGGGCATTCTGCAATGAAAACCTGGCTCTTCCCAGTTTGAGGTGGAAGAAAAGACTCATCTCTTGCATTGCAGCAGCAATGAAAGGGGGAAAGAAAAGGCTTTTTGGGCAAGTCTGTGCCTGGAAAGCCCCATGGACTGTGGCTGAAGGAGGCTGTTCCTTGGAGAGCAGGGATGTGACAGTCTGGCAGCAGGTTCATGGGTAGCACCCCCAGCCCCTGCTGTTGGCTGTTCCCCAGGAAGCAGGAGCATCCCCACCCCGGGGCTTTGGGTGGGTGAGCAATGGAGTGGCTCACCTCAAAAGGACCCAGAGCCCCCTGGGGTGCACTTGCCCATCTGCCTTCAGGTTAGATGCTGCTTTTGCATCTAAAAAAGGATTCAAGGTATTTGGGCTCCCTAGGAGGGAGGGATGAGCTGGATGGGGAGGATGCTGGCAATTACCCTGGTGGGAACACCTCTCCTTCACTGTGATAACCTCATCAAGGTGATGAGCCCTTAATAGAAGGATTTTAACCCAGGGTAAAATAACGGTGATGACATCCCTAAGCAGAGGGATTTTTGTCTTTTAATTGCCAGATGGATAGAGATGAGTCGTGGCAAGGTCTCTGGCAGTAGCCAGGGACCACCTTTCTGAGCAGGTCTGCATAGCCTGTGCTGTTCCTTGCTCCCTCCTCCTTGGACAGAAAGGTGTGATAATCCCTTAGGCATTTAATTACAGCTGGCAGGCTGGAGCAAACAGTCTTCTGCCCTGTTTACATCAGCCCGACCTGCCAATGATGCATGGTAGCAATCCCACAAGGGTCGTGTCTGACAGGCTCTGTCCCCCACAGCCAAGCCCTCTTGGGGAGCCCCACAGCTCCCCCAGAGCCGTGCCCTGGGTGCAGGCCCCTGCCCTCCCCTGCCACGGCAAGGCTTGGCTCTGGCAGGCTTGTTTTTCTAGCATGTCAAGTCTGTCTAAAGTACCTAGGTGGGGCCGGGCAGGACTAATGGCCTTCCTGGGGACAGAGCCAGCAACCAGCCTTCCACAGCGATGGGCACCCCCAGTGCCCGGGGCCCCCTGGCCTGGGGGGGTGTGGAGGGAGCAGAGGGCTGGGCTGCAGGGCTGTGTCCAGCCCGGCTCTGTCCCGGGGCCCTGGGCAACGGGCACCTTCTGCTCAGCAGCCAGTGACGTGGGTGTGTGCGTGAGCCGTGGCACGGCCGGGGTGGCTGTGGCCAGACGTGGGGCCGCCGCTGGGATGGAGGCCTGCTTTGTTTCGGATGGACCAGCTGGATTTGGGGGGCCTCGTTGTCTATCCTTGTTGCCACATCCCTGGCAGGGTTGGGGCGAGGGCAGCAGCCAGGTTGCTGGGGGGGGGGGG
>NW_020799109.1:30022108-30033192 GCF_003259725.1 Athene cunicularia | reverse complement strand
TGTATAAGAGACAGGCCCAGGCCTCCCACCCCGTGATGAGTAGGCAGGCCTGGCTTAGCAGCATCGCTGGAGCCCCTTTGGCTGTGAGAAACTCCACCTGAGCCTGCCTCAGGCATGGGGGTCCCGCTGCCCCCCCAGATCCCCCCCTCGGCCCCGCTCCTCCCTGGTGCCATCAGGGAGAGGCTAGCAGGGCGTTGGGGCCGGGCAGTGATCCCAGCTGGTTTGTTCCCGTCTTTGACCTTGATGCCTGGCCTGGCTGGTGCCCAGCCCCGCTTGGGGACCCACACACCCCGCTGCCGGGCCCCTCGCTCCACCGGGGCTCGTCCTGCCTCCCCCGGCATCCAGGGGTGCGCACGTCTTCTCCCTGTTATTGCACTAATTGATCGAGCGCGGTCGCTGCTGGGTGAGTCAGGGTGCCGGCCGGGGCGGGCGTCCCGTCCCTCCGAGGGGATGCCGTCAGCTCTCCCCAGCGGGGCAGGATGTGAGGAATGGGGTGCGTGCCCGGGCCCTGCGGGGGAATGCCGGCTTTCCTGGCCCCTCTCCAAAACGGGGTCCCCCGAGGGCTTCCCGCTCCAGAGACAGGATTGCAGAGGCAGGGTGGAGAAGCTGCCCCTGTGCTGCTCGGCGTCCTCGTTGCCGTTCCCACAGGTGGATTTGCACAGGAGCGGGGTGGACGGAGAGGATGCCGATGCTGGGGTGACCCACGGGCACCACATGCCAGTGAGTCCAGGAGCATGCCTGGCTCCCTGCAGCAGGGCTTGGCACTGGCCCTCCTGTGCCACTGGTGCCAGGGCAGTTTGAAGCAGCTTATCTGCCCTGTTACTCGCGACATAGGACAGTCCCAGCAGGTCCCTGTCTTTGGTAGGCTCCTGCCTAGGGCAGTGTGGGGTCCATCTGTGTGCCAGCCCCACATCCCACCTTGTCCCACTCAAAGGAGAGGCCGGGCATTCTCCAGCTTGTGTCCTTTACACTAAAAAGGAGCCATTTCAGAGCTTTTCTGTCCATTTTGCTGTTGGCTCTCAGAGTCTGCTGCTTGAAATGCCTTCATGCCCCCCTTCTTTTGTCTGTGTTTTACCCCAGGAACCTGCTGGTCCTCCCTGGGGAGGTGGTGGTGGAGAGTCACAGAGGGGGAGCGGATGCTCAGCACTTCTGCCACTGTGTCCCCACCACTGGTTTTGGTTTGTTCCCCTTCAGTTATCAACCTGTCTGGGGTGAGACAAGCTGGAGCCCATGTTCCTTGCGCTCCCCCAGTTGCGGTTAGCCATCCCTCCCCTTCTCCCGGCGGCCTCTTCCAGTTGGGGCAGAGCCTGGGCCCGCAGAACCAGACAGGCAGGCAGCGGCGGGCAGAGCTGCCCGTGCTGCAAAAGCAGGGCGTGCAAAGCCTGGTTCCGCCTCGCACAGCTTTCCTCACGCTACTGCTGTGCGAAAAGTAGGGCACCAAGCACCGGCATGGACCATGGCTTTGGGTATTTGGGACTTAGAAACCCATCAGCTGGACTCCTGCAAGGGGCGAGCTGTGATTTGAAGGCTGGGAGGAGCCATGTGCTGGTGCAGCTGGAGATGCCCAGCAGTGGTTGTGTGGCACAAGGTGGTTTTTGGAGCCACAGAGGGTCTGAGCTGTGCTGACCACGTCCCCTGTCCCCGCAGAGTGGAGGCCTGCGGTGATGCTGGCGGCCATCGACTGTGCTGATGAGGCCAACCAGCAAGTGTGCAACGATTTTGGGATAACTGGCTTCCCCACGCTGAAGGTAAGGGTGGCATGCACTAGGTACTTGCCTGGTTTCACCCTGCTTTGTTATTTGGCCTGTCACTCTCTTGCTCAATCAAATCGACAGTGCTAGTGCACAAAAATATTCCTTTCGGGGCTTTTCAGGCTGCAGCTGTTTCATCGTTCCCCAAAACATAGCTGTAACTGGGCTGCAGTCGGTACCACTGCTGGGTGATGCAGCAGCAAGGAGTAGGGAGAGTCTGAAACCTGTATTGGGAACGCCTGGGGAAAGGCTGCTGGAGGACAGAGAGTGGTTGCAGGTGCAAGTTTTGGAGAACGGTGCAGGGAAGCTGTGGGAGGCTGCACGGGGCTCTTCTGGGAGCCTCCTGTGGTGGCTGGCGAGGTGCCATCCCTCCTCCTGGGCCCATGCCTGGCCCATTATCTGGGTCAATATGCCATTTTGCAGCATTTCCCACTGCAAACAGAGCCTCTCTCCAACACAAGCAGTAAAGCTGAAGCTCTCTAGGTGCAGGCAGCAAAACCCAGGATTGCCTTGAGACAGTACAAAAAATGGATAAGGGTTTTGTTAGACATGCCCTCAGTCCCAGTTTACAGGCTCAGCCCAAGGTGGAGTCAGATCTGGAGGTTTGCCAAGCAGGTTGGCCTGTGCCCCAGCCCTGCCCTGGGGTCTCACTGAGGACTTACTGTCCACGGGACGTTGACCCAAACATCTCCTGGGGCAGGGAAGCGTGCTGATGTGGCAGTCCTGAGAAGCCGCTTGCTTTGCATCCCCTGTCCCCGCTGAACACCTTTTGCAAACAGCTCGTGCTCCCAGCCCAGCCTGTAAAGCAAATACCTGTCTGATGCAACCTGATTTCGCTGCCCTGGCTGTACCGTGGGCACTGGAGCCACTGTTGAAGTCCAGGAGTGGGGAAAAAACCCTTTTCCTGCTTTGTGAGGCCTCTGGAGCAGGGAGACAGTGATTTTTCAGGACTGGGAAGGTCTTGGCTGCCTCCCTGGGACCCTTGGAGATATCTGCCAGTGCTCAGCTCTTGGCTGGACATGGCTCCAGCCCATGCCTGCATCCCTCCCCTCCAGGGATGCCCTGCAAGATGGGGGGCGGAGGACATGGCCAGCTGAGAGCCCCCTCTGTGGTGGCTGCTGTCAGTTGGCACACCATAATGTCACAGGGAAACTGTGGCAGAGCCACTCTCAGGGAAGCCTCTGCCTGCTGGGCTGCACTGCCTCTCTGTCTTACTCCAAACACTCTCAGCCCAGTTTCCTCTTGTGTTTTTTTTCCCCTTTCAGTTCTTCAGAGCTTTTAGCAAGAAGGCGGAGGATGCAATAAGGATTACTAGTGAGTATTCAGAGCCATGGGGTTTTTTTACCCTGGGTGCGAGCAGCCCTGCTGCCTGCACCTGCCATGCGTTGGGACCTTGGGGAGCCCTGGGGGGCAGCTCAGAGCAGCTGCCCTTGCCTCAGCCCCTGGGACAGGCTCCCCCAGGACTGACCAGTTGGCATGCTTGCAGATCCCAGTGCCACCGTCGAGGACCTGCGCCATGCCATCATCACCAACCTGGAGCAGAGCCAGGATGCCTGGCCACCTGCCTGTCCTCCACTGGAGCCAGCAAGGTAGGGGCGGCGTGATGGAGGGGTGTCTCTGGCGGCCTCCGTCCCACGGAGAGCAGGTTTCCAGATAAATCCTGATCCAAAAATGAGCATGGAGCAGCCACCACCTCCCAGAGAGACACAGATAACCTGGCCATGCTAATGCCACTTACGTGGCCTGGATAAGATGAGCCTTGTCCTTGCATTTCCTAACAAACCTGTTCATCAGCCTTAATTAGAGTAAGCAGCGCCTGGGCTGGGGATGTGGCAGTGCCATGCCATGCCGAGTGAGGCCACTGCCGGTGGCAACTTTGCCTGCCCCGAGAAAGGGTTTTCTTGATTCAGTACAAATTTGTTGGGTTCTGAGTTTTCTTTGCTAGATGCAGGCGGTTGCTTCGCTGTTGGGGAGGGAGCAGGATTTCCCAAAGCAATGGTCAAGCTGGGCACCCACTTCAGGTCTCTGGTGCCTCCATGTCCTAGCCAAAAACACAACAGCTCTGGTTCAAGTTCATTGCTTCTTTCCCCCTGGGCGAGCATGCAGCTCTCTCCTTCGCTGCCTTGCCTGTGCTTTGTTTTCTGCCTCCTTGGCTAACCCCAGTGGCTTTTCTCAAAGCCTGTGAACCAGAGCAGAAAATTGTGCTGGAAACTTCAGTGGGGAGGAATTGCCCTCTCGGTGGGGCTGAATGTGCACCAGTATCCCCTGCCAAATCCCCAGGGATAAGAGACAAGGTCCTTTTGGGCAGGAGGACAGAGCATCTGGCTGATGCTGAGACACCCGCTGCCATCCTTTTCTGTTTCTGCAGTGCGGAGGAGGTTCGCACCTTCTTCCAGAGGAACAAGGATCAGTACCTGGCGCTGATCTTTGAGAAGAACGACTCCTTTGTGGGCAGAGAGGTGGGTACAAGCTGCATTTATCCCCCGTTTGTCTTGAAGCCCGTGTCCCTGGTGCCCAGTGACTCCTGGGTACCTTTCACAGGGAAGTCCTCTCCCGGCAGCCTCCCCAGTGGGCTTGCATGCTGCTTTGCAGGTGCACAGTGTTATCCAGAGTGCTAAATAGCCCTGCTGCATCCCCCGTCGGGCTGGGGATCCTGCCACCACCCTCATCTGACCCTGGGGCTACTGGGCTTGCAGGTGGCGCTGGACATGCTGCAGTACGAGAACGTGGCGGTGAGGAGGGTGCTGAGCAGTGAGGAGGAGCTCGTGGAGAAGTTTGGTGTCACCACCTTCCCTTCTGGCTACCTGCTCCTCCGCAACGGCTCCTTCTCCCGCCTGCCCGTGTGAGTGTGGGACGCAGGGGGGGCCTGTGGGATGGTGAGGTGCCAGGTGAGGGAGGAAGGGTTTAAATGCCTTTAAACTGCAACGGGGGAGGTTCATACTGGACATTAGGAAAAAATTTTTCACAGAAAGAGTGATCAGAGAGTGGAATAGGCTGCCCAGGGAGGTGGTGGAGTCACCATCCCTGAATGTGTTTGATTCGTTTGGATGAGATGTTGGGGGATATGGTGTAGGGGAGAACTTGTAGACACAAGTCTTTTCCAACCTGAATGATTCTGTGATCTCTCTGCTCTCCTTTGTAATTGTGAGAAAGTTCATTAGGAAAGCGATGGTGGCTGGGTTGGGCAGGGGGCTGCTGGTGGGCACTGAACAGAGCTGCCAGCCCTGCCTGGAGCTGGCAGAAGGGAAAATGGCTTGTGACCAAGCCATCCCTCCACGACATCTGCCTGGAAATGGCACTCTGTGGCTCCCCAGGGCTCAGCTCTGCTCTGGATTGCACTGCTGGGGCAGGGGGAGACTATGGACCACCCCACACTCATTCCCCAGGTCCCAGTTGCTGGTCTGGCTAAGCCTTTGGTCTCCTTGGCTTCTTCCTGGGGGTCAGGGCCTGTTTGGGAGGGAGGAGGGTCTTTCTCACAGCTTCTCCTTCCTTGCAGACACATGGAGGCACGTTCCTTCTACACCTACTACCTGCGCACACTCTCGGGCATCACCCGCGGCTCCTACAAGCTGAATGCAACAGTCGACGCTTCCAACGAGACCAACACGTCCCAGCCGAAGCGAGCTGACCGGTCAGACATCCCCCTCCATTACTCTGGGGCTGGGGGAGGCCGGGGCTGGTGCAGGGAGGAGGTGCTATGGCTGGGGGAGGTGCCTTTCCCTTGGGAAAAACCCCTAGTGGTGGCTGGGTCCCGGTGCGGATTAACGGGTTGACGGACCGTCGTGTTGTGCTGCCCTCCCCAGCTCCAAGGTGTACATGGCTGACCTGGAGTCCACGCTGCACTACTCGCTGCGGGTGGAGGCTGCCCGCGCAGCCACGCTGTCAGGAGCCCAGCTGGCCGCCTTCAAGTGCTATGTGGCCACCCTGGTGAAGGTGAGGAGCTTTTGGTGTCAGGAGAGGAGCCGCCCGTGCCTCCGCATAGATATTTATAAGGTGAAATGCAAATGGCAGGTGCGGGCCCCTGCCTCCCAGCACTTGTGATGGTCTCGGATGTGAGCCCTGTGTCCTGGTCCTCAGTGCATCCCACAGCTTCCATGGGGCTGTTCCCATCCCGTGGATCTCCAAACTCAGCCCAGAGTCCCCACAGGTGCTGAGAGTGGGTGCTGCAGAGTTTCAGATGAGATGTGGCGTGCATCAGTGGGCAGAGCAGGGTTAGAACTTGCAGGAGGTGCCGAGGCAGTAGGTCTTTTCAGAAGAGATGCTGTCACCCGCTGGGTTGGTGGAGATGATCAGAGGGGTTTGTAACTCTGATTGCCTGACTTGGATGCTTGGCTTGGGGAGCTGATCTCTGCAGGCTCCTTTGATAGTGCAGGAAAGGGACTCCCACTCTGAGTCAGGCTCTGGAAGAAACAAATTTAAGGTCTCCTTTGTTCTCTGTTGGGCTTGCTGAAATCAGAGTGCAGGAGCTTTGAGCCAGCAGAAGCAGGGCAGTTTAATTTCTGTGTGCAATGGAGCACTGTTTGGCTGAGGTTTCCATCAGCGGGGTGGAAGAAGCTCTGTCTCTGTCTCCGTCCCAGCCCAGCTCTTTGGCAGATCTTCACCCAGGCATGCCCCCCTTCTTTTCTCCCTACTTGGTTACCCAGGGTCTCCTGCTTAGTTTGGACCTCACATAGCCCTCACTGATGTGCAAGACACCCTCACCTCCCACCTCTGCCTGCTCTCCTCAGCAAAGAGATCCAAACGTGAGCCACTGGTGCAACAAATCTTAAGTCCTCAGCTCAGAGCTTCATGTGGCTCTCCCTCTGTTTGCTCCCAGTTATCACCCTCACTATTTCTCCCTTTAATGAGATCCATAGGGTTACAGAAACAAATCCCCCACTGCACCAGCTCCTTGGCCAAGGGTGTGAGCTTGCCAGGGCAGTGGGGAGCAGCAGCGGTTTTATCTGATTACCCTTTAATTCTTCCTGCAAACCTTTCCCTTGCTGGCCAAGGATGAGCCATAGCACTGGAGCTGGCCAGGAGGTGAAGCTGCATCCCTGCCGTGGGCAGGAGGCACCAGGATGGTGGGTGGTGGGTGCTGGTGGGTGCCAGTGCTTCCCCAGGGGTGCCAAGCTGGTGCTGCCGTTGCTGTGCTCATCCACAGGACGGAGCAGCGTCCGCAGGGTTGCTGCTGTCCCCAGGACTGCTGCCAGCTTGGCAGGACTCCGGCTACAGGAGCTCAGCCAGCAGGTCCCAGCATTAACTGTTGCTTTCCCAAGAGGTATTTAAGGCATGGGAGGGGGGGTGGGGGGAAATCACGACATGAAAAGTGGTGGTGCCTGGAAAGCAGGGCATTACGCAGCTGGCTGAGGAGCCAGGGGAACAACTGCATTTTGCAGCAGAAACGTCAGGTCGCAGATGAATTCCCCTGCTAATGTGGGACTTTCTGTGCAATTCCCCACAGACCCTGGGGAGAACAGCTCAGACATAGCAAAACACTCCTTCCTTCCGCTTCCCTGTCACTTTTCCTGTGTGCTGCTGGCTTCATCCTCCCCGTGGGTCAGTCCCTCTGTCCATCCGTCCATCAGCAGCACACCCTGGCAGGCTGCCCCCTCTCCCCGCAGCGCCTGTGGTTTTAAACTGCTGCTGCTAATCGGCTTTGTGCTGACTTATGGTCAGAGCAGCTTTTTGCCTCTCTCAGACGGGGCTGAGGTTCAAAGCCTGAGTGTGCACTCGGGGCCCCCCCGCTCAGGGCCAGGCACCAAAACCTTGCTGGAACCGTGTTGCCCTGCAGCACACGCTGCCAGCGAAGATGCTGGTGCTCCGTTGCAGCGAGCCAGGGGTGCTAGTGGGCTGCTCTGCTGCTCCCAGGGTGGTGTGCGGGTTTCCTCACCCCTCTCCCCGCTCCGCAGTACTTCCCCGGGCGCCCCTGTGTGCAGACCTACCTGCAGAACCTGGACAGCTGGCTGAGGAACTGGACGGAGCCTGAGCTGCCCCGCAGCGCCTTGAAGGAGGCCATGAAGAATAACAGAGATGTAAGGCACCTGTGGGGACCCCAGCCCCCTCTCTCCTCTCCTTACCCCTGCCCTTTTCCGCCCACCCCACGTTATCTGCCAGCTTCATCACATCGTGTTCGTCTGTCCTCCAGGCCTCTCACCCCGCTGTGCTCCCCACCAACGTGACTTGGGTGGGCTGCCAGGGCAGCGAACCCCACTTCCGCGGGTACCCCTGCGGGCTCTGGACCATCTTCCACCTGCTGACCATCCAGGCTGCCCAGAGCGGCCCTGACAAAGGTATCGGCCCCCCTGGCGGGGTTCAAGTCTCTGGGAAGGGGCGTCCAGACAGGCTGTGGCACGGGCAGGGATGCTGCCTGTGGGCAAAGGCTTGTCTTGCCCTGAGGCAGGTCTGCGGGGAGGGCACGAGCCACAGTCGGGGTGTGAGGCTGCCACCTCGGCTGTGGAGGTGGCACTGCGGGGTCTGGACTCGCCCTCCTGCCCCCCTCCCATCCTCTGCCTTCCCCCAGAGCTGCCACTGGAGGTGCTGAGCACCATGCGCTGCTACGTCCGCCACTTCTTCGGCTGCCAGGAGTGTGCCCAGCACTTCGAGGCCATGGCAGCTGAGTCCATGGACCGGGTGACAGGCCGGGAGGAGGCCGTCCTCTGGCTCTGGTCCCACCACAACGAGGTCAACGCTCGCCTGGCGGGTAAGGGGAACCACGGGGAGGGAAGCCAGGGGAAAACAGGAAGCAGGTGGGAGAAGCATCTCTCCTCCTGGATGGAGTTGGCAAAGAGCTGCATTAGGGTGCAGCAGTGGGGACATCCCGTGGTTGTCATCCTCCATCACAGGGGACAGCAGCTGGTTGCGCAGCATCAGACTGCCCTGGAGATGCAGTTGGGAAGCATCCCGTGGGGAGCACCCCAAAACACCACGTGCCCCTGGAGGCATTCCTGCTGAAATGGCCCCTCCAAACGTCCCCATCCCCAACTGCTGGATGCTTCGGGGTGTTTATACCAGTACAGGGGGATGTCCCCTCTAACCCCCTCACTGGCTCTGGTCCTTGCAGGAGGTGACACAGAGGACCCCAATTTCCCCAAGCTGCAGTGGCCTCCGCCAGACATGTGTCCCCAGTGCCACAGGGAGGAGCGGGGGGTGCACGCGTGGGACCAGCTGACTGTACTCACCTTCCTCAAGGCACATTTCTCCCCGGCCAACATCTACCTGGACTTTGCCGAGGTTGACCCCATCCCTGTGGCCAGGGAAGGGACAGGCACCAGGCTGGGCACTGAGGGCCCACGAGTGGAGAGGGAGAAGAAGGAGGAAGAGGAGGAAAAGGAGACGGAGAGTGAGATGAGAGCTCCGGGGCGACCAAGCTCCCCCGAGCCACGGCGCCCCAGCATTGTGAGGCTGAACCCCAAGCTGCGGGAGGTGGGCGAGGACATCGTGGACCTGGACTCCTTCAGTGAGCAGCACTTCAAGAGCCAAGCGCTGCGAGTGGTGGCCGGCCGGCGACGGCGACTCAGCAAGCGAGACACCATCGCCCTGGACCGGGCTGCTGGGGTGGGCCGGGAGCACCGGCTGGCTCCCGCTGTCCTGGTCCAGGAGAAAGAGGAGGAGGCCAGGGAGGGCATGCGGAGGAGCCCCTGGCTACGAGTGCTGGGCTTGGGCTTCTCCCGCCTGGACATCAGCCTCTGCATCGCCCTCTATTTCCTCTCTTCCATGTGCCTCCTGGGCATGTACACCTTCTTCCGCCTCCGCACTCGTGCCCGGAAAGGCCGTCCTGGCTTCCCCATGGCCTAAGAGCGGCTGTGGGGGCCGGGGGCTTCCCCCAGGGTGGGTGGGCTGCTGAGCCAGGCAAAACGCCTGGAACAGCGTTTTGTTTCCCAGTGCAAAGGGGTTTGGTGCGTCCCCACCAGGGGCTGCCCCGCTTACAGCAGTTGCCTCACCCAGGGTGAGGGATGGAGGGTAGAGGGCTGGTTTTGGGGGGAAGGAGGTGTCGGACCATCCCCCTCTCAGGTTGTGGTGTCACATTTTTGGATGCCGACAGCGGTTTGTGTCTCGGTGCCCGTGGGAGTTCCGTGGTGCTAGGCTGGTTTCAAACTGGGAAGCCCAGCCCCATGCTGGGGAGCAGCCCTTTGGGATCAAACCACTAGTGGGGCCAGAAGGGTGGGGGATTAGCCCCCCAAAAGCAGGCACTGCTGAGTGGGGGGGTGGCAGTTGTGGGTTCAGCTGCATTTTATGTATGTCCCCTTTTGAGATGTCAACCAGGGCCCCCCCACCTTTCCTTGCCCCCTCTCTGTGCTCTTCCTCGTTCTCTGCTTGTCTTAGTGGAATAAATTATTTTTGCCGATGCCAGCCCCGCTGCGTTGGCTGGTCCCTGCCATGCCCTTGCCCTGCCACACTGGGGCAGCTCTCCCCCTCCCTGCCATTCCCCCACCATAGGCTGTCTCTGCTCCGGCCTCCCACATCACCCCCAGGAAGAGCACTGGCTTGGTTTAAATCTTCTAAATATTTTAAATTATTATTGTACATTTTCTCCTGCTTCTTTCTTCTGGATGCACCTGTGGCCAGCTGCCCCCCATACAGCCAGTGTGTCCTTGTGGATGGGATGGCTTGGGGTTTGTCCTCAAGCAGGGTGATGGGGAGGGAGCTGGGCGGGGGGACCACAAAGCTGCTGAAAAAAGTTGACATGAGCCGTGGTGCTGCAGTTCAGTGGGGGCTGTGGCCCTGGTCCAGAGCAGGGAGACAGGCGTGAGCATCCCCCCTTGGGGCCTGGGACTTCCTCAGGCACGGGCCCCCTGCACCTGTCCCCAGTTCTGTCTGCCCTTTTATCCTTGTTAGGAATCATTAAGGAAAATGGTTGTTTTCCAGAGCCAAGGCCGGGGCCATCTGCTCTCCTGGCGCTGCCTAAATCCCCCTGTAACAAATTCATTGGGATTACGCTGCCCTCCCCTAATCCCAGGCCTTCCCCCACACACGGGGGATTTAAAAGGATTAGAGCCCGGCCGATAATAAACTTTATTAAGGGGGAGGGGGGGTGTCAATCCGATTTGGAGCCTTTTTCTTGATATCTTCACTTTGCCCAGGTGGGAGGCAAGGACTGGTGGGATGGGGAAGGAAGGTGGGCAGCTCTGCTGCTGCCCAGGCAGTGGGGGCTCTGGCTCCTCCAGTCCTTCCTCTCTCACCTGACCCTGAAATAAATTTTCTTGCTCCATCTTTTCTTCTTCTTTGGTGTCTGTGCATGGTCACACCTCCACAGGACGTGGGGCTGGCACCCCTGACCTGCCACTGCTGGCCCACTTGGCCTTGGCCACATCCCTTAGCTGGGCCCTCGGTGACCTCCCCCCCCCCCCCATG
>NW_020799109.1:30018215-30022058 GCF_003259725.1 Athene cunicularia | reverse complement strand
GTGTGTAAACCCAGCAGGGGGTTAGTGGGAAGCCACAGGCAGGGCTGCCCAGATTAACATCCCCGACAGGCCCGCCGGCAAGGTTTACAGGGCCAGGGAGCTAAAGCTGCCCTGCACGCAGGAAAAAGAGTCCGATAAATAGACTTTCTGTAATCCTGTTTGGTGCAGTCCCAATCCTCCCGGCCCCGGCTCTCCCGGGCTGTGGCACTGGGGAGGGTGTGTGTGTCCCAGTGCCTGGGGAACCCCAATGTGGGGCACAAAGTGGCCTGTGCAGGCAGCAGTGCAGGCAGGAGTGTGCAGCAGGGCTCGATGCTGCCTGGGGGAGTGTTCCCCACACCATCCCCCCCGCATCGTGACTTCAGGGCAGGTCCCCACCCGTGTCCTGGCAGACGGGGAGCATCAAACTCTGGCACGGCCATGCTCACGGGTGGGATGGGCTGTCCAGGGGGGGAGCCCGTTCCAAGCCCCCCGAGCTGTCCTCCCCGATGGGGGTTACCCCTTCCTTCCCAGTGCCGCCACAGGCCGGGGAGTCCCCGAGGCTAATTACCCAAATGGCCGCAGGCTGGCGCGAGGTGGCCGCTATTCCCTAATACAATTTACCCTAAAGTGCAATTTAATTTTCCGCGAGGCCGGTGGCCGGCCCCCTGCACACCCAGCCACCTTCCCACCCCTTCAGCACTCCCTCCCTCCCGCCTTGCCCCTCTTCCTTTTCCCTCCTCAGCACGGGTAAGAGCCTTTCTTCACCGGCATCCCTCCTCTGCCTGTGCTTGGGCCATAAAATCACCAGGGGTTCGTTTAACATTGATTAATTATCAATTAAAATTAGCAACACTCCGTCCATCACTGCCTGTGAGAGGAGAGGATTTCTCCGGCTGTGGGTGAGTACCCGGGTCTCGCCGTGCTTGTCCTCACTCCAGGCCACCTCTGGAATAAGGATGCATGGGATGGGGGCATGGGTAATTACTGGGGTAGTTAAGAAGTGGGGAATGGTGGGGTGCCATGGCTGTTGCTGCCCAGAGGGGAGGTGGCCCCATGCCAAACGGTGGCTATGGCAGCTTTGGCCCGATGAGGATGTCCCCCCTCTCGGGCTGGGGGAGCTGGTTTCGTTACATGAGGGGACTCTGAGAGCTGGGCTGAGACCTGGCAAACTTGCTGCATGAGTGGCACAAAGCCCTGCTGTCGGCTAAGCTCCCCAGCACCTCCAAACCCACTCAAGCTTTGGTGATAGGGGACACAGCTGTGCTCACCCACCCCCCCCCCGGACATGGACCAGGTGTGGTTTTTCCTTATGCCACCCCGGTTCTGCCTCGAGACACCCCTGTTGCACCTGGGAACAATGCACTGGTGTCCTCCTCAGTGACACAGTGCCCAAAACAGCCCCGAGTCCTGCATGCTCGGGGCTGGGGCACACCAGGGGAGCCTGGGTCTGTGTCTTGGCAAAGGCTCTGGGTTTTAGCTGGTTTTTTATTATTAATTAATATCGTCAGGGAAGGTGCAGGAGCACCATCCCAACTCGTCAGGTTTTGCATCATCATGTCACGCTGCTCAGGTCTTCATCTGGCTGCAGGGCCAGAGAGGGGGGTCAGACAATGCCAAAGAGGGAGTAGGGCTTCTGTGCGGGGCCAGAGCCACCCCCAAACAGCCCAGAAATGCAACCTGATGAAAATCATGACACTCACCCTTCTGCAGGCTGGTCCCCACCGCCCCATAGCTTTGTGTTTTAGCTCCGGGAGGAGTAAAAAGGCTGGGGGGACACGGGGGGGGAGCATTTCACACCCAGCACATACAACCCCCCTTCCTCAGGCACCACCAGGACACGGCAGCATCTTGGGTGGTACAAAGGGGGTTTGCTGGGCAAGCAGCTTGTGCCTACCTGCACCACCCTCTCCTCCTCGTATGCTGGGACAACAGGGTGTGCTGGGGAAACCAAAACCAAAAGTGACCAACAAAACCCAAAAGCAACACCAAAACCCCCAAAACAGACCAAAAAGCCACCAACGTGAGCAATAGACAGCGGGAAGGATGGAGGGGGACAAAGCAGTGATACAAGGCAGAGAAGGGATGAAGACTCTACTGGAAGATGTGTCAAGGTGAGAGTGGGCAGGGAGGAAGATGCTGGTGAGGATTTTTTTTTAGTGGACACTCCAGCTCACCCAGCAGCACGATGCTCCCTCAAGGTGAGGGCTCGGTGCTGTGTGACTCCCTTTGCCCTCTCACCGCTGCTGTGAGTGATCCAGAGTGGGGCAGAGGGGGCTGGATCAATCCGGCAAAGCAGAAAAATGAACGAAATTTGAATTCCCCGAGGAGAAGGGGGTGAGGGGAGCTGTTATCCTGGCTGAGAGATAAATCAGTGCTGGAGAGGGCAGGGATGGAGATGACTCCCAGCAGTGGAGGAATAATTAGGGAAATAGGTTGGAAATGCAAAGTGGTGGGACAGGGAGGCCAACGGGGCAGTGTCCGCCTGTCTGCCGGTCCGCGTGTCCGGCTAAACTTCTGTAATCTGCCTTAGGGACCTGCTTTCCTGTGTCCCTGGGCTGAGACCCGTGCTCTGGGGATGCCGGCCGGCTGAGGACTGCACGGGGGGACGGTGGCCCCTGCCCCAAGGGGCTGGGGAGCGCAGGTGGCTGGGGGCGGCGGGGGCATGGATGTGCTTAATGCACTTAAGAGCCGGTGCTTGATTTAGGGGAGGAGGGGATGGGAGGGGAGGGGATTCACCTCCCCCATGGTGGGGACCTGATTCGGGGCTCAGTGGACTGTGGGCAGGGCAGGGGGGCGCTCCCTCCTGCAACAAGTGTATGCAGGTCTCTGCCCAACGATGCAAGATGAGCTGGCTGGGATAAAATGAAACTTTGTGGTTAAAAAACAGCAGCTAGTTGAAGAACTATTGTTTTGTTTTGTTTTGTTTTGTTTTGTTTTGTTTTTTCCCCCAAAAAGAACCATCAGGCTTAATACATTTCTTAGGTTTTATTACTTTTTTTTTTTTTTAAACATTTTTTTTTCCAATTGCTGGTGTGTCCCACTTGCACATTTGCTGAGGGGTGGATCAGGTTTTATCAGGTGGGAAAAGCCTCTTCCTCCATTGCATTTCAGCATAGAAACGAAAGGCAGGGAGCTGAGGGCGGCTTCACTCTCGGCTGGGCTGAGCATCCTTCCCTCCCCTCCCAGCACTGCTGTGTGTGCCGTGGCGGAGGTTCCACCCGCTCGGGCAGGCTCGGTGTTCCAAGCACCCCTTAGCCAGGCAGAGCAGGATGTCACAGCACATCAGGGCTCTTTGGTACGGTTGCCTCTGAGTGGGTGACATGCTGAGCATTAGGAAGGGTGATGCTCAAGCACCCATTCCCACTAACTGTGGCCACATTTCAGTGAGCTGCTTCTCTCAGCTCTTTGACACCAGGTACCACTGCCTCTTGATGCGTGGGTCACTCTGGTGCTGCAGGCTGGGTTGCTCCAGGGTTTTCCCTTGGCAAAGCCCCATCAGAACTTTTAGGAAGCCGTAGTGGTGCCAAGCCCTTTGCCCAGCACCTTTGGCATCACCACCCTTGTGCCACGACTGTTGCTGGGCCGCCAGGATGGGCGTGCCACAGCACCGTGGGGTTGGGTGGCTTCCCATGCCCAGATGTCCCTGGGGGAGCCACCGTGGGGATGGGCTCCCCCAGGCAGGGGTGCATGTCATGCCCCGTGCTGGGGCTGCCCATGGGGGTTATCAGCCATTTCACTGGGGAATGACTTGCGTTGGTGTGGTGGCAAGGGGATGGTGACGTGCCGGTGTCGGTCGGGGAAGGTGCCCGCCCCGCTGCACCCCGCTCCCGGCGGCAGGTGGGGTAAGCCGGGGCTGGGTGCCCC
>NW_020799109.1:30009184-30014337 GCF_003259725.1 Athene cunicularia | reverse complement strand
CTCCACCCCCCCACCCCTGCTATTTACTGTCAGCCGCTCTCCAGCAGAAGAGGGAGGCAGCCCTTATGCATAAACATCTCTTCTGCTCTTACACTCCAGCTACGGGCATGGTGGGGTTTTTTTCCCCTTAAAATCAATCTTCTTTCATGTGTGTGTGTCAGCATGATGTGCCTGGCTTTTACCGGGCAATCTTCTCCTGCAGACTTGTACAGCACCTCCCGTTTATTCTGAACTATGAGCAGATAGAGAGATAAACATCCAGCTCTCCAGATCTGTAGAAGCTGTCCATCTATAGGCAGATATTGTATAGGAGTCTGGATGGCTGGGTATACATCTTGCCTTGGGAAAAGCCCTCCTTCTCCAAGAACCCTCTCATAGCATGGGTGCTGTAGGGGGGCACTGGATGGGGCTGGACCTGCCACCACTGCTCTCCAGCTCATCGCTGCTCACTGCAGTGTGGCTCCTCTTCAGCCCCCCTTTCCCAGCCATTTCCAGCGTCAGGGCTCTGTCACACCCGGGCTGGATGGCAGCAAGCGGGTGGAAATGGGTGCTCTTCCCATCACATGAAAACCGGGGGCATGGGGACCAAATGAGTGTTAGACTGTGAGGGGATGCAAAGTGGCCGGAACAGGTGGCTCGTGGTCCTCAGGGTGCAGCAGCAGCGGTGGTGAAGAGATATTTGCCCGTGTTGAAAAAGCCTCTGTGGGTGGGGTGGAGGCGGTTGCTGTCCTGCACACCCAGATCACAACGGGGACCCTGTGGGTGAACCCCTGAGCCACCCCAGAAGCCTGGCCCTTGGGGGATGGGGTAGCCACGGGGAGACATGAGCCGTGTCAGGGGCTGCAGGATGCTGTCCTGGAGGGAGCAAGGGGCAGGCAGGGAGCATGGCCTGAAAAATAGGGTGCAGAAGGGAAAATAGCGGGGTGTATGTGTGTGTGCGTGCGCACGCATGGCCCGGCTGTGGGTTTTGCTATCCCAGAGGGTTTTATTGAAGGTTTGCAAAGGAAGATGTGCAGGGACACTGGCAAGGCAAGGGGTGGCAGCTCATCACTCCGCAAAGCACCAGCATGAGCCACCGCGGGGCTTCGCTAGCCACACCGGCCAGGTGGGAGCACCGCAGGGGTGAGGGTGCTGCGGTGGCTGACACTGCTCTCCATCTCTCCTCTCTCTCTTCCCCTCCTGCCCAGAAATCCCCCAGTGCGCCGGCTGCAACCAGCACATCCTGGACAAGTTCATCCTCAAGGTGCTGGACCGGCACTGGCACAGCTCCTGCCTCAAGTGTGCCGACTGCCAGATGCAGCTGGCCGACCGCTGCTTCTCCCGGGCCGGCAGTGTCTACTGCAAGGAGGACTTTTTCAAGTGAGTACCACTCGGGGGCACAGCCCCACTGAAGGCGGAGTCTCCCCGCCTGCAAAGTAGCCACTGAACCTATTTTTAAGCGTGATTTCTCCGAAATCTTGATTTTGTTGTTGTTGTTGTGGAAATAAAGGAAACGTTGGTGCTTTACAGCTGCCACAGGCTGGATGCTGTTTGTTGGGTTGTAACCTCCTGAAATCCCCAAATCTCCCTGGTGCTCCTGTCTCTCCCCAGGGCTGGTTTTCAACCCCCGAGGGACGGGGACCCGGTCGGCAGCAGCCCCGGCTCCGCTCAGAGCTAGAGGGCAGGAGAAACCCACGCAACGCAGTGGCAGTGCTGCCTGCTCCTGCCCGAGCCTGGGCTTTGCTGATGCCGTTTACCTTCGTCTTTTTACCTTTTTTTTTTTTTTTTTTTTTTAAAAATCCTTTTTTTCTTTGCTCCTAGTAGCATGAAAACCTCATTTGATTTTGTGACAGCTGCCTCTGAGCTCTGAGATGATCCAGCCTCGGCGTCTCCCTGCTCCCACAGGACAGGACAACACTTTACCCATTAAAAATGGACTTTTCATCAGGGATGCTCTAGTCCCTGGCTGCTGGTGAAATATGGTCGTTTTCCCAAGGGATGTCAGAGTGTGTTGCACCAGGGCCAGGCACAGCTCTGCTGGCTGTGAATCGCCATGAAGTGGAGGGGTGCTGCTTTACACCTCCTGCAGGGAGGAGGGCTGGATCCTGGCCAGCGGGTGCCTTTTGCTGCCCAAGTGCAGGTGATGAGGCCTGGTTGAAAAGCAGCTGCTGCACCTCGGGGACTGGGATCACCTCCCTGTGCCATTGTCTCCTGCTCATCCCCAGCTGCACTGGTTCTCCCTATCACACCCTCAGCCTCTGGCTCACGGGCTAAACCAACCTATGGCAATTATGTCCCATGCTAATCCCGGGGCCAGACTTTCCCTGCCTGCCCATCCTGGGTCTCTCAGGCCTCCTACATGCCCACCCCCCAGCCATCAGGGACAAAGATGCAGCTTGAATTTCTCCTTCTCAGCTGGGGAGCGTGCGACGGTCAAAGCAGCCGCTACAGCCTGGGTAATAACACTTCACTTCTGATATTTTCCAGCCTATTAATCTCCAAGTCATTTAAATAGTTGCCCAAAAGGTGCAGGTAATCAATGTTAATTAGAGTTGAAAGATCAGCGACTTTCTTAGATGAGGTCCTGCCTGGATTATTTGGTGCCAATCAATAGCATCTCAGCATTCGCTCGGGCTCTCGCCTCACCTTTATTTCAACCGCTCATTGATTTTGGGATAGATAACCTGCAGAGGACGTGAGGATTTAAGGCCAACTTCAGAGACGGGTTTGCAACTCAGAAGCTGTTTCCAAAAAGACCAGATTTTTTGATTTTCATATTTTTTTCCTTCTCCCAAATCACAGCTCTTGGTCCCTGGCCTCAGGCAGCTCTGTCCTGCGTCTGGCCATCCCCAGGTGGTGGGGAAAAACCCTGAGATGCTGAGAGGGAAGGAGTGTAAAATGGCTTTAAGTGTTCTTTGAGGGGGGGTATGGATGGACAGAGGAGCAAGAGGTGCTGCAAAGCGTGCACCGGCTCAACCTTGGGCACAGAAAAGCATCATTTGTCTGTCTGTCCTATCGCTCCCTCCCTCCCTCCATCTCCCATCCCATCCCATCCCATCCCTCCCTCCCTCCCAGCTGACTCCGGGAGAGATGAAGTCTACCCAGCAGGTGTCAGAGGACTGGCCCTTTAGGCTACAAGCCCAGGAAACGAGACAAAACAGGTTTTCCCTCTTCACCTTCTGCTTCCAACAACCCTGTGGGCAGCTGCCGAAATCACACCAGTGCCACTCATACCCAGTGCCCACCGCCTGTCCCTGGGTGACACCAGTGTGGCTTGGGGACAGTCTTGGGGACTCAGCTTTGGTGGCTGTGCCTTGGATTTCTGAACGGTGTGAGGGCACAGGCAGCCATGGGGCTTGCAGAATGATTTTGCATGATCAGGGGATGTTCAGCCCTCGGGGGGGCAGTGGGAGGTGCCTGGGGTGCCTATGCACCCTGGACACCCCAGAATGCCACCATGCACCCCTGCAGCCTTGGGGCTGTGGGCCAAAGGGCTTGATTTTTTCCTGGGCTGTTTTCTTTGAAGCAAAGAGTGCTGTTCAAGGTGTAGGGAACAGTTCTGATGGCTTTGCTGCCTGGGCTGCTGCTGCAACTCCAGGATGGCTCCATGGGGTCCCAGTGCCCTGCTGATGGGGTGTTTATGGGTGCTGGGAGGGAGCAGGGGAGACCCAGCAGAGCATTTGTGGTGCTGGTGGGAGGCAGGAATCTGACCCATGTCAATCCCAAAGCCCACATGGCCGATGCTGAAAACACCAGTGGCAACGTCCACTTATTTTTTGACGTTCTTCTGTGCTGCCACCACCTCGTGCCCTTTATTTAATTTACAGTGGGTGTTATGTGGGTGTTAGCCTTCGTGTCTGTGTAGGGCAACCGCACCCTGCCACAGCCCGGGATACACACACACGGGTGCAGCAGAGAGCCTGCGGTCGGCAGGGGCTGCTGGGTGACTCACATACTCCTTGCACACTCCTGGTACGATCCTTGCATTCTTCTGCCACACTACTTTCTTGCAGGCACCATCCACACTTCCTGCACCATTCTTACATGTTCCTTGTGTGCTTCTTCCATGCTTTTGGCACCATTCTTGCACGCTCCTTCCACGTTTCCTGTCCCATTCTTGCATGCTGCTTCCACACTTCTCGCATGCTCCTTGCATGCTCCTTGCAGCCATGCTGTGAGCTTTCTTGGGCCTACGTCTACTCCAAGCCAGCACACCCAATGCAGCCGTCGGGCTGTCATTACAGTGTAAGAGCCCCATCATTCTGCATTAATCTGGGATTCATCATGCTAGCAGGGTGGTGTAATTAATTTATTTGGTATTAATGTGGGTGAAATATGTACTGTCCTTGCAGGGGAAATTCAGGCAGCCTATAAGCATTAGTTAAAAGAACCATTAAAATCAAACCTTCCTCAGCTCCATTAAGCTGGTCTTTCACACTGAAGAAGATAAACCCCTGCCGTGTGAAGTGTCATGCATAATTAGGTTGATCGCTGGTTTAAACTCTGCCCTGTCTCCTGGTCCCCACCCCATCTCAGGGCAAAGCCCACCTCACTGTGGGGCTCAGGATCTCCCACTTCTCCTTGCAGGCGTTTTGGGACCAAATGCACGGCATGCCAGCAGGGTATCCCCCCGACCCAGGTGGTCCGCAAAGCCCAGGATTTCGTCTACCACCTCCACTGCTTCGCCTGCATCATCTGCAGCCGGCAGCTGGCCACGGGCGACGAGTTCTACCTGATGGAGGACGGGCGGCTGGTCTGCAAGGAGGACTACGAGACTGCCAAGCAGAACGGTAGGCACCCCGAAAGGCCTGTGAGGCAGGGCCTCACACTGAAGCGTGGCTGTGGATCATGCCACTGGTATTGTACCTGTGGGAGGGCGTTGCTGAGGGCTCTGGGGCAGCTGGTTTTGGGGAGCTTTTCCCCAGTGGCATGCGCTGGCAATTCAGGGTTGCTCACGCTGATGTGGTTGGGGCTGGTATCGGCTCCTTCGCTTGCAGATGACTCCGAGGCGGGTGCTAAGCGGCCCCGGACCACCATCACGGCCAAGCAGCTGGAGACACTGAAGAACGCCTACAAAAACTCCCCCAAACCCGCCCGGCACGTGCGGGAGCAGCTCTCCTCTGAGACGGGGCTTGACATGAGGGTAGTGCAGGTGAGGCCATGGGCTGTCTCTT
>NW_020799109.1:30005951-30008161 GCF_003259725.1 Athene cunicularia | reverse complement strand
CTTTTTTTTTTTTTTTTGGAAAGGCTCCAACCTCACAAACAGACTTAAAGTGCTATAAACATCTCCAGGGCTGAGTGCTCAGCCCCCAAATGTTCTCTCTGAAAGCATGGACATTGCAGCTACTGCTTTTCATCCCCGCTTTAAGAGAGATTTTTTTATTACCCGATGTGTCCATCAAGCCAAGCAGTGGCTGTGCGTTATGGCACTGTGTAAGGGTGGCCGTGCTTGTCCCTAACCTTGATGCCACCACATCTCTATCCGGAAGCCAGCAGAGCACCCTGTGCGGAGCACCCCCAACACTGGGGGTTGGCATCTTTGCTTCATTTTGCACCCAGATGCAAAAGCCATGGGTGTTGCCATCAGCACCTATTGCATTTTGTCTGTGTGCTGTGGCTGTGCTGAGACCCGCCTGCGGGTCCTCTTGGCAGTGTGAGGGAGAGCAGACGCCACTGTGGGTCCTTGCTCAAGGCTCAGGGGGCTGCTGCACTGCTTCCATCGAAAAAGCATCACCCTGCAGGGACTGGCAGGGATCCTAGATGTTAAAACCTGGCATTTGATGCACAGCATTGATGTTTAGCAGCAGCTTGCTTCATGCATGTCTGCATCCAAGCTCCCTGCTTGCCCCCCTGCCAGCCCCTTGTCACAACTGGGCCATGAAAGCATCCCCCCAACACAGCGGGGCTGGTGCGTGCGTGGTGGCTGCAAACAGATATACAAGATGTATTTTATTTTTGCCATCCATGTTCCAGCTAGGAAAGCAGTTTCTTTGGGATGTTCATAGGGAGCAGGCTTAGAGCTCAAGTTTCCTTCTGATTTCAGAAAAAGCCCTGAAGGCTGATTGGCTTTTTTCCCCAAAAGCACAGAGATCATTACTGCAGCTCCTTAGCCCATCAGATCACTCCAATATTAAAGGAAAAGAAGTTGATATGGTCAATATAAGGGCCCATACAGCCTGTTACCTTGCCCAAGACATTTTGTCCCCACCCCTGAGCCTGCCCCGTGCCTTGTGTGTGGTGCTTCAGCTGCTGGCAGGGTTCAAGCCAGCACAGCAAACTCCATCAGCATTAGCAAGAGCTGGCAGCTGCTGCGAGGGGCCAAAACCCACATGTGCCTCCTGCCCAGCCAGTCCTTAGCAGAGGGAACTTTCCCACTTTTTTTCCTGAGTCTGGATGCACTGCAGAAAGGACGCGATGGCATGCAGCTTCCCATCACAGCAATGGAGATATCCTGCGCTCCCCTCATATAAATCTCCTTGCCCTAGGAAGAGCAAGTGGCAGGGTAATGCCCAGCAGGGAAGCCACGGCCTCCTCTCACTGTGTACACCCACACCAGACCTAGCGGGGCCCACAAAGCAGCTGAGTTAGGCTGAAGCACAAGCCCAGCCCTGGCAGCTCCCCTGGACCATGGCTGACCCAGCACAGCCCAGTGGACATCCCGGAGAGGATGCAGAAAGCCTTGCACCCACCCCACCTCACTCCAGCACCTGAGACATTGCCTCGAGGCACGTTCTTCCTGCTTTCTGGGTACTCAGCCAGCTGAGAGGACCGTGAATTATCCAGGACAGGCCCACAGGTGTGACAGGCTGAGCGCTGTGTGAGTCTATGCCCAGCTCTTACAAAACTCCAGCCCTGAACGAGCCACCCTGGGGACCAACATGCAACAGGTGGACCTGGCACTGCTGATGGAAGTGGCATTTTTAAGACCATTTAATTCAGCAAAGTGGTTGTGTGACATGGTGAAAAGTCCTGTCAGCTGGGGGAGGTTGGTTACCCATAAAGGATCTGTCTTACATAAGTTAGGTGACAACTAGAGGGATGGACAGACAGCTATACTTTTGTGGCCCTTGCTCCCCAGGATGAGAGCTTGAGCAGAGCTTTCCAAGGGCTGTGATGGCACTGAGTTGTCTCCTATCCTTACTGCTTCCAAGGAATCAAGTCACTCCCTGAAAGATAAACACGCAGAGGCATCATCCCAACACTGTGCTTTTATTTATAGTATTTTGTTTGGACCCAGGGAAAAATAAAACCAAAGCAGAACTCAACCCGAATGGGAGAGGAGCATGCCACTTGGTTCAGCAGCCCTCCCCTCCCCACAGAGGAGCTGACCAGTCAGCACAGGCTGCTCTGGTGAGACCTGCAATGCAATACTTGCATTTAATACATTAAAATAATACTTGGGGGCTTCTCCAGGCCCTCTGTCCCCTCCCTCCC
>NW_020799109.1:29927834-30005901 GCF_003259725.1 Athene cunicularia | reverse complement strand
GCCCAGGATGCTCCAGAAACCGCTGCTTTCTGTTGCACTTTGGGAAATTTCCCTTGCATCAAGGCCAGCTACAATTAATTTTAAACCAATTGTGCACATCTTGTTTTGTTGTAAAACAAACGTTTTCAGCACCTGGTAGGCAATATTAATCTCATGTCATTTCCACAATGGGAATTGTCATCCTCGCTTTTACAGCCCATCTTTGATTAGTTTCCAGGTGTGACTTCTTTGCACTGAAGGCTCAGTGTTGCCATTACCTGGAGCCAAGTGCTGTGCATGGAGCAGCCAGGCACTTTGTGCTCTGATTAGCCATGGTGCTCCAAAAAGCCAAATCAAACAAGGATTGAGATCAGCAGCTTCCCGAGGGCATTTCAAGGCCCTTAGTGAGTGACCACACTAAAGCTTTTTCCATTTACCTGGATTAAAATTTGTCACAGAGAAAATACAAGCAAATAGCATAGCATCTGAGAAGTATAACAAATAGCATTTGGCCAGCCGTCAGGCTCAAAGGGGAAAAAAAAACATCCACAGCATAAATAAAGTGTAAACAATGTTTGCATAACATTGGATTAATAGTTCTTTTTAAAAACCGCACTGGGATTAAAGAGATGCATTTTGTATGCCAGGACTTGTGCTCTCCTCTTAGCCCAATAAATGCCAGAGCATGCAAAACCCTGATCCCATCCTGCCCAGGATACGCCAGCCAGCCCTCGTGCTGGAGAGCCCACCCAGACCCTGTGCTCTAAAAGCTCCCCTTTGAACCCCCAAGGCGTTCTGGAGGGCAGCGGGGGAAGAGAAGGGATGTTATTGCGGCGTGTGTCTGTCCTCCCTGCCGCACGGTGCCGCGGGGTTAGGTCTTGCCAGCGGTGTGCTGCTGCAGAGCCGATGTGATGGCTTTACAGTCTGTCACCTCCTCTGGCAGGCAGCCCTCCTGGTCCCGGAGTGCAGGGTCGGCTCCCGACTTCAGCAGCAGCTCCACGATGTCCAAAAACTCGCAGGCAGCAGCTGGAGGGAGAAAAGGGAAGGGTGAGTCAGGGGATCCCCACCCGAAGAGGAGGTGATGGGTGTTCCTGGAGCAGTGCTGTAGCTGGTGACTGCCCATGTGTGTGCCAGAGGGAGGAAATGCCGTGTCAGCACCTGGCCAGGCGGAGCAGATCGTTTTTCGGGGAAGTGTTCAGTACTCAATGTATTACAGGTCTTTGGATTTAATAGTGCAAAGGAGAAAGACAAGAGTGAAAGCAATGAAAAGCCAGAAGTCCTGAGGGGGTGTTGCCAGTGCAGCTGCCACCCCAGAGCCACGGAGCCGGGCAATCTGCAGGGCATCACCCGGGACAATGCACAGGGTACCTGAGTGCAGCTTGGCCAACACTCTGCATCCAGGATTGCAGTGAGACGCCGGGAAGGGCCCAAGAGTGCTACTGCAGCACCCCAGAGAGCCCAGAAGTGCCACCTGGGAAAGCCTGCCCCACCAGCTTTTGTACCCAGAATTTAAAGTGCATTTGTCATTTATAACATATTTATAAACCCCCTGCCCCTCACCTGCCTCCTGACCCTTGCAGGGCTCCACAGGCAGCACATCCCAGGCAGGACAGTCAGTACCGCCTCGCTCCTGGCTTTCACCCATCATTTCTCCTTGCAGGAAATGCAGATGGTATTTAGCTGCTGGCCGGCCCTTCCCTGAGCATCAGCCCCAGGGAAAGGTGACCATGCCCACAGACAGCCAGTAAGAGCACATTGCTGTTATTTCTAACTCACACCTCTGCTAGCATCTGCTAGCAACTATTTTTTCAACCCCAATTTACCCTGCCAAGTCAGAATCAAGTTTGACCTGAGCTCTTCTTTGTCCCAAGGATGAAACAACCTGGCAGCTTTCCATTCTCCCTCCAACCTCATCTAAGAATGTTATATAAAAAAAAAAAAAAGCACCAGTAAAGAACTGAAAACTCTTATCACTGAAGAGCTGAGCTTGGCCAGTACCAGCAGAAGTCCCAGTGTCTGGATGTTCCTGTAAATCCGTGCAACGCAGATCCTAGTGAAGCCAAAAACTGCCTCAGCCCCCATCTGCCTTAAGAGACAGTGAAGCCGGCAGCTTCCCCTTGCATTGGTAGTGATTGGTTTTAATTATATTTCAGGCACTTTTACAACGTAACCGACCAAGTCTTTTTTTTGCTGTTAAATGTAGCAATTAGAGTGTCTTTTGCATTACTCTGCAGTTTTCTACTGACCCAAAGGGACAAGCAGCAATGTTTAATTAAAATAAATTTGATGTGTGATTGGAGCTTATACAGAAAAAGATAAAAAATGGGGAATAAAAGGGGGAAGGGGTTGGTGAGGAAGCAGTTGGTGGTGTGGGTGAGGCTGAGTTGAAGGGCTGGGGGGCACATCTTGGGGTCTGGGCACAGCACCCTTGCAGAAAACAGACTTCTAGGAGTGTCAAGAAAGCTGCAGTGGCAGCAGCTCTTGGGGCCGAGGAGCTGATGCCCACAGGGGTAAAGGTGGTTTCATTGTCCGGTGTCACTGGCGGGCACAGCCTGTATCCTCTAGTGGGCCGGGGACGTCCCTGGGGATGAGCACAGCTGCTGGATTTATCGCACCCTGGGACCCCCGATTTGTCAAGGGCCGGAGTGGCAGCCCTGACACTGGCACGGGTGAAGATGAATTTCCATTCAGCACAGTTCGCCTTCTGACTCCATTAATCCTCAGGGTTCAGATGATGAATTTCTTTTCTTTTTTTTTTTTTTTTTTTTTTTTTTTTCTCCCACTGCCCTGCCACAGCACAGAAAGAACCGAACAGATGGTGCTTTACAGGGAAGCCGGAGAGCCCATGAGGATACAGAGCCTGCCCACTCTGTGGCCACGTGGCCACCAGTGCTCGGAGAAGCCTTGATTTCCTCTGGGAGAGTCAGCAGCAATGATTTTAGTATTCCCAGTGGGTGGGTGGATGGATGGATGGATGGATGGAGAGGAACCGAAGACTAGCGGGCTGTTAGCAGGGAGACCATGCTCATGCCCATCAACACAGCACCGACCGCTGCCGGCAGTCCAGAGGAGAGTGGGTCTGGTGGTGGCTCCCACCAGTGAGCTGGTGCCTTTGGACCATGCTGCCAGCTGGCCTCCACTTAACCTCCGATTAAACCCGGGGTCGGCGCCGATCGGAAGGAGGCAGGATTTATAACCCACAGCAGGATGCAGTTTGACACCGGCTGTAATCAGGGGAGCTGTCACCACAAGGACAGCTGTCAGGCCACGCCGGCTCATAAAAAGGGATGGAGACACCCTAAAAGCAGTGGCTGCCTTGTTGGTCCTGCTGATGGGATTTAACCCTTCCCTGAACAGTCCTTAACAAAAGGGAAGGCCTTGTAAAGGCACTGCTCTGCTCAGCACCGCCAGAGACAGTTTTCACATGAGCTCTCATGTCTCTGCTGCAATTAATGGCTTGGTTACGAAGCACTTACTGAGATGGTATTGGGAGATTTTCAGTGAGTTCTAGTTTCAGGACAATAGCCACTTGAATCAAAACCATTCCCTCATTTAACAAGCTGTTTTCAGGATTGGAGTGATTTATGACCAGATCAGCTAAGCAAGAGAATGAGGACAGCCTGGGTGCAGCACCAGTCAGGCAGGGACAGCGGGGCACCTGCAGGGACAGCAGAGCACCTGCAGGCACACCGGATCTGTGTGCCCTTGACCCAGAGAGGCCTCCCCAAAGATGATGTACAGGGAGGAGAGGTGGGATAATACTCAATGGAGAGAAAAAATTTTAACACTTAAAACATTCAGGAAAAAAAACCTGGTAAACTGTCATTACTGAAACATCTGAGCTGGTAGGGTGGATTGGAGAAACCACTCCTGAAATAATGTTAATTACATCAGTTATGTTTGTCTGCTTGTGTTAAAAAACCTGCTTCAGCCACCAGCCAGAGGGATCCACCTGAACAATAGTTTACACTGAGGGGATGCATCCACCCTCTACTTTCACATATTGAACTTGCCTGAAGCAGGTGCTCTTGGAAAATGCATATGCTATGCCTTTGCACAACCTACTATAATCCACCGTGCACCCCTCGGTAGGCAGACGTCAATGCTGGAGAGGGGAGCAGGAGAAAGCATCTCCCTAGGAGAGAGAAAGCCCGAACTGTGGAATGATCTGGGCAGAGAAAGGCAAGGCAGCTTTAAGCACTGTCATTCTGTGGACACTGCAGCACTAAGCAACAGATTTGCTACTTCAGTCAGAAGGGTAAGAATTTGAAAACTACAGGAAAGATGATATGGGGAGAAATCATACATTATTGTAATTACAGTCTCAGTTCAGGGACCCTGGAATCTGGTAGTTTAGATCCAGATCCAAATGCTGTGCCTTGGACTGATGGTCTGCAAAGCAATTTTGCCATCCTCATAATGTCCTTGTGGAGAGATCAGAAAGAGAGAAAAAGACACAAACACTTCAGAATGACAAGTACGCTCTAATTACACAGTGACAGGCATTGAGAGAGAGAGTATAAAGTAAGAACTGGTATGTCCTAATTTTGGAAAAAGTTATGATACAGATTAAATCAATACTTTTTTTCCTATTGCCCACACATCAGCACCACATGTGTCACTTTAGTCTCTATTTTTCTCACTTGGAGATAGAACAATTTTTCAATTAAAAGGATTTTACAAAACCGTATCTAATTAGCATGTAATTATAGGAGGGACACAAACTGTAACTTTGCTCTGTTGGTTTTGGTAGTAGAGAAGCTGCTGCTTTCTCAGCTGCGATACAACAGGTTTGTCACCAGGATGAGTGGAGATGAAGGTCATCTTGCTCATCCCCTTTCCCTCACCTGTGTAACCTGTTAAAGCTGGTGCAGATCCTCCTCTCAATCCCCTGATGGCTAAGGGACTTAGCATCCCCTAATCAGAGCCACTCCTGGGTCTGCAGGTAGCACAACTGCGACCCGGAGACACATGAGTACACAGGAAAAACTCTGCAGAAAGTGCATCATGAACTGGGGAAAAAGGAAGGCTTTAAGGTGAAATTTGCAAAGGAGGAGGAAGGGAGGACAGCAGTCTTCCCCACTGCTTCTCCCAGGGCTCCTATTCATACTGTGCTGGGATTTGCCAGTGGAGGTAGCCACTGGTTAATCAAACTCAGCTCCCCTGCTCATATTTCTGCTGAAATTTGCTTTCTGTACATAGACCAGATGCAAACCCATCCTGTTAAGAGGGAACAACCAATCTGAAAGGCAGCTTACCATAATGGAGTGCAGTCTGGCCTTCCCCATCCTGAAAAAGAGAGAGAGAGAGAGAGACTTGATTGTAGAGGTATAAGTAACATCGTGGGGATATAAATAAATTCCAGGTTTAAATAAATAAGCTGAATCACTGCAATGTTTTAATTGACTAGATAAACAGCCCAGGACACCCAGCTACCTGGCAGTTAGGCTTTGAATCATCATCCACCATCAATCCATATTGATGGATAATCAATATCTATCCACCCATAAGAGTGCATGGATCATGTCATGACATGAGTATAATTCAGTTCATAGCGTTAGCACTTCCGGCCCATAAAAATGAAGGATTTCAATCCTATGGCCTTACTTTGGGACCCTCACTAAACCTGATACTTTAGTGCAAGATGCTTCTGTGCGAGCCCAGCCTTGGCCAGCTACTTGAGAGAAGCGTAAAGCATCGGGACGCTGGCACAGCTCAGCATGCAGTGCTCTTCAGCATGAGAGCGCACAGGGGAAAAAACCTCCACTTTTCTTCCACCTGAATAAACCTTAGATCCCTGCTCTTCAGAATTCAGGTCTGGCCAAAGGTGGACCCAAAGCCCAAGTGAGTTTTATTGGGCTGCTGGCATCCTTGCTGCATGAGGGTGAGGAAAGGGCTAGGCACAGTGCTCAGGAATCGTGGTTGCCAAACTCATCCTTGTGAAACACCTGCAGTGCCAGAGTGAAGAAAAGCACGTGACTTGGAGACGTTGGCACACAACTCCCTCTTTAAGCTAACATGTATGTCACTGCATCAGCTGCAATGGTTTGGGAAGTGTGTCCCCTTCCCAAACTCGGCAAGCATGGGCAGGGCTTTGCCGGTGAGTGGTCGGTGCTCATGTGGCATTTCCAGCAGTACAAACACAAGAACAGGTGAAATAACAGAAGGGAAGAATTACTGGCCCCTCTGCTTTCACTATCCCACCAGGATTAGCCTCTAATTCAGGTCTTTGCCTCCTTAATTTATTTGCATCTGTTTATGAAGACTTAACTTTTTAATTACCCATCATCTTTGGGATTAAGGTGCAAATTCTACAGCCTGCCGTGGATTCTGGAGCAGGCGAAAGGGAAAAGAAGAACAGGAAGACAGGTAGAAATCCCACCTGTAGCTGTTAGGAGACTTCTGGTTTCCCAGCTTGTTATTCTGTTTTATATTAACGCTGTTCAGCTGAGGAACTAGAAATGACTTGTGTTTCAGGGTGACCAGAGGTGCCACGCTTTGCCCTGGGACACTGCACCAACACAACAACCACACGACCAGCAGGGATAAAAAAGAAAAGCCAGATGTAACAGGCATTTGCTGCCTAAAGAGCCATTTCACATCTTTGCTGGGGAAAATGTGGGGGGTGAGATTTCTCCTTCCATGTGCTGCTATGCCCTATTCATGGCACTCTTGCCAGCATTTGGAGGCGTCTCATTTCAGGAGCCTATTTCTGCCCAAATTGTGGGCAGCTTAATGCAAATGGCTGTCATTAGAAGATACTGCAAACCAAACAACTGAAGGAATCAAGGACGGCATCCACTGATTATTCCACACTAATAAGGTAACCGACCTGAGCCAGAGCCCCCACGTGGTCCTTACCATGTGCCTGCTCAGAGGAGTGACTGACTTCAGCAAAATACGGAGCAGGGCTGGGGAAGAAGAGGTGGGAGCACTCCGAATGAGTTACTGGAAAGGCAGGCTTTCAAATATGCAGGTTGTGTGTGTGATGGGGGATGGGAAGCCAGCTTCCTTCTGCATCGCTGGCTTCAAAATTGTAGCTGACAAAATCCACAGGTGAATGGGATTGGAGACATGCAGCAGAAATCCCTTGCCATTGGAACGCTTTGCTGCAAAACTCCTTCTAAAATACATAGGACTGCTACAGCCATTTGCTCCTCTTCCAAAGGCCCGCGTAAAGCACTGCTGCCTCAGCAGCGGGCTCTGGGCTAACGAGGCTTTTTATTTCTCTTAGATGTACTTTCTGGCATTTATTGGGCTAAGAGGAGAGCACAAGTCCTGGCATACAAAATGCATCTCTTTAATCCCAGTGCGGTTTTTAAAAAGAACTATTAATCCAATGTTATGCAAACATTGTTTACACTTTATTTATGCTGTGGATGTTTTTTTTTCCCCTTTGAGCCTGACGGCTGGCCAAATGCTATTTGTTATACTTCTCAGATGCTATGCTATTTGCTTGTATTTTCTCTGTGACAAATTTTAATCCAGGTAAATGGAAAAAGCTTTAGTGTGGTCACTCACTAAGGGCCTTGAAATGCCCTCGGGAAGCTGCTGATCTCAATCCTTGTTTGATTTGGCTTTTTGGAGCACCATGGCTAATCAGAGCACAAAGTGCCTGGCTGCTCCATGCACAGCACTTGGCTCCAGGTAATGGCAACACTGAGCCTTCAGTGCAAAGAAGTCACACCTGGAAACTAATCAAAGATGGGCTGTAAAAGCGAGGATGACAATTCCCATTGTGGAAATGACATGAGATTAATATTGCCTACCAGGTGCTGAAAACGTTTGTTTTACAACAAAACAAGATGTGCACAATTGGTTTAAAATTAATTGTAGCTGGCCTTGATGCAAGGGAAATTTCCCAAAGTGCAACAGAAAGCAGCGGTTTCTGGAGCATCCTGGGCAAGGTGTGGTGTGCCTTTCTTGCAGCACGTGCCTCTGTTGGGATGAATGACCCCAACGGTGAGCGGACAGGGACAACCTGCTGCAGCCTTTGTCTTCACCCCACTGCAACTTGTCCAGGGCACCAGCAAATGTTATTGCCCAGCCCAGGATCGCTGACACCAGCCAGGAGCGGGGTGTCCCAAGCACAGCCTTTGCAGCCAGGAGGAACACAGAGATGCCAGTGGTGATCAGATGGACCCTTTTGCCCATCTGGCTTGCAAGTGGGGGCAGCTAAGTCTTCTCCACTGAAACCCATCAGGATTTTTGTGGGGTTTTTTTATACAAAGCACCAAGTTGCAGGGGGATGTTTGTCATGATTGTTTACTTCTTCTCTCCAATTTAGCTTTCAGATTACAGAAATGTAAATCATACAGAGCTGCAAGTACAACAAAACCCATACATACAGAAATCAACCACCTGATAAATCTGTAATGTAAAAACCTCAATACTGTAACCAGTTATTTCCAAACTGTGCCTATGGAAAGTTAGGTAATCACAGTGTGTTATCGTTTCTGTGCTAAGGTGTGTTAAAAGAAATTAGAGACTTTTTTTCCCCAATAGGAGCTTCTGTAGCATGAGAGGAGCACAAAGAGAAGGTCTTGAGTAGGGGATCTGATGTCAGGGAGCACAAGAGAAGAGATGGGCAGCTCTGGGGCCAAGGCTGAGCTCTGCTCAATGCCAGGATGCCTCTCAGAAATGCCTTTTCAACATCACGCTTCAGTTGGAATAATGTCAATGTGACAGGTTAGAAAGGAAGCAATCGGTGCTCTGATTCAGTGAACTTCAACATGAAAAGGGGAAAAGGCCAGGCTCAAAGCAGGAATTTGTAGTGATTTTGTACAGCTTTGCTTTCAGCTTGCAAGGCACTGGCAGGTACCTGTCCCAGAGCCCTTTTAGCAATACCCTGTCAACAAAAAGGAGAAGCTTGTGTAAATGGCAGAACCCATACAGGCAGACAGAAGATGACCAGAAAGGAAAGAAATACCATTACATGCAAATGTAGGAGTGCTCATCCCACACACACAAGTTACCAATCAACAACAGACTGATCCCAAGCTTTCCTCCTGCCTCCTAACATTGCCTGTCATTCCTGGCAACTTCTGCATCCTCTTGGCACATCTGGCCATACCAGGGTGACAGCTGAGCTGTACAGCCTTCAAGGGGAAGAGCATTTCCAGCTATTTCAAAAATAAAACCAAATGCCCACGTCTACCAAACTCATCAAAACAAAGATACTACAAAATCACTGTTGCCTCCTACATACATGGTCCGTGACAGATGTCACTCAATGAAAATCCAACTACCAGTGGGTAACTTATTGGATAACAGGATTTTGTTCTGCTCCTGAGAAATTTAAGCAAGAGAAATGAGAGAAGATGGACCGAGCGCAGATGGACCAACTGTCTTATCCATTAAGTGGTACTATGGCTACTACACGTCAATTTTGTCTTATAAGTGATAGGATTATATCGGTGTTGCCATCCCATGTTTATTCCTTGGGAATTTCTGTACCCTGCTTAACCTAACACAAGGTTTCTGGTCTGAGGGGCAGAGACACAGAAATGGCTTGGCTGGGCCCTGCTGAGATGCTGCATATGCTATAAACACAATTCCCACTGTCCTGCCATGGCAATCAGATCCTGACGTGTCAGTGTTTGACTGTGCTGGTTTCATGGGACAGTTTTTAAAACAGTGTTATATAAACATTGATCTTCCAGACCTGAATCACTTGCTCTCCAAGCTGCATACAGAAATCTCTGCAAGCAGGAGGGTGACCCTAAGGGAGACACCGTCTCTTCCTCCACATCACATGTTTTATTTAGCACAAGTACAGAAAGAGGAAAAACAAAACCGTGCTGGGTAACAACCTGGGCGAACTCTGGTCCAGCTAGACCCCATACTGGTGATGAAGCTGGGGCTGGACAGCCCTCCACACCAGCTGCAAGGGTGTGCACAGGACCCCCCACACCTCCTTGAGTGCTTGGTCCACACTGAGACCTCATCTCTGTGCCTTCAGTCACATCTCCAAGTGCAGACACCATGAGCATGAAAAGCACAGCGGAAAACATACATATTAACCTCTCCCTTTTGAGGGATAGCACATGCACTCTTTATTTTAAGGTATTCTTTCCCCCATGTCACTTCTTCTTTCTGTTCATTTGCTGCACCTTTTAAGGTGCATTCTCGTTCCCATTGGCAGACTCCAAATGTTGGCAGGGATTGCAGGAGATAAGACCCATGAGGTGATAAGAGTGTTTAACAGCGATGGGTCCTGGGCAGCATGGATGGGCTGGAGGGAAGATAAATATTTACACTACATCTTTAGAAGGTGAGTGAATAAAAAGGGCTAGAATAATACAGCCTCTGAACAAGCACGGGTGCTTAGAAGCTGTGAATATAAATCTCTACAGCCTCAAGACACACACTCACTCAAGCCAGGGAGATGAAAAATAGCAAGAAAATACTTCCCTCCACTTTTAAAAAGGATTTTATTTCTCATTTATTTCCACTTTAGACTTCAACTTCCCAACAATTTACTTTAACCTCATCATCTTTTTCTCTCTCTGAAATGTTATCCCCAAGATGACTGAAGGTGAGACCACAGCTAAAAGCATGCCAGAATTTACATGCTAACACCCACCAATATGTAAAGCCAGGCAATGAGGGCTAATATAACCAGTGCAAACTCCACCAGTCAATTCAGTAGGTGGCCCCAACACAGCCTTTATTTTAATTTACATGCTGCTTTTGCACATAGCAGCCTGGGTTTGGACACATCCACTAATACATGTAAAATGAATGCTTGGACATGTGGATCACTGTGTGTGCTAATGCTGCCATAGAAAAGCAATGGTGTAGTTTAACATTTGATACTGTTCTTTTAAAATCTCTACCTTAGACCAGTGTGCATGCACATGGACCCAGACTTTTGCTTTTAGGTGCCTCCTGAGCCTTAAAGCAATGTCAGTAACAGGGCAATTTGAGAAACAAGACCATCTAACAGCTTTGTGCTGGAACATCTAGAGTCCCAAATAACTCCGACCCTAGAAAAATAAAGCAGACCTTTATGTTTTCTCCCCATTTTCTAGCTTTTGATGTTGCTAAAGCAAAACACCCTTGTGACAGCTCACCTTCACCTGCTGTTTTAGACAGGGTGTCCCAAATGAAGACAATTAGTTAGCTTGTGTTTGTGAAGGGCTTATGTTTGTGAAGGGTTTATGTTAAGAGTAGGCCGTTAAGAGACATCATGATGTTCATCCTTGGTACCAGCTTGAAGGCAGCTCAGACACTCCCCAAGGTGCAGGGTTGTGGGACAAAGGATACAGAGAAGTCTCTGGCAGAAGCAAAACCAAAATCCATGCACTTGTCATGAGCAGCTGTTATTTTGGAATTGCAAATAGCCGAAGCTGACAAGTGCAAGGCTTGGATATCCCCTAAGTTTGGTTACCCAATTAACTCTTCCACCTCCCTTGCATGTGGGTAGACTTGGCAGGGACCGCTCTCTTACCAAGCTGTCCCTCTCCAAGAGCTCTCTCCTCTGCCCCCTTCCTCCCATTCAGACCTTCTCCTGCACTGTGCTGGGCAGATATTCGTAAGCATGGAAGGTACTAGACAGATTTTTATCATCACCTCTTGGGCCCTTCTCCAGAGCCTACCACTAGGCTATCATTTGGCCTATCTTCTAAGTGCCTCACAGATAAATTAGATCTGCATAGAGAAGAAATTATTACATTTCTAATGGTATGGACCCTTACAGCACAATCTGCTACGGAAAGGCAAAGAAAATTGCATTAGCTTTTGTTTGATTCAAAATTATGATCAAGGGAAGAGGGATGTTAAAGCCCTTTAAAGTCAAGCCTTCGAGCTGAGGATCCTTCTGTCTGGGGACCTCCCTATTCATATTCACTGCCTGAGCTCATACTCATGGTTCATTTAGGTGCATAAATTTGGAGGAGCCCTCCACTTTCAAAGCTGCTGTTAAAACCAGATCTAAGAAAGCTCGGAGAGAATACGATGACTGCCACTTGCTCCCTTCAGAAGCCTGCATCTGCTAATGCACTCAAACGCCACCAGTCCGAGGAGCCCAGCGTGCCAGGGTTATGCTAATCCTTCATCGCCCTAGTTTCTAACTGGTGGTGTACCTAAATTTCCAAGTGCAATTTCAATGGGATTTATCACATCTATCATCAGCATGTAGTGCTGCTGGCACAGATACAGACTCAATATCCCACCGCAGACACGGCTGTCTTTAAATGAAGAACAAACTGATTTCTGAATCTACACAGCGGCTCATGCAGCAACTCCGAAACTCTCTAGGCTGTTTTTCTATTGTGCATTTTCAGTGCAATGTGCAGCCGGCACTTTGAGCACAGCTGTCTGTAGGTATGTCTTTATAGGTTGCTCCAAAGAGTATTTGCTACTGCCTGTTACTTCCACCATCAGGCATCTTTCTGGTCATCAAACAAGTGTGTTGGTGCAATATAAAAGCTGCTGGGAAGCTGCAGGTTTCCTCAGCCCAGGGATCAAAAATGTGTTTGGAAAGAACCCGTGCCTAGTGCTGTAACAAGTGTCACAGTGCTGCAGCTGAGCCAGCCTCCAACAAAACTATGCAAAGGCAGTCCCTGGCTGCAAACAGGACAATATTCCTCAGGGCAAGATGCTAAAAATCTCCCTTCTCAGGGTGCTTCCCTGCCCCTCCTCATGTAAAAGTTAGTAGCTCTTATAGTGCTTTATCACTTGAGCACGGCTGAGGCAGATACCTGGTTATTTAAGGAGCAGGATAAATGGGCTGAGACAGCTTTCCCATCCCCAATTCACTAGGGAACGCTTGGAAATTCCACCTGACACCGGGACTGCACTGTGCTCTTAAACAATCTCCTGTCTGATCCGATTGTTCCCCAGTGGGGAGGCAGGCTGCAGCTCGCTCAAGAGTCATTGATTGGATTAACAGCCTAATTCCCAACAGATGAATAGAATACTGATGTCTTGTCAGCCCACATCATAGAAGGAAAACACAATCTGCTTCTACAGCCCCGAAATTTAACCCTTTGCTTCCCTGGTCCCCCTTCCTGGGGCGCAGGTCTGAACACACGGGTCTGGCACTTTCAGCTCAAGATCCTACCCATTCAAACGAGAAAAGATATATTAACCTTTGGGACAGTTTGCCTAATCACCTACATGCCACGGGATCATACGTTATTTTCCGTGAGGTTGGTTCTGTAAGAAGCCCTCTTTCCATCCTTTCTAGACAGAAGAGATTTATACCGGGGACCTTAATTTTTTTTCCTCACCGTTTTACCACCTGTCGTGGAAGGAAATACTGTATGCTTCACAGAAAGCAGTTGAAAATTCATTAGCTTAACGATATTTATTCTGAAATATACAGATATTGAACATTTTTTGAGTCTATCGTTTGATGAGGAGGGCAAATCTGCCTGGAGAGGAGCATCCAGCTGCGTTGCAGGAGAGGCATCGCTGCAATGTCCTCTCCCTCCAGCAGCTCCTGGCAAGCCATGGGGCAGGGGAGAGAAGCTGGGCACCTGGTTTGCTCCTGTTCTCCACCTCCTAATGGAGCCACTAATGTTTTCTTACCTCATAGAAAGACTGTGATTAGAAATTAATTGCTACTGGTCAAATGTTCACTACTACAAAGCAGGTCAGTGTGCATATTAAAGAGATTCTCCAAGAAGAAAATTTATTTATGGACTCCTTGGCATTGTCTGCATTTATTTCCTTGCTCAAGAGACAAGAATAAATAAAAATAATCTGATTTTAAGAAATGTATTCAAAATGACCTATTTTTATCTCAGATCATTGGGGTCCATAATGCAGTGGTTTTTATTTCCTTCTAACAGCCACCTTGTGCACTTGCCTTTACAAAACAGTCAGATATATAAACATTGTAATTTTTTTCAGCAGCAATCCTAGAATATATAGAAATAGAGCTACAACACTCATGCCAGGACTGTAACCCATATTGAGAGGTGTCCTCAGGAGTATCTCTGATCCAACAGTCTCTGTGGCAATGGCTTACCAACTCTTCAACTATTTTTCCCACCTCTGCAAGGTGTGTACCACCTGAGATAAGCCAGGCTGCTCTGTGAAACAGAAATAAGGTATTTTCAGTTTCATTTAGATTTTACACCTCACATGCAGAGTGGAAACATTTCCTCCATCACTCCTTAAGTCCAGAAACTAATTAGCCCAGCACTAACATGACAAATGGGAGAGAAAGCATGAAAAGGTGAAGATGCTCACCCTTTTTTTTCCTCCTTTTAACAGTACCTGCTAGTCCTGACAGTCTTCCAGACTTCATGATTTCACAACATTAATATGCATATAAAAAACTTGCTAGGAGACAGAATGAAAGAAACAGGCCTCCCCTCTCCAGGCTGCCAATACATCAACCCTACAGAGAGCCCTGTTTTCAGAGAGAAGCAAGGTGCTCTGCGTTCACAGCACGGGCAGTGGGGAGGCAACAGTATGCATTAATGACAGAGCTGCCTTAACCAAAACAATTAGCGAGAGATGCTGCATCGACTCAAACAATTCAATTAATGCAGTGTTAGTGCTACTATTTTAAAGTCATTCAAATTATTAGCTCCTTTTACAATTTGAATCCATAATGTTTCATTTTCATCCCAGATGTGAATTGTTCCAGAATGGCAATAAATAAATAAGTCAAATGACCCCTGTCCAGTCCAGCCCCCCGTCCTGTAATATGGCTGCATTGTATATTCACGAATCCAGGTTAAGGATAGGGACTGGGGCAGTTGTGCCCTGGAACTAGCAGACTGCAGGTTTTATAAATACATACAGAAATAATTAAAATCTAAGGGGTTTAGAAGGGTTAATCTCCTTTAAATAATCTCTGCCACAAAGCCTGTAAAGTCACTGCTGGCACTGTGCCCACGTGAGACCGGCTGTCGGATATCAGGACAGCACGTGTGGATGGGAGCAGAGAGATTAAAGTGGAAGCGCTGCTGCGGTGGCCCATCAGACATACTGCTCCCCTGCATATGGCTCCCTGGTCACTGCTGAGGGGCTGGAAATGCTGCGAGCAGGATCAGATCTAACACCAACCAGCAAGTCAACATGCTACTTGCTCCACCTGATTAAAGAAAGAGAAGGAAGCTCGATCAGGCTGCTAAATTTAGCAGGTTGGACAAGAGACAGCAGGAGCTGAGAGCATTGCTGCCACTGCTCAGTCCACCTGAGCCCTTTCTGACTTCAATGCAAATGGTGCCTTATATTTATTTAAAGGGATTCAGGACTGGAAATTACCTCTTTTCCTATGCAGGCTTGAACCCCCATCCCTGGGTGGCCAAGGAGACATTTGCACTTTAATTGTCAGCTATAATGGACTCAGAGCTGTCACCCTGCATTTCAGGATGTCCTCTTCATATAGTGTCTTTTTACTAGCCAACAACCGAGTGACCATTAGAGATAAAGAAATCCAACAGAAAGCAGAGAAACCACCCCTCTGTGGGCAAAAGCAGTGCCCTATCTGAACCTGCGAGTTTGATTTCCAGTGATTTGGGCAAAGGCAGGGTCAGCTGAAATGCCCACGAGCCCTGCAGTAGCAACTGGGGCACTGGCTGGGAGGTTGCAGTATCGTGACAACTGCAGGCATGGTTGCAATAAAAGCACAGCCACGTTGCACATGGCAATGTGCTGCAGGAGGAGCAGAGGTGCTGTTAACAGCCTAGGGATCTTTTTTAAGTCCCTGAGGATAAAGACTCTCTGGAGACTCTGTTTTGGTCTCATAAACCTTCCTCAGCTTGGTGTGCAAAATACAAACTTTCCATGTTGAGACAGTCTGAACTCATTAAATGAGATCTGGATTTTATTAAGCCAAGCTTGGGGAAGCCTGAGGTACCAGGAGAGCTGAATTACAGTGGCTCATGGCCCTCAGCTTGAAAGGCACTTCTTTTTTTTCCTCCTCCTTTAGAAAAACCCAACACCAGGGACCTTGCTCAGACCTCTCAAAGCATCTCAAGATAGCGCTGTGCCCTGCAGCCTCCAGACAGTCTCTCCTTCCCAAGCACGGCTGTTTCTTAAGGATGACAACTCCTCTCTGTGGCTAATCTGGAATTAGAGAGGACGTTCGCACACTCACAGCTGTCTGCCAGAGAGGGAAGGCTTCAGAGACTGGATCCTGCCCCGAAGTGGACCACTGCCAGGGAGAAGCTGACTGCACGTGTTGACTTAAGAAGCTCTCGTCTCATCACCTCAAAGGGTTGCTGTTTTTGTGACATCTAACAGCCTTTTAGCAGCCTCTGTGAATTGTATTAGTAGCTGATTTACCATTTTTTATTTTAGAAGGCATGAAGCTGCTCTTTCATTGGATCATCCACCACCAAGTACAACTACACGTTAGACTCTGAAAACTCCCCTCTCAGTCTATGACTGTTGGGACTGCTTCCTGATGGAAGAAAGGAGAAATAAATAGAGAGGGAAAAGGTTTATTGGTACTGCTTATTCACAGACAGTCATGTTTCCAAACAGCTATTAATAAAGTGCCAATATTAAAGAAAAAAAGGAAACATATCTGGAGAAAACTGCCTCAGGACATCAAGCTATATCAGTAACTGGGATTTCTCGATGGAGCCACAGTGCTATTAAAATAAAGCTGAACTAAGTACTTGCAGTTTGGTCTGTCATTACTTATTTAGTGAGATGCAAAATTGATCTGCACTTTAAAGGGCTCTTTCAATGTCTAGAGGCAGCACTTGCTCCCTCCTTGAGCTGTATAATAGAGGTGTTCCTAATGAAATTCAGTAGGAGCTGGAGGCAACCAGGGAAAACCGTGGCCAACTTTATAACAGACAGATTTATGTTCAGGGATGTCCTGCTTTTTGAATGAGTTATTCTGCACAGGGCAGGAATAACGGGTTCCCCATTCATGGGCTGTAGAAGAGCAGCAGAAGGTCAAGTTCCCGGTGGTGCTCAGTCTGAGCTGAAGGCTGGGGCTGCTGAAGGCTTGGCTGCTGAGCCGAGCAGGTCCGTCCCATTTTCTACTAAAACAGCACAGGGAGACCACTGGGATCCAGACATCTGTCCCCAGTGCCCAGAACTGGGACCAGCCCATTTCGCACTGGGCAGACAGCTGGGGAGGAGCAGATGGCAGGTACTAGTGGTGTCGACTGATGTGGGGCAGAGCTGAACCACTGACCTCGAGGTGAAAGGCTTCGTATCTCCCATTATCAGTCCCCAGAGCCCCCTCCAAAGTAAGTGTTGATACATTAATCTTACTGACTGATGGAAACAAACGACAAATACAATGTTCCATGGGGGAATCGTTATTTATTTTGAGTCAAAACTATGCTTAAAAATGTAAAGTTAAAGCCATGCTTATATTTCAGTCTTTCATCAGAAATGTTACTAGTTAATGCCATCCTTTTTCTCTTCCAAGTACCAAATTTAAAGAGCATGTCATCACACATAAGTCTCTGAGCACAGCCCTAGCATGGATTGCTGTAGTAAATAATAAACTGGTGTTTGTGTTTCCTCCTGTGCATGCTGTCCTCCTAAATAGTTTAATAACAAAGGAGTATATTTAGGAGCACTGCTGGAGTGCCTTGATGAAGCATGTTGTGTAGGATAAATACCTCCACATCAGGACACTTTTCAAAGCCATCAGGCAGAGGGGTCAGTCTGTTGTGGTTTTTTTTAAAACTGCACAAGCTAATGCTTTAAGAGTGTCTTGATGGAATCAGGGAAATTGGATTGTCCCCCCATTTGCTGGCCTAAAACAAGCCTTTTTTTATTTATCCCATTAGAAGAACACAAGAGAAACCTTTTAAATGTCACTAAAATTTTCCCTGCATTGCAAAACCAAGTCAAAAGGGTTTTAATTTTCCCTGAGACCTCTTAAGTAATGCAGTATGTCAAGGTTTAAATACATTGCATGTAGGGGATTGTCTATATTCTGTCCTGTTTCACGAGGGTAACTCTGTAAGGTCGGTCCTGTTTGCTGGACTTGGTCCCTGCCAGCACAGAGGTGCTCAGCTAGCCCACATCACTTTAGATAGTTCTGATGAAAAAAATAGGCAAGTGATAATGAGATGAGATATAGCTTCCCCTGAATCAGTCTGGGATTCTCAAAAATTCAGCAGTGCTCATCACTCTCCAGTAATTTTGTTCTGTGAGTTGGGGCGCTCTGATTTTGTGAGAGCCTATAATTTATAGGCTTTATTTACTTATTTATAGGAGGACTAGAGACACTTGGCAAGAGGCACTTATGTACACAAGGCTCCAGATTCCCCTGGAGTATTTAATATGACAAACATAAGCTGCATAGCAGAGGCAGAGCCCATGATTGAAAACTGGCAGCACTCAACGCACTAAAACACTGGCTAAAGCAACAGGGTCACATCCCCTTCAAAGGCTGGGCTGGTGTCCACTCAACCCTTGCTGTCCCAATGGCTGTGGGCATTAATGCCAAAACAGCTTCTCCCAGCCCCTCCAAGCCCATCCCACTTGTCAGCCAGCCTGTAAACTGGAAGCTAGGGGTGATCTGTTCTCCCAGAATAATCCCACCTAGTAACGTCTGCTACTAAAATATACCATTATTTTGCTCCTACAGGATAGGGGAGTTCTTTATCCATGCTGTCCCTGTTTCTTTTTGCCAACTGTGAACATATTGTCACACCACAGCAGAAGACGACCAGGGGTGCTAAGTCATTTTAGACTGACTAACTGACTTCCTAGCCCTGGTTTTGCAGGGAGAGGAGGAACTGGAGAGCAATGAGTATCCAAGGTGGGGTATGTGAGCCCTCAGCCTCTTGTCCTCAAATCCACACATGCACACCAAGAGCTGGGAAAGAGGCAGAGACAAGGAGAACATGGAAGAGGAGGCAAATCCCAGCCTCTCAACTTGCCACAATAAAACACAGCCTGGAGACTAAGACACTACCTCCTGATCTTCCCTGTAGGGCTGTATAATCTATTTTACAAAATGTCAAAATCCAGCGTGAAAATTGCAAAAAGGGTGTGTGTGTGTGTGTGTGTGTGTGTGTGAAAAATCAGACTGTCTGGTTATTGGACCAAGGGCTGTGTTAAAAGGATCAGGAGGTGGTGGGCCGAGTGGTGGGGGAGGGAATGGGATAAAGTAGTGGGTCTAATCAAATCAGTTTAAAAAGCTGCAGCCTCTCTGAGTTAACCTTGCCAATCTGAGAGTGAGCGGGAGCATGTCTGCGCACATTAAAGCAGGAGTGTGTCCTTGAACCCGCAGCGTACTCCATTCTCCTCCCGGCAGCCCACGCAGGCTGTGTACCCAACACTCTCAGCAGACAGCAGGAGAAAAGCCCAGGATTAGGTACCGTCCTTAGCCTTGCTCAAGTGGAAGTCAACACAGCAAAGGCAGCTTGGATGCTTCCCTGTGATTAGAGGTGAGCTCATCGGATTAAACTGGCAAGAGTTGGAGAAATGTTAAAAAACAAACAAAAAAATGAAACAAGGAGAAACCCTCCCATTGACAAATGTTGTCGTATTGAGTCTGGCAGCTGTGAGATGCATTACTAACCTTTGCTAATGACTAAGGGCACTGAAGTCACTTTAAAATAAATATTCACTACAAATTACATGGGTAATCTAAAGGGATTATCCTGCTGCCTTAACAGGTCCATAAACTAAACGTTAAATGGTCTACACAAGTGTTTGCATTAATTTTGACCCAAATCAACCCTTCTGCTAAAAGCCACGGAAAGCCAGATTCAATTTTGGATACCGCGTGTCTGCTTTGAGTTAATGTTCTTATAAATTCCCCCAGACCCTCTGTTTTCTGAAGGAAAAACAGGACCCAGTTCTTGGAAGCCAGGAGCCTGCCAGCAGCCAGGGAAAGGCTTTAGCAGAAACGCATGTTCAGAACACAAAGCAGCAGGCACAAATCCAGCCTGCTACAATTCAGTCCCTGGGGCAAAAGTATCCCTGTTCAGTCTTAGCTCCAGCCCTTCTTCCCTATGGAGACAGGGAAAGCACAGCGTGGGGAGAAGGAGCTCTCCCATAAACAGTGACCAAAATCCAACTGTTCTGTGCCTCAGTTTCCCCATCTGTAAAATGGGGAAAATATCATGTGTATTCCAGCTGGGGCACTTGTCCCTGTGCCTCAAGCTACAGGAGGGGAATTAAGCTGAAGCAGGGCTGTGCTCAGCAGTCAGTATTCAGGCAGGTCAGGAGACCAGGAGTTGGGGCATATGCTTCAACAACAGGGACTGAATTATGAGATGAGAACAGTTCCTGTGCACCAGTCTGCACCTCCTGACAACAACTTCATCGCCTCTACATGAAAAAGCGTAGTCTAAAAACACACAGATACCTTAAAGCCACCATACACAATGTCTGGCATTGGATCTAATTCCAAAGATCATCTCAGGCACAAACGGGGAGCAAATTCTACAGAGCACATCCACGTTTCCTTCCAGCAGTCTTTTCAGATCCAGCCTTAGAAAAATAACTCGGGGTTTTCCTCATTTCCCATGCTGCAGGGCAGGGAACACACCAGCGTGCTCAGGCCCCCTCAGTCCAACAGGAAAGGTGCATCTCCAGCACATCTGTGATCTGACACACTGGACATGTGCCCACCTTGCAACCCTATGTAATCTTTTTTAACCTGGACCCCTTAGCCTCTATATCTGAGTCAGCCAGTGTGCACACTTCTGAAGACAGCTATTTCTTTAAGGCATGCTGAATTAATTTTAAAGAATGAAACAGGACTAAGGGAACTGAAGAGACATAAACTCCTTTTAAATCCCACTGCTCCTGCACAATCACTAGCAATAAACTAGGGACCTCCTGTAGCAAATTAGGAAAGCGAGGGACATGATCAGGCTGACTGAAGCACAGAGATATGCTGTATCAATGGATCTGAAAAAAACACATCCCTGGAGCCCTTTGGAGTCCACTGTACAACTCAGGGAAAAGGAGAATCAAAATACGATGGGAAGCTGACAGAGAAAACACAGTCCAGAAAAAGACTGGTATTTAAAAAACTTGCTTTTACTGATGGAGGGAAGAAAAACATTTGCAACCTTTATGTTTTTTTAAAGCCTCTTCATGATATTTCTAGAATCATAGACTGGTCTGGATTGGAAGGGACCTTAAAGCTTATTTAGTTCCACCTCCCCTGCCATGGGCAGGGACACCTTCCACTAGACCAGGTTGCTCACAGCCCCATCCAACCCGGCCTTGAACATGACTTCTCTGGGCAACCTGTTCCAGTGTCTCACCAACCTCACACTAAAGAATTGCTTCCCTGTATCTAACCTAAATCTTCCTTCTTTCAGCTTAATACTGTTATCCCTTGTGCTATCACTACACTCCCTGATAAAGTCCCTTCCCATCTTTCCTGTAGCCCCCTTTAAATACTGGAAGGCTGCTGCCTTCAGAAGTTCCTGTGCTTTTTTTTTTTTTTCTTTTGAGATTAGAAAAAGCCAGTAAAGTCTAACCTGGTAAAACCTAATTTCACAGTAGATCTTTGAAAGCCTTGGCAATAGGAGTGGAAGTGTGGTCTATCACACACTGAAGGCAGTACAGGAGGAGTGCTCTAACAAGAGCATTTTAAACTCAAATACCAGGCAAACATTAACAACAAGTAAAGCCACAGTTTTACACACTCTCAAATGAAAAATCATTCCACTAAATGAGATTTATTCCCTATGAAATGCATATTTTTATGAACTCCTAAATAAATGCTAAGAAAGAATTAACAGATAAAAACTATGGCTTGTGTCTTTAAAAGAAGATTAATTCTCTCCCCTCCTTTTTAAATAAACAGTTTCAAAGTTTTCTTCACATATTGTAAAAGAATGATTAAGGGGAATAGATCAACAGCCTCCTCACTAATTTCCATCTGCTAACAGTGACCTAAAATAATCTCTTGAAGCTAAAGGAACCCTGAACAAACCCAAGAACATCTCCTCAGTCTCTGCTAAACCATCTCTAAAACAAAATACTAGTTGCTGCAAAAAAAGACACAGTTGCTACTGTTGCTTCCTATCCCAGCTGGCAAGGGCTAGAGTAAGAGAGCTTTTAAAAAGAAGCCACAGAACCTGCTAGGGCAAACCCCTGTCTACAAGAGTGTCCTTCCAGGTGTGGGAAAACTCATCCACAGACACCAGCTCAGTGGGGTAGGCTGGAAACATCAGCATTTTCTCAACTGGTAGGTAATTCACACCAGCAAATGTATTTAGACTTACCAATAAGGCCTGAAGCCTTAAACAGGGATCCAGAGCACCATGTTCACTGGCAGGATTTAAATTGGCAGAAATCACATTCATGTGTCTATTAACAGGGAGCACCTGTGGCACTTGCTAATATTAGCTGCTTTGTGTGATTGCTACCTAAGGATGTGAGTGGAAAGAGGGACCTCTCAGTAGAGCCAGCTACTTCTGCTGCAGTCTTCCTCAAAGCAACATGAAGGCTGCTAAGCTCCATTAAATATGGATATTCAAATATCAGCTACTTCCAGAAAAGCTTCTCTACAAAGCCACCAATCCATTCAAGGATAACTCAACCCACCACACCTCTGGGTCATGCCACAAAGCTTCCCAGCAGCTAAAGCAGAATGGAAATGATGGCTCAGGAGCTTCAGTTTGTACCAAACACAGCAGCCCTACATACCTTAATTTATCTACCAAGAACATGCAAAGCTTATGTAAGCTCCTCTGTGGGCTGCATCAATGTCTGATGCCTAATGAAGACTGAATTTGGATATGCAAATGCACTGATTACTGTGTTTCTCTGGGCTGGTACAGAGAGCAAGGTAAGGAAAAGCTGTGCAATATTTGGGGGCAAAGTGTTTAGTCTTTTTTTATCAGAATTCACAGTTACGGGAGATGCTTTCTTAAGGAGAATGGATGAATGTGGACTTTGACCATCCTTACACTTAGGAAATCTCTTCTGCTGTTACAATAACTCCTTTTGCTATTCTATTGCTTGTTCTGCAAAGCTTACCCCGCATCTCTGTGACCCTGAGAAGGAGGAAGTCCCCAAGTCCCTATGATTTTATGCAGTTGCAGCTGTCATCAGAGCAACTGTGCAACAGCATAAAATTCAAAGATAGATAGCTTCACTTGGTGGCTTTTCACACCTTGAGTGCTCAGGAGACAATACCCTTCTCCGAGAAAAGGCACAGTACTATAGAGCGATGGTACATATTAATTTCTAAAAGAGGATTTTAATCATGCAACGTCCTCTGCAGTCGCACAGAATTTAATCTCATTGCTGACAGTGGGTGATGGGGGAGCATGTTAAGTGGAAAAGTTGTATTCAAGACCTTCCTGCAGATATGTGCTACAGGCAGTCCCTTGGGAGGAATAAAATGATCCAAACTGGTCTCTCTCACTGCTGACCACCCTGACCCAGGGCCTCGACGTAGCCCAGCCACTCACACAGCAGAAATGCAGGTGCATTCCTGAAGTTCTGCGCAAGGTTCATGTTCACGTATTCATACAGTTAGCATTTATCAAGGCTTACTTTACAAATATTGATTTATTAATCTAGGCAAGACCCAGGGATATACGCACATAGTATTTCCATGTTAGTTACAGAAACTAGGACACACAAAAAACCCCCCACTGACTTACTCAAGGTCAAACGAGGAAACACATCTCGCAGCCAGTATTAGTTTCAGGATCCTGAGCTCCCAGCACTACACTATGACTATGAGGACATGCTGTCCTTTTCCACACTAGGTTCTCCTTCTTCTCATAAGATCTGTCTTCACCTAAGCCTACATTTAGTCTTGTCTTCATTCAATAATCTAGGAAGAAAAAAATAATGAAGAGCCAAAAGTTGAAAACTGTAAGCTGTAACCGAATCCCTCCCAGCTGCTAAGCGGACCCACCAGAACTGGGGTGGTATACTGGCACATGCCTTCTGGATAGTTATCTTCAGTCTTGTTATTTTACCAAGGACTCACAGGCAGCTTTACAAGTTTTGGTCAATTAAACAGTTAAATATTAAAGACAAAAATCCCAAAGGAATTAAGATAATTTGTTCTACCACTTTTAATGGGGCCCTAAAGCTTATATGAAAAGTTACACTTGGAATCATGAATAAACTCTTTCTTAGAAGTTCCTATGGAACAAAAGTAACCACGGCCTAGGATGGATAAAATTCAAATTGCTTTTTTTCCCCTGCTAAAATAAAAAATACTTCCCTAATATATCTGAAGTTAGGGCAACCTAAGTGATGGCCCAACAGAATACAATTCTATCAAATCACTACAGTTAAATGAAAAAAGATGAATGCTTTCAAGCAGCACACATCTGATGCCTACTCTCTAAAGAAAGTCAAACTACTGAACATGTAAGTAATTCTGTAAACGTCTATAACCATTCTTTTGAGGTATCAGACGAGCTTTGAACTACTAATGGATAAAAATGAAGTATAAGGCAACAGATCTGCTAGCTTTAAAATCTTGAGAAATTGGAAAGAAAGACCATGTGCTTTTGTATAGGACAGCCACATTTGCAGCATGGGAGCACTGCAAAAGGTTAAAAGTATCTGAGTGATACCTGTGCACTATGTCTGAAGGAATAGCTTTTAGAATACGTGGAATTCAAATAGTGTAGAACCCTGCAGGAAAATCATGGCAGTGCATTATGCACACTTCTTTATAATTTCTGTCACCGAATGCATGGTATGTACTTTCCACTCTTAGCTTGCCTGGAACATGGGAAGTGTGCTTTTTAGGCAAAGTCAAGCCTAAAGTCTCAGGGTAGACAACAGACAACGTGAGAAAAGAGGGCAAAACTTTATCAAACATGGAATGCTTAAAACAGAATTGAAGCCTGTATTTGGTCCACATCTTTCTCTGTTGCTCCTTCACTTTGCTGCTAAAATCCTTGATTTTGTTAACAAAACTTGGGCAGGAAAGTTGACTACCAGAATGTGCTGGACAACATCTCCTTTAAGAAGTGTGTTCTTCATAAATACAAATAAAATTCTATTTATTTGTCTGCTTCCAAATCCAAACCCATCATATTTATGGTGAGATTTTAATTTATTTCTAAGAGGTGTTTGAAAATTTCCTCTTAAGAATTAACCCACCCACACCCCCAATTTCCATTCAGATGTAGACACAAATAAAAATAAAATGACTAATAGTCTAGCAGAGAAGAAATGCTTCATTTGCTGTTCTAGCCTGATTCAAACGTAAAAATTAAGAATGTGAATAAACTAGGTTAAACTACATAATGAAGTAAACACAGACAGACTGATTAACAAAAAGAGCTAAATTTACTATAAAGGCTATAGTTAGCTACAAATGAACATATTTTAATGGCTACTAACCAAGGAAAATCAACATTTCCTTAGAAAAATAACCAAGAACTAGATTTAAATTGATTATTAAATCAATTAAATCAATCCAACTTGTCAGAATCTCTCTCATTAGAGGAGCTGCTGTTAGATGCAAAGCTGCTGCCTGTATGGTATGCCTACACAGGCAAAACACAAAATGATGCGGTGCCAAAGTACAGGGATAACATAGCACCTTCACAGCACATCCACCCAAAATTATGCCAGACGCTGCAGAGTCCTAATGCATGCACAGACTTCTCCCAAAGTGAGTGCATCCATTAACATGTGGAGCCCATTAACGTGTCCTATTTTCCTGTATTAATCAACCAAACATAAAAAAGTGGGTTCCTATAACAGTCTGACCCATTTTGAGAGTATAGTGAAACTAAACTGACTTCTATTTCTTAGAAAAAAAAATATTTGCTTAAATATAATGCAACTGGTTGCAGCACTGCAGGATTAGTTGGATGAATCCTTCAGTGGATATAATCAGCTTAATGGCAACAAAGATCACAGCACAGTTAGTGCGGCTGTGACACTCAGAAGCATTTCACTGAAGAGGAATGTTTACACGAGGCTCGAACACTCCCTTTTATTTCCAACCTTTTTTCCTCTCTCATTCTGTGCAGTCAACACTCCCATCAGCTCCATAGCATGAAAGAATTAGGAGGGAAATGGGTAGGGTGGAGCAATTTATGTCTGTGGGTCAGCATACTTACACAGCATCATATAATTCAATTAAATGGACAAATAAAGTGGTGCTAGTTGTATTCCAAACTCAGGTTAATTTTAATTTAATTTCCATGGTGCTGTGGGCTAAAGGACTGCTTGTTGTCTGAGGCTGCCTGATACACAGTGAAATGACCAGCTACCTGTAGGAGTCCTCCGGTTCTTCTCTTAAGATACTCTTACAGGTATCCTTACTCTGAAGATATTCCTAGTATCCTCATCTTCCCACAAAAAAGAGAGACTGAAAGTAAAGACTTGATTCCTCTAATTACAGCTCTGTTTGCACCAGCAAATCCATTGCTCTATATTATACCTTTCCTGACTGTTAAATTGTAAAAAAAAAAACAGAAGTAGAACATAATAGATTTAAGAAGATTTTAGCCTGCCCTGTAAGAAATTGAGAAACACTATTTTCTTAAACTTTTAAATTCTTCTTAAATAAACTTTCATAATTAAATCTAGGGATCTACCTCTCACATAAAGTATTAACACACACAAAACCAAGCAGCTAAATCCTATTTACTATATATAATATATAGTAAATATATATTTATAAGATATATATTATAAATAATAATATATAGTATTACTATATACAGTAAATCCTATGCACTACAGCTATTTACCACGAACTATTCTCTTCCTGGGTTTTGCTTTCTTCAGGAAACCCCCCCTGAGATGCAGGTGAATGCACTAATGACTGAAAACAGCTGAGGATAAATACAGAAGATCCACAAGTCTGTTATCTGGAGGAAACTGGTGGATAGATATGGCAAAAGTACAAACAACTTAGAAACAAGCCATTTGCTGTAGAGCTTACTAAGTGAGGTCTTCTGCTCTCCGAGCCGGTAAAACTCAAGCCTGTGCAGTTGTACTTTGGAACAATAGCTCTGACGGAGAATTAATTTCTATTTGCAGAATAAATACCTTTATCAATACCACAATGTTTTGAAGATCCATGACGCTTTTCATACATAATACAAGTGTGCCTCTTTTTCCTCAGCCAAAACTTCCTTTGTTTTTTCCAAAATGTCAGTTCAACACCCCGCTGTCGTTCAACCCACCACAAATACTTGCATTTCAGCAGTTCTGCACGGATATAATTTGTAAAGTGCTAAGCAAATAAGCACACTCTGAAATGGAAATGTTATTGACAGACTACCTGGCACTAAGTTTTCAAACACACCAGGAACATCAGGAGGCCAGATTTGCACACGGCAAGTCCATCACCTTAGGAGGCTTTCAAAGTTTTGCTTTTTGTGACTACAAAACACATCTCTTGAGCCATTATGAGAATTAGTTGGAAAGTGGTGGGGGGGAAGGAGGAGCAGTTAAGAACAGCAATACACCCCTATGAGGACATTGAGAAGCATCTGGCTCAGAGATATTAAGAAACGAAAGAAAAATTAATCATGCCGTCTGGGAAAAAAAAAAAACAAACTGGCATCAGCACAGCCACCTTGTCATAAGGCAGATATTAATAATGTGAACCTCCAGGGAACACTCAGGCATCTGAAAGATCCACTTGTTGGCTATCACAGAGCAGACAGGTTTAACTGATGCCTCTTTGAAACCTTCTGAATCTTACACTAAGACATTGTTTAGGATTTTTTCTGCAGCAAGATGAAAAACCCTCAGTGCTAAAGATCAAGTATTTACTACATTTCTCTCTTTTTCCTAAATGGTATCAAAGAGAGTGCCTAAGAGAGGGCAACGCACCTTGCTCCTTATAAACACGTGTTATTGTCTGCACATGATGGAACAATGTCCAGTAACTGGGTGCAAAAATATCAGATTCTGAAGCTGTTGGTATGAGATAGTTAGGATGTTAGGAATAGGAAAACAAAAGGATTCACTCCTGGGGATATCTAGGCACCTTACTCCAACAGAATTTGGCAGCAGGAAGTCCAATCAGGTGGTAACCACTTAACATTTTATAGACCTGTAGCTTAGCTGCCCAGTAGCTATGAGGGACAAATATGAGAAATGGAGGTGAAAACTGGATGCATATTTTAAAAAGAGAAGAAAAAAAGAAGGATCTTGCTGGAATGGAAGACAATGGGAAAAACCATGCCTGGCCAAGACACCACAGCAATGGGAGTAGGTCCTGATATTGCATCTCAAATATAACTCCTTAGGGTTAGAGTAGGATGTAAAGTTGGTGGCAGCAACAACAACCAAAACTCATATTTTAAAGACAATTTATTTAGCTATCAAAACATGGCAAAACCCTTATTTTTTTCCCACCTTGTTATTTCTCCAGAGCTGCAGCAATCTTTCTTGCCTAACACACTGAAAGCAAACACAATAAAGGAACCACAAATCTGCTTGTATTTGGGAAATGAGGAGTGTTGCTAAAAGCACACCAGACACTCCCAACATAATCTTACATGCATTTTCTGATCTCTTGGACCATCTGTGACTAGCTACAACTCCAATTCACAGGACACACAGCTGACTCACTGAAATGTAGCTCCAGCTATAAACTAAGTGTCTCAGAGACAAAATGATGACTGAAAAGCACTAAGTTGGATGTTTATATGCTATTTGATGATACAGGAGACACTACCATAGGAGCTAACAAGCAGTCACATTAAACATGATGGGTTGTGGTTGGCAAATCTCAACAATTCCACAGGTAGGGAATATTGCTGAGATATTCTCAGTTTAGAAACAGCAAACTCCTGTGTTTAAGTGGAAGATGACATCCTGGAGACCAGTGTTGTGTCAGGTGTTTTCAGTAGCCAGGCACAAGGTTGAAAGCATCACCTCTCCAGAAATGCAGTGCCACTATTAGTGCCACTGTCTGCTTAAATCAGAAGCAATTTTGCAGCCAGGTGACTGTGTTTTTAAACCACCCTATCCCAAGAGGAAACACTTTCTGCAGTGGGTACAGCTGTGATACATTCCTATGCAAATGAAGGAATTTTCTCTTTTTCTCTATGAAAAGTCTCCCATTTTTTCCCATCGCTGAATTTATATCCCAATGGACTCGATAAAATGCAACACTTGCAGGTTTTTTTTTTTAACTGATTGCAGAAAGAGACACATTTGGCCCTAAGATACATGCCAATAAAAGTCCCACTGACTTAAGCAGGGAATTCTTGTGTTTATCCTTCATCAGAAGTCCTCAGTAATGACACTTTAGTATCCTTTAAATTCTCAGTAAGACTACTTCTGCCATGACCCTCTGTGTCACCACTGTCTGGCACTGCTTGGGAAGTAATGAGCCAAGAACACCATTTTTCTGCTGATCTCTATTTTGTTCTCTTACTTCCATTCACTCAACCTTTCTATCTGCTTACCTGTTGCACTGCATCTGATGCCAAGATGATCTCTTTGGGATAGGGATGGTCTTTGCTCTTGCTTGGTGCTTTGACTGGCATTTCTACCAACAGACAAAATAAGCTAGAAGACCTGAGGGCAAAATTAAACCTGACATTTGTGTGCCAGTATACAGGTCTGCCTTGCTTGGCACATAGAAAGGCATTGCAGTTGCATACACTGCTCACATGCATCTGGGGAGAGAACTGGGCAGAGCAGTGAAAACTTGGGATTTTAGTAAACATTTTAAAAGCTTAAAAGATTTTCTTTTCAAGTTGGGCCTTCCTTTCCCCCAGGCAAAACACGACAACAATTTCTCATAGATTTTGTTATAATTTACAAGTGCACAAGAGCAATGCTCAAGCTGATAGGCGAAAAAGAAAAAAAAAAAGAGTTAAACCACATCTAAATGAACAATTTATATCATCTTCAATTTTAGACTCAGTACACATTTATAATCTGGTTTTACATTGTGGCTTATCCCAAGCAACTGGGCTCCTGTGGCTTAGCAGGTTGTTTCTTACCAGCTGGTGAGTGCAAACTAACCAAATTTGCACTTAACTTTTCCATCTAAGAAGTAAAATTAATGATCTGAAGTCATCATAACTCTGAATTTTTCTGCTGCTATGAAACATCCAGATTGAAACTGCCTTCACGGTTTAAATTAACCTCTTTTACTTTATAGTTAGGACTGGAGGTGAGGGTGTGTATGATCACGTCCTGTCATTCAAAAAACAAGCACTTGGTTATTAAGCTATGAAGAATTGATCATTTGCAATTGCTGAGCCGTAACTTTACAAATCTCTGCTGAGTTTGACCACTGAAATTCAAAGTGCAATGCTCAATTTCATACCACTTCAGAAGCCAAACTACCATGTAATCTATGAGCACTGCTTGAAAATATCCTGACAATAGCACCTGGAATAGGGCATCACAGAGATGGTAACCAGGCAGCTTTTGCAGACCTGGCTTGTGACTCAGATTTCATCTGCACAGCCTGAACGTGATTGGGAAAAAAAAGGAGTAAATTGAAATTTCTTGCACACAGGTAACCCTGTCTCTGGCCAAGACCAAGCACACATCAAAGTTTCTCTGTAGCACGTCCCAGATTATTGCTTTCTGAAATACTTCTCTTCCTTCTGTGTTGGAAAAAGTCAAGGAATCAAAGCTCCTTCCTTTCTGTTTTGTTCATTAATCACTATCTTGCTCTGAGGGCCATGCATTTCTCAGCTGATCACCAAACCAGGGAAGGGAAATACCTGTAGACAGAGCCGGTGCTTTGCTCCTCTCTCCCATCATCTCACACACACACAAAGCTCATCACTACCGTGCTCAGCCTCACTGTCTGCAGCAGGGAATGTGTGGCATTTTCTCCACCATGAAGCTGTGTGGCCAGTCAGCCTCAGCAGAGAAGCTGCCCAGAGGTATGGACACCTCCAGCCGCTTGGCTCCATCTCTGTGCCACCCCTCTCTACAGCCACAGCTGCCCCAGGCAAGTGCATCCTATGAACCAGACCTCGAAACAGTCCTGGATAAGAATAATGCTTAACGCTACTCCCATTCCTTTCCACTGCCTCACAAAAATACTGCTGGATGTACGGTAAAGGAAGGAAATATCACAGAAAAAATCAATTAAAAGAATTTGCAAACCATTGTGTTAGAGCATCTCATTTAGAGCAGCCACTTTTTATCTGCAGGGCAAGTAATTGCAGTACTATTGTAGCAGTAACATCATGCATCAGAGAAGGTGACAACATTTTTAGGGGTATTTATTGTAAGCATACTAAATTCAAGACCGTATCCTGCAAATTAATTTTCAAGGGTGACAGAAGTCAGCTGGCTAGAGCTGTTATTGCTAATAGCTAGAAAAGACCCACTTAATCACTTTGCATTTTTATTTGTAGAAGATAAAGAAACATTTCTTTCACTAATAGTTTCATGCTTGTTTCATCTCATTTTTTTCCAGACTGCAAGATCTGTTTAATTTCATTTCATCAGTTTTCTAAGGATATTAGAACTACCATATTTTTATAATCTTGTTATATCCATGAGATAAAAAATGATTATTTGCCCCACCATTTCCCAAATGGGAAGCCAAGACAGAAAAAAATAAAGTGACTTGTTCAAGGTCACGCCAGGATTCTGTATCAAAATTAGAGAATTGGAAACCTGAGCTCGATTCTGAAAAAAGCCATAAAAGGAATCTCCTTACCAAATCAACAGGGATTCTACAGATCTGGACATCTACCACTGTGTTTTTTAATAATAAACATACCTGTGGATAACCCAGCTCTGAATGGACAGATCCTGTTATTTCTCTCAGCTGAAAAAAAGGCAAATTCTCTAACTAATTAATAAAACTAGCCTGCTATCGCTACCAGATGTGGGGAGCTTGAAGTTTAGCAAAAACACTTGAAAGTATATCAATTGCTAGTTCTGAAAATTTCAAATAGCAGGTCTGCATCACAGGTGTGTCTCTATGAAGAGGAAAAAAAGGGTAATATTCATATTTAAAATTTTTTCTCCTAAACCTTAGCAGAGCCATAACGCAAACTAAAGGGAAATAGCCATCTCAGAGTTCTTGTACATTCAGGACATGTGTTGCTCATGACATTTTACTGTTAAGTGGTGAATTGTTCAGCACTGTGGTATGTCTGGATTTTTCTGTTAGTTTTTTTATATGCACCTGAAATAAATTACTGAACCCCCCCTCTCCCCCTGATAATAGGGAAAACAACAGTTGACAATGCAGTTTTGTTTGCAACTTTAAGTGTTTAACAGCCTCAGGAACTGTTTTGCTCCTGTCCAGGCTGGGCAGGAATGAAGCAGGAACGCACAAACAACGCAACAGAAACATGGAGAGTGAAGCCATCAAATTAAAAGGAGGAGGTTGAGGTTGTGCAAGTAATATATAGTAACAGTATTATATAGTAATAGTATTATATAGCAATAGCAAGTATACATATGTACTGAACAGTTGCCTTGCTCACTATATTCTGTCCACACAAACCAAATGTCCTGCAGTGGAAAACAAGAGGTGTTCTCCAGAGGCAGTTTAAAAACGGTGTGAGGGTACAGCAACTATTTATACACACAGAAATATCAGCAGTTGCTCATTACATTAAAACCTGAAAGCTGACCAGACAAGGCATTTGACCTAGACCTCTAAACCTGAACAGTGTAGCTGAAGAGATCTTCTGAACATTTTTGGCAAGTCAGACATTAACAGATGCTTTAGACTTATGCAGTGTTAATGGGAGGAGCAGGTATGTCAAACTAAGCCACTAGAGCTACGTCCAAGCTGCGGTTTCCATCTCTCTTCCAAGCTGTGTTGAAGTACATTGGCAGAACAACATCCATCAGGGATGTATCGAATGCTGACCACAGCAGTATTTGTCCTCTGCAAAGAGGATACAAGCAGAACAGTCGAATCTGCATAAACATTGCATTAATAACAGACTGAGTGTAGATTGCATTTTAATATTGAACTCCACTTGAAGTATCTACTTATTTAAAAGTCCAGAGAAGCTTCTTCAGCTGCTCGTATTGACAAATATTTCAGTACCCAGTCCTAGGGTAAGGCTGTGTGTACAGTGCAATACCACAAGTCTCAGGCTAGGACCTCACACATCTTCCCCCGGTTTAGGAGTCAGGGGATCAGTGTTGTAGTCAACACACAAAGTCATGCTGTGCTTGGGTAAGGGCTTAGGTAATCAGCCATCACCAGCACATACAAACACCTACAAAAAGAACATTTTTGAGATCAGAGCAGAGACACTGACTGCTTTTCCGAAGAACAGGAAAGACCACATCTGCCTCTGCTGGTTTCTCTCACACTACAAATCTACCTTAATGATTATTTACACTTCCCTCTTCCAACCTTCGTTTCTCCTCTTATGTAAACATACTATAAATACAGACTTGGCGTAAAGCCCATCAATCTAGTGCTCAGCTTCCTCTGATCCTAAAGGTCTTTCTCTGGACAAGCTGTGATTTAGCTCCAAGTTCCTGTAAGCCTGAGCAACTTCTTCCAACCTCCATCAGCACTAATGTGACACATGCCCTTGTGCTACCGATGAGAGACCTGTACCTTGAGAAACCAAATCCAAATTTCAGCACGACTCAAATGGACTTTATGGGCATCTTTCTCTGGTGGCTCCCATGAGCCCTTTATGGGCTCCTCAGGGTTTTGGAGGGAACACTGGCAAAAGTCACCCTACACTGTACATGCCATAGGACTTTGCCCTGAACAAGACCAAGACCTCTGGCCAGTGTCAGATAATCCGTCACTATAAGCTACTTGTATCCAAGCCAGATATTTATTGCTATTGATCTGCCTGGTCCCAGCGAAAGACTTTTGTTCTCCCAACCCGGGACTTTGACCTCAATTAAGTTATGAATTTCAATCCGATAGACTACTCCACTTACCCTGCTGCTCTCCCTGACTGGATTAATTAGAATTAGCTAGGCTGGGAGTCACCCCGCGCGCCTCATGGATCATGTTATTTTAATAATAAATAAAGAGACGGCAGCAGCATTACAAGGAAGGATTTTGAAAGATTGTTCATCCAAGAGCATCATTCAGAACCTGCCAATACTAATTTCTCTGAGTTTGATTACCTCATTTACTTCTTTTTATTCCTATTCATTAATTGAGTTTTATCCCCCATTACTTCAGCTCCCCAAATGTGCCCTTCCTATAAAGGAACCAGACACACACTTTGCTGTTACAAAGTTTTATTACTGCAGCTCATCAGAAGTATAGTTAGCAGGAATGGAATAGTCATTAAGCATTTAATAATCTAATAGTGCTGAGAAAATATATATATAATAAGGGAGGGGGAAAGGAAAGGAGAGGGACAAGGCAATCCTGTCTATTGCCATAAAGCGTGCACCAAGGGCTCTTTATACAGATAGTTAATTGGCTGGTGGACAAAACTGAGTATCTTCAAGAAGGTAACAACATCTAACACTGGAAAAAATGCATATATCCATCGGTATTTTCTGACATCACCATAATGACTTTGGAATGAGCCTAAAATGGGTTGAATACCAAAGAAATTTGATTGGCAAGGGGAAGTTTCTGAACTAGTGAGTCGGGGCCCGATAGCTACATTATCCTTATTACTTCTCTTTCCTTATAAAAGCAATTAAATACTTGAAGATGTCGGGTTGCCCAGGACTGTACTGAAATGGATTGTATCAGCCAGCCATGTCACAGACATACTACAGAGTTATTGACCCATAAATGAACACTTATTTGTCATGCTCATTTTAATGTTTAATTGGCTGGAACAGCAGAAACGATTTAGATGATGGAAGCTTACCAATTATTCCAACGCTGGTACCGAGCTTGCACATAGCCAACTCCTAACCCAAGAACACAGGAGACAACTTCAACGCACCACTTTCCTGGAAGTTCAGGCCTTCATTTTATAAGAAACCTTTCTTGGGACAGGGTGATTTATTTCAGCCAAGCTAAGCCTTACGTAAGAGTACAGCGAACCATTTCAGCATGGGATGTCCAAGTTAGGACAGCCAATTGGTCTGTTTGATAAAGTAGACTGTTACTCCAGGACAGGATTTACTTGTTTTGTTGCAAAAGGGAGCAATTGAGCAGTCTCTCTGTAAGAGGCAGAGGGAGGATGGCACCAGCCTTTGTCTCCCTGTGCAGGTAAGCACCACTCAGACTTCTGCTACCCCTCACACCAGCAGGGATGCCTGTTCACATGGATTTCCAGAAGCCTTTTGATACATCCTCTCACCAAAGGCTATTAAATGATACTGTCATAGAGTAAGAGGGAAGGTCTTTACACTGCTTGATAACTGACTACAAAAGACTGAATAGGAATAATGAACCAGTTTGCACAATTGCTGGTGATTGCTGGAATCTGAGATCTATGCAAGGGCACAGGTTGTTCAACCCACACAAATGAACAGACGAAGCAGGCTGAGAGTTAAGCATCCAAGTCTGTTAAACCAAAAGTTGACTGTAAAATGCTACAAAAGGATCTCAGAGTGACAGGGTGAAAAAACTGCCGATGAAATTCAGTGCTAATAAACACCAAGTAATGCATATGTGTAAATACAATCTTTAGTCTAAATCCACAGGGATGGGCTCTGAACTAGCTGTTACCTCTGCGGAAACAGATCATGAGTTATTATAGACAGCTCTATTATAACACCAGCTTAGTATTCAGTGGTAGTTAATAAAAGGCAAACAACAAGGAGGCATTTTTAAAAAAAAACAGGCAATAAGAAAACATCATTATATTGCTTCATTAACCCTCATATTGCACTTACAGCTTGGGCACTGAGAGAAGTGCTACTGCCTTAATCTGAAAGGAAATAAAGAAGAAGTAGAAATGATTCTAAGAATGACAAGGAGCAAAGTTACCAAGCAGCTTCCAAATGGGATAGGATTAAATAAATTAAACTCCTCAGTCTCAAAAAGAAGTGATCAAGGGGAATCAAGGAGGCCAACAAAGTCAGAAGCAGGACAGAGAAGGTAACTGGGGGAACAATTACTGTTTCTCATTACACAAAGAATGATGGGCTCTCACATGAAATGACTGTGGCAAGTCCAAAGCAAATGCACAGTTAAACTACAGAACTCCCACTGGCATAAAAGGTTGGGATTCCAAAGAGGGATGAGAAAAATTTATCAGAGAAAAATCCAGGAATGTAAAGATAATACCAATGGTTCAAGTAAACCTCCAAGCCACAGACCCTGTGAAAACATATGAAATTATCACTGTATGCTTACTCTACTCTGTCCCCTAAGCATTCACTCTTCCCTGCTGCTGGAGACACGATACTGAGTTAGAAAGACTCCTGTGCTGACAGCTATTCCTATGGATAGTAATTTGTACAAATTGAGAAACAGGAACCTCCTAAATTTGCTTTGCCATTTTGAGTGCTGTTTTGCCACTTACAATCCAAGGAGCCAAGAAATAGCTTTGATCATCAAAAATCTTATTTAAAATCTAAACAAAATAAGCATACTTATTCCCCCAACATCTAAAGTGTTAGAACAATCTTATCTAGGAAAACTAGCAAAAGTACTTTGCACCAAAGATTGCAAATTCAAATGCCCCAGTGATGCACTCAGAAATCGTTTTTTGTTGATTTTGTGTGTGGGATTGTTTAGTTTTGTTTTTTAGAGTAAACTAGAAGAGACAAGTGCCGACAACAGATGAATACAAAATTCCATTTGGAAAGTAAAACCAGACTTTCTTATATTGAAAAGTCCTCAGGGAGAAGGTAAGCGGCAGAATTTAACTCCTTCAAAACAGGGAAAGCTTCTTCAAGAGGCCGACTGCAAAAAAAATGTTCTAGGAACCATCTCTCCTGAGCAGAGGAGCTTGTTGCTTGGCAAAGGTGGTTTCTCTGGCAGGAAGGGGTGACGCCAAGGCTATAGGAAATGAACCAAGGCTAGAGACCATTCCTATGGTGATTAGAGACCATTCCTATGGTGACGCATTCACCTGAAAAACCAGCCTGGCTGCCAGCGGTATCCTGTTTGCGCAGTTAACCAGACACCTTAATGAGGGGCTAAAGCATTTTCAACAATGACTTCACAAATTGCAGGTGTTTTAACACATGCTTATTTCAAAGATGACCCTGAGACCGAGACAAAGGGGCAGGGGACAATCCCATGTCCTCGCTGAGAGGCATTCAAGGTAAGGCTCTTTCCTGCCTCTGCAAGGACATATAAAGACAGTAAGGAGTAAGATACCCGTTTCTCCTCTGCACCAGAACACAACAGCACCATGGTCCCACCTGCACTGATCTCAAAGCTCACTGCTGCTGGCCTCTGTCTACTGTGAGCGTTGGCAGAGACTGCAGGCACTTTACCACAGAGTAGCTGTGCTGGACAGCCATGAAAACAGGCACAAGACTCCCTGATGCAGAGTGGTCACGCTCCCTGAGCTACAACTATGTGCCTGATGCCAGACCGCATTCCTCCTGCACCAGTGCTGGCCATGGAACTTGCCTCCCTCTGCACAACACAGCCCTCAATGCAAGGCGATGCCCACAAGCCACGCAGTCTCGCAGCAATCCACTAAAATGTGCTGCTGCCCTCGGGCCCGGCCTTTAAACCCTGCATTTTGATTACCGTGAAAATAGTTGAGATTTTAAGGGTAAAGCAACAGAGACCACTGCTAGTTTTTTCAGGACCAGGTCTTGGATTTCACTTTTCAAACTGTTTTTGCATTCTGTGGTTGAAAGGACTGCATAGACACTGAAATCAGTGCTGGAACAACACAGGAGGCTGCAGTTGCTTTCTCGGCTGGTGAGCCTGCTTTGCAGGCAATGCTGCACGCGTACTGCCTGAGCAAGGGTGCCAACTGCTTTGCTGCACCAGCAATGAAACAATGATTTATATGTCTACAGGGACCAGAAGAAACAAAGACCGTACACGTCAAGCTGGAAGATGGGAAGAAACAATGCAAAAAAGCCCAGCCCGCACAAGCAAAAGGAAACATCTCATCGGCTGTACAACCTACAGTTTGTGTTGATGAAGCTTGAGGTGTCTTCAGAGGCTGAAGAGCAAACCAGGCATAAACCTCTGCATCTCCCAGCATATATTTAGAGCTGCAAATATTTTGCAAATGTTTCTGCTGAAAGGGACTTTTCTCCCAGTAGGTAAAATCAGCATCTGCTGAGTGGTGACCATTTAACATTCAACCTGCTGCCAATCTACATTCCACAGAGAGACCTGCAGGAGAGACATGGACCTGTGCCACTTCTAATAACTGTGTGACTGGCACCATGTCAATGCTTTAATGTAGAAAGCTACCCTCTGTCACTAAGCAGATCTCTCCTTTCTTTTGGCTAATGGCTTTCACACCCATTGGCAACAATGTCAAGACTGGAGGGGTATGAGCCTGCTGAGTCTTCTGAGATCTGCTTGGCAAAGCTGACTATTGAAATATTGAGACAGGGACTGGGGGGTATAAGGAAAGAAGGAAACTATTGTGGTTAATTCTGCTCTCAATGCTTTGCTTTTCATCGTTGTTTAGTGTCTTCATGTTTCCCACTGTACCTTCCTACCTCAGCAATGGTCAATTCAGCAGTAGCTGCCGCATCCTTTGCTCGCTGGGACTGTAACTACGCCAAACCCTCTGCAGCATTCATTAGATCCACGACAGGGTCCCTCCTGGCTTTCTGAGCCAGGCTCTTAGTATATTTAGGGGGAAATTTATACTAGGGACATTAATTGCAAGGGCACGAGGCTCAGGCATTTTCATTTTTAATCTCAGCCAGGTTTAGAGAATGGTCATAACAGTGGAGTACTTTGACAGGTGGCATCCTACCCTACAAGTGTGTTTGCACTGATCAGCTTGCAGCAAAGGTGGTGGGCAGTATGGACACACACACACACACACACACATATTTGCTGAGGAGCAGGAAAGCTATGTAGCTACAGCCTGTGGCCTTTGGTCCTTGGTCAGGATAGTCAAGATGCCCGCACCGATTTCCTCAACATCTCCCCATGGACACAGAAAAATGAGGGCATGACCTATATTTGGTGCAAGAGGCAGAGAAGGGATGCATGTTTGCTGACACCAGCTTCATTTTTAAATGTCTTCGCAATGCCTCCAGTATGAGGCCCAGGCAGAGACTGAAGCAGTATATATTCTTGCTGTGAAATCCAAATAAACAAGACTGAAAAGTAAAAAAAAAAGAGGCAGTGACAGACAGGCAAGCAGGCCTGACTTCTCCTTCCTTCTTTTTATCCTGTACAGACACAGTCCTTTTAGAGTCAGGCAAGAGAACAGAAAAACCATACAAATTAAACCAACAGACCACCAATCTTAGCAATCTTCGACATATCCGTAATTTCTACTTCATTTTTAGCTAATGGTGGAAATTAGTCTTTGGATAGTTGATAAAAATCAACCTGTCTCTGCTGGGTTAGTACCATGATCTGTGGCCCAGCAACTACTTCTAGTACAATTGATTTTCCTTTTTGGCAACCAATAGGCCAGTCAATAATAATGTTGTTTGAGAAGGATTGAGTCATGAGGGAGATGAACCTTCCCTGTCATTTATTATGTTTGTATTGTCTTCATTTGAAAAGATTTTTTTCTTTTTTTTTCCCCAATGAGGATGTGAGTGAAGGTATTCCAAGGGGGTGGCTACTCCATGTCCCTGTATCCAGAAGCCCTCTGACTCACAAGTGTGTTAGCATGCAAATGGAGAGGAGGGAAGCAGTTGTCTGCTAGAGGTGTACGGCAGAGGACTGGGAAATAAAGACAAGATGCAGAGGCAACCACACTCCTCCTACTACTTTAGATGTCTTTTAGAAAAAAGAAAAAAAATCCAGCTAACTCAAAATCACATGCTAACAAGCATGACTTGAGACAGCTGCGCAGCCTTGCATGAACAGGTACAAGATACAGATACAACACTGGCACCAAACTCTCTCTGCAGACTGCACAGACGCTAGATGCTTTTTATGGAAATTACCAATGTATATGAATGAGTAAAATAAAATCTACACACACCAGCAACAGATTTTCAGCTTTGGTTCTCAAGTTTCCTCCTCAAATCCCTGAGGGTCCATGGGTGACGACCACTGAGAAATTGTTGACAAGTGGTTTAAAGTCTTAGTAGTGATCTGGACCTTTATCAGGAAAGTGAAAGGACAGCAAATAAAAACTGAAGATCAGTTATAGCTTTTTCACCCTTGTAGTCTCAATTATAGTACAATTCTAGCATACACAAATGATTACCATAACACTGATAAGCTGATTAATAGAACTGCACAATAATGTATTTTAAAAATCAAAATAAAATTTAAATATAATTGTAATTCAGCTGCTCTACCACACAGATACATATACAGTCCTTAATTATCTGTGTGTCAAGTGATACACAGTTCCACTTACAACAATATTTAAGACTTACTCAATTAGATAGACTTGAAAAGCTTTTACAGAGTAAGCTGATCTGTGGCAACCACTCCAGGGTAGTTTCCCAAACATTCCCAACGGCACACCCGGAACACACAGATTATTATTTTGGAATAAAGAGTACCCACAAATGGAACAAAATACAGCCACAGCAAGTCCAAGAGGAGAGATTATGGTCTGCTGCTTTGACGTTACATATGGGAAATGCTATTTGTCCTTCTCTCTCTCTCATTGGACAAGTACTATACCATGATGACCTCTGTCTTTCTTAAAACAGCACTAGTCATTTGTATACCTGCAATGCTCCCTGCACGGGATAAGCAATCATGTAGGGCCTTTGCACCAGAGCACAGAATCCTCCTTTTCAAGCCACCTACCTGCCTTGCTCTTGAAGGAGTTGACGAGACTTAGATCCTGCCCCAAGAGCACTCTTCCACTGAACAGCAATGAAGCAGTATACTGTGCCTAAACTTGTCCCTAAATACACTAGAGGAGCTCCTCTGAAAGCTGGTTGAGCAGCACCTCACATCTAGGAGTGAAGCTGAGTTCTGCTGCCTCCTCCGCAATGGCACTGCACCACCAGGTACAACTGAGGACAAATAAAGTCTCTGACCCAGGGCAGCTTGCTGCTCCTGGCAAGGGGAACACTGAGGATGCCATGGCACAGCCCGGGGGGGGGGGCAAAGCTGGGGGGTAATTCTGCGTGGCTTGTGTTCAGTGCCTCCCCAGAAAACCTCCTTTCCAAGGCCAGAGAAAACACTGCAAGGAAAAACTCTCCCCATAGGGGAAAAAGGTTTTCCTTTGTTGCTCATTCTCTGCAAGAAAAACTTACTCATGTCTTCATACCTCTTAAAGTAGAAGTGGATACTATAATCATGTTGCCGACATCCTTCAGAACTATTTACATTATGAATATACTCCCCTTCCTTTCGCTTAATCACTCAACTAAAAAACCTACGTTTTAGGCAAACATTTCCAGTGTAAGGAGGCTGTTTTCAGACTGAGTCCCAGGCTCTGGGTATTTCCAGCAGAGTTTCAGAATACCATACCACCACCCACTTTGAAATGGCCTCTGGCTCTGAAGAATTAGCTAATTCAATTACACAAATGCCCCTTTTCAACAAAGCAGAGAAGCCTGTTGCCTTTCTGCATCCCCTTGCCCATGGCAATCGTTTACCACCTCTTTTCAAATGTGCTATTAGAGCTAATTATGAACAATCAAAGAATTCAATGGCTGAAGCTTTCCAGTGACATTAGTGAACAACCCTCTTGAAACCGCAGTACCACTGTTCAAAACAAAGAGCACAGGCTCTGGACCACGGCAGTCCAGGAGCTTGTGGTTATTCCCAGAATTAAAGTGGTTTCAAGCGAGCTACTGGAACGAGTGAGCCGAGCCAGGTGACCTCCTCCTGCTCCCAAGCTCTGTTTATCAACGAAGAGCAGTAAGTTGACTCTTGCCGAGCCTCTTGATCCAGAGACTGCAAGTGCTTTGACAACAGACAGTACATAGATATCTAATATAAGGCAGCAAAAGTGAGTAAGAAACATCTAAAGGCACAGTGAACTGGTCATCCTGCAGAGCACCATCGATACAGATTGCTTAGGGCAGCTAAATCCTTTAGCACGCTTCAAGAGAGCCAAAATGGAAGAGCATTTATTAAAAAGGTAATAGAAGAGAGCATAAATCTGTCGTGCTGTTTGACTAACTTTTCAGAAGCATACTAAAATACAGGCAATTTAAAAAAAAATTGGTCTGTAACATTTCTCTCCTTCACTATCTGCTCACAACCCTCATAATTCCTCATTTATTCTTTACCTCTTATGCTGCCTGCATGTAGGTACTGCTGCATAACTGAACAAGACAGAAAAACACCTGAAGACCTGTGCGGTGAGTGGAAGTCGCCAGAGGCTGCTTGCACGCCAGGCTCTGGCAGAGGTGCTGCATGCAGCCTGCGAAGGGAACCTCTAGCTAGAGCACATCGCTCTGAAATAATAGCGCCACTGATTCAAGTCACCAGAGATTCCCTTACACTTAACCCACTGTTCTTTATAGCCTACACATTAACTGATAGTGCATTTGGTAATGTATAATAGCAGGTGCTGTGCTGTTTATGGCCTGTTAGGAAGCCAGAGTTTTTCCCTCTCCCTTTTTCTTCTGGTTGATCTTAAAATTCCTTCTGCTCTTGCTTTGGATGTGAATTCTTACAGGGTAAAGGTCAAAATAAAAAAAGAAGAGAAATAAACATTAGGTCACAAAGTCTTGAAATGTTATTGCAATTTATATATGGCTGAGAATAAAAATGTGTCTGCCTTGTCTGGGAACACACCTACGTGCGAACAGAGACCTTTATAAAAAATTCTCCTTTATTACCTTGGTGGTGAAAAAAAAAATAAATTCAAAGATTGATTTTCTTTTTATGGCTATTATTAACCTTTTGTTACTGGCCAAAAATAATCTGGTTAGAAAACGTGCAATACATCAAAAAGAAAAAAAGAAAAGAATATAAGAGAAAATTAATGTTCAGGGTAAAAATAAGATGACTCTCCCTTCAGCCTCTTCTTCTAAGAGTCAGACTTTACCTCCAAAGAAATGAGACAAGCATCAAAGAGGAGTGACTTTTCAGATTGCTGGTAGTGTCCCAGACAGAACCATCTCCCAGGCTGCCAGGGAAAAGGGGACCGGGCAGGTGTCTGATCCAACTCCTCCCCAAATGATCTCAGTGCAAAGTTCTTCCCATATGTATCCAACATGTCACTCACCAGCTTCAACTGAAAGGCGACCATCTAGTCTGCCAGTGGAGCACACAAAGCCCCCCATTTGTACTGGCTCCACTGCCCTTCTTCTATGTAAGGAAAAACTCCTGTAAAATCCATTACAACTGAAACCCCTGAGGTCTGAGCATGAAAATATGTGTCTCACAGCTACTGAGGAGCCATGCTTCCTAATACCCATTCCACCTGCAATTCTGATGAGGCAAGGGCAAGAAAGACTTTTTGACAAGGATTTCATGTGTGTGTAAATACCAGCACAACTGTTTGTAGCCCATGAACACTACAAGTCTGCTGACAAGTGTTCAGATTGCAAACCTCCTACAAATTCCTGAGGCATTTATTGCAAGGCTGCTTAAGAACTCACTGCTAAGAGCTAGCAAATTTGTCAGCAGAGGTGCATATATGTCCAAACTAGGCAGGAGAGCAAAGACAGTAAATGCCACACTGTTAAAGAGCAGTCAATCATAATTTGACAGAAATATGTTGAACAATTATATCCAAACACAATCGCATTTGCACAGGTCAACCCTTAATTACAACAAGCTGACAAAACCAGGAGCATTGACTCATGAGCACAGGCAGACTCAAGCTGGCTGGAATGAACCACTTGCAAAGCAGCTGTGGAACCACCACAGTTCACAGCCTGTTCTATTAAGGTACTAAAGTATTAAAACTACTCCTAGTTAAGCTCAGACGGGTGGGCTCCAAACTGCAATGGCTAAAAAGCTGCTTTACATTCAAATAAAGTCAAATTGTACTAGACATGGTGACCCCAAGGGGTTGAGGTGGGTATGTGGGGATGGAAATGGCATAAGCAATTTGACTTTGCCCTCAGTCAGCACTAAGATTCTACTGTAGCTGTCACATGTCCTCTACGTGACCTGAAGCAGCACCTACCCCTGCAGCCTGCTTTGCTGAAAACAGACATTTATCGACGCTTTTCTGCTAGGCAAAGTGAGATTCTCTTTCCATTAGTCCACAAAGTTCTGCTGAGAGTGTAGTGTTACAAAAAATATGTTGGAGAACGCACTTTATGTAGGAAGCTGCCAGACACCTCATGTGCAGGAAATCACTCTTGCCATCAGTACCACAAATGACACTGGAAGCCACAGCCAAGTGGTCAAAAAACTTTACTGCAGAGAGAAGTTTCATCAGGAACTGAAAAAGGCCCTTTATGACTATGTATTTCATGCAACCAAATTCTATTATTTTTCCCAGGTTACCTTTTTTGGATGTTCTTTGCTGTGTTAAGTGCACTGAGAGAACCTTCTATGGAGTTTTGAAAGAATTCAGCTTCATGCAAAACACTTGGTCAGGAGCCTACGTCACACATCAATCAAATTCAACTTTTTATTCCTTTCTTACCTGGCTGTTAACATCAGCAGCATGCTGTAACAGTACTGAAACCAGCTCCTTGTGTCCTCTGTCACATGCCCAGTGGAGCAAAGCTCGACCCTGCAACATCCAGAAGAAAATTAACAAAAGCCAGCCAAAAAAAAGCACAGGGAATCACAGTCTTGCTATTAAGTACTGAGTACCAGTAACAAAATTAACACAGACTGTTAAAAAGAACTACAGTAATATTAATATGTAACATACTGTTGCTCCTTATTTGGATTTACAGAATAATACTAGAAACGTTAAAAGTGACACATAGTTCAATTTTTCATTAATTTAGCATCAAGCCCACAAACCAGCAAAAAATTTAGAGGGGAAAAGCAGCAAAGCATGAAAAGCAGGAGCCATGACACAATTTGTTTTCCTATATAGATTTGGGATTTTGACACTTCTGACTTTTCTGGGAGCAACAACTTAACACAGTAAGGGTTAGATTTTCAATACCAAGTCACTTGGATGCCAAGTCCCAGGAAGCTCATTCCTCTGGTAGGTCCAAACCACTAAACGCACTGGCCCTGCCTCTGCTGCAACAGAAGATTAAAACTGGGCATCTGGGCAGGCATCACCTGTGACCATCCCCCTCTCAGCTCTGCAAGATGGGATGCTGCATCCATTGCCTCCAGCCCCACCCAAACCACTGCAGTTTTCTTCCCATCCCCTTTCTATAAGTGTCTGCACACCTGAAGGCTCTCTGAATATGTGGAAGTTCATATCTTCCTGTCAAGGACAGGGGAAGTGGCACAGGACCCGTCTGAAGGCTGACACACACATCTGAAAACCCAGCTGGCCTTGGGAAGGGCTATGGAAGTAGAGGATGGAAGTCAAGCTTTTGGGGTTGGGTTCATGGGTGCCTCTGATTCTGCGCTAGAGCAGCCAAGTCTATGAAAAGTAATGCCTCTTTTTGTGACAAGACATCACAGCAGAGCTGTGATACAGTTTCACAGGCTTTAAACAGCCCTGTGCTGAGGCTGGAATGCTTATCTTCTTATAATGCAAAAATGCATCCCAAGCAGTAACAGAACCTTTTGACAAGCATCTCTAAGGCATTTTCTATGAACCATATAAGATTTTATGTTGGCAACTCCAAAGAGGAAAGGTAGCTGAAAATAGTCTGAGGTAGAAGGCTTTCTTCTTTGCTTACTATGTACCCTTAGTAAATCAGGCTTACTGTTAATATCAGTTTCCTGATTTAGGACAGCATGTGGCACACTTGCAGGGGATTCCTTGGAAATCACCCTGCAGATAACCAGGAAATCATCCCCCAAGCTGTGACACCATCAGACCAACCTGTTTTCCAGTATGCTACACAAAACAGTCACAGACCTTCACAGATGAAATCAGTTAAATTAGCCCATGCCTGGTTATAAATCTCTCAACAGAGCAGTGGGGAACAAGGTGAGCAACTCATTTATCTGTTAATGGGGACTGTGAGCCAAATTTCCTGACCACGGTGCCAAAACAGTAGGAGGGGCAGAAGACACCTGCAACTGAAGTTCACACTGCTTCTGCTGGATATTCTTGGGCAGGGTAACAGAGGTAAAACATGATTTTGAGTCAGGAAATGCAATGTCAGACAAAATGCATTAGGCTTTTTAACACACTTTTTGACCCAGCAAGTAATTAATTTTTGTAACACATAATTTTAATGTTACACTAATTAACCTTGGATTAGAATGAATTTTCTAACAGTGACTTTCTATGGAAGCACTGATGACATCCATAGGCCATTTAATGATTAATGTTCTTGCACTCAACACCCCTATCAAAGTCTAAAAGGAGGAAAGAGTACAATTTAAAACAACCGGTAAATATGGAAAGATCTTTTAATTCATGTTTAGCATCCTTAACTCATCTCTGGCCTGGTAATTAGTTAAGATTTAGGATTACAGTTGGACAAATACCAACTTTTTTGCTCCACAGATGTTTACTTCAAAAAAGCACTATCTGTAATATGCACAATAGCAATAAATACTTCAACAGATTACTTCTGTTTATGTATAGGTAGAGGAATAATACTGTAATTACACAGGAGTAATTATTGTGCAACTACATGACAAAATAAAGGCATTTCTATCAAAATTCACATTACAGGTTACTGGCTGTAAACATGTTGGTTTGCATTTGTCTCTGGACAAGCAGAATCTTCATTTTATTGGTGCTGAATTTGGCTGAGACCAATAAAGGCAAAACCAACAGTTTGGGAGACCCGGTGCTGCCAATTCTGTCAGCTCAGGGGTACTGCAGCACTGTACAACTAGTCCCTTCCCATAACACTGGAAGGCTGGTTCTCCTGCAAATGTTGCCTTTTGAACAAGCAACTGAAGCCTGATCATCTGTAGTCATTAAAAATCTCCTTGTGCTATTTGCAGGAGTATGGATTTCAAGACTTGGGCCAATTCCACTTTGGGTAATTACACTCTGCTTACCTATATATTTTCTCTGCAATTCTAAATGGATACAATATTTTCCAATTAGTGCCTTAAATGGCTCTTCATTATAATTGTGCACTATTAAAAAGCTGACACATTCCACCCAAGAAACGTCTGCATCCTTGCAGTATGCTACGCCCTAAACACAGGGTGTAAGGGACTTTGGAAACCTGTGAAAGAGCACACCATTTGATATGGAAGTAAAAATACCTGCAGAAGAATATCAACCTACTCACTGTATAACAAAAAGCATTACTAAGAAACTTGCATTTAAAATAAGATAATGTTCACCACTGTTTGCACAGTATCAGGCAGACTAAAATGCTCAGGAGTTCTAGCTAATGTACTTAGGCAGCTATACAGCTACTAAGTTCACTTGTTTTCCACGTCTACTTTAAAATAAACAAGACAAACTGAGTGTACAATCCAATTCTTCGTATAGCATGGATATCACCTATGCATGTTGAAAAAATTTTTAGTCTGCACAGCTGTTGCTTTATATCAGCATATAACATGTGTTTGTGTATTCAAATAACATGGCAGAAATATTAAGAGCCACAGATTGAGCTTTCCCAAAACACTTCCCATATGACTATTTCATTAAGCAGTGAGAGTCTCAAAGCAAGATGAATAATTCCATATAGGAAAGCAATGCAATATTGAGGTCTTGACTAAATGTAATCAAACATCAAGGTAGTCTTCAAACACAACAGTTGTCGCAGAAGTTACTTTAGAGGATGCATTTTCCCCTGTCTTTGAAGTATTAAAATAAAAAAAGCGCATAAAAATAGCTCCAGTGCACTAACCCTGCCTCTTAAACCTTCTGTGCTTTGCTTGGATAACCGCTGCCAGCTTGGCCAGCTTCTGCAGCAGTTTCTCAAGCCAACAGCACATCAATTTTGCTCAGCTCCAAGTCACAGGGTGTTCACAAACAAAGCACAGGACAGGGATTTGTCTCAGATATACCGAGTCTCAGCAGACAAACGGATGGGAATGATTTTCACATCAATTAGCCAATGCAGAGAGAGAGAACAAAGCCAAACTGAATGGATGCGCTACAATATTAAGCTATACTTCTAGGCACGATGTTTGCAGCTGTAATGGCTATATAGCAATGAAAGCCACTCTAACTTGTGGCAAGTGTTTTATTATAAGTAATTAAGAAGAGAACGGCTGCATTCCTCTCGTGACAGCAAAAGCAGTGAATGGAAGGGCTGTTGTTGCAATTATACCAGTAAACTTCAGATTTGATTTGGAAGTCAATCACTTTCAGAGCTCCAAAACATTTGAAGAAGTTTTTCTAATGGGAGTAAGCCTGTAAATCCTGAAGTATGCGATTCTTCCTCAAACTCATTTTTTCCCCCTGTCCTTTCCCTGGCAAGCTGGCAGCAATTTGGCACTTGCTGTCTCAAAAGCATGAGGATCAGGGACTAAGTGAACATCATTTCAGATGCCTTTCATTAAAGTTTTGGCAAGGGCTTAAATAAACTACACAGGTAACATGTTTGTTTACTGGGATTTCTCCAACAATTAACAAAAACATTCTCTATCTACAACCTCAACAGCCCTTGGCACAAACTACAAAAGCAACTCATCTTGTCTTTGAGCAGTTTCTGGTTTGTTAGAAGTTGAGGAAATACTGTTCTCAAAAAGGCGGCAAGCAATCCACACTACTAGCATGTGCCTGTGGCAACTTCACAGCCACAGCCCATTTCTTATTTCATTAGTCCTGCTGACATAAGCAAGAGAAACGGGTTGTTTTAGTCTGTGCTGCTTCTTCTAAGTGAATGCAAGCTATTCTGTTGAACTCTGGGCAATTTAGATACAGTAAATGGAAGCTTGTACATGATTACTGTCATTAGATCCTTTGTTTAATTCTAAATGGAAGTTTATTATATCCCAACTGTTAGCAGGTATGCTGGCTTGAATGCTGTACATGAAGATAGTTATTTCTTGTGGGGAGAAGACCACTTCTGCTTTGAGTTACCAAGTGCATCTATCTAAACCCCAGACACTTCTATTGCCCTTACTGAAATCCTTCTGCTTCGAGTAAGTTGGCTTGTCCTCATTTTACATTTTTATACTTGATTTCTCCTTTTGCTAACTTACTTCAGGTTTGCACAAAACAAATGGATAGAATTATATACAGTACTAAACCATCACACAGAAATAAAATCTAAACATCTTACAACCTCAGTCAGGTCTTTATTGTGCAAGAAAAGGCCAAGCCTGGGGTCTTTGCAGTTTAGCATAAGACTATTTGGTGCTTCAGTAGATTTTGTTTCCTAACAAGTTAACTCTTTGTATGCATCCCCGCTGCCATTTTAAATTAATATGCATTTAAATCAAAGGATTGACAGCATGAGTTATGGTCAGAGGGCTAGGAGAGGCATCTTTTGGATATGCCAGGATGTATTATAGAGTAACACTAAAATAGTTAATAAAAATGACAAGATTATGTTTGCCTACACTTCACTCTACCAAAGGCTCAGTCTGGGTTATCTCCAGTATAAAATGGGTTCTAAAACACCAATCAACCTGCATGATATTGGAAAATAAGCCACCCTCAAGACTGTGAAGAACACATTTGGATACTGAACAACATTGATAATGGTTTCAGCTCTGTAACATAACATGAAACAAGTATTTCTTTCAGATTTTTTCTTTTTGGTATGCTTTCTTTTTTTTGACCAGTTAAGAGTCAAGCCTAAGGAAGCCAGCACTTTCCACTTTCCTGTTTGAGCATTTGCTGGAGCACTGAGGCTATAAAAATTTCTCTAGGGGGGAATTTTGCACCAGTGGGAATCTTTCCATGAGTCCTTCACAGGTAGGCAGGGTTTTCAGCTCCTCTCTGTGCTGAAGCAATTCCATACTCTGCAAGAGTCATGTGCTAATACTCATTAGTTCAGAAACAGGTCTTCTCTTACATCAGAGACTCATGCATAATTCCCAAAGAGGATGTCACCTGGCAGTTTTCAGATCTGGCTGTAAACATTTATGTTGTTAGAGCACAAAAATATTTCAGTCATCTTTCATCAAATATTTTGATTTTTAAAAAACAAAATTTCTTTGGCTGAAAATAAGCACATTTGTTGTTTGAGCACAAAGGAAGGCAAGAGCTTCTGAACCCTGCTAACTATAAAAGAGCATCTTGCCAGTGGAAATGAAGCAATGCTAACACGATGTTATTATACACTTATTGTAAGCGTGCGATCCCAAAAATGAGCTTTTGTTAATGAAAGGACTCCAGCTGTGTTCTGTGGAACTGCCCTGGACATTTACTTCTATAACCTGTGATCAGCATAAGGAGGGAGGCAGCTCAGTAATGGCGCTGTTGCAGCGACTGTGTGGCATGTGACAGTTTCAGTTCATTGAATTTATGATGTGAAATTCCAACCCTGATCGTGAACACCCTCACTCCTTTCCTCTGAAAATTAATTCACATGAATTTCTGATTAATAATAAAAGGCCCTGCCATCAGCATTCAGAGCCCCAGCCGGGGCTGTCATGGCTCAGAGGGCAGAAATCTGCTTAGAGCTACAGGAGAACCCAACTGAATTTGTGGCGTCTCAGTCTATGAATGTGTAAGCACTTCATCTGTTCACCAAAACACAATGTGCTGGAAAGCAGCGGGCAAAAGTAGCTGTACATACGATGGACCACGACCAGGGCTAGGTGGCAGTATGCAAGCATCAAAACCAAGGCAATAAAGCTGGTTCTGCTACATTTCCTGTACAGGAATCTGTCCACACTGTGTTTACTTTTACCAAGAAAAGGATCAAGCCAATTCACAATTTTAGACACATCTTTTTCTTGAGGTTTCTGGCAATGCCTGTATTATCTCTCTAGGTAGAAATGGCGTTTTAAGTTTGATGAGCAGAAAAAGACTGGACGATGTCACTGGTTTCGTGAAGCTGGAAAGCCAGTGTCACTCATTTGCCCTCCACCTGGGAATGATGAAAAGTTGACAGCATGGTAGAAAACCTATTTCACCCATAAACAGTTAATTGGTCAAAAAAGCCATTTTCCTTGCTTCCTACTTCTCTTTGACCACATTTCATGTACAAGATGGGGAAGGGAGGTATTCAGAAGAGCTTATCCTGCAAGAGGTTGTTGGTGTTGCTGAAAATAATATAGAAAGTAAGTTTCCGATAGGCTGCAGCATCACAGTTACACACTACTAGAAACCTAGTGGAAAGCTACTTTCAAATAGATTATCCTCGTCTCAATGACCAATTGTAGTACCTGGTTACAACAATCCTAACCAGGGAATTTTGAAAAGGTGTGGCACTGAATAAAAACACAAACCAGTTAAATGATAGATGGTCTTTATATTTTTCTCCGTACCTCCTCATCTGTGACATTCACATCCACTTTTTTTGATCGAATGGCTTTGGATACATAGTCAATGTTGTTTTCTCTGCAGTAATCAAAAATGTTCTTGTCCTCTTCCCTATTCAGGAAACAAAAAACCACCGTGTTACTGCATAACACAAAGGTCACATGCACATCATATGCTCTAACTTTGCTACAGACATTTCAATACTATCACTGGACTGAAACAGACACCTAGTATTGCACATGCAGGATAATATGTTTTTTTTTTCCCCAAGTTAAGAGACAGAAGATCCTGCTTCCTAGAAAACAAAGGTTGATTTTAATAATATTATGCCAGGAAAGAGGTCAGCTTACTCCTGTGAACTGGCACAAGAAGTCTAGAAAGTTAGCCAGCAGAAAACACATTCAAGTCCTGGTATAAGTCAATGCAATCCCACAGAAGATAAAAGGCTAAAGCTGCTCTTCTACTTGCTATACAAACTTGTAATAGCCATGCTGGGTCAGACCAAAGATCCTTCTGATGCCATCCACCTCAGAGAGTGGCCACTAACAGTGGCTTGAAGAAAAAAACTAGAAGAAACAGGACACATGCAAAGCAATCTGTCCCTGGTTGGATCCTCCCAGCTTCAAAAACTCAGTGGCTTAAGGACTTCTGTAGCTAGAGGCTGCATTCAAATGAGCATATTTATCAATCTTTTCTGGGTTCTTTATCCATTCTATTCTGCTCTTTAACCCATTTGTACTCTTGGCCCCTCTAAAGGACAAGCTCTACAACTTCGTATTCTGTGTGTGAAGGGGTGAACAGTGGGCAAGTAATTTCTTTTGGTAGCTTTAAAACAGGTGCCTGCTTTTATTGGGTACTCTCTCCTAAGTAATCGTCCAGGGACTTGTGAAATCTTTGGTGTTTGCCTTGGAACCTGGCCACAGGGCTTGGTTTTTATTTTTTTATTTGCCAGACTGCAAGTGACCCAGTTGCACTCCTTTTTGCACTGACAGTGTTAAGACAAGGCTTGACCGTGATCTCAGCTCAGAGCAGCAAAGCTGGCATATGGAGAGGGACCAGCATGTGTCTCTGCCAGGATACCAGTGTGCTTAAACCTGCTTGCAGGCACAAAGATCATGTTACGATGTCACAAGTGCCTGAGTTATACTTACAGCTTCTTCCAGAGCTAAAAGCAAAACTCTGTCTTCAGACACAGTAGAACTTCTGTCCTTACTAGCCAACCAAACAGAACCTCTAAAGTTAAAGACCTTTCACAGATTCTTAAAACATTAAAGAGCTTTGTAAGAGTGACTGGAGCTACAATGCTTCACGGCAGTTAAAAAAACCCAAATGTTAGGAATCTTTAGCAAAGGTACAGAGAAGAACTAAGACATTTTTATCTTGCTGTATAAATCTGCAGTCACGTATCTAATGATGGGAAGTTACTGGCACCAGTAATGCTGAGAAAGTAGAACTCTCCTACCATCCATGCTGGTATGCCAGTGGAAAGTTACTCCTTCCAATTCAGCTAATTCTTCTATGGAAAGGGCACTATGCACTATGCCATACTAGCACAAGGCAACTTTACAATAATACCTTTAGATATAGATACATGGATACAACTGTGTTGCTAGTAAGGAGTAAAGTAAAGAGGTCATTGGTTTTCTAGAGGTAAACCAAAAGCCCACATACTACTCTCTCTTTATAGTTTCCAGATGAAAACTATGGCTCAAATGAACCTGTCAGTGTTGCTATGGGACTTGGCAGCTTCGCCAGAGTTAAACACAGAGTAGTTGCCTCTCATGACATCCCTAGTTTTCAATCACCTTAAATTAAGTTGGTCTGGATGTTCAGCAGAACTCAGACCTGACAGCTTCAAAGGAAATTCCTCATGAAAATGGGAGGTTGCTGGAGCGGGTCAGACCCAGTAGGAAGCTTGTTCTGCTGTGGGCCTTTCAGGCAGGAGAGAACAGTCTCTGCAACACAACTGGGCAGTCTGAGAACTGATCCCCCAGTGCTAAAAGGCAATAGTACTCCTTCTATTCATCTGCACTGCTCTTGAACCTCACAGGCTGAAGGATGTCAGAGCAAGGAAAAGTAAGATCTAAATGTTATTTGCATTTCTGAGCAATGGATTACAAAGAAAAAGTAATGATCTTTGACCTGTAGTCCCCCCAAAATGAAAGCACCATTGCCACCAAGACCATGTCCCCTGCTCCCATCAGGACAGGCAGATGTCCATGACACAACTTTGACTTTGTCTCTTATTGTTATGCATCTAGCTTACTAAGTTACACTAATTCTTCACACCTGAAGCATGTTTCCTTCCTCAGTGACAGTGAAAGGTGGGAAAAAGTGATGATATTCAGCTCCAGCAGTAGAGTGCTGCTTTCTCCAAAGTCACTTCCTCTGACCTGTCTCTCACCTTGCTCAGTTAGTAGGACCGTTCTCCGGCACATCACCCCTATTCCTTATATGCAAGCAGTCCTTTCAAACAACTGAGTTGCACCTTTCTAGTAAAGAGCTGGGTGCCACATAAAACTTCACAGTCCATATTTAGGCCTAGGGACATTACAGAAGTCTTCCAGTTTCTTAAGCAGTCTCTCATGAACTCATTTGTTGAAGGTCTTGTCTGCTCACTACACACAAGCTCCTGGGAAACATATCACTGCATGCTTTAGATGCAATTACTTTGAATTCTGGGGAAAAAAAGAATCTCATGGTGGGATTAGAAAAGGCAAAAGCTCATACTACTCAAGATGGAGCTTGACAGATTCATGATGGAGGTCATGAGACATGCCTGCCCCTACTAACAAGGCCTGATTTGATATGCTGGGAAGTCCCTCCAGCCCTACCTTGTTAGTTCAACCTCTCAAACACACCCTTGGCTGGAGAAATGAGCCTTTTGCATGAAGCTGCTTTTCAGACAACACTGTACAGTAACTTGGTTCCAGCAGCTTTTTCCCCATTGCACAGCCATATGCACTTAATTTATGACAGATTACTCTTTCTTCTATAGCACCAAAGCAAAGCACAGTCTCTTCTTGCTGGAGAAGTCCATAACCATCCTGGATGGTTACTCCTGGATGACTTACTGCGTCACACCCATTGAGCTCAGGCTGTGCCCTCCATCCCTGACAGTGATGCCACCTGGTTAGCTGGGCACTGGCATTTCCCCATGCGTCAGAGCTCGGATGGCTCAGCCCCACCAGACCTCACACAGAAGTACCAGAGGAACCAGGAGGTACCTGGCAATGATAAAGCAACCGACTGTGCTCCCCGGGAGCATGCTGCGGGGGCTGTACCTGTGGGGAAAGGGCACCTTAACACGGACGTACCAAAACAAGGCACTCTTCCTACCACAGCCTCCAGACAGGACTTCTACAGTCTCTTCCCCAAGGATATTATTATTGTCTGTAAGGGGGAAATGACCTGACACAGCCATTTGGATATGATTTAGCTTTTCTGGATAACCACCTCTGTAAATGCTCTATATATCCTCCTTCCAAAAAAACACTCTTCTTTCAGAAGTCTCCACAATGGAATTAATCCAGAATAGCAATTTCCCCACCTGAAGATAAGGTTTTGGGAAATTTTGTCTTTCTACTCTGCATTTCTTTCTCAAGTTTTAAACCATTCATCTGCTCCTGATGCCCCCTTTAAAGAAATTAGCATATATTACCTCCAACTTTTCTATAAATACTAACAAAGATAAATGAGCCCTTTCCTGAATAGATTCAAGGGAAGTCCATACAGTCATAACAAAAACATTTTACCTGCCAACAGAATAAGTCACCTGAAGTTGCACTCCAGACATTTAAAACAATTTGATCTAGTTGTGTGCTAAAACCAGGAACAGAAACTGATAGGAGAGCTCAGAGAAGCTAAAACCAGATTTTTGAAGGGACCAATACTAGGGAAAAGCTCCAATTGAATGGTGTGAATGGAATAAAGACAAGTTACTGTTATTTACTGAATTTGCATTCAAAACCACACAGGACAAATAAGAAACATAGCTTACAAACCTTGCAACTCAAGTTTCTCCCTCCCGCCCTTTATTTCATATGTGTTTATGTGTATGTGTACATACTCAGTAATCCCTCCACTGTAGTAGCTACAAGAAAACAAAAAGGCTGCAGCATTATTATCAGACTGGTTCCCATCAGGAATTTGCACTCCACATAAAACTGGTAAGAGTCAGCAACAAGGCCCAGAAACCGGTATAAACAGTCTAAAACCAGACAGAAGCACATCAGAAATACAAAAGTAAGCGACGCTGCAAAGACAATGCTCAGATAATGTTGGGGCTGGGGGAGAAGGAGGACGTCAACAGACATACACGACATGGGCTGGACACATCACCCATAGCATTTCTATGAGTATTTTCAGAAAAATATAAATTTAAGTAAAAATACGGCATTCAGGACATCTTCAGATGGGAAAGATCATGAAACTCAACCTAATGGGGATGTGCACAATTATTTAAAACCCATAGGTAAAAGGAAGACGCAGATACAATTTTGTTTCCACATCAGATTGTGTGATATACAAACACTGGCTCTTTTTGTTGAGCTAAAAAAGAGTCTTCAAGTCAGCAACCATGTCACTGTCGGTAAAGGCAGCGTATGTGTTTACATCTCTTTCCTGAGGATGGCCAGAAGGGTTTCTCTTCTCCCTTGCTGACACACGTTCAACCCCAAAGCTATTTTCTTCTGCTGTCCCCCAGAGATGCTAACTCTGATTTCATGTTGAGCTGAAGCATATCTGTTGCCCGCAGGTAACACATGGACAGTTTTTTCCATCCATGAATAAAAGGATGTGGAAGAACTTAAACCAAGCCATCTCTCCCCAGGCTTGGAAGACTTCACAAGCCTTCTTCATAAGCTCTCCAAAAGATGTGTTGAGCCAACAGTTTTTAAAAAGCTCATGGAAAAGATCTGGTGCCGGTTAAATAGGCTTCACTTCCTTCTTACCTGGAGTGCTGTAAGCCTCCTTGCTTTCTCAACAGCCTCCAAGACTGCCATAAAAAAGGGCACAGAAGAGACTTAAAATTCAGATATTCTACCCTCATGCAGAGAGCATCCTCCAAGTTTGCCCCATCCCCTTCCTCCCCCCTCGCAGGTTACCTCCAGCACAAAGCTCTGGGCAGAGGGCTGCGAACAGGTGCTACCTTGGGTGTCCTCTCCCCTTTTCCTGGGGCTGATCGGAGCCCCGTCCCCGCGGTGCCGCTAACAGGTGGCTTCGCCCTCCTGCTTGGCACGGCGCTGCCGAGCGAGCAGGAGCGTGGCGGAGTGGAGCGGGGCAGCCAGCGATCGGGGAGCCAGGAGATGCTTGCAACACTTACTGTTTATGTCGAGGCCCTCGGCCCCCAAGGGACCCATTTTCACATAATCTATAATTATCTCTTCGCTTTAATCGCCTCGTCACTTCTGAGGCTCTCCTGGGCACAGGAAGAGGAAAAGCTCATTAACTGAACCTTTTCTCCTCTCTCCAGCCACCCATAGCTTTTAATTGCTTGGTGTTGTTATTATCTATCAGTGCAACTGGGATCATTTTCATAAGAAAGGGTGGTGCGAGGGAGGGAGGCAGGAGCGGGTCCCTGAGGTATGCACCACAGACAAACCTTTGCTTTCTCAATTATTTATGCCAGCTGAGGTTTTACAAGCTGAATAAATCCATAACTCAAGTTTATTTTGAACTGGCAGGCCGTCCCGAGGGAAGTGTTGCCCACTTGCCGGCACACTCACGTGCCGTCCTCTGAGAGCAGCCGGGACATAGTGAGACATGTGTCATCCAATTCCCCACCCGTTGCTGCGTCGCTGCACACACTTGAGTAGATTAGCGGCAGCACCAGAGAGGAGGTGGCTGTGAAAACCCCAAACAGGAGCGGCCACTGAAGGATGCACTCTCCCAAAGGGAAGGCAGGCCTGAGCCAAGCTGCCCCTCTGAACAACAAAGCAAAGCCCCAAGGGTCACCGCTCCAGGGACAATAAAAGGGAGAGGAAAGCAATAAACTTGGCAATCATCTTGAAGTCAGGGATTTGCCTGTTAAACATCACCAGAAGAGCATCCACTTCTAAATAACACTGACCTGAAAAAAACCCAAACCCCAGCTGTCTGGACATGCAGGTGTTTTGTTTGAGATGCGCCATGGCTGAGCACACTGCAGGCTACTTGGGCTCCGCACAACTGGGAAGGCTCTTCCGCAGGGACTGCACAGCCCAGCGTTTATGCGAGTGACAGACATCTGTGGTGCAGCCACCCACATGCACACACAATACCAGCACGAGCCCGTAATTCCCAACACGGCAAGGTGCCGGCTCCCACATCTCTGCAGCTTTGCACTAATTTCCAGTGCTGGCATTCCCAAAAGTGGGGCTGGAGGGAGAAAACAAAACCTGTGCTCCAGAGCGCTGGGCTCATCTCAAAAGGCATCGCCGCTCTGAAGCGGCATCCTTGCAATGGATGCTGGAAGCAGCTCTTTAAAATTCTGCAGCCTTTGTGCCTGACCACACGCAGCGACCTCTGGTATTTTCTGCCAAAACAGTTCATTTGTCTCACACAACAACTAATCAATTCCTGAGGCCATCCATCATGGGGGCTCGCGCGAGCCGGCCTGGCAGCGGGGCCAGATGGCGGCTGTGTTAGTGGGATTAATACAATTCTGATAGATTACATGGCATCAGGTGGGCTCCCGAATTCGAGGGGTGCCCACTCCACACCCTGATCCTAAACAGAACCCCACTCGTGACTGGGGTTGCTCCTGAGCATTATGGGAAAAGGTGGAAGTTTCTACCAGAAAATACCTGCTTCAGCATCCCTCGGGATGGCAGAAGCGTAAAGGAAAGCTCAGGGAGGCTTCTGTGCTGACTGGCAGATGGCATTCCCATCCCAGCACATCCAGCCTGTGTGGAAGCAGCCCACAGCAGAGTGCAGGAGGGCTCCTCCAGTGGAAGTGGAAAGGACACAAATATTTGGCAACATTATTTCGCATCTTCCACCTGCCAAGTCAATGCTTTCGTTTGCTGGAAATGCTTATAAACTGCCTCCCCCTTGCCCCCACTTTAAAAAAAAAAAATTGAAAAACATCCTTAAAGTTGAATTTCCAATGCTATGGTATTTTTGGCATCTCCCTCAATTTGTGTCTTAGATTAGATTTATACTGGTGACACATCAGTCAACCTCATTTCACTGCTCATTTCCCAGGTTTGTGAAACTGTAATTATAGCTATTTGATTATGAAAGAGCTCAACTACTACTGCTTTTGTTCTGGTAATAAGACCAGAAAAGAGACATAAAGCTTTATGCAGCAGTAAAACAAACCCCACCACTATACCAAGCCTGAAATCACTGATAATTTCTAAATCCTTTCTTCCAGGGGAACCTCCAAGTCCCGTCACCAGCACGCATTATTTTTATGTAATGCCCGAAGTGAGATAAGTGATTTGCAGAGAAACACAGAGGCAGAGCACTATGCTAATAGACTCTGCAACTGCTCCTCATTAGTCACTGGGGGTACTTGAGCTCTTTATTACCAGGGTTTATTAATGACTCCTAATTGATGGCCAGTGCCCAGCACCCCAAAGTAAATAACTACTATGCCTCATTAGCTCAAGAGACCTTCTCCTGATTTGAGGATTGATCTATGAACACACAAATTGCACTGATTTAACCGAATCTCTTTCTAAATTGATTTAATTAGATTGGTATACCCTGTTTCTATGGATGTTCTTGAATTTATTTGGAATCAGTGCATTGTACTTCTGTGAGCCAGACTGACCATTTTTCTATCTTGTTCTCAAAGTAGAAACATTTGAGATAATTAGTGATAAGGTAAAATCAGCCTTGGCACCATTCCAGTTCCTCCTACTTCTGATCCACCTAACTTTAGGGTAGGGTATGGTAATTCCACTTTGTCCAGCATTTACAGATTTGCACTCTAAACCTCAAACATTTCATTCCACAAAAGGAATGTAAGCTTCATTTATGCCTAATTTTATACACTCAGTTTGCTTGGTAATTTACTGCTGATGGTAAGCTAGTGGTTTACACCATTTAAACCAACATCTCTCATCTTCCTATTACATAAGAGCAGCTTGAAGGAGGCTGATAGTTTTATAAACCATTCAAAAGCTTCTGGTAAGAGTAAAATAAGTACACCTGCTTAGGTGAACCTTCAAAACTCTGCACTTGCATTCTTGCCTATCTCCTGGTGCAAGGCAAGCTTGCGACGCTGATGGGCTCCAGATAAATTAAACAGCCTTTTCCCACCTTTGCATCACCGAAATCCTAAAGGGCATATGGTGGGCTGTGATTGGCAGAGTAATGCCTGCTGAGAAACTGCCTCCAGCAGTCTTTCAGAAACCAGGGCTGATGAGGACTTGAGTTTTGGTTTTCAGTACACAAAAGGTTTATTTGCTTATTCCATGCTTCCTTAATATGATCCTGTAGCTAGAAAATATTTACCCTATCAACAGCGCTGGGAGAGACTAAAGTGGTTTGACTTATACTCCAATTTTTTGCAAGCTTGTTGTAAAGCTTCAGTAGGCCCACCATAGACAACCGAGTCAATAAAATAATCTGTGTGCGTTAAAGTTCCTTTTCTCAGATCTTAGGTTTTGAGGTAGCATACACATACACGTTGAATTTGCAGCATGGGACTTACCTGTAACTATCAATGTGTTTATACTAGCTCAAGCTATTTAAAGTTTTCTTTCCCCTTAAACATTTTCATTTCCTTGCTCTACACAAAATGCCTTATTTTTTAAAGACTACATTCCATTGACAAATGCACTGAAGTATTACTGAATATTAATCTTATATTCTTGCAAGTAACCACTCACAGCTTCAAAAAAGTCACCCTTCTCAGGTGAGTGGTATTACTATCAAACCAATTCACTCCATGCTCTAGAGAAGCCTGGATGCCAAACTGAATGTCTAGAGCCATCCTTCTTTGGCTCATATGCTTGCAGATTTGGTACCAGTGCAGTTTTGCTGTTTAGGGCTGTGGTTTTACTATTATAATTATCACCATTAGAGATGTGCCTATACTTGCACATGTTTATTCCCTGTTCCAGTAAGAGAATGAACCATAGACAAAAGCCATAATACCTGGGCAACTGCACTGAGAAAGTTGAAGCTGCACAACCTGCATGTGGATGATACTGCTGACAATTGCTCACTTCCCATCTTGCAGTTGAAGACACTGATGACACCTGCGAGGCATGCTGGACTAATGGACCACGGGAGTTTCCATTCTGCCAGCAGAGTCAGGAGACTTCATTTAACTCACTTTCAGCAGAATCACCCTATTCCAGCTATGTCAGAGATTATCCACCTACAGTCTCATTTTGTAAGGATCACAGCTATGCTATACTGAACATACAGCACCTGTTCCTTATGGTATGTTTGGAAAAAATGTATTCAGATTCGGAGCTGCACTTATCTTCAAGTCTTGCACAAGTCATGGAAATAAAACAAAACTGTGGCAAGAAGATTTAGACTAGTCCAGCCAACTAAAGCACACTGTTTTCCTGTATATTGTGCTGTATTTCATACTCAGGAAGGGGCACAGGCAGTACTTGGGATAGCCAAGACTCTGAAAGCACTGCAGGACGAAGCATATCTCATACTTAAGCAGCCAACACTGGGCAGCACTGATTATGTTCCACTCCTAAAAGAAGAGCTTGAACAGGATTTAAAACCACAAGGTCAAACTACGAGGTCAAGGATGTTAGCTGAGACCTACATTGGCAGGTAAGAAAAAGGATCTTGTGGCTAGTAGAAGTGCTATTCCTCAGTGTGTTAAACCAAGGTCATACCTGAGCACCTCTGGTCAAGGTTCAGGGGCAAGTTAAAGATGCATTGGCTCTCCATGTGAGGTGGAGGTGGTTATTCCTGGCCAACTGCTCCATCTTGCTATAAAGTGGCTTGCAGCACCAAGGGAAGTACCCACACTACTGCCGAGCACAGAACTGCCACCCAATTTGCTTACACAGAATATCCATATCAATTTCTACCTGAGCTCCTTACAAAGGAGCCATCTGCTCAAGATTTATTTTTCATTTGTTTGTGACAAGGCAAAGAAATGCTGTGTTAGAGTTTTAACACTTTGGAAAAGTTCTCAGCAAGCTTGGGAGGCTGTGTGTAGAGAAATCAGTGTTTAATTTCCTGGGACTAAAATGATGCAAGACATTCAATAAAACAAATGGGATCATATACACATAAATGGGTGACTGCAACATGACAGCAAACACTGCTCAAAAATTTAGTCTTTCCTGACTGTTCATTTTAACTAAAAATACGATGCTGTATTCTGAAAGATCCTCTAGACAATCATTTAGGTACTGGAGTTAATATTATACCCATGATTAGTAGTCTGGAACAGTAAAAACCAACCAAACAAGAAAATTCAGCTGTCCTTATTCAGTAGCTAATGTCACTTACTACTTGCACCTTGGCAGTTTTTAAATAGCAGCCATTCTAGTTCAGTAAATGCATTTCTGCTATGCTAGCTGGAGAAGCTAGAAAAAAATTAATTTGATATAAGGTACAAACTCTCCCTGAAGGCAAACATTGTCCAACATTAAAACCTCCACTGAACAATCCTTAATGAATGTATTGGTAAAGAAATAACTATTTGAAAAAGGTAGCGACTGAATAGCTTTCTATTAAAAATATCCAATATTACCTTTTCTTAGCCATATAACTGAAAAATGGGAAGCCTTGCCCTTCCCCCACATCTCACGCTAGAGAAAGGTTACTACCTGGCAATGATACAGGCAGTTATTGATTTAAATGATTATGGACCTGAAAAGTTCTTTCCTGTCATTTATTATCCTGTTGTAGTTGCCACCACACTTGTGCAATATTAAAAAAAAAGCTTAACAAAATGACATTAGAAAAATACTGGTTTTAACTGAAGTCCAGTGCAGATAATCACCTGATTGTTTCTTCTTGATACAGTGAGCTGACAACTGGGCCTCCAAATGCAGTTTTGCTTTCCTTTCCCTTCTTCTCTGTCATCTGAAAGAAAAAGAAAGATTGGTCCAGCATCCTGGCTCCCATCCTGTTCCAGCCTGTGCCACCTCTCCACCATCTCCCACCCCTTCCTCTGATCCAGAGGTGGAATCAGCCCTCTGGAAGCCTCATCTTCACAGCAGATGGAACCCCACAACCCTACTCCATCCAGAAGAGCTACTCCACCATCTCAGCAAACCGGATCAATGCTCCTCTGAAGGTGGCCCCAAAGGGTCACCTGAAAGCTAGGCTTGGCAGCCTCGCTGTCCTACTCCCAATGAGCCAAAGCATTGCCTCCGCTGCACTCCCAGCCATGGCCCCTTAGGTCCCAAAAGCTGAGCCTTTGTGAGGTAGCATAATGTTACGTTACTAGATTGCAAAGCTTGCCTTTATAAATCTATTTAATATAGATTTTAAATTGAATTTTATAATGGGCAGCATTTCCAAATGATTTACTCACAGGAACTCTAAGATTCTGAATGATTCCCACCATAATAGAAATGAACAATTAGAATAATGATTGATCGATACAGAGCCTCAGGTCTACCTTTTCAAAAAAACATACTGCAGCTTGAGATCTTCAATTGACTGACTTTACATTGATGCCAGACTTTCAGAAAGGGCTAAGTGCCTGCTGTCTGAAAACCTGACCCTATTTTAGGGGGTGCAGGGCACCAGAAACCCTAACTCTTCTACGGCATCTAGTACCTCAGTTTTTGGATAAGAAGTCAAAACTTTTGCAATTTGCAGCAGTAATTCCGTATAAAACCAGCCCATTAATTGCAATGTGCTGTCGTCAGTGGACAGTCCTGTGGCTTTCTATGATGAGAGATTATCAAACCCAAGATGAATAAAATCAGAAGCAAAGGGAAAACCATCCCAAACTCTAGCAGTCTCTCATTAACTGCAGTACATTGCTGATTACACCAAAAAGTGTGCTGCCTCATCAGAATTCTACCTAGAAGGATGTTGATTTTTTTTGAAAAATAAAACATGAATATATTTTTCTTTCTTCCTGCTCCATAGGTTGCTTTTGTTTTAAATCAATTTATCGTTTCTCCATAATACATTCACATTCTTCCCAGTTTGAGCCAACCAGTTCCACTTTTCAGATGTCCTGTACCAGCCAAAGCCCTAATATTTGGTTTAGCAGGTATCACAGACATACTTCTTTATAAGAAAAAATGGAAAGGAAATTGTCTTTGAAAACTATTCTACGGCAAGTAGGCTTTCTCTAATTTAGAGCAAAAGGTGACATGAAGTTCTCCTTTCCTGAAGGGAAAGGGCTTCAGAGTCTTTACAGTGCAGTGCCCCTCTTAAAAAAATTATTTAGCTGAGAACCTTACTGTCCATCAATTATTTCCACACCACTTATAAAGAAAATTAATTTCAGATCATCTGCTAGTACATGCAAGAGTTATTTCTATAAAATGAAGCTAATACTCACAACTACTCACAATGTCTATCTTCTCTGATATTGAGGGACAGTGGTCATTCAACCAGTATCAGAAACTACAAAAAAATTTTCAATCTCTATTATTTCATCTCTTCCCATTGCAGTTTTTGGTTTGTTTCTGGTTTTTGTTTGTTTTTTTGTTTTTTTTTTTCACCAAGTCAGAAGCAACACTTGAGAAAATATATTTCATGTTTCCAGAGGCAGAAATTGTAAAAAAGGTTTCTTGGATTAAGTTCACCTTCTTTGCACAACCAATGCACTTCTACCAAAGATTAATCATGTTGATTGAGTACACATAAGGTCATCAGGAAACTTCGTGATAAAGGCTTTCCCAAAAATGCTCAGGCAAAAACTTCTCTGGCTTTTAATCCATATACAGGTTACTTTGTCCAAGCAGCTTTTATTTCATCTCTTTCACACAGAAATAGGTAACTCAATATTCAATTTATGAATGTTGAACCAAGCTCATTCCATCACAGTCCTTGATATGTAGAACAAGTTTATGAAAAATGTACAGGAAAAGTCTCAGTTATCCTCTCAGGACTTAATGTGTACCTCTACTCTGCAAAGCCATGGAAGACAGCATCATGGCTCCACTATTCACCACCACCGGACTTCCCAAGGGGAATCTGTCCAGGCTACAAGGAATGCTTCTTCCCAAAGAAGTTTTTATCTCTGCCTCAACACAGACACAAACTGGTTTCTTTCCAGCTGCCCTTAACAACTTGCCTATACCATGAGCTCATCTGTTCACTTCAAATATCTACACTAACCAGCCTGCCCAGGGACTCGCATGCAACACCTGAGCACGACATACCAAACTGGGTAATGAAGGAGGTGGGACAGAACCAGGTGCTCCTTCCAAACCATGTCACAGCTACTGTACTAACCAGAACCAGCATTTTTATTTGTTGCTCACACTGACTGAAGGGATTGGTAATGTGCAGATGCACTTTCCTTCTTAAATCTCTTGACATTACTACAGCAGAAAAGGGCCTTTAGGGTGGGAAAAATAAAGCAAATACTACATATACACAGATAATGACCGTGAGTTTAAAGTCACATTACCCTGCAAACCACAATGAAATTAAAAACTGACACTGCAAAATCTTCTCTCTCCATTAAAAAAAGCACCAATAATTAACTATGTGGCTCTCAATTAAGCCAGCTCAGTTTCTTTCCCTGCTGGTAGTGATGTCCAAAAGCACTGCAGATACACATGTAACTAATGATAGGCAAGATCCCAGGCTCCCATAATTTGCAACCTCAATCCGACAGACTTGACAGCAGTATTATCTGCAGTCAGGAACATGTAAGAGAGATGCTGCAGAAAAGGCGAAGTTATTGGGGGCTCTGTGAGCATGGGGGGGTTGCCCTCAAACTGCCCGTTAAAAACTGTGGGAATAAAGGGGAATTTATGGCAGCATGGGAAGAAACCTTGGAGGATTGCACTCAGGCAGTGGCACATAAAAGATTCGGGAAGAGGCGATAAAGATGTGTAAGAGATGCCTTAAGAGGCCCTGGAATTTCTCATGTTTTCCCCTAATTCTTGCTCATTGACTCTTTGTTGCTCGTGTACACTTAAGGCTGATATCAAAATCACTATTACTCTTGACAGTTAACTTTGGTAGGTGGATCTGGTTGACCAAAGCTAGTATAAATCAAGGGCAAATATACGCTTCAGTACACAACATATGTACTCATTAAGAGACATTTTCAACTCCCCTGACTCCCAACGCGCTCACGGACTGGTGCAGGGAACTCCACCAAGGCCAGACCTATCCTTCTCAAATGTCACCAGGAATGCCAGGAGAAAAACTGCACTCCTCCCGGAACAGACAGCAGAGCATCCTCACTCCTGCCTCAGTGCACTGTATTTGTCAATAAAAGACCAGCTTTATTCAAGGTACAATCGCATCTCGACTGGCTGTCACTGACAATGCTGCTCCAGATAGCCTCAAAGCCTGACAACTGCTTTCCAAATAAAATGGAAATACGGGGACTAATATTTGCTAACATCATTAATTCATTTTTTCCTCCACTCCCCCTTCCTCCTTTATCCACGATGTCAAGACGTATACCTTTAAATTGTTGTCAGCCATAAAACAGACGTCGTGTCCCAGTTCAGAGGTTAACATATAATGACAGACACATTAAAAAACCCTGTCCAATGCCTCACTGACAATTTCAGCTCCATCTTCTCTTCAACGAGACAGTAGCTCAAACTCACTTATAAGCTTTAACAACATTAAAGTCTAATCATGATTGAAAAATAAAGGAGAAGGCAAGATAGTTTTATTATACTAAGCATTATGGAAACAGAAAACAATTAGAGACAAACAGTTTCTTTGTGAGGGCTTGGAGTTCACCTTCTATTTTGGTCTTAAAAGCCTCCTATGATCACAGCATGATCCATTTCTCTTCTTGCGTTTTTGAAGAGCAGGATGAAGATTATCGTTTAAGAGGGAGATCAGTAGTTTCCTATGGAGGGGTTGGTTTGGTGGGCCAATCTCTTGCTATATCCCTGAAGACAGGGCAGGGATTTATTATTTTTCATCTCTGAGTTCAAGCTTTGTTCTGATCTACACAAACCAGGCTACAACAGATTTAACAAGATGGCAATTCCAAGGGCCCTTCTGATGACTCACTCCAAACTTGTGCCAGAACTTGTTCTAGAGATGCAAGTGAACTTACCATTGGTGATTAGCTGGAACTGGACTGAATGGCACACAGTTATTTTATATGTAGGGCAAGGAACTCATGAATTTGACAGAAGAAAAGGTACAGAAAAGTCTTACAAATGTGACACTACAAAACAGCAGGAATAGCACAAATTTCAGTAAAGCTTTAAAAAAACCCCAAAATCATAACTTGGGAATTAACAGAAGAGCTATATGCTAGGTATGGCTTAAATGCAGGGCAGCCCAGTTTTATCCAGAGCAAAATGAGAACTCTACCTGGCTAGTTTTGCCTATCTAGAAACCTGGCACACAGCAGCAATAGCTGTTTGGCAAGGCACATGACTGTGTTGCACAGCACATCTATCATCCCCCCAATTCCTTCACATCTTAGTCTGGCTTTTCTCCACCACCAAACCTTCAAGTAGCTTCACATAAATATATATTAAAAAAAAAAAGAGAAAGCCATTAGCAAAAAGGTTCATCTCATCAAAACATTTATTTTTGAAGTCACACTGGCTAATGCCTTAAAACGGTCAAGACTTAAGTTCTTCATCATCACGCATCTTGGAAATAAAAAAGTGAGACAACTTAAATGAGAGCTATGTGTGAGAATCTCACCCAAGCCACTGCAGCGCATAGAAGTTACCTCAGGTTATGTTCAGAGGCTATGTATTGCATTATTTTTCTCTTCCTCTGAGCCTGATGCGACTTGAGTCAGAGTAGCAGCTGTATCCAGCTTTATGGGATAGAGCCGAGAAATACTTGCAACAAAATTACTACAATCAAAACTTCTCAAGCATTTCTGCAGCTGTGAATATACGGTGCAGATTCCAATTTGTTCTGCATAATTCACTTTCCTACTGCTCACCCATTGCCCCAGCCGCAGGTGTCTCCATTGCATGTTCCCTGGCTTCCCTGCACAGCCATGCGCAGAGCCATGCGCAGAGCCAGCAGTGGGGCCAGGGACATGTGTTACCTCACTCTGTAGCAGCATGCAGGAATGTGGCAGCCTTTGGCAGCCACCAAAGCAGCAACCAAAGTTTACCTTGGCCTTGCAGGGTGCCTGCAGGGCTTTGGGATGCAACCGAGGGTCTAGACCCACCGAGCCTGGAAGAGCTGCAAGCACTGGATGGTCTGCTTGGCAGGGGTAGAAGCAGCCCTGGCCTGTGTCCCAACTCCCCACCCTATACCTGGGTGGTGATCACCACCCCCAGTCTTGGCTGCCATGACAGGACAGGCAGTATTCTGTAACCCTGTCAGGCTCACATGAAGGTACAGAGTGAATCCCTTCAGTGTGCTGATTGATTTGTAATTAAGCTGGTATAGTCTCAGGTGACAAATTTTACAGAAGACACTTCACAGAGTTAACCCAACAGTAGACCTCAAGGCCTGCTTTGATGGCCACTATGTCCTCTTAATTCTCTGGATTAACATTTCTGAACACAATTTAGGGGTTATTAGAGAAGCAACAAGAAAATGTAAACTCTCCTGAAGTTTCAGACACTCAGCCCCCTCCTCTCCCTCTGTGTCACAGCTTGGCCATTCCCCTGGAAAGGGAACTTGGGCAGACACTAATTGTATTTGACAGCAGCAATTACATGCAAGGCTGGAGATTAGAAGCTCGTTAATTGTGTGTGCCATAATTGCTGCTGTCCTTTCCTTCACTAGCTAAGGCCAGTGCCAGGAGAGCCAAGGGGAGGAGGGTGCTCTCCACCCCAAATGCAGGTGGTCCAAATGCAGGCCCTTGGACAAGGAGGAGATGTCCCTTCTCCTCGAACACTGCGGGAGGCTCCTGACCCCGGAACAATGAGGGAGGGTCCTCTGGCAGGGTAGCTAATGAAGCATGAAATGAGGACAAACAATGTCCTCTCCCAAAGGTATTTTCCACCTGTATCTTTCTGACTTCACAGCTTGGCTGGACTTCATGCTACCTGCAGCAGGAGGGAAGGCAAATATTAACCCTTCAGAGGTGATGCTACTAGAGGATTTTTTTTTTTAAATAATCTATAAAATTAGGCACTGTATTAAATACTTGAGCAGGATTCATAAAATCCTCTCTTCCTGACTAAAATGTATGAGCTCAGCATTTCTCACCATTCTTTACAGACTAGCAGAGACAGTTATTTCCAAACAAGATAAAAATACACCCCAGCTGAGGGCAGCCTCGCTGTTACCCTCTTGCTGTAAGGCCGCCTTTCATGAAAGGCTGCTGCCCTCCACACCAGCCGTACTAATGGCTGTCATAAACAGAGTATTTTAATATTCCTCTCTCAACAATCCTTCTTGGCTCCCAACAGCAGCTCATCAAGAGTGTGCACATGACTCAGCACCTGGAGTGCTTTCAAGAGACCACTGAGGATCTGTACAATTTGAGGAAAACGTCCTATAAAAAATGGCAGTACACTCCACAGGATAATGTGGGGCTGTTTTTTTTGTTTTGCAGGGACAGTTTAGTTAATATTCCATTAATGGTTACATTAAAAAAGTTTTCTGGTTCTTTTAAATCTCATCACAGAATTTCCTTTTAAGAAACACAATCTAAAGGAAAATATTTTCCAGATTACATCAAGAGATGAAACCAAACATACTATAATTAATGTCACAGTTAAACAGTGCTGTGGTCTAAAACAAGGCCTTCCAGATTACTCGTTTAACTTATGAGTTAATTAATAACTGCACTATAATCATGGTTTGAAATTAGTAGTAAAGACAGTCAGGGGAGGGGAAATAAATGCAAAATGTTAACATAATTTTGAGCAAGTTTTATGCTTGCCAGTAGCTGTGATTTCATGACTCACTGTACACATTTTAACATTTGCATGGAATGAAATAATATGCTCAATCAAAAAAATCTAATGCAGTGGCTTTCAACAGCTTTTGATTTGTGGAGCTTTTTTAAAATGGAAAAACAGATATGGAGGTGGCAAACAAGACCACCAGCAGACTCTTCTCCTCATGTCTTTTCTGTGGGCTCTGCAGTAACTTGTGGACTCCCACCATCTGCAGACCAAAGGGTGAAGCCAGTGGCCTGTTTGCCCCCTTCCTGTGTGAGGCAGCTTGCAGCAATCGGAAGCTTTCACAGGGGGAACACAGAGCATTGCATCCTCAGTCCTGGAAGCAATCAATCACTTCTGTCACATCACCCATATGAAAATCTACAAATGCCCAGGCAGAGGGGACCAAGCTATACATACAAACCCAGCCTGTACTGTAATTGCTGGTTTTTGTCAAACTAGTACAAGACATTCATTTATAAAGATTTACACAGACATCTGTATGAGCCAGAAATATATTTAAGGCAAACTCAAAATACTGAAAGGCTACATAGCTTGGGATGAAACATGCACTCTGAAGCTTGCAAGCTGAAGGCAAACCTAACTTCTGAGAAATAAAAAAACGGACGTCAGCCCCCACACCCAGCGTGCCTGTTGACACGTTCATCCTCCACTTGCTGGAGCAACACTGGGCCAGAGAGCATCGCAGCATCGGCAGAGGCCAATTTCCTCATTCAGAAAACGAATGGCTCCAAGGCTGCTTGACCAGCACCACTGAGATTTGTTTCCTCCAACAGGCGTGTATTGTGAAGGCAGAGGCGTGGATTTATGAGCTCTGCAGACAGAGAAATGGCGGAATGAAAGAGACCTTCACTGGTCTCTGTTCCCAGACTTGGGCAAAGGAAGGATCTAAGCATCCCAGCAGGAACAGGAGGTTTCTGAAGTTAGGGTGTAACCCTGTGAAAGCTCAGTCAGAAGGATGCAGCAGGATCTGGAGGCAGCTATCTGCTGAACAGTCTTTAGTACTGTGCCTTGACTGTGTCCGAGCCTTTCCATGCCTTTGTGTTGGTTAGTTCAGCTCAGAATACTTACAGGATGCTCTAGAGACATTTTAGGAGCACCACCTTTTCTTACAATAGGAGTAACTGGGTACAATAGTGCCCAAGTATCTGTCCTAGACAATACCTACACTTTTAAAGGATAACTATTTTTCCACTCTATGAATCAAATAGCATTTACAAGACATTACCCAATGTGTTAGCTAACATCCAAACAAAATCTTAATCTCCAGTAATTACACTCAATACCTCCTTGATACTTCATGTAAAGAACAAGCTAAACATAACCACTTAACCTCTTTTAACACGAAAAGCTGTATTTTCACTGAAGAAACAGTTTAATTATGCTACAGCTTGTGTTATACACAAAGCAATTACAGCAATTTTCTCCTAACCAAAAGCATATGCTATTTTTAATTACCACATTCTCCTTTTAAAACAGCCTTCCCACAGCCACGTGAAGCAGCAGGGTACAATGCAGCCTTCCTGTCTCTGAATACCATCAAGTAAATGTCTACAACTCCACACCTAAAAATCAAGACATTACATACTCCACAGTAAGATAAACATGTAATTTCTACCCAAGTTCCTGAATTATTTTTAACAGCCTCTGACACAGCAAGCTGAAAGTTCTGCAACAGCTTCAATTACTTTGAAAAATTCGATTTTTTAATTAGAGGTTGCACTCTTCCCCATTTAAAACAGTTCAGCTGCTAGCAGAACCTGGTGGGTTGCTGGCCAAAACAGGAGCAGTAGTTTGACAAGAGGCTACCACAAGCTTGAGAACAAGCTGCAGAGCAACTCAAAGCTCACCTCCTGAATTCCCACCTCATGCCACAAGCAGAGGAGACTGTGCCTGCTCTTCCCACCCTCACTCATCATCTCACTTTGCTATCCAGGGTGACAGGACTTGGGTACATGATTTATCAGGCTCTTCTAGGTTTCTGGTCACCCCAGGAAAATGTTGGGGTCCACAGATGGCAGGGAGGCTCCCCGCTGCTTGGGAAGCAACCTGGCCAGCAGGAAGCTGAGACAGAGCAGAAAAAGCACCTCTTACCCTCTTGGTCCTTGCCATCTCTCCCTGCAACTTCCTATTTGTTTTCTTCCCCTTCCAAAACCTCCTGTTACATCAGGCAGATGTTCAGCCTGGTCCACCTTCTGCCTGTCCCACGCTCCTAACCTCATCTCGCTCCTGCTTACCTCCCCTGTCTCTACAGCACATGACAGCATCTTGCTTGGTTCAACACCTCTCCTCTGTCAGTCCATGATGCAACCTCCCCAGACCCCAACTTTGTAATGTTGTCTAGTGCTACCGAAAGCTTCATTCTCTGATTTGTTTAAGCCAGTGGAGTTTCAGTACAGAAATGAACCTAACATGAAAGTTTTGACTGCTGGTGGAGTCACTCCTCATGCCACAGCACTGCTCTTGTCTGCTTCCAGCTTCACACCACTGCTTCATAAAACCAAACTTTTCAATACTTCTGTTATCAATATTTTTGTTGCTGGGGAGAAGCAGCATTGCTTCTCATCTCCTTACAATCTGCAACAAATGAAAACTGCACATGGCATTTACATATCTTCCTTGCCTTGCCAGAAACTGCCACCTCAAGGCACAAATGGCAGAGGGTAACACCTGGTTGCATCTCAGCCACTTCAAGCTTGTGGTCTGACATCTTAACAAATTCAACTTTACCATCTCGATTTAAACCAGTATCTTTAGGTGCTCCCTGGAAGTATCAGCATCTTCTGTCAACTAAGCCATATCAGCAACAACCTTCAGCAGAAGATCAGCAGCAACTTAAACCTGATCGGGTGGTCATTCTCCGATATTAAGATACTTTCTCAGCTAGGAGATCACTTGCTCAAGTGAAGTTTTTAAGATCCCAGAGCTCAGCTGTGTTCCATGCCTCCAATCCCACAGTTGCAGGATCGCAGAATAACTAGGTGCTGTGGGACTGCTACCTGTACACTACAGACATATAACAAAACCTGTTACTTCTGGGCATTTATTAAAGGGGAAAGAAAAAAGCAACTAGGTCCCTGCTGCACAGAAAGTTACACAATACAGCACCTTACCTCATTCTGTTACATCTTGTCATCACTGAATGCCAGTAGTTTGATTTTTTTTTTTTTTTCCCCTAGTTGCCTCTGGTATATCTGGCAAGCATGCAGTGTCTGAAACCACCAGTAAGCCAGGAATCATGACGCTGGGATGCCACACACATCACTATGCTGCAGCAGCACACGCAGCATCAGCAAGGCAGAGCTACATCTCTAATTATTCTTTTTTCTGAATACATTCCAGATAGTACTAGATTTTTTTTTTTAATTAAAGATGATGAAAATGAATTCACTGACATATTCAGAAAGAAAAATCTTTGCTTAAATGTGTAACCAGAATCATTGCACTGGTAGCCAAAAATGACGAGTTCTCAAATCTCCTGCTTGTAATTCTAGAAAACAACTACTATTACATTCAAGTAGTTGCATGAGACTATATTATGCTGCCCACAGTACATTAGCAAATCAGTGCATCAGCACTGCTAGATCTGAGCTGGAAAAATAGTAGTTAACATCATTACAAGCAAAAGTTAGCCCTTGTGGGACTAGTAAAGTTGTATATTTAACAAACAGTATGCTTTTAGTAAGACCAGGCAGCTTACAAGGAGGGAGACAGAAGAGGTATAAATCCTTATCATGATAATTCTTTAGTCTGAAGAAGTTTAGGAACACAGAAACATGGGCAACCTCTGTACAGGATTCCAGTGCAGCTTTCAATACATGGCTGTTTTCATTGCTGGTTTGCTTTCTAAATTTCATTCTTTCTAAAATACAGGCTTGCAGCTTGGCACCGTTCTACTTCAATCAATCGCTTGAACGAGGATTGCAATGTCATAAATAAAAGGAGCTGAGACCATAAATTTCTGTAGAGATGTAAAATCAAAGAGAACAATCCAACAGACTCCCAGGGGTTAGGAGGCTGACATATATTCCAGCTGTTTATATTTCTACTATGAGACACTTGTTCATTTTAACTTTTTCACTTCTGTACAGTTTGCCAGAACCACAGTTCCAAAACCCTGAAAATATCACTCTGGATCTGGCATTTTGTTTTGTGCTCTACAATAAAATGCAGCTGCAGAAGAGAAAAATCCCTATAATTTATCAAGCTTGTCCACCGGCAAAATCCCAGACCCCCACGGCTGACAGCTGCACCAGTACAGTACCCCAGTGCTTGGCATATGAGTTACTTGCTAGAACAAAGCATCCTCAGGATATCTCTGACAACTCCATTCACAGGCCATGGGTTCGTGGCAAACAACTGCCAGCTCCCATCTATGCTGTCATCGTTATGAACAGAAGTTACAGATACTATTTTATTAATCAGCTCCCTCACTTAAACAACAGCCAAAGGATGGCTGTGTTATCTTCACGGTACTGAGTGAAGGCCTGCACTGCCCATGAGCCTGTGCTGCTTTGAAAACCAGCAAGTATTAAGTAGGAAACAGAACATGATTTGCTGCTCAGAGCATAACAGTCTATACAACAAAGCAGGTAAGCGACAACTACCTTCTACTTCGTTTGCCAGAGCTGAGCTATCTTGCATGGAATAAAATTGATAAACAGTTACATGTGCAAAGACAGCGACAGAAAGGTAGCAAATAACCTACAGACAGCTTTGTTTACGAGTAGAACCTATATCAAGTACTTAAAGCATCAGCACACTTTCCTCATGAGAAGGTACTGAGGAGCAAAGGATGCAACACTATCCACCCTTATTGCAGAAGAACAGGGAAATTTAGTTCATGTTTGTAGTGTGATATTTTACTGTCTTACACAATGGGAACAAGAAAACATCCCCTTATTAGTATGAAAAATTGGTTCTGAAAGCATGCTCCAAAAGTTAAATGCTCAAGGCCTAACCTGTGCAGGTAATAAACTGCCATTTTTCCAACTTGAATAAAATAAGGTGGGTCACTGCCTGCATGTATAAGTAAAGTGTACACAAACTGCAAGTTTTTGTTAGCCATGCACCTCACAGATTACTCCCTCCAGCAGGAAGGCTGCAGCTACTACTGACTCCACTTGCATACTAGAGACTGTCCCTCGCGCAGCTGGCAAAAGGCATCAGGGCAGAATAATCCCTCTGTTTGTTAAGATCTAAGCTCTCTCAGGATGTATATCAAACCATCACACACCCCAGGGTGGTTCACAAAAAACCCCCAACTCTGCAGCTTGCAAGGCTGCATAAACCCAGAGGATATTGCAGTCTTATGTGCCCCAAAGCCAGAAGCCTGGGGTGGATGAGTTTTTGCGGTCTGTTCTTAGTTTCTAGTGCTGCCTTTTCTGTTAAAAGAATAAAAAAAAAACAACAGGTATGCTTTTTTGGATGTTGGTGGCTTGGGGGTTTTGTGGTTTTGAGGGTTTGTTTTGTTTTGCTTTTTTAAAGTGGAAGAGCCTGATTAGAGTTTATGGAGGAAGCAAATCACTGAGACAATTCAATGTGGTCATCCATTGAAATAGCTTTCAGAACACACTGAAAATAGTGCAGTTTGGTTTTGGCATTTTGTAACAGTTTTTATTCTTAATTATTAACATTTGGGTAAAACCAAACAAAAAGCCAAACACAAAATTCACTGAGGGTGAACTGACACCCAAGGATGTATAAAAACCCAGAAAGAAAGGGGAGTAGTGAAGAGCAAAGATGCTGGCAGCACTGCTGTGTAGCTCGCAGGAACACAGGAGGCTCTTCTCTCCAGCATGCGGCATTAGCACGGCACAGGAAGGCAAGCTTTAAGCAGCACAGACATAATTCGATTAGTCCCCACTTTACACAACACAATTAAATTGCTTTTATACTACAAAAGAAATAAAGTCACTATTTTCAAAGGTTTTGACCTTGCAGTATAGCAAGCCATAAATGGAGACGTTTACCCAAAGTAAACTGCACCGCAGGTATGTGAATACACTGCTGCTCCAACAGGCAGAGACCCAAACCCGGCTTCTTCCTTCCTGCTCTTTCCATCCCCCTTGTAATCCTGCCCATGCCACTCTGCTGATCTCTCCCAAGCACAAAAGGTGGCTGCCTGGACAGATTATCAAAGGAGACATCTGTTTGAGTGAGAGACAAAACAGGAAAACATGACGGGTGCACTCATTTTGTTTATAGACTGCAGGTTTTTCTGATGCATTTCTTAATTTCCAGCCTGCAGTACTAACCAAGAAACCCACAGATTTCAGCCTGAAACTGCTGTATGATTTACCATTCACTAGTATAATTCTTAGAAGTTGACAAAACATAAAACCTGTAAACGGCAAAAGAGCAAAGCTTCTTGATCCAGACACAAACAGGCCAGATTTCAGCAATGAGTGCAAATTTAAGAAAAATGTAGGTTTGGATTTCCAAATGCCTGTTTTAATGTCACTGGATACACAGTTTGAATTTGAGTCACTACAGAAATTTTAAGTTGCCTTAGAGATCCTACTTAAATACAAGAGGCTCATCAATTTAAATCCATCAAAATATTTCCGTAACACCTGGTGCAACCTACAAGAAGCATACATACAAACTCAGCTCCTCTGCAAATCTGGAAGCTGTTTCTCCTCCTTGTCACTGTATCCTCGAACAGCAAATTCTCTTTTCCATATTTTAGTTTCAACTTGCTCGTTGCATTTAAACTGCGATAGAGAAAGGTTATTTCAACAGGAGGAAGGGGGGGGTTGGAGCCCAGCCCTGTGCATAGGGTAACTGGCCACCCACCTTGTCAAATATTGCCCCCTGCAGCACCTCCTGCAAAAACACCCGCTGGCCACTGGACAAACCAACTGCTTTATTCCTGTAGGTTTTCCAGCTTACTGGACCACTCTGAGCCTGCAGTAATAGTGCATTTGTTATTTTATTCATTCTTAAGTTTTTCTTTCTCATGAGACTGACTGTCTGTTCCCCAGGGGTCCTCTCCTGGTTGCTCCAAACACTATGACTCCATGCTCCCACGCCAACACAGAGGTATTTTACTTCTACTGACTACTTGGTCCAGAGTACAGAGGACTATATTCTCCTCTCCTCAAACAAGGCACAGAACAGTAGTTGAAAAAATCACGGGCAGCTTTCTCCCCTGCAAACATCAGCACTGGAATTTCAAACCCTTAAGAGATTAAAAAGATGTTTGGTGAATGTCTGTTTTCTTTGAACTCAAGCTCTGTTCTTGCTTTGCCTTAGAGACGTGTCTCTGCTCCTCAGATGCTCCTAGTATGCAACTTCCCTCATTACACAGCAGAAATCTTACTAAGTGCATTATTGGTGAAGTCAAGTCAAACAAATTAAAATGACAGTTCTGTTTTAAAATATAGAAATAGAAAATCATTAAGTCCTCCTGCAAGTTTCAGCAGTCAAAGCAAACAGAAAGAAGGCCTCTAAGTGTTTGGGGAAGGATGCCACTGAAGTTAGTGACAATGTGTTGGGATTGGAACCGGTAAATGTGCAATATAAGAAATAGGAAAAGGAAATATTTAGAACCAAGACATGCCAAAACTGCAATCAGCAAATGGAAGGCTAAAACTGATGAGCAAATCTGGATGCTCTTTTTATTATTTATTTTTATTGTTTAAGCTGTGCCATATAACCATCTTGTTACAAGAAACAATCAATAACAGCTCCTAACCACGTCACTGCAGTGTTGTGAACACACCTCCACCCACATCCCTTGTGACATGAACTCAGCTGAAGAGATGTGTACAATGCTGCTGAGCAAAAGAGGTGCTGTCCCACTCCTGCCTCTGGATGGTAAGTGCCTGCGGACAAAAACTCTCACATCAACCTGAGGTTTGAAAAATAGGGCTGCTTAAAACCAATGGGGATTTGTAATACCAAATACATGACAAAGACTAAAATTTTAGAGCGTGTGGGGGAATGGAAATACAGCCACTAAGACTGTCTCAAAAACTGCAAGTGCTAGAAGTGCCCAATTATACAGTAGAGACAATGGTGTACACAAGAACAAAGTCATTGCATCAAGACGTAACACAAGCAGCTGGTGAAGGGGAGCCTCCCTAAAACACGAAATCCACTGCTGAGCTGCAAGACAGCACCACAACAGTGGGTACTGCAAAGCCACAGCCTGTGAGGGGCCAGAGGGATGAGCATGCATAGGTGATAAGCTGTAGGTGGCTGGCAGGGAGAGCAGCTGGACATCACTGCCAAACTCTCATGCACATCAGCAAAGGCCACTGAAAGCAACACATCATTTGCTGCCAGTAAAGCAGAGAGACCACAGGTAAACGTATGAGAAGCAAAGCAGCCAGGACACATGTATCTCTGTGAAGGACCCAAAGCAATGGGAGGTGTTGACAGCATAAAACATTTTTGTTTAAGGATAGAGGATGAAAAATAATTCCTTCATAAATTATTCTCTGTTCTGGAGGAAGAGTGAATAGACTTGAAGGACAGGTGATGTCTCTGAAATATGCAAATAGAGCTGAGCTGGTCCAAGCAATTACCTTTCCACTGCCTGGAACTTCAGATTGAAAGGAATGACTCACAAGAACAAGAAACAAGAGATGCCCTAAAAGGTAGAAGATGACGAAGAAAGAATGCATCAAGAGAAGAATAGAGACAAGCATGGAAAAGTAGTCCTGACTTCCTACTAACAGCTGCTCTTGGGAAAAGGAACAAAACAACACACAATGCAAAACACAGTAAGACCCACGCCAGCATAAGAAGACCTAACTGCAAAGCATCCAGGCAATTGTGACTGTCAGTTCTAGACTTCTGGGTTCTACATAAATACAGCAAGGAGATTCCTGCAGTTTTATGAAAGTAAAGACAGTGGATGTCACCTCAATATCCTTTAGATTATCTGCTATTTTAAAGATTTCCTAGCAAACAAAATTGCTATATGTTCATTTATTTCCAGGTTATAGACAAAGCTCTGAAAGAAAAGATTAGGCATGACTA